>NW_009953098.1:1043888-1055434 GCF_000747805.2 Chaetura pelagica | reverse complement strand
GGAATGTCAAATGCTTTCTGAACGTTGTGAGCCCTCGAGGCTGCCCTCGGCATCCTCAAAGGGAGGGAAATGCTGGGCAGTGGCACTCTGGGATCAGCTGCCTGCCAGGGTCCAGTGGGGCACATCTGGGAGCCCAAAGTAGGAGTCAGAACAGAAGAAGTGACTATTTCCCTACCAGTCTACACTGCCCATCTTTTCCAGAGGTGGCCATTTTAGGGAGGGCACGAAAATATCAGATTTTTAAAGGGAAGCTGTCTTGAGTCTCACTTTGCATATGAGACAGAAGAATCCAGGAGGCCTCAGAGGACCAAAACACTAAGTATGGGCAGTAATTAGCAGCTTCAAAGAGCACCTCACTTCACTGCATGAAGCCATTCATTTAGTCCTCTAAATGGCTCTGCTGGGGCTTTGCCACAGGTGTTACCCTCAGCTTCATGCCCACAACTTCACAGAGAACCCCAGGCAAGGAGCAGAAATTTGAAGCTCCTGGAAACCATCCCATTCCTCCTAACAGCAAACAAGTCAAGTGGTCACTTGGGGAGAGACATAAGCAACATTCCTCAATACTGTATGGTAAAAGCACACAGATGGAGAAGGGTGGAGGATGAGAGGACCCTCCTGCCTCAGAGGAAGGTGCTGGATGCTGTGTCATGGATTAATTCACATGATTCCTAAGATGCCTGCAGTGAAGTAAAATCAAGGGGATTGGGCCGTGTCCTGTGCATCTCTGCTGATCTGCTCAAGAGTATTTGGCTTTAGCTTTCAGTAACAGTTGCTTTTCTGGTGAACTTTGGACATTACCAAAGACAACAGAGCCCCCCAAGGACTCATGTCAGACCTTACCCACAAACCAAGAGCGATTAGCAGGAACAACATCAAAAAGTGAAATTTCCCCTTCTAGTCCCTCTTCTATGGAAAGCAACCTCTCCTACCTTAAACTGATCTCCAACTTCACCCTTAATGACGGGGCCCAGAATTCCCTTGTCCGGCTGATCCGACACCTTGCGCTTCCTGAAGGTGGCATCCTCGTACTCCACGTACACCACCTTCTTGTATTTTGAACCCACCCGCTGAGGGCCAGGCTCCAGGAACAGGCTGGTGATGTTTCTGCAGGCAAGGCAGAGAAAGAGCAAAAAACATGCAGGATGCTGCCAGAACTGGAGCAGGACCTTCCACCATCCAAGGACCTACACAGCTGCCTTAGGACTGTCAGTGCACGGTGGGGACACAATGTGCATCCTAGGGAACAACCTTTCAAGTGATTCAGTGCTTCTTTAATGGACAAAGATCCAACCAGGTTGCACAGCAGGAGCCTTGGGTGGACACTGCCCTGTCTTGGAGGGAAGTGGTGACTGTGAGAGCTGAGAGCGCGGCAGGTTGTTCTGTGTCAGGGGACATCCCCAGTATGTGGGCATAAGGCAACAGAGCCTTTTCATGATCATCCTACCTCCTTCCCAGAAGCAAGGCAGGCCTGTATGGAGGAGGAACCCCATGGACACACAGTCCCACTCTCACCTGTCCAGAGACACTGGCTTGGTGGGGGCATAGTCCCAGTCCACCTCCTCAGCCGCGATGTAGTGAGTCCAGGTCACGGGCTTCTCTTTGGCAAAGGAGCGCACCTGGATCACGTGGTAACTTTCCTCATCTTCTTCAGGGTAATCCGTGTACTCTGCCTCAACTGACTGCTTCCCCATCTTCACCAGGCGCTCCTCCAAACACTCCTCCACCTTCACAAGGGCCTCCATGCCAGCTGGGTTCAGACAAACCAGACAGAAAGGGTCACACTGACGTGCCAGCGCAGACCTGCGCTCCCCCAGGCTCTGCTTGCCAGGTGTCCTCTCCACTATCAAATGGGTCATCACGTATCATAGAATCCTAGGGGTTGGAAGGGACCTCGAAAGATCATCTAGTCCAACCCCTCTGCCAGAGCAGGGTCACCCAGAGCACATCACACAGGAACGTGTCCAGGAGGGTTTTGAATGTCTCCAGAGAAGGAGACTCCACAACCTCCCTGGGCAGCCTGTCCCAGGGCTCTGTCACTCTCACAGCAAAGAAGTTCTTCCTGAGATTCACCTTGAACCTCCTATGCTCCAATTTGAACCCATTACCCCTTGTCCTATCACTGGTCATCACTGAGAAAAGCCTAACTCCATCTCCCTGACACTCACCCCTTACATATTTGTAAACATTGATGAGGTCACCCCTCAGTCTCCTTTTCTCCAAACTAAAGAGACCCAGCTCCCTCAGCCTTTCCTCAGAAGGGAGATGTTCCACTCCCTTAATCATCTTTGTAGCTAAACGTAGGTTAAAGGTGTGTCATCCTGGTCACGGGCCAGACTGCCCGTGGATGTAACACTAAGGAGCAGGAGGAGCCTTGGAGCTGCAGCACTGCATAGAACCCCAACCCTGTGCTAACCCCTGAACTTCTTTTCCCCCAGGCTCTTGCAGAATAAGATTACCTTGCTGATGGGACAGTATCTGGCAGTACATCCGAAACCAGCCAGCTGTTACTGGCATGGTCTGGGCTGTAAGATACGTGGCAGGAGAGACTTCTAGGCTGCTGAGACGATGGCCTCTCACCAGGAATGTGTGGCCTTCAAAGAAGATAGAGTGGACTTCTGGCCCAGTGCCCAACCCAATAACATGCCAGTGGACCTGCTTCTTGAGGCACAGTGTGAGACCTGCCAGGAGAGAAAGCATCCAGATGTCAGCACTGTGTCCATCCCTTGTCCCCACTCTTGACGTCATGGACTCGGAACCTGGCAGGCTACTGTGTAGATTCCCCAGCACCAGAAAGTGGTGGCTTCAAGCTGGAGAAGTTGGATGTGAATGTTGACTGTCCAATCAAAACAGAGCACAGGCCCCATCACCCCCCTCAGATAAGAGTAGATGTACAGTGTTGGGGGTCTTGGCAAGTGTGATGGTGGGAGCTCACGGCGGGATGCAGTGGTGACAGCAGATGTGCTCCTGGACTCTAGAAATTGGGGAATCAGGAACTGGAAGGGGGAACCATTTGATCACAGCACTGGCAAGCCCAATAGTAAAGCATTGCACCTGGGACAGGGCTCCAGCACATCCTCAGTAGTAGCTGAGATACCCCAAAAAGGGCAGAGAGAGGTCACCAGGATTATTTGAAGGCTGGAGAAAATTCCTTCCTCAGAGAGACTCAGATTGCTCAGTGTGCTTAGGAAATGGGAGAGGATTTGACTGCACTGTAAAAATATTTTCCTGGGGAGAAATTAGTGTGTGCTGAAGGGCCCTGTAATCTAGAGGGAAGTGATTAACAAGAACATATTCCTGGAAGCTGAAGCCAAACAAAGTCAAACGTAGAGTCAAGAATCTGGTTTTGGCACTGAGAGTGATAGGTGACTGGAACAGATCCCAAAACCCTGGGAGGAGAGAGGGTGGAGTCCTCATCCTGAGACACTCAGCTCTCCATCAGACACCTCTTAGGCCAGGTCCTGCAGCCAGACAGAGGGTTGCTGGGTGGAGGTGGATACCTTATCAAGGGGAAACCCACGATGTAGACACAGTGGCTGACCACGTGGCTTACTCAGCTCTGAAGCTTCATGGATCCACCAGGACAGGGAATTCAGGATAGTTTTGCTTTTGCTACCTTGAGTTTACAGACCTGGCTGCAGCCCTGTCCCTAGCACCTCCCATGCCCTCCATCCCTGTCCTATGCTCACCAGGCAGTGAGCCATTGATGTAGCCATTGATGGTGTGAAGATCCATCTTCTTGTGCAGCAGGGACTGAGGAGCTGCTGGGGAGCCAGGCTCAGAGTACCAGCTTTTCCCTGTGGAGAGAGGAGGATGCAATCAGCTTTCACTTGAGAGCATTTCAGAGGAAAAGGAAACCTTCCTACCAGGGTGAATTGATAACAAAGCCAAAACCCAGGGAAGAGAGATATGTGGTGCCTGTTAGAAATCCACAGCAGACCTTGCTGTGGCTCTGCACTAATCCAGTAGTGACCACTGCACATGACAAGGGCATTACTCCCCTGCAGCTTTAGCCTGTGTGGTGGGAACAAGGTCAGGGCACAGGATGGGAGAGCTGGGAGAGCCTGCAAACTCCCCCCAGCCGGGGCACAGAAGGAGAGGCAGTTCTGCACCTGGAGCACACTGGGTGGGGGACTGTACAAAGCTCAAACCCTTGGGACCCTCAAACCCTTGGGAGGCAGTGTGGGACCTGAGCAGCTGCACTCACACGGGGGACTGTACAAAGCTCAAACCCTTGGGAGGCAGTGTGGGACTTGAGCAGCTGCACTCACACAATGGCCTTGTGCAGCAGGGACTGAGGAGCTGCTGGGAAGCCAGGCTCAGAGTACCAGCTTTTCCCTGTGGAGAGAGGAGGATGCAATCAGCTTTCACTTGAGAGCATTTCAGAGGAAAAGGAAACCTTCCTACCAGGGTGAATTGATAACAAAGCCAAAACCCAGGGAAGAGAGATATGTGGTGCCTGTTAGAAATCCACAGCAGACCTTGCTGTGGCTCTGCACTAATCCAGTAGTGACCACTGCACATGACAAGGGCATTACTCCCCTGCAGCTTTAGCCTGTGTGGTGGGAACAAGGTCAGGGCACAGGATGGGAGAGCTGGGAGAGCCTGCAAACTCCCCCCAGCTGGGGCACAGAAGGAGAGGCAGTTCTGCACCTGGAGCACACTGGGTGGGGGACTGTACAAAGCTCAAACCCTTGGGACCCTCAAACCCTTGGGAGGCAGTGTGGGACCTGAGCAGCTGCACTCACAAAGTCCTGTGGCCCAGACCAGGCTGAATTCAGGGTCCAAAACCAGTCAACAGGGTAGTTACCTTCATCAAACACTGCGAAGAGCATCACAAACTCTTGCTGCACATCCTGGTTCCCACTGCTCGTCAGGGTCCCTGCAAGATGCCATGGGAAGGATCTCTTTCAAAGTCAGCAAGCACCATGCCTATCTTTCCAGGAAATTCTCTTTGTGCCCTCCAAGAACTGATAAATCAAGGCCAGGCTGTGAATTGCTTTTGTCACATCTCACAACTGACACAGTCCTGTTCCCAGCCTTGCAGTCCCCAAAAGCCCACGGTTGAGGGGCAGCTGCCTCCAGAAGGCATCAAAAGGTCAGTTTGTGCTGCTTGCCCCTCACAGGCTTTCAGGAGCCACTTAGTCACTTGGAAGAGCCCATTTTATCTAGCCCCATCTTCAGCACCATTGTCTGTGCTAGTCACTTCCCTCAGTGGAGAAACTGCCCCTGGTGAGCCTCTGGAGCCTGCAGACAGTGCCCTGGGAGGAGGTGACTCATTCCCATTCCTCTCCAGTGACTAGAAAGGAGTCTGGACTACTACCTCCAGGAGATGGCTCAATCAGAGATGACCAATCCCTCCCCAGGTACACTTCTTGGTGCCTTGCAGCCAGCAAGTATTAGCACTTTGTATTTAATCACCTCCATATTTACAGAAGGAAAGTGAGGAGGCACAGGTGCTGAGGACTAGGCAGTGCCCCAAGTGTTCTGCCTCTCTCCTGCCTGATCCTTAACCATTGCTGATACAAACTAGTTATTTTGACAACACAGGGTTTGACAAAGCATCCTGGTTGACACTGGACAATCACAACCTGGGGAAGCTCTGAAGGAAAGACAAACATCCATGCCTCCATAGCAATTCACCTTATGGACAGGTAAATTCAGATGCAAGGCAGAAGATTTCATGTGTGGTCTGAAATCTTGCAAGGGAAAGAAGCAACCAATTCCTCTTCTGCATGGAATTCCAAATTCTGTTTGGCTCCTCTACTGGGATGTGACTCTTTGAGGAAAGGGCCAAACCCCAAAAGTGCTGCTGCTGACCCGTTTACTGATTCCACTACCACGTTCAGCCTCTGGAAGGCACCTTTGATTATTCTGCTTTTCAGTTCACAGCTGCATGTGACCTGTGCCCAGCCCGTGCTGTCCTTACCAGGTCGGCACACAAGCAGGGCTCCAATCAAGCCAGAGTTGATGTCCTTCACACTGTCAGTGTTGGAGGAGTAGGAGTGGGTCAGGCATGGCGAGTCACCATCTGTTGGGCCCTGGTTCTGCTGAATTTCCCAGATGTATGTATGTGTCTTCCCTGGATCCACCTTATCACCCTCTTTCTCTGGCTGGCTGGTCTCATCCTCATAACCTGCACCTAAAGCCAACAGAACAGCCAGATGTCACTGAAGGTCCATCCCCAACACACAGAAATGCCTCTTCCCCCACCCCAGAGCACAGCCTCTCTCCACTCCAGCCCCCGGGGCCAGCCCAGCTGCCACCAGCCATGGCTGCTCTCAGGGCAGTGAGCAGAGCGGTGCCAAAGACACTTGTTGGGCTGTGTACCCACCACCTGGCCCTGAGAATCCAGCCTCAGGTTTGACCTCTCTACCTGCTGCAGGCTTGCTGTGACCTGTTTGCCCATCTCAGCTCGTTCTAGGCTGAGCATGGTCTTGTTCCCCCAGGTTAAGCCAACTCTGTGACCAGCTGTCACAGAGACGTGGGTACCAGGGGCAGGAAGGGATGCATTCCCTCCTGGCAGGCAGCAGAGCAGGAGGTGCCACACAAGGGCTTGCAGCACCTGGCTGCTGTTGCCTGACTCACCTTCTGATGCCTTCCAGTAGGACACCCCAACAGCATGGAGGTTGTATGGGCGGGAGGCCAGATTCTTAAACGTGATGACCACTGTGTCATAGACTTCTGCTCGGATGGTGGGGCCCAGGAGACCTGAAAGGGGAAAGACAACAGGGTTAGGCAGATGGGGTCAGGCAGCTCATCCCCATCCATGGGCCCAAGGGGGCTGGGCTTTCCACCTGCACAAGTAAGAGCCCTTGTCCCTTACCCAACATGGCATTATCTACTCCTCCAGCACCAGTAAGGCTGCCTGCAGCCCCAGCAGCTCTGCCATACTGGAATTCTACCCAGGTGCCCCCCCATTCCTGACCAAGGAGCTGCCAGCCCTCAACTCAGGATGAGTTTGGCCACTGCCTAGGAGAGCTACAGCTCACCTCACTGTGGGTGCTTCTTACCCATCCACGCTGGCTTGGGCTTGGGCTGCGTGAACGAGGCATCAGGGTACTCCACAAACACAGCCTTCCTGTACTGGGGAGGGACATCAGGCGTGGGGGGCCATGGGCCTGGGGGCCTGGACATACTGCAGGAGGAAAGAAAAGCCAAGGCTTGATCGTGCAGCCCCATTCACAGACAGGCAGCAGCTATCCTCTTCCTCCCCTCCCTGCCAGCTTGCCTGCACTGTGCCAGCCCCAGGGATCACTCAGCCTGTTGTGTCCATTGGGTTTCCTGACAACCCCCAGGTGTGTTTGGGAATGTTTTGCTCAGCTTATGGATGATTAATATTACAGTGTTAGTCACCCTGGAGGATGACACAAGGGCAGGAGGCATAGCACTGCACCCAGTTGCAGCTGGGGGTGGGCACAGCCACAACAACAGCATGACCCTTCTGCCTTGTGCTTCCCCATCAGCAGAGACCCAGGCCCTGGGGAGTACTGTGAGAGCAGTGCCACAGTGGCCTCTGCCCTGCAGCCACCCCCCCAGACCCATCCCCAGCAGGGTCAGATGTGGCAGATGTCACACCACATATATATAACCTGGAGCATCCTTCCCAGCTCCTCCCCCTCCCAGGTAAAAGACTACGTTGGGCTGCAAGGCAGGTCACAGCAGTTTGCTCTGTGGGGAGAGCAACATCCCTACATTTCTTTCTTCTCTGACCAAACTGGGATTCACAGCCAGCCTCCAAAACTCTAATCCTTGCACCAGGAGGACATAGGAGCCTTGAATGTGTTTCACACCCCACTTACTGGCCACTGCCTCTCTGTAAGTGGCTTAACAAAACCATTTTCCAGAAGGAATCCAGCACATTTATCAGGATAACAAAGCCATTGAATTCTCCAGGGATTTTAGAGCTTGGCTTATCAGCCCTGGGACTAAGACCTTTTCCAGTAACCAGACAGACTGCTTCAAGCCTTGTTTTGTTTGGAGCAAAAGCCATGTAATATTTTCTTCCCTCTGAAGAAGCAGGGAGGATGGTTCTCCCCATCTGACTAAACCTTCATTCAAGCAGTTGTTTGCTTGTGACTCTTCCTCAAGAGGAAGAGGAAGGAGTCAGAGTGACTTAAATTTAGGAAAAGGTGACACACGCTGGTCCCCACACAACTGGCTGGAAGCCACCTGCAACTGGAGGATGTTGTGGGGAGAGCAGGGTTCTCCCTCTCTGGGGACAGAGCAGGACAGGCGTCCACAAAAATCCTATGCACATCCAGCTCCTGCCTTTCCCAGCATCCAGCTCCAACTTCTCCCACCACAGCAACAACCTCACGCTCGTTCTGGCTGGCAGGAAGCCTTCAGCAGACACAGCCCAGTGAGCAGGGTCACTACATTCAGATGACTTTGCCCATGAGCTGTTATCATTCCTGGCTCGATGGCCGTAGGGTCCAGATCAAGCTTTTGCTCCCCTCCACGCTGGGAGGTGGCAGTGCCACGGGGTCACTGGCTGCTCACTGCTGGGAAGCTGTGCCTTAATCTCTGACTCACAAAAAGAATATGAGGGTCTGCTCCTGCTAATTCTGCAGTAAATAAGGCACAAATTGTCCGAAGCCAGGGAAATTCTGCTGGAATGTGCGGGCATGGCTGGGAGGAGACTTGTTGACACCAGGGCTCAGCACCAGGTCCCAGCTGGCACAGCAAAGCCTGACAGACTTTGCATGTGACAAGGAGGTGGATTTCATCACAGGGACATCTGATCCAAGTGGTTCTGGCAAGTCCTCTGCAATTAAGGTCCCCGTGGACTTCCTATCCCAAGGGCAGCTGAAGCCAAGGCAGGGACGTGAGTTCCTGGCGCCTTCAATCAGCATTGTTAGCTGCACTATCTGTTCATCTCTCGGAGCCCAGAGACAGCCAAGGTAAACACCCTGCACTGCTGAAGCACTAAACAGAGGCTGCTGCTACGTGGCCACCAGCTCCTAGACTGAGCTGAGATCCCTGGGGCCATCACAGGACGTGCTGGTCCTAGCTCTGACCCTGCTGGTAGGGCTGTTTTTGGGAGGAAGAGAAACTGAATGCATGGGGCAGGCGCACGCAGCTCTGGCCTGGCGTGCTCTAGTCCATTCATTTGGCAGAGATTCCAACAAATGTGTGAGAGGAACCACTGGACACCTAAAGGAGTTTTGCAGGTCATGCCTGGAGGTGGACCCTTGGGGGCTGTCATGAGATGCTGGTACCATGAGAGAGAATGAATGGAGCAGAAGACACCCCACACACAGCTTGGAGGTACCCTAGTTCCAGGAGCAGCTCTTCCTCTGCATGCCCCTTCTCCCCAGCCTGGCTGTCTTCCTGTGCCCTCCCCATGTGGGGGGAACTGTGCAGAGAAGCTGCAGGGCCAGGGAAAAGGCAGAGTCACCCAGCTGGGAACAGCCGTGCTGAGCAAGCCCTGGTTCCCACCACGGCTCCCCAGGCAGTGACACTGCTCAGGTGTGCCCTGCCTCTCTGGGGTGGAGAATGCCACCAAGTCCCTCTGAGAAGATCAAAGATATCTTTCCCCATTTAAGAGGAGGTCAAGTGACTTCAAACTGCCTGCCAATGCCCAGCTCATGCCCAGGGCAGGGCCAGGACCCTGAGTCATTTCTGGGTCAAAAATGGTACGTGTGTCATTAAAGCCTGTGCTGAAATGGAAAGCTAGAGGGTTGAATTAACAGCACGAGTGAACTCACCTCCACAGTGGCCTAATGGATCTGAATCCAACCTTAGTAAAAGCAGGGCAGGGAGGGCATTAGTAAAACAGGGAGTGCTGAACACAATTTTCCTACTGAAGTAACCAAAGGAGGGAGAGGGAAACAACTGATACAGTGATCATGGCAACTAGGCAGGCTGTCCTGGCTCATCACCTGGTTTCCAGAGCAGCTCCTCACTGCTGGGGCTGACATGACCCCAGCACAGGGCCTGGGGAGCAGGATGTGGAGGTGGGGAAGAGAGGTGTGTGGTTTGATCCACAGAGGACACAGGCATCCAACTCTGCTCCATATGCAGAGCTCAAAACAGCCCCTTCACAGTCTCCTGTGTCCAAACCAGCCGTGTCTTCAGACAACACCATCCTGAAGCCTGAGAAATGCAACTGCTTCTTTTCCTTCCTATTCAAAGTACCCAGGCTAAACCAGCATGTCTTCCTCCCTCTTGTCACCATGTATGGACACTGTTCTTTGCCAAAGCACTAAAGATTATTTTAATTCCTTTAAGGAAAAATTTCAGCCCCAGAAAGGTAATGCATACAAATATATAAGCAACTAAAGCTGGGCTTTACCAGGGGCGAGCACAGTGGAGAGCCCCCTACCCTGCCCCCAGAGTGGTCAGGAGGGCACAGCCAACCTCCCTCTGCAGCCCCCCAGGCAGGGAGGCACAGGACCCCATCTCCCCTTGCATTGTCCCAAAGCTTCCAGGACACAAAGCAGAAGAGAAAGCACAGGCTGGAGAACCAGCTCTTACCTCTAGGCACAAACTTTAGAGGATCACAGAGAAGGAGCATTAAGATGAAGCCATGCAGAGCAGTACTTGGGAGCAGATCTGCATCTCTCTGCAGGTTTACTCCACCTATGCACTATTAGGGGCTGCACTTGGTGAGTCCCCATGGCACAGGAACACCCATTCCCAGCTGTACCAGCAGCTCAGTGCTCCCACCCTGCTGGGCTGCCCCCACACACCTGCCTGGCCCCAAGCTCAGAGAGCCGTGCATGCCAGGGTGGGAGGACACCCCCAGCAGGGTGCTGGAATGGCAATGGAAAGAGGTTTACCCTGCAGGTGCTTGCAGCACGGAGAGCAGCTGGCTGTGTGTGTAGTCCCAGGCGGTTTCCACTGCACCGATGTAGTATCTTCTGACTTTGCTGATGCCCTCCTCAACCAGGCAGAGGAGCAGCAGGCCATGCAGTGTTCCCACCAGCATCGTGCCCGCCAGCTGGGAACTGCTCTGGCCTCAGGAGGAGTGGGAAGGAAGAAAGAAGATAGGAGAGAAAAGCCTTTATCTTCTCATCCAGCTGTTGTAATCCATAGAAGACGGTGACCTAAAGCCAGGAGCCACGGGTTCTGTCATAGTGCTGGACAGTTTTCCAAGCACATCAGGAGCAGAATGGCTCGAGCGCGTTGCTGCAGAGGAGTGTGTGAGCGAGGGACCCTCCTGCTCTTCCTCTGGGCAGCCAGTGCCAGGAGGAAAGGAAAAAACAAAAGGAAAGGGGGGGGCCAGCACAGTGTAAGTTCCACCGCAGGATCCCAGCTGGCTCAGTGTCCCAGCCCGTGTCTGGGAGCGAGGTGAGGAAAAGGGAGGGTTGCAGAGGAAGTGGAATTTAGGTGCGGTCCCTGCCTGGTCCCACCTTCCCACTGCAGAGGGTGGGTTGCAGGTCAGGGCCCCGTTGCTGCCCTGGCTACTAGAGCCTTTATTTCCCCTGGGCTTGGCTGGGGGCCTGCAGGGCGCTTGGCATCTGCAGCAGCAGAGCTTGGAGGTGAGCAAACAGCCAGGGACGCACACGGGCACGTCCCTAGGGGGGGAGCATCCCTGTCCC
>NW_009953098.1:1027408-1042190 GCF_000747805.2 Chaetura pelagica | reverse complement strand
GGGGCTGTGCTCCTGGGGACACACTGTGCTCCTGGGGATGGGGCTGTGCTCCTGGGGATGGGGCTGTGCTCCTGGGGATGGGGCTGTGCTCCTGGGGACACAACATGCTGTGCTTCTGGGGTCCTCTGCTGAGCTGTGGGAGGCCTGAAAATCCTCTCTAATGTGGAACTGAAGAGTTGAGAGTTCCTCCTAGGGAAGAAAACGGCCTCAGGCTTTGATTTTTGAGGCTAGGGAGGTAAATTCTCTTCATCTTCTGGTGTGAGGCGGTGGTGTGGAATTTAGGACAGGTAAACATGAGCCTCTTGGAACAAGGGTACCTTCTTCCCTGGAGGTGGGTGTGTTTCAGGCACATCCCTCACAAAAGCATCCTGCAGGGGTGTGTGGTTCCTGGGGTTCCTCTCACTTGCTGGTGGCACGTGGGTCTGTTTGCAGCTTCATTCCCACAGCAACACAGAGTTGAAAACTTGGTGTAATCCCACTGCTTTGCTCCTTGCCATGCTTGGTGTCTTTGTGTGGGGCAGCACTTTAAAAGTGTGTGACAGATCTTCATTTTCTGATAAAAATGTGAGCTGGACACCTCTTTTGTGTCTTTACTACATGTATATACTCAGAAATGGGTCAGAGCAGGTTTCTGTGTTGTTTTGCAGTGTTGATAAGGAAACTGGTCAAAGTCAGGTCCATTTTGGGTGATCCAATACACTAAGTCCTTTGCTGCATGTCTGAGCAGAGGGGTGGCACTTGCTTGGTGGCTGCAGTGATGTCTTTCGTGTTGAAAGCATGTAACTCAGTTTGGAGACCAGGGTAGCTTCAGAGTGCTGCTCTCTACTGGTTTCAGAATTTTTCTCTTCTGAGAAATGGAAATTAAGCAGCTGTTTGGGCCACAGAGCAGCCTGCCTTGTGATCTGCTCCCCGTGCTCTGTCGTGGAGCAGCAGCAGCAGCAGATGTGCTTCCTGATATCCCTTCAGAGATTAGATCAGTTTAAAACAAAACAAAACAAAAAGCTAAAATCCGTTGTTGGTTTTGATGAAATCACGTGTTTCTGCCTGCTCTGTTGGCAGAGGGTTGATGTTGAAGAGATAAGAAGCAAAACTGCAATGATGAGAAGTAAGAAGCTGTTAAGGCATCATGCTTGGCTGGTGGCAAATCCTTTCTCTTGCTGTCTGTGTGTGTCTAAGTTCCCTCTGCTGTTGGCCAGGCTGTCTCTGAGTGTTTGGTACTGACTGGCAGAGGCAGCCCTGCCTGTGGAAAGCAGGATGAGAGTGTGTGTTTGGTATGTCATTCTCCTGACTGCATCCTGGTTGATTTGTAGGTGTACTGGATTCATCTTCCAGAAAGTTGGGAAGCTGGCAGCAACAGCAGTGGGAGGTGGCTTTTTCCTCCTTCAGGTGTGTATGAAGAGTGGGCCAGGCTTTCTGAGGGCTGTGCTGGTGGGAACAGAGGGCTGCCTAGTGATCAGCACCCGTTGGGACCTGTGGGGCCAGTTCCCTGCTCTGCCAGGAGCTCCGTGTGTCCGTGGATGTGAAGGGTGTGTGTTCCCCAGGGCACATGGATGTGGCAGCAGAGCAGGATCAGTGTGTGTGCACTTCAGGATCAAGCTGGCTACCTGAGGAATCAGGCCAGCACATGTGGGGCTCCCTGTAAAGCACTGGGGAAGAGGAGAGAAAAGGAGATCTCTCCCTGTCCCCAACCATTTCTCCTGGTTTCCAAGAACCCTGGCACTGAGGGGAGCTGCTTGGATGTGGATATCTAGGTCAAACATCCTTCAGGAGGCAGAACAACTCTCAGGCCTTCCTCAGCAGTCTTGTTTGTTTCTCTCTCAGGTGCTGTCTTGTGTGTGAGTCATTCTCCCCACTCTTCTGGCTCTGCTTGTTCTTTTGAAAGCCAAAACCTTGCTCTTAGCAGGGAGAGTTTAACTTCTGAATCATCTTGACCAGATGAAATATTTAGAGATGAGCAGGCTATTAATAGCTGGGTCCACCCATAGCAGCTGAAGAGCTGCAGAGTCCCCATGATAAACATAGCATTTGTGAGGGGGGAGTGATTCCAGCTTTACATGAGAGAAGAGAAGCTGAAACAGGCTGGGCTGCAACTGTGCCCTGCTGTTGGGGGTTGCTGTGGGGAGACAGGGACTGCAGGACACTTCATGCAGCTACAGGGGTGGTCCTGTCCAATTTTTAAGCTAGTGTGCTCATCCTCTCTGCCCACTGGACTGTATGTGGGAGGTGGCTGTGGTCAGAGAAGGTGGGTGGGCAAGGGGGTCTGTTGAATATTGGTCATGCAAGACTTTTTGTCCCTCAAAACTCCAGATTGCAAACCACACGGGATACATCAAAGTGGACTGGAAGCTGGTGGAACGGGACGTGAACAAAGCCAAGCAGCAGCTGAAATTTCACAGCAGTGGTAACAAAATGTCTCCAGAAGTGAAAAGCAGAGTGGATGAGGTGAGACAACTCTCCTAGGGCATGTGCAGGTACTTAGCTGGAGGGACAGCAGAGAATGGGATTAGCTTTTGGGCTAATGTGGATCTTCCACTGTGCAAACACAAGGAGGGAATATTTGCATGACAAACTGGAATGATGGCAAAGCTATCTGTGCATATCTGAGACAGCAAGAGTGGCATGACAGCAGCTCCCCATATGTTGCTGCAAATTCCTTGGGTTTGGGAGCAAACACACAGGGGTTGTAGGGAGAAGTGTCTCTTCTGTCTGACGAGGCAGCTTGGCAGCAGAGTGGCCTAGTGACCCTGTGTTCTGCTGGACCCTGGTCTGACACACACAGTCAGCAGCTCCTTCTGTCAGACTGACTGTGCTGGTTGTGAGAGAGCCCTGAAGACTGTGATCTGGGGCCTGCAGCTCTGTGGATCACTCCAGGAACTGTACAGCAGTGGGGAGATCAGGGAGGGGAGGTCAGTAGGTAGGACACTTTCCCACTCTGGGCAGTGGCCTCTCTCTGAGCATCACTCACCTTGGAGAGCAGCCTGAGGGATTTCCTCTCACAGGAGGGTGGGTGGGTGGGTGACATGCTGTTGGTGAACACTGTTGGTTCTTCTCTCCCCTCCTCAGGTGATCATATTTCTGAAGAAGAATGTTATCCTGACTGGAGGGTTTGCTGGAGGATTCCTGCTTGGAATGGCATCCTAGGAACTGTGCTTGACTCTCCCTTTGTGTCCAGCCTCCTTTGCCCTCCACCACTGCTGTTCTGTTTCACTTAGAATTCACAGGATGTTGCTGACAGGCTCAGTCCCTTCTGCTCACAGGTCCCAGGTGTTATTTTTTACAACACTGCTTCTGATTTCCAACAGTTTCCTCTGTATGGTTTTAGGGTACTGGGATCAGCCTGAAAGCTTGTAACTCCCAGTGTATCACTGCAACTCCTTTCCCCACTAAATATGCCCAGTCCCAGATTTTCTGTTGAGCTGCAATCTCATAAACATCTGGTGGCAGAGAAGACTCCTACATATGCTACTTCCCAGGTGCTCAGGGCTGTTACCTGTTCATTTTTCTGCCAGTGTGTGTGTACAGCAGCTCTTCACTGCTATTTAGCTTGCACCTGTTCTGTCCCAATACCTGGAAAGCCTGTGCTCCCCTCTGCACAGAGATGGGGTGTGCAGTCCAAAATGTGCTTGGCTTTCCTGGGTTGGAAGCAGAAATGTCAAGGGACAGCCTGGGCTGACTGGGACAGGTGGGTAAGGAGCAAGTCAATGCTCTACGTGGTACTGGGGCTTCTCCTGCCCTCCCTCTGCCATTGCACTGCACCTAATGGCCATTTGGCTTCTCTGATGTGATTTATACCCCTGACTGGAACTGCAGCATTGGCACTGCCTGGAAACTGAGCATCTTGGGTGACTCTGCAGGCCCTTTCCTTTCATGTTCTGGAAGTCACTGCAGAGCACCTTCCTGGCTGCTCAGCCTCTGACACCTGCTGAGCTCCAGTCCTGTGTCAGACTTGCAGTGTGCTCCATCTGTGTCAGGCCAGCTGGCACAGGGGGGACGTGTTTCAGCTGTGCCACTTACTGTCAACCACCTTTGGCCTCAGAGTCTGAGGTCTGCCATGACCTTTCTAGGTATCTTTCTAGGTCTGCCATGACCTTCTCTGGTATCTTTGGAGCTGGTGATGTTCTGAGATGTAACCGTGCAGGACAGGATTGTAGGCAGGAGATGCATCCCTGCTGAAGGTACCTTGTACTGGTCCAGGGTCCCTGTTACCAGCTCTAGGGGGGTGGTGATGGGGGAGGATGTGGAATCTGGAATGCAGTCCTTGACCTGCCTCTGCAGAGCACAAACTCAATCTCTCTGGTCTCTGCAAGCAAAAGACATTACAATACTTGGGAAAACCAGGTTGGGCTCTTCTGGGAGTGGCTCCTTTCCCTGCTTCCTCTCTTGGTTATTTTCCTTCCTTCTTCACATTTAGCATTTCCACCAAAAAAACCCACAAAACAAAAGATAGTTGCTTAATTCCATCAGATGGAAGCAGCCCTTCTCCTACAGGTGAGGAGGCAGTCCAGGTGCAGAGCTCAGCTGGTTTTGGACAGTGTCCCAGTGCAGATGTGTGCAGAGCAGAACTCTAACCTAGGAGAGAAAATTATATTTAAAAAAATCATCCCTTTGAATTGTTCTGCATTGGCTGTGCCAGGCTGGCATGACAGCTTTCCAGAGTGTGAGGACATGACAGCAGGGTGGTTTCCTCCAGCAGGTACATGTAGGAGTTCTTACCAATAATGTGGGATTTTATGTGGAAGTCAGCCCATCCTTCCCTGGGACATATTCTAGGGAGTGATGGGGGGTGTGGGTGAGGCAGCACCTGGCTCAGTGGCTGCACTGCATCTGCAGAGCTGGATGGTGCCTTCCTAGTCATCCACACCTGCCCTCTGTGTGGCTGGAAGTGGGATCTTCCTCCAAGAGCTGCTGGAAGAGCTGGCATAGTGGGTTCTTCCAGCAGAGGTTTTGGGATGAGCACTTGCAGTTGTTAATTGTGTTTCAGTTTTGTTGATTGAAGTGTGAGTGTGGCAACACCTTGATTTAGCTGAGGTTTTCTCACCTTCAGGATCTGAGAAGAGACTGCAGGAGAAACAGGAATCGGTATCTTTGCTCCTGCCCTGCCTTTAGTGGCCAAGGAGATTAAAGGAGCCCTGGGCTCACATCCTTTTAATGATGGTCTTCCTAAAAGCCATGCAGAGCTGCAGCAGTGATGTGGTGCAGCAACTGGGTCTTCATTAAATTGGTGTTTGGGAGTGCAGTGACAGATGGTGGTGGTGGCTTTGGGTTGTTTTGGTTTTTTGTAGGAACCTTGCAGGGCTGATGGTGCATGAATTGATGTGTTTGCATTGCAGGATATCTCTTGCTCCTGTAGGAAAAAGTGTTGCTGCCCCTCTGCCTGGTGCTGCAAAGCACAGCTTCTTCTGAGATGCACTAATCTCCACAAAGCTTTCTCCAACGACAAAGCTCAAAGTAAAACCATTAACAGACCTTAGGGATGTTTTTCAGGCTCAAATAAATTATTTCTGCCCAGCCCTGGCAAAGGATGCAGTGAGTTCTGCTCCACAGCGTCCAGCCTTCCTGCTGTGGAGAGAAACGGCCCAGAGAGGGAGCTAAAATGCCTCAATTGCTGCTGGAAGGGGAAACGAGTAACAAGAGTGGACAAGGAGATCGGGCTCAGGCTGATCTCTCTGCTGTGCCACGGTTGGGCTCTGGGCCCGTTGGATGCTCTGGTCCCACACGGGAAGCACTGATGCTGAACCAGCCTCTTGTGGGATGCTTTGTCAGTGTTGCAGGTGCCAAGGTGAGCTGCTCCCCCTCTCCTCACCCCTGCTCCTCTTGGTCTTGTTTCATCAACCTCTGGTGTCTGTTGCAGTATGAGAAGGTTTAAAACACAGTAGGCTTTTCAAGTGTTTTTATATATTGTATGTAAATGCTTGTTGAAGTGATATTTTATTAAACAGTTTTGCTCTAATAGCTTCTGTGTGTGAGGTCTGTTGACTTGCTGGGAAACCAGTGTGGTTTTCTCTTACCCTGTGTATTGTGTTTGGCTCACAGGAGCAGTTACAGCCAGTCTGATAGCATGAGGCTCCAGCTTCCCCTCCTCTGCAGATGGCTGTGGGCAGATGATCAGTCTCTCTCCTTTATGATCCAGTTATCCCATGTTCCCAAAAGGTGGGGTGCTTCTGAGGCAGGAGGCGATGATGCTGCGGTTTGCTCCACTCCAGCAGAAATGGGCACAGAGATGAGGCCTTTCTTTTGGCCTAAATACTTATTTTTAATCATCTGTTGGTGACTTTCTTTCCACTACTCCCTCTTGTATTGGGCAAAAGAGAAAAATGAACTACTTGTTAAGAGTTAGAGCTGTTTTACAACATTGTTACCACTCTCCCCTACTTTTCAGGAATAGAACCCCTCTTTTGTCTTGAGTTGGGTTTTTTGGGGGGGCAGGAGTGGAAGGCTAGCTCTGAATTATTCTGATCTCAAGTCCCAGGTACAAAAACAGAAGCAGCTTCTATTTAATCATGATGATACCACGTGTAGCTCTGGCCTGTGAGCTTGCAGCCCTGTGGTGCTCTCAATAAACCACCAAACTGAGACATCAGTTTGTTCCAGTAATTTATTTTGTACCACGGTATTTCAGAGTAGTGAGTACAGATGGTTTTGCTCCTTTAGGCTTCAATACACTTAACTATAGTGCCTAGACTACAGTGGTCTGTTTATAGAAGCTGTTATTTCTTAAGTAGGTTGTAGTTGATCACAGCACAAAAGTCCTTTACGGCTAGATCTAACGACAGAGTTAGGGGCCTAGTGGGTGTGAAGTCTGGTTCTTGGGTGCCTGGGCCCTGCAGTGGACCTGGCACCCACTGAGGTGCCTGGAGTCCTGCTAGAGGGGACAGGGAGACTTGGGAAGCTCCAAAGGGTGATGCAGGAACCTGTCTACCGAGCTCCTCCTACAGGTCACAGGACATTCTGCCGCACGGGTGGGAGCTTCTGAAAAGCCACCTCTCCCCGAGGGTCCAGACACAGCCGGCTTGTGAGTGAGACTGGAATGCGGTGTTGAAACCAAGTGCCTGCAACTGCTTGTCCAGTAAGTGGCACCTAAATCAGTTCCTGGATCTAGCCCAGGGCTTTGTGACAGGCCTCTGGGTACCAGCAGGTACCCACACTGGGTCCTTAACATATTGCTTAAAGGTTTTTCAATCCTATCTAAATTGGTAACTTTTATATCAACAGTCAGATCTTTCAAAGAAATATTGCTCTTTTTTAAAAAAAATAATCATCATCTTATTTCTGTAGCAATCCCTGAAATCATGTTCTTGTAACATCTTTGTCATGCAAATAGCAGCGTGTAGGCAATTCTAACAGAAGGTAACTAAGAGTCTGCCCAGTGGGAAAGTGAGGCACTTGAGCAAAGTGACCTGTAGTCACTTGTGATCTATGCAAGATCTAGGAACACTCTTCCCAGACCTGATTCCCATTCTTGAGCTTGAACCACTGGACAGGAAAATGTTGTCTGGAATTACTGCATGATGGCAGCAATACCTCTGCTGTGTCAAGATGGGCTTGTTTCATGTGTCATGCTTGAACTCACTCTTCTGAGCTCACTTCCTGTACCTCCAGAAGCCAGAATAACTTGGTTCCAGTTCTCCATTTTGAGAGCAAGGATGGACTAGAGTAAGGTAAGCATTCTGAAAACATCAAGTTGACTTTTCACAGACACAGGTACAATGCAAAGACATTAGACCATAGATGGTGTTTTGGTACAGAAAATCAAGTCTGTTAACTAGGCAATATGTTGGTAGTATGTTATACTTTTTGGTGTGCTGGAAGGTGTGTTCTAGGAGCAATCTGGCTTTCCTGAAAGTCTAAAGGCTTGGGAAAAAACACACACACAAGTTCTGCAAATTAGTCCATGCTCCAGCACCTGCTGGAGCACCTGTGTTACTGAGGTGGTGGGGGAATTCCTTCTGAAATCACCTTCAGGTTTTGTCTCTCCCTTTCTTCTTTCTCAAACCCTGAACAACAGATGGATCTGCCCCTGGGGTAGCGGGCGCAGCACTTCCGCATCTCCTGCAGCAGGGCTTCACACCTGGACTCCATGTAGTTGTTCACTGGAAAATAAGAAGGAGACACCAAGTCTGCTGAGGAGAACAGGCTTTGTCCCCAGAAGGGACACATCTAGCTCAGCCCTTCAGCTGCAGAGCAGCTTCTTTCTCTGAAAAGCAACAACTGCCTCCGCTCATTTCCTCACTTTCATTTTCCTCACTTCAGTCTCAGCAACCCAAGCCATGCCAAGGCAGCCTTGCTATTGTGGATGGGAGCATCTTCAGTCCCCCCATTTTGTAGTTATCACTTCTCACTGCAGTAAGAATGAGGTTTCACTTACTGCTGCCTTTCAGGCTTTACTTTCTTTAGCCTGTCTGCTTTTCAGCTGGATCACGCCATCCATGGTCTTCACCCCAGCTGCCATGTCACTCTAAGGTTTACAGCTAAGTGTACATATAAGAGCATCCAAAGAGGACTTGGTATGAGCAGGGACATTTACACCCTTCAGCACTGCCAGGTTTGTACAGGGAAGGGGGGGAACATGCCAGGCAGCCTCCTCTAGGCCTGTGCTGGGCAGGGTAACAGAAACAGGCAGCATGTGAGCAGCAGGCCTTAGCCAGACCCAGCAGCCACATCCAGTTGCACAGAGACAGCAATAGGACCACCTTCCACACAAAGGTCCCACCTCTAGCTCAGCAGATCACTTAGGCACAGAGATTACTTGACTTCCTTGCACTTTCCTTCCTAGGCTCCTCCTCTTGTACAGTGCCAGAGCTGGGACACGGGGCTAAACGAGCTCCTGGTCTGACCTGGGATGACTGGGCTCACGTCACTGTACACGGCACAGCTTGGTCACCTCTGCACTTCCTCAGCCTGCCTTTGTTTCAGGCTCAGAGACACCGCCCTGCACTGGCAGCTTCAGGCACCGCAGGACACGGGTGGGTTTCCAGCGTCCTTTCTGCCCTAGTGCTCTGCTGGCTGCCCCTGTGGGCTAAGGTGGCAAAGCCCACAGTGATTTGCAGAGGTGGCCACCAGGACCTTGGAGAGAATCACAGAATCTTAGGGGTTGGACGGGACCTCGAAAGATCATCTAGTCCAACCCCCCTGCCAAAATATTTTAAAAATATTTCCCTCTGCAAGTAACAATCCTGCTCTCCCCAGCTCATGCTCCTGAAACACATCATCACAAAACCTCCCTTGCCTCTCTAAATATTTAGCTGATCTAATACAAAACAGCTGTTCAAGGTCTCCAGGAGACCACCTAATATCTTGAGGCCAGACCACATACACCCAGCCCATTCCTGACAGAGATCTGCCTCACCTGCTCTTAAAATACCCCTGGAGCTGGAAGCTCAGCAGTCTTCTCATACAATCCACCCACTCCCTCCCTACCCACTCTGTCAGAGAGCTTAGTATAATGTCTAGCTCTTCCCACCTACAGCTGTGTCCCAAGACTACCCTTGGGATCTCACTTCCAGCATGGAGAACACCCTGAAACCAGCACATTACTGTTACAAAGGCTGCTTTGCACTAAGGTTATCTTGGCATTTACAATCAAGCACAAGGGAATTTCAGTAAAACCAGACATTATCCTTGTGTTTGTTTTGCACGCAGGGGATGCCTGTGTGCTTGCTTGCTTCCTTCTGAAGGGGGAAGGAGAACAGAATTAAGATCAAACAGTTAAGTTCCACCAAAAAATCAAGACACCAGAAAGACAAAATTACACTTGGTACCTTGCAAGCATTTCTGTATTTCACAGGCTTGTTTCTGGCAGGGATCCTTCTGGGACATGTTCAGAGACTAAAACGATAGGAAAATGTTACTGTAGAAACAATGTGGTTTATAGGAGGTAGGGGGGCAAGGCAATATCTTACAGTCAAGGCCTTAAAGAGCTCCCTCTCTGCCACAATTCAGCAAACATCTACTGCTGCCTGCAGGTGCCAGCCAACATCCACCCCAGTTCTCTGTGTCTGCCTAAGGGATGATCACGTGGACAATGGATATGGGAAGTTTTACATTGCTAGGCTTGAAGGCCTTTTTCATTCCTCAGGTCAAAAGGTGTCCTTTTCCACTTGGCTGCACAAAGATTCCAGTAATGATTCAAATTAACACAGCTGACTAGATGTCAACAGTTCTGTGCCTCTAGATGTTACACTAAGACAGGTATTTGGGGAAACACCCTCTCCCTGAGCTCCACACAACCAAGGATATGCTGTTACTCACACAACTGCAGCTTGAGGAGGCATTTACAGAACCAACCAAGCAAAACAACTTAGTTGTGTATGTCCCATAAAGACAACAAGGAGGGCTGTTTGTTCCAGGGAAGTCTCTTGAAGTCCCTCTCCAAAAAAAAACCCCAACAAAACCCTGGCTGGATCAAATCCATCTTGTTCAAATCCCTAGAAAATGATTTCAGACACTCAGCTTGGCTTTCTGCAGCTGTGACACCTGTAACTGTGATCTGTGAGAGACCAAAAGATGAGAAAAACTCGTAGTACTGGTAGTGGGATGGGAGACCTCTGCAGAAAAGCACCACTGCTACTGGAACAGTGGTGGGACTTCAGCTCCTTCTGAGCTAGAGTTCAGCTCCTGCCCTGCCCTGCCCAGAGAGCTCCTGCCTTTCTCTTTTCTGACAATTCACCAGCCCACACCACTTCTCAGTATGGCTAGGGCATTATTTCCAGCATCCTGGCCAAACTCCACTTGGGGCAATTACATTCTGTCCACCTAGAACTCCCCCTGATGTTTCACTTGGACACAACACTTCACTGCCTGTCCTAAACTCTTGTGTCATGTCACTGTGTTCACTGCTTCCACCTCAGAGGTGGCTGCATTTCAATGGAGACAGAACCATTTATTGTACAAAATACACAACACCTTCCTAGAGCCACTGCTCCTGAAAGACAAAAATTACATATTTAAGAATTACTGGGAATAAACAGAGCACAGTACAAAGCAGGGGTAATGTCTACACATACCAGATTAATCACCAGGCACGAGTTTAAGCAGCAGTTCTTCAACACCACCAAGCTGTAAGTGACAAGGAAAAGTTCAATACGTCTACAGTTACTGTGGCTGAGCTAATGGACTTCAACAAAACAACAGTCCTTTGCCGTCCCTCAGGGAGCTCAAACGACTTCACAAACAGGCATGACTATGGCCTATTGTTGCCACCATCCTTACCATGAGGTGGTGCTCTATCTCCCAAACGCGAGAGTTACTATCCCTGTACTGCTCACCCTGGGACAGCTGCCACATATGAGGCAGCCGGGATGGGGGGAGCTGGCTGGGTCGCAGCGCCTCACCCAGGGGAACCTGAACTCTTTGGATCCGAGCCCTCAGCATACCTTCCTCCTGGGGGAAAGTAACAAAAAGAGCAGGCAGTTACTGGCAATGCAGTAGAGGCACCTACGCACCCAGAGCCGGACAGGAGGAGCCCCAGGGTGCCCTCCTTCTGCCATCCCCTCAGGCACTTCAGGATGCTCCCTCAGCTGGGTGGGATCAGCCGGCAGGATGCACACATGGTCTCTTTAGCTCTGAGTACATTGACGGAGAAAGCTCTCGGACCTGGAAGGCACCTCTGGGTGACGTCTGACTTACTGTCTGAGGTGCTATGTGCTGCAGTGTCCCTAAAAGTCAGGCTGGGAAGCTAAGGTGGTGCCTAAGTGGACGGGAACTTCATGGCAAGGGGTACACTGGGACATGCTGGAGGGTGTTTGTAAGGCATTCTGTGGCAAAAGGTGCTACTGGGGCAAAGTTAAACCCTGTCAACATTGGCTTTGCTTATTCCACTAACAATCCTAGTAACAGTCTTGGTGTGAAACTGGGGGGTGGGGGGAAAAGAAAGTGGTTTACACAGGAGTTCCGTGGCTAAGGATGGTTCTAGATCCCAAAAGGAAAACTTGTGACAGGAGGTGAAATGAGCTTAACAAGAACGAAGATCAGTCTGGAGACAAAGGGTGAATCTCCGTCCGCAGGAGCGCGTGGAGCGGTCATGGTGACGGGTCCTTGGTCTCATCTCTCAAGAGGATGGCAGCCTGGTCCATTCCCACACCAGCTTCTCATGGATGGCTTTCCTGCCTTTGGGTCGTTCAGCTTTTAGATGGTTACCAAGAGCCACCGATAGCAGCAAGGGCAAAGGAATTTTGGACATGGAGGTGGTTCTTCCTACTGGAATTTTTGTGTACCGGCAAGTTTACCCCAGTTAGAGCCAGCGGGGCCATGAGCAAATGGAGGTCAGGGGGAATGATTCTCTCTTTGGACCCTAGAAGAAGTAATCAAAATGGCACAGACAGTCTTCATCCTTGATCTAGGTTTAAAGTAGAACAGAATTAAGCTGTGACACAAGACATAAACATCCTCCTGCTACGAAGCAGCTGCAATATTCCTATCCCAGGGAAAACACAGGGGTCTTCTGAAAACTTGGAAAGTTAGAGGGCATCATTCAAACAGGAGCAAGAAAATCTGGGTGAAAAACAAAGCAGGAGAAGTCAGGGAGAGAAAAAAAAACCTGTTATACATGGGGGGACATAAATAACAGAAAACACATTCCCATGTTGCTCTGTTCTACATCAGTGCTTCTTCACTTTTTTGGAGCAAAGGATCAGTTTGAAACCAAACCACCAACCACTGGCACAGTCATTTCTAGCACAGAAAACTTTCAATGTGCTGTTATTATTTCTTTTTTTTTTTTTTTTTTTTCTCCCACTTTCTGCTTTCTTGCTTGATGCCTGGGAATGTGTCTGTGCATTCCAAAAAAAAACAAACAACAAAGCTCCACTACTCCAAAGACCATCCTGTGATGTGACACAGCCATCCCAACCAGCACCCCAGCCTCGGGTCACTGGCAGTTAGAGGAAGGTGACAGCAGACTGACAAGCCTCACAAGACCTCAGAGAACATGCTACGAGGGTTAAAGGGACATTTCTCTACGTATTTTTCATCCTGCTTTACCCTAAAATCACTTTTTCCAACAGTGCAATGCAGCAGTTGCCACTGCTCCCTTCCAGTCAGCTGAATGTAATCACCCAGGTTGGAATTTGGCCAGGATACTCCCCTCCTCTGCAACAAACTGCCAAAAGCTCCAGCATGACCCAAAATGCTCAAGAACTTGCTTTCCTACCCCACTCAAAGCTGGAATTTCTACAGCTCATCAGCCCCAGAAGGCTTAAGACTTGACTTCAGTGCTGGAAAAGTACTTCTCAGTGAGTGAAAGCAATTTCCTGCACCAAGTGAACTCCCCCTGGAAGGTTCTCTCTCCTAACCTGGTTCAGGCTTGCTGACCTAGACAGAGGGGGACTGAAGTGTGACATGTGTGTGTTTACTGAGCATGGACATGGCAGCAATGACAGACACAGGGTCACAGGGCTCCTACAGAGGACCCTGCATCACAGATAGCAGTTCCTGTCACCCTTTACCCCAAACTTCCTCCAAACTCCACAGCTCTGAGCTCAGTTGCCCAAGTTCAAAGGCCTCTCTTTTTAGCAGCCCCTAAGGCTGTTAAAGGTGCCCAGTTAGTACCACAAATAAAAACCTGAAGCCAGGCAAAACCAACTGGGCTTGAGGCAGGGCAGGGCTGCCTGCAGTGCTCACACCAAAGAAACAGGTTTTAAAAAAACATTATCTTAGGCACCTGCACCTGAAACTTCAAGAATGGAAAACTTACCCAAGACCTATTTTTGCAGGTTTTGTCAGAAAGCACTAAAAATCCTGAAGGAAGAGCTGGGTGAAAGGAGAAGCCAGCTAACTTCTGTGTAGAAGAAGCTGTAAAACCTGCTCCTTACATTGTTTGCCTCCTAATCTATCAAAAGCACCAACTCATCCAACAAAAACCAAATCAGCTTAAATTTACAGAACTGCAGCATCATCCTTTGACAGAGATGTTAAGGTTGCCATCAACAGGATTGCAAAAGTCTGAGCTGTTTAAGATAGTCATCTGGAGAGACTTAAAGCCCAGTTCCCACAGACAGGATCAAGGCTTGCAGGTATTCATTCTGCTTATCTCAGCACCAGACCTGAGAAATTTAATGCTGTTCTGGGACCTGGGTGGATTTCTGAGTCATACAATATAGGAAGAAATGTGAATAGGGCCAGAAGGAGGATTGCAAGTTGTGGTGAAGACAATTTATTTGCTTTTAAATTTGGTACATTAATTTATTTTATGAAAAGAGTTGAAAGAAATTGCTCCAGCTGCCACTTGGACCATCCCCAGAGCTGGAGCTGAACAAACTCCAGCCTTTGTTACCTTCTGCTTTAAAAGGGGACTAGGTCAGATTGTTAGAAGAGTTCAGCTGCCATTTAGGTGCCAAGGAAAACAAGCAGTGGTGAGGCTCAGTGAACTGGGCACAGCTGGCCAGGTGACCCTCTGGGACAGGGTGCAGCTGCCTGCCCACCTCTGTGTGCACAGCCCTCGGGGAGCTGAGCCCTCCTGAAACACCCAGCCTGCATCTAGCAACAAGTCAGGGATCAAACGAGCTGTCTGCCGAGGGAACAGCACCTTGACTCACTCTAGAAAGCTTCTTTCTCGGAGGTTTGGGCTCTACTCTGCCTGGAGCACCGGCCCCACACCAGCTGTGCCCAACCCACGGAGGGGTAGCAGATGCTCACCGACCAGCCGGGGCTGTCCAGCCGCGTGGCGAGGGAAGCTCCAGCTTTGGTAGGATCTGAAGAGACAGGGAGACAAGAAGAAAGGGACGTGGTGCTGAGCGAGCCCCGCAGGAGGGAGGGGGTGCGGGGGGAGCCGGGCCTGGGGAGGGGC
>NW_009953098.1:1025666-1026277 GCF_000747805.2 Chaetura pelagica | reverse complement strand
AGCCGGGCGCTGCTGCGGCCCCTTCCCCAGCGAGGGTTCGGGCCTGGCCCTCGAGGGCGGTTGTTTCTTTGGCAGGGCAGGGGTTGATGTTTCCCTCCGTGCCCCCAGGTTGACACCAGCCGGATTGTTCACATCCACTCCGTGATCATCCTGCGTCGCTCTGATAAGAGGAAAGACCGTGTGGAGATTTCTCCAGAGCAGCTTTCAGCTGCTTCCACGGAAGCAGAGATATCCTTTGGTAGAGCCAGCAGTGACGTGCTTCACCTCAGCCCTCTGGGCTGGGTTTTAGACTTGCTCTAGTTTGCTTGAAGGTGTCTGACACAGGGAAGCTGTGGCTGCCCCTCCCTGGAGCTGTTGAAGGGCAGGTTGGATGGGGCTTGGAGCAACCTGGTCTGGTGGGGGGTGTCCCTGCCCATGCAGGGGGTGGAACTGCATGATATTCAAGGTCCCATCCAACCCAAAACATTCCATGATTCTATGATATTCCCTCCTACAGCTGTTTGGTTTGCAGGGCTGTGCTGGCAGTTCCATTCCCTGGAGGCCTTGTTGCTTCCAGCATTTGCAGTGGAATTGTTATAGCTGCTTTGTATGGTTCTCTCTATTTGGTCTTA
>NW_009953098.1:1014279-1025597 GCF_000747805.2 Chaetura pelagica | reverse complement strand
TGTTTCCAGGCCTGGTGTCCTGGAGAGCCCTTTAGATCCATAAACTCCAGGATGCTGTTTTGGACACTTTGCTGCCATGTTGTTTGCTTCTGCAGCAGGAGCTTGGAAGAGGCTTCCTTCAGCTTCCTACCATGTGTCTTATCACTCTGGAAAGGAACCTGGAATTCTGCTGACTGATGAGAAACTCTTTTAAAACTCTGCTGTTCTTCCTTGTATAAAAAACTCCTTCAGTTTGCTCTGCTGGTTTCAGAAGGCACCTTGACTCCCACACAGATTGGCTGAGATGACAGGACGCCCCATGAGGGTGGTGGGCTGGTATCACTCCCACCCTCACATCACTGTCTGGCCCTCACATGTTGGTAAGTCTTGGTCTAAGTTCCGTGTGAAAACTCACAGCTGGCTCCTTGTATTAGTCAATTTACTGGATTTTCAGAGCTGCATATCCTGAGTTTATCCTTTTCTGTCCTCTGGCAGGACAGGGTTGTCTGGGTGGGCTTCAGTTGCTCCAGCTGCACATGTCTCCAGTCACAGATCAGCAACTGCCAGCCCTGCTGTTCTTCCAGACAGGAGAACTAGACCTAGAATATAGCAAACCAGCTACAGGAATCATAGGCCTGCTGGGATGGATTTTGACATCTGGGAATGTTCATGCAAAAATGAAAATTTTTGAAAAAAATGCCAAGATTAGACATGTTGGACATCACGGCTACGTGGTGTCCTGTGGCACCAGGCTGCTGCCAGGGCCCTTTCCTGTCACCTATTCTTAAGATTTGCTACTTAATTACTTTTTTACTTTAGTCACCTGGAGTAAGTACTTTATAATAAAGCTTTGTGACATGTGTCACCAAATTCCAGGTCACCCTGCAAAAGGTGGCAGGTCTTCTTCCTCTCCTTCAGGTGACCAGGCCAGTTCTCATTCTCTTAACTCCTGTGTCCACAGATGTCCGCACACAAGCCATGTATCAGATGATGGACCAAGGTTTTGTTGGGCTCATCTTCTCCTGCTTCATTGAGGACAAAAACACAAAGGTAGGCAACTTGAAAATGGCAATAAAACCTCCAAGCACCCATGAAAAACATGAGCCCCCAAGCCTGAAATCCTTGCAGCAGCCCTGCAGGGAGGCTTGAGCTCTGCTTGGAGTACAGGCAAAGCAGGGCCAGAATGATGCTGATTGGATTTTAATGCCAATGATAAAATAACAAATTCTGTATTACTCTGTGCTGATCCACAGCCTGGCTTTCTACCAGCAGGGCTGTGCTGGCTCTGGGAAGGCTGCAGAGTATGTGTGTGTGCACAGAAATGTCTGTATTGTAAACGGCTCCAGCACAGCAACCAAAGTGAAGAGCAACCTGTTCAGGTGCCATTTGAAAGCACATCCTGTCATCTAAAATAATGGGTGGGTTTAGATGATTTGTTTCTTCTTGGAATCTGACTTTCTGCTGTCTCTCTTAGACAGGCAGGATTCTCTACACCTGTTTCCAGTCCATTCAGGCCCAGAAGAGCTCAGAGTGAGTACAGCAGAATATTCTGTCCAGTGTCAGGTTGTGTTTCATCTCATTTTTCTGGGTTGTCTCAAGTGGCTTCTAGGCTCATCATGAGGAGCAAATACTGTGTAAAGGTTTCTGAAGGAGGTCTCCTTACTTATGCTAACATAGGCTGTTGGAAGAGAATCTAAAGATTAGGGCTGATTAATTTAGCCTAGATAATT
The DNA here is from genome assembly GCF_000747805.2 of Chaetura pelagica. NCBI lineage: Eukaryota > Metazoa > Chordata > Aves > Apodiformes > Apodidae > Chaetura > Chaetura pelagica. The sequence goes on along the minus strand of NW_009953098.1, from coordinate 1,023,888 downwards.
GAGTAGCTTAATATTTGGTGTAGGACACTGGAGTCCAGGTGTGAATTTGTGCTGTAGCCCTTTCTGTAGAAGGCCCTTTGCTCTCATCAAGCTTCAGGCTTGCCAGGTGTCTTGTCCCCACCAACCCCACCCATGCTGTGCAGTGTTCTCAGTACAGGGACTTTATCATTAAGACAAGGAGGTGGCTCTGAGGGGCCTCCATTTGCTTATCAACTCAGGCACATGTTCCCAAAAGCAAACCTGCAGCAGTGCCACGTGTTGGACAGACAGGGGCAGGTTTGTAGCAGTTTTTCATTCTGTTTTTTTTTAAATTTTTCTTTATCTGCTGCTTTGAAGTTAATTGTATCTGATGCCCTTTTAGGTATGAGAGGATTGAAATTCCTATTCATGTTGTCCCCCATGAAACCATTGGGAAAGTGTGTCTAGAGTCAGCTGTAGAGCTGCCCAAGATCCTTTGCCAAGAAGAGCAAGATGCCTACAGGAGAATTCACAGGTAACAGCCCTGGGGCTGCAGCCTTTGTCAGCACTGTCTTTGCTCATGCCTTCTGCTGTTGCTGTTTTTATGGTACCACAACCTTAGCAGAAGATAGTAAGAAGCATTAGCAGCTCCTGAGCCTTTGTACAAGAGCAGATTTCACACCTTCAAGTGAAGGAGTTCAGGACCTCTCAGCCTTGCACAAAAGAGCTCAGCATAACTGCTTTTTTTCTCCAACAAAAACCAGCTGGAGCATGTGTGAGCCGATGGTGGCACTTCAGTGACGCGTGTGTGACAGTGACTAGCGTTGAACCAGGGTAATGCTGCTGACTAGTCTGAAAAATAAAATTGTTTATCAGCTTTTTTGTGTTTTTCTGCCTCTGGGGCTCAAAACTGCTGGTTCTGTGCTGCAAGATCCTTGTTATCCTTGTGAATGTTCAGGGCTTCAGCAAGTGAAGCAGTTGAGATGTGTCTGCAGTGTTAGGGATGGGTGGTGGCTGGTTCTACAGCCTGGCTCTGCCTTAACTGACATGCTCTGCTCCCTTGTCACTAACCTGCTCTCTGTTTATTCTCTCAGCCTCACCCATCTTGACTCCGTCACCAAGATCCATAATGGCTCAGGTAAGGATTCCTTCTTTGCATGCAAGAACCCAGGGTGCTGCTCCCAGAGCCTGAACAGTAGATTCTTAAGCAGGGCTTGGGTTGGTGCTCACCTAGGGGAACAGCAGAGTACAACTGGGTAGCAGTCCTCCCTCTGCCATAAAAGGCACTTGTAAAAAACTACAGAAGCACAAAGTTTTATCTTTTTCTTTGCCATAAAGTTAATTTCCAATCACAAACATGGAGTCACATTCCAGGGAACTCCTAGAGACTGTTACCTTGGTACTTAAAGTATAGTGGAGGAACCAAATTGTAACAACACTTGAAAGGACAAAAGGGCTGTAAAACAACCTAATCCTGGGGTTCAGTTGCTGTTGTATCTTTTGACCTGTGTACAGTTGGTTGACATTCCAGTAAGTGACAGTTTTTGGCTGTTGAAACATCAAGGGGATTTTGTATTTGGTGAGTGTTAAAGGAATGTCTGGCTGCTCTGTACCCATGTTGCATCTCCTGGCACCTCTGCACGTTGTCTGCCCAGGACATCTTTGCCTTGGCCATTGAGGTTCAATCCTAATCCTGCTTCTGTTCCAAGATGGTTCCCCATGGTCCCTTCTCACCTGTTCAATAAATGAGGCATTCTTCACTCTGAATTTAGAAATCAATTAGCATCATTGATGACTTGTATGCAGAGTTCCAGGTCTCTGCTGTGGGTCTGTCATCCCTCCCCAGGGTATCTAAAGGTCAGGTGGAAAGAGCTCATTTCCCTGTTCAGCAAGCTGCTCATTCTAACTTTCCTATGGGGATGGCTGGTTTCCTTGGCTGTCCTTGCTCTGGGCTTTGGTGGTGGTGCAGCAGGCAGGGTCTGTGTGTGTTTGCGCTGCCATGGTGTGTTCTTGCTCTTTGCAGTGTTCACAAAGAACCTCTGCAGCCAGATGTCTGCCATCAGTGGGCCACTGCTCCAGTGGCTGGAAGACAGACTGGAGCAGAACAAGCAGAGAGTGCAGGAGCTGCAGCAGGAGAAGGAGCAGCTTCTGGAGGAACTGGCTGCTTTAGAGTGAAGGAGGAAATGCAGACCCTTCAGAAAAGACATGAAAAAACCCCCTCCACAAGACCTCCTGGCTGAAGGGTGGCCCCACATTGCCTTACAGTGCAGATACCAGCTGTGCCTCTTCTCCTGTCCCATGCAGCAAGGAGCACTTCCACAGGAGAAGGGTTGATCTGCCTCAGCTGGATGGGAAGCAGTGGCCTCTCTCCAGGTGTTGCATGATGCAGTGCACTTCTAGCTCAGTGGTGGGGTCGGGCAGCACCTGAAGAGACTATTCTGGAGGGCACAGACCCAGGGAAAATGTGATTTCCCCCTCTGTGTTTGACAGAAGTCTCACTGCTTTGCATATATTCAAGGAGCCTAGAAGAGGAAGGTTAGAACGGAAAAGTGTGTCCCAGGAATGATACTGCCAGCTTCTGCCTTCTTTTAGTAGCTTCAGTTGTCTCTGATCTTATTTCTAGTAATGTTCTGGATTGCTGGTTCTCCACCCAGGCAGGAAAGAGGTGTGGGGGAAGTGACCTGGAAGAAGTTTGACAGAGGAGTTGTGCTCAGCATCCTTCAAACCAAATAAAGAATTCCAAAGGCAGAGCTGTTTGGAGTAAAATGAAATGGCTGCTGCAGAGTGCCAGTATTGTTTGGACACAGTCTGTAATCTCTTCCTTCATGTGCTGCTGTCACATGCCCAGCACTGAGCTGCTCTAGAAACTGGACTGATGCTGCTGGGTCAGTGGGAGGAGTGTGGGTCCTTCCCAGAGGTGAGAGGGTTATGAAGCTGGGAAGAGCTGACAGATGTGCAAGCCTGTCAGTCTTACACGCTGAAATTAATTGCAGAAAGTTCATTAGATTGAAATGGAACAAAATACCTGTTGTTGAGCTAATCCTTTAAATGTTCTTGCTGTTGCATTTCAGTGTCCCCCATCATATGCAGCTGTTACATTCTGTTCCATCAAGGCTCAGGTGAGCAAAGGAAGCAAAGACAAACTTAAATCCTCTGTTTCAGCTCCTTGGTTCAAATTAAATCCTTACACACTCAGGTAGATGAACATGAGCTGCCTGTATCAATGCAGTGGAGGGTGTGACATTCCTGACAGCTCATTACCTTGGCTGTTGCTTTGGGATAATGAACATGGCAAAGAGGGAAGCATTCCATTTCCAGTGAACAGCCAGTAGTGATTAGAGCTGTAAATTGCTCTCAGATCTGGAACCCTCTTGGCCAGTTTGCTTTGTTACACTTTGCTTTTCAGTCTTTCTGCACTGATATGGAAAAACACCAAACACCCAACAGCAAGCAGGGTGACCTGCTGTGTGTGAAACTCCAAACTAGCTAGGAGGGATCAACAGCTTCCACTACTGACCCTGCACAGCCACAGTTACAGGGAAACAAAGAAGCCTGGTTCATTGTCACAGCTGGTATGAAATTAACATTTATTGATTATTCAAAATTACTAATCCTCTAAGCAATTTGTTCCCAGCAGACACAAACACTGTCACACATATTCAGTCATGTTCTAAATTAAAGACTTCAGTCACATTCTTGTTCCATGGTGGAAAGTGTTTGCTTTCCCCAGCCTAATCTTCAGCCTGTGTTTAGCTTCTCTGAAATCTCAGATAGAGGCAGATCTGCAATCAAAAATTCAAGTACTCACACTTGCCCTTCTTAGAAAGGGCCTTAAGGTCTTCCTTATTAGAAGCCTTTAATGCTAAAATATTAACATTATCTGGAATTCTCTGAAACACACTTGGATTAGGCTCATTTACTGCTACATACAAAAGGTAAGTGGCATCAAGGAGATGTACTGAGCTGTTGGAGGGAGTCCTGAAGCCTCGTTTTTAAAGCAAAATCAGCGCTGAGCTTCCGCATCAAGTCTGCGTGGCCCAGCTCCTGCTGCTCCCTTTTAGCAAGGCCATAGTTCTCTTTCACATACTTTGCAAAGGGGGTGAGGTGTGTCCTGGCAGGAGTGCCATCCTTCCCAGCAGGTTGGCTCAGGACCAGCTGCCCCCCACAGAATGCACACACGAAGCGGTCCGTGTCCAGAGACTTGGAATGGCGCCCAATCCTGAGAGGGGGGGGAAAAAGTAATTTGATTGCACACTCACAGCACAGGGCTTGTGAGAAAGGGCTCCTCTCTCTTCTGCCAGGCTCCTTAGGCCAGATTTCTGAGCTAGCATGTTAGAACAGGCCACAGACTACTTCCTTCACACACTGGAACAATGAAATCTGTATTACACGTTTCTCTGCTTTTCTTCCAGCACCTTCTCCCTCTCTTTTACTCCCAGCCCAGTATGAAGTGCTACAACGCTTCACAACATCTCCACAACCCCACCTATCGGTCACCCCCTGGAGTTTCCCCTCAAACCCATCACCACCCATTCTTCCCAATGCTCTGTTGCAACTAATGTGTTGCACAGCCATACTCAACACTTCAAGAAGGTCCTTTCATGTGGGAAACACTGTTTCCTCCCAGGGCTTCTGGAAGTGGCACATATGATCCTGAGAAAAACAACTCCATGCATGCTTGGAAAGCACATATGGGAAAGTTTTAAAATAAAAATGAGTACCACACCATTGTCAGCCACTTTCCTGGGCCACACAGAGCTGAACTGTGACTAGGGTCATTAATACAGCAGCCTGTGGTCAGTCACCATCCTCCTCTAAATATATATGGGCTGAAACAGTCCATGAGGTAAGAAATTAACTAGGAAACTGACTTCAAGTTTTTAGTTTGAAACCAATAAAGATCATTATATTGTTGGTCTCTACATTTTCTTAGCACAACCATAACAAAGGTACACCATGAGTCAAAGTGTTTAGTCTTAAAGTCATCAAGATATAAAACCCAGAAAGCTTCCTCTAATACTTTGTTCTAATATCCAATTACTGTCATGCATTTTGTGCCCATTTTTTATGGGAACTTGTTCTGCTTTTGAATTCCAGTTAGTACTGACTGAAGCATCAGACACTTCTGCCTGTCCTGACCTCTGAATTGGAAACAAATGTGGAACCACACTGTGAGGTTCTGTGAGCTCAAGAAATGTCAAGTGACAACTCTGAGAGTATCCCAATTGCTTCACAGTTCAACATTTCTAGAGAGAGGAAATTGCCAAGTTAAAAGCAAAGTTTATACATACACAGGATCAAAATGTCACTCACCTGGCTTTGCAGAGAACACACATGTAGGTGAATTTGTAATTAATCTCATAGTTGTGGCACCGTGTTACTACTGGTAGCTCTGGGTGAATCACAGCTGATTTATCGGCATAGAACCTCCAGAACTGTCCATGTCCATCACGAACACCATGGATCAGCCAGGTGGCTGCATGGCAAGCCTCATGGATCAGCGTGTCTCGAAGACGATCTGGGAGTAAGACAAACAAAAGACATTAATATCAGTCATAGTAGAATCATCCTGGTTGGAAAGGACCTTGAAGATCATCAAGACCAACCAGTCAGGGATGGAAAAGTACAGAGTTTCATCCTTGGTCACTGCTTCAGCCCTTTGACACTTGTTCTTCCATCAGGTGCAAGAGTTATTTTGGAGGTTAGAATTACCAATGTTTTGACAAGGCAAAAGTCTCTAAAGGTTTTACTCAGTGCATTTCCAGTTTTGTGATTAATCCTAATTCTCTACCCTAGTTACTTCCCTGCAGCCTAATCTGTTCGGATTCTTTTGTTTGTTTGGGCGTTGGGATTATTTTTTTTTTGAAACCACTTATTTAAACCTTCAGTACTCTGGTGTGAATCCCATCAGGCCCCACAGACCTACAAACATTCAGTTGACAAAGCTGATCCATGACAATTTCAGTGTCCCAGGGTACTCTCTTGTACCTCTCAAATCAAATTTATTAAGCTTATTTCAAAATATTGTGTTAATTACAGAACTGATTGTCCTATAATAACAGAAACATTCATTTCTCCAAACTGAGAGGGAATGAGAGAGAAATAATTAGAGTACCCACCACACAACAAAACTTAATTTCACATTGATCTCTCTTTATTCCAGCTTTAAATACTGCCAACAAGATGACTAACTATGATGGAAGAAGTCAGATTTTAGCTTGCAATTACAGTACATAAACATATCTCTGTTCTTATATCTTATATACAAGAGGCCCAGCCTCTTAGAAGGGCTGTGAGGACAACTATCATGAATGGATTTATTTATTCAAGGTAATATGAAATTTCAAAGCAGGGTCCAGTTCCAGATCTCTTTTGGCCTCAGATTCATGTTTTTATCTCTGGGACTTGCCTTCTCAAAAAAAGAATCATGGATCTTGTACCTACCTGCAGAGTCACAGACCTTCTCAGAAAGTTCTATGCGAGCATAACGCTTTGCTTCAGGACCTGCTGTCTGCCCAGTCACACAATATCCTGCTGTTTTTCTCATTTTCTTATTCCAGATTATTGCCATCTTCTCTGGTAACTGAAAAACAAAACCGTACATATAATCTGCCCTCTCTTACCTCTCTGTCTTCCCCTTACATTTACTGCAAAGCCAGCACAGGATGTCTCTGCCAGTGTCCTTAATGTGGCTCTCACTTAGGATGCATCCTGACCTTCCATTGTTTCTTATTCCCATTAGTTTTTCTGTAACCAATACTAGGATTTCCACAGTACAGGATGAGACAAAAAAAGTCCCTTAGTTCCTCCATCCTGCCAACAGTGGCTAACACTGCTGCTTAAGAGGAAATACAAAGACAGGTCAAACATAAAACAGAATTTCCTCCTCAAAAACAGTTCCCTTCCCAACAGCTCATAATTTGCAAGACAACACCTGACTGAGCCACAGCTGGTTCCTGTGCATTAAATAGCCCTTACAGTTGTTTTCTGGTGTTTTGGGAAGGCTGTGTGTGTGTGTATTTTTAAGAATAGTCTGTGATCAGAAGTTGTACAGTTTAATAATGTACAGGTACCATCTGCTTTGGTTGTTTGGCTTGCTATTTTAATCTGATGCACCTTCACACTGTGAGAGGGTAAATAATCACCCCTTGCTTATCCTCTGTGTTGCTCCTGATGATACAAGCCCTCAAGTATATCTATTTTGGTTAGCTCTGCTCTTTTACTAAGAGTTTTCTGTCACCTAGATTAGTTAATGAGCTTAAGTAAATGCTCCAGCAGTAGTAAGTGCCAGCACAGGTACAAGGCTGAAGCACTGGAGAGCAAGATATTTTGCCTTCAGCAATACTGAGCCTGTTTCGTTCAGCTTTATGTGAAATCATTACCTCAGCCCAGCCTTGGACAGCTCAACAGTATTTTCTCATCTGCACAGAAATATTTTCCTTCCTGAAGGAAATGCTACTGGAATTACTGAGGGTGACATATGTCTTGTCAAGGACTTTTCTCATCAGAGGAAGATCTCCAGTATCTAAGATGATGTGAAGGTCAAGACAGCAGTTCTCTGAAAATGAACCTTCAATTTGAAACACAGTTTATAGCTTTAGGTTCAGCCAAAACTGTCATTCAAGGGATAAGCAGCTTTTTAATCTGTTCCAAAATGGCAGAGATGAACATGCAATAGGAACAAACGGAGATTGCATGGAGTGTGACCAGGCATGAGGCAACAGGCCCTGTGAGTCAAAGGGAAGTGCTTTTATCCATCAGCTCCCTGCTCCTCAGTGTGCATCCCTGCCTTTTGTCAGCTGCAGACAAGCAAGCTGTGCTACAGCCAGCTGCTAGGCTGTGGTAATGCTGCAGGGCTCACTGGAACGTGCTAGAAGCAGCAACAGTGCTGGGTAACCCTGAGCTTCTTCGAGCAGCAGAAAGGCCATGGCTGCCTGTGCTGGGGCAGCAAGAGGAACATTCCCAGGCTTTTGGTGCAGCAGGTGCTAGAAAGTACAAGAAGATAAATACCAGTCACCTCTTCAAGGATAAAACAGATCCCAAGCCCCTCCTGTAGCAGTTTTCCTCATCAAGGACTCCTATGACACCATCCAGATCCTGCTCACTTAGGAATGGAGCACAGGAACAGCTGGAGAGCCAGCCAAGCTGACAGCAGCTGCACCTCAGTGGTGACAAATCCCTTTTAAAGAAATTGCTTGAACTAAATCAAACATGAGCCATTGCCATAAAGCTTAACTTCTACTAACTGGAGAGGACATAAAGCACATAAAGCATCAAGCACATAAAAAAGCAAAGAGCAAGATATTAACCAGCATTTTAGAATTGCAGTTTGTTTTGAAGCCAACCTGCTGCTCAAAGATGGTGCTGTTGTACAGACTGTAGAGCTTCTGTGTCAGCTCCTCTTTGTTCTTCTTGAAATACTTCATGTAGTGGGAAGCTGGATTTGAGAGATCTTGCAGGAAACAGCCAGGCACTGAGCACACCCTGAGCCTGCAAGAAAAGCCATAACAAGCAGTTTACTGAAATACAGTATCATCTCAGGGATGCTACCACTGGCATAAACTTCTCCTGGTTCTTTTCACTCACTTGCCTTCACCAGGCCAGCAAGGCACACACACTTATGCTGTCTTCTTCCTCCTCAGGGGGAAGCAGAGCTGCTGCAGTAGTTCTGCAGTTATTTCATTAATTCACTAAACTAGATTCAGAGGACTCCTAAGTTGGAAAAGAGGGTGGCTCAGGTATTTGTGACACAGTGAGTCAGTTATACCAAAACTTGATCGATATATGAACAGTCCCAACATAATTCACAATAAAGGTCTATTTTCAGAAATGTAGCAAAGATGTTCTGGGAATCCCCAGGAATTCAGTCAGGAGAAGTAGATATTCCACTAGGATGACAACTCAAATATTGCAGCACTCTGACAAACCATCAGCTTTGAGGACATGGTTGAAAGGTTTTGTGTTGGTAAAAAGAATTAAGAAATTACTAAAGAAAATGTATCCCTAAAAGGCAGGATAAAGGCAGCTATAAGAAATGGAAGAGATATTATTCAGAAAAGCTTAAGCTGCATCCATGTATAGAAAAAGAAACATGGATTCTGCAAGTTATAAAGATACAGGTCAAAAATATCAAGACAAGCTTGTTAAAAGGCATTAATTACTAACAGAATCAGCTTTGATGAATTTTCAGAAGAATGTCATCCCAGGCAAAATGCTCAGAATCTCTTTGTCCATCTATAGTGATCCTGGAACATAGGAAAGAAAAATGGAGAAACTTGCCTTCTCTCTGTCTTCGCTGATTGTGAACAACTGACCAATTCATTCCCAGGAATTCTTGCAGGAGTCACTATCCTGGAAGGTGTTTCTTGAAGTGATACAGAGTTTGGCCTTGGTGTCTTAGCTCCCTCCCCTTTCAAGGGCTGGGCATCTGCACAGGGTGGCTTGATGTTTTCTGTTGAACAGGAGTCAACTGTTACACACTGTCAAAGGACCACAGACATCAGCCATGAGGTAACAGAGAACAGTGAAAAAGGTCAAATATTCCACCTCAGCATAAACACTCTTACTCTGCACACTGGATGCAAAGACTTTACAGCTGGTGGAGAGGTAATTTGCTGTTATATACTATAAAAATTACTATTCAATGAAAGA
>NW_009953098.1:1009364-1014248 GCF_000747805.2 Chaetura pelagica | reverse complement strand
AGTGTGGCAGACTCCAAACTTTCACTCACCTGGGAGGAACTGGAAGCAAAAGCATTTGTGACCTCACTCAGGTATTTCTGTGATATTTCACCAATTCAAAATGCATCATCAGCAGTGGGGAGCAGTGATGCAAACACCATCAGAACAAAAAATTCATTCCAACCTTATGTCATTTACCATAAGTCCTGTCATTTCTTTCAGAGGCAAGTTCTGATCAGACAGTGCCAATTTCCCCATTTCCTGTCTGGACAGACTGCTGAAAGGACTGACCCTCACACCAGAAATCAAGGACCACTTCAAAATCTGCGGTTTCCAGAGACATTCTCTCTGCTGGCTTTTCTAGAACTGTTCCCCTGTTTGGGTCACTTGTGTCTTTTTACTATTCAACCATTTCTAGAGAAGCCAATGCAGCTGCCAGCTCACTTCTAAACCCCATTGATACACTCTAATTAAAAAAATAATAATAAAGTTGCCATTTCCCAGGACATATTTCTATGTTGTCAGTCACTCTCCTCTTCTATAGATCCCCTTGCCCTGAACTAAGTCCTTACTAGTGAGGAAGGCACCTTGTGGTTACTCTTCTAGAGGATTTATTTTCTTGTGCTCTTACTCAGTAATAGCCCTTTTCCCCCTTTGCAATCCCTCAGCTGGAGATCACTTCAGTTATGCAAAGGAGAGAAGGCTGGGAAATTCTCCTTATACACTGTATTTTAAATGAAGTAAATTATAAATCCAAATACTAAATGAACAGCATCTAATCTGCTCAAAATTTCAAAAATGTAATTAAAACCTAAAAATACCTACAATTATAGTAATTGTAAAAACAAACAATAGTGAAAAACTTCAACCTGGATACCACAAGACTAGCAGAATAACTTTTCAGAATGCTCAGAGGAATAACCTTCTGACTGCACCAAATCCAACTGCAAGATTCTGGGTTGCACTTCTCAAGCATGACACACAGATGAAGGACACAAGGCAATTAGCACCATCATTGCTGCCAACAAGCAGCTAAGAACAACTGCTTACCCGTTGTGGTTGGCTGGTAGACAGTTTTACTTGTGCTTAGGAGGGGTTTTCGGGGTGTACTTTGTTTCCTTATCCTTTCTATTAATGATTCAAACTCATCATCAGAGCTGTCTGACCCTGTCTCTGTCCTGTGTCGTGCCACCACAGTTGATGCTTCATTCTCCTTCCTCTTTTCAGAGCTTTTTTCTTTCCTTCTCACAAGCAAGTCTGGGCTGCCTCTGGAAACAGACTCTTTTTGATTTTGTGGAGGTGGGAGTTTTATGCACCCCCAATTCTCTTTCAGGTCTTTCACTCCCCCTTTTTGGTAGCCATGCCATGAACTTTCTACAAAGACAGAATCTTCAATGTCACTTGAAGCCTCTGGATACTGCAATTCTATACAGCAAGTGCTTCTCTTTCCAGGAGTCATCCACTTCTTTGGGGTCTGAAGATCCTTCTGTGCTGCAATTCGAAAGAAACAGCTTAAAGTTTTGGTAGTTTCATCTAGACCTGCCTTTGTCTTGACACAAAAAAAATTCCTTGGAAGATAGGAACACACAAAGACTAGAAAGATCCTTTTGTATTTTCTTCATTACATTTCTTCATTACAGCACACAGCACAGACTTGCCAATAAAACAAGGCTTCTGACATCTCAGATTTCACTTCTCAAGATCAAGGGATCATGTCAGATCCATCAGTGACTTTTTTTTTTTTTTAATTGAAGCTCCTGGTCCACTTAGCTTCTCATTCTCTCTCCAGAAACCATTCCATTAGCTTTTCACAATCTGCAGCTGGCACATATATTTCAGGGTTGACATTCCACCAGCTGCAAGATATCCCACCCTTCTTGATCAGGAGTCAGAGCTGCTCCAGGTTCACAAGTTCACTGCTATCAGCCCTCATCTATTAGAATCCTATCATCTGACTGCTTCTCTAGTGGCTGTGTCATGAAATCCAGAGCCCTGTTCACTCCTTCTAGCAAAGTCCAGTTTGCTGCTATCAAGAAGTGTGCCAGGCAGCTGTAGAAAGGCTCTGAATGTCAGTAAGCCAAGGAACTTTCCATCAGTTGGGAAGAAAACAGGAATCCTCTGCTCAGACAAGCACTGAAATTCCTCCACTCATGATCTGCCAGAGCATCTTGTAGCCAGTGTTAACAGGACTACACACAGGACCTTGGCCAATGAAGTTCCAAGTTAAAGGATTCTGTGGCTCTTCAACACCCTAGGCAAGACTGGCCTGATTGTCAACACCTGCATCAAATTAAAGGTATCTAGCTTAACAAGGTTTCTGTTTTTACTCAGGGCCTTTTGGCCACAGAATGAGCTGGTACAGCCAGGAATGCTGTTTTACATCTCTTAAGTCCTCTCTCCACAGTGATCATCCCACATTTGCAGCTCAGTCTAATCAACCATGCAATGCTACTCCTTTCACAGACCCAAGTACTGGCAGATACTCCACAGTATCTGCAGCCCCACAGCAATGCTACCAAATGTGCACTTGTCAGAACAGTGTGACCCTGCTCCTGTTACTCCCAGAGGAAACAGAAAACCCTCCCCCTCAAGGAAGAGACAAAGTGATCTAATGTTTAACAAGCTCTCTCATGAACTTAGGAGCTCAGCAATGAATGCTATCTTTCCACCCATTAAAATTCCTGCTTCATATTTGCTGTTTGTCTTGCCTTTCTTTGTTGTGCTCTTTCTCACTTTAAAGTCCGAGAAGAAATCATCCAAGTCATCACTTAAGTCCTTCAAACTGTAAAACAAGCAAATAATGTGAAAAAAGGTAGGCATAAGAAGGAAAACAGACTAAGCTTGCCTCACTAAAAGGGCAAACAAAAAAAAGCCACTGAGTATAATATGATCAGTTGCTCATAGCAAATGTTACCAACTGCATCCACTAATAGGAGTGGCAAGAAAGCATCTACACCCCAAAACATCCCATTTTACATTTGACCTGAACGTACAGATGGAACACGTAGCAGTTCTTCAGTCTGTACTCACTCCTGTGCACCTGCCTGTGAACCACTAGAACTCTGGATCATATCTCTGTATTCTGAATAGTAGATGTGATACAGAAAGTTAATATATAAACACTGAGGAGTCATGAATTATAGCACCCACCTCGCATCCACCTTTGTATAAACAGATTTGGGGGTTTTCATCCTAGCTAAAACTGAAACAATAAAAGATTAATTAAGAACAATGTTCTGTTTCTTTTGTTACATATTTCTTAAGAGATAAGCTTGCAACCAGTAAAAATTCAGTCTGAAGTCTTTAAAAAACAACAAAAAAGTAAGAATCCCTTACATATGAACCTCAGAGCTGACAGCAGCTGTCTAGCATTTCCTCCACTATTCAATCCTTGCCCAAGTAAGCAGCTCTGTTATGTATCTTGTGGCATCCAGTACAGCCTCCTCATAAATGTGGATCACTGAGGAGTGGGGGAATTTAATGGATTTATTGATATTTTCTTCACTTCAGATGTGGTAGAGCCATGATTAGTCCATCTAAGAAACAAGCTAAACAGAGCTTTCATGACAGGAAGAAAACCCCCACATGCACTCAGCCAGCCTAGCACAACCCAACAGTCAACACAGATATCATCACAAAGAAAAATACCAGTATCAGGTTTTGTTTGTACAGGCTAAACATAAAGATAGGCAGCTACGCACAGCAGAAGCACAGCAGAAGCCACCATGTGAAATTTAGTACTCAATTCCATCTTAACAAGACCTTGAGCCACTATGAAATGCCAAAACCATCCCTCCAACTGGTTAAACCTCATGCAGCAAAAGCCATGACATGGAAGAGGGAATTCCAAGTAGTTTAGAGATGTGTTTGGAACAGTAACTGGTTAGAGAAAATGAATATTCAAAGACGTTCTGTAAACTAAGAAGGCAGCAAGTGAGTGACAGCAAACAGACAAAACTGAGGCAAGAAGAAAAAAAAACAATGTAAGGCAAAAATTATCCAAGAGTGAGACAGGAGATTCAAGAGCACTCACTGTGGCAAACAGCTGCCAACACTGCTCTGCAAGGAGAAGTAGTTTGCAGCAGAAACAATAAAATAATGCATAAAAACTACTTCACTATAACTAGACAGAAATACGTCCTTCTTATAGTCCTTCAGAGAACAAAAAATTACTTACACATTTCAAATTCATCATCATCACTGCTGGAAGAGAAGTACAGGGCACAGCTGCAAGAAATGAAGTGCACAATAGTATCAAGAACATGAGGTCAGCAGCACGTGGATCTGCATCTCTGCTGCTCTGGAACAGCTGTGAGCAGTAAATTGCAAACTGCAGCAGCTATTATTGCCCAGGGAGGTTGTGGAAGCCCCCTCCTTCAGGTGTTCAAGGGCAGGTTGGATGAGGCTTGTGCAGCCTGGGCTGGTGGGAGGTGTCCCTGCCCATGCAGGGGGGTTGGGACCTGATGGTCGTTAAGGTCCCTTCCAATCTTCACCATTCCATGATTCTATGACTCTAAGATGCAGAACGGATGCATCACCACTCAGCCTGCAATTCTCCTGCAAACGTCGAAGCAGGACCCGATACTCTTACTAAATTATTTATTACATTTCCTGACAAAAAACCCCCACAAACACTGACTTGAAAAACACACCGTGCAACTGCTTAAAAACGCGACGGCAGCTTTTTCTTACTAAAGTTACCTGCACCCTGGCGGACTGTGATTCTGGAAGGTGAGAATACCTACCAGTGATCGTGTGACTATCTAAACTAACTCTTCAGACGGGATCACTAACCACCCCGGGGCAGCACTAACCACCCCGGGGCAGCACTAACCACCCCGGGGCAGCACTAACCACCCCGGGGCAGCACTAACCCCCCCGGGGCAGCACTAAACAGCCCGGGGC
>NW_009953098.1:986472-1008982 GCF_000747805.2 Chaetura pelagica | reverse complement strand
CAACGGCCGCTCCATCGCGCTTCAAACCGCCCGGGCCCGCGCCTGCGCACTGGGGGGGCGGGACCGGGACCGGGCGGGGCTCAGCCCGGTTAACCCTTGAGCCCCCGGCCCGGGCTTCGGGTGCCCCACGCGGCGGTTCCTGCACCAACCGGGTCTCGAGGTGATAAACCTGCCGCACGCAGGTCGGTAAGGCTGGGACCCGTTCCCACCAGAGATAGAGAAATGGGGGACTGCTGTTATTGCTTATTGCAAACAAAAATACTGACAAGAGAGGCTGTGACCTTCAGGGTCCTGCAGGGAGTGACCCAGGGGCCACAAGAAACAAGCTGCTGTGAGTTCTGAAGGAACTGTACACACAGGAGAGCTGTCACGTTTGGGTGGGTTTAGTAAAAACCTCTGGAAACAAAAACCTCGATGTACAAGATCTACATTGACCTGGAATTATTTGTGGTGAAATAAACAGCATTATTTGAAACACAATTACAGGAAGGAAAACAAAAGGCCAGGAGAACAGCAGCACAAGGACAACAGAAAATGTGAAACACTGCTCAAATCGATCAAAGCAAACAAAAATACTGACAAGAGAGGCTGTGACCTCAGGGTCCTGCAGGGAGTGACCCGAGGGCCACAAGAAACAAGCTGCTGTGAGTTCTGAAGGAACTGTACACACAGGAGAGCTGTCACGTTTGGGTGGGTTTAGTAAAAACCTCTGGAAACAAAAACCTCGATGTACAAGATCTACATTGACCTGGAATTATTTGTGGTGAAATAAACAGCATTATTTGAAACACAATTACAGGAAGGAAAACAAAAGGCCAGGAGAACAGCAGCACAAGGACAACAGAAAATGTGAAACACTGCTCAAATCGATCAAACTGGCAAACCAAAGCTTTATTTTTTTTTTTTTTGTTTAAAGTCTTTGCTACAGTACCTAGGACTGCACCTCTATACATAATTAACAATCGTTCCTGAAAGATCTGTAATTTGGCACCAGTTTGTGTTTACCTCAAACACCTGTGGGGAGCATTAATTTCAAATCAAATCGGGGTTTTCAACAGAATATGAGCTGCCATCATGAAGCCAATAAAGTGAGTCATTGGAGAAGCTTAAAAAAAAAGAAGAAAAAAAAACAAAACCAAAGTCCTTATCTAAACCAACACATTACAGAGAGCTCCAAAACAGAGGTCAAACATTAAAAGGCTGATATAGGCTCAAGTGGTTTATAAAACCTATAAAAAAAGACTACACCAGCAAACACGCCCTTTTAGTCCACAGTTTAGAAATCAATGCAGGGAGCACACCCGCTAGCTGGAAATCTTGTCGTGGGAGAACCACACATATACCAACAGAAGTACCCAAAATCAAATGTTAAAATGTTCCAAGTCCCAATCCACATAAAAGGAGAGAGATTCATAGGAAGATTAAATCAACCCATGAAATTATAATTGGTTGGACAGTTCACACTTCCCCCAGCAACCTCTATGCCATTCATACACACAGGCTCACATGTACATGGCTCAATCCCATTCAAATTCCTCATGGAATAAAAGGATCCCAGGCTCTATAGAGTCTTTCCCTTTTTTTTTCTGGGTGTGCTTTAATCACCATCATGTATTACTTCAGCCACTGAGTACCAGGCAGATCAAGTAGAAATGCACAGTTTTTAGCTCATCAACTCTGCAGACGTGTTGGGGAGGCTCAGTTCCTGGAGAGTTCTGGGTGGGCACACAGGCAGTCTCTCTTCATGCAGACTCACTGGCCTCTACTGGCTTAATCATGTGGTCTGGCTTGTTGCCAGCAGCACAGTGATCCCACATCTGAAGATAAAGTCGCTCCAGATCCATCGTGTACTGCTTCGTGTTGAACAAGGGACTGGATATTCTCTGCTTCCAGACTTTGCCACGTATTTTTTTCAGGCTGCAAAAAGAGTTAAAGCAATCACGAGACATTCCGAACACTTCACAGCACCATTTTACTTTTAAAAATCTATTTTCAGCTAACCCAGAACTACCAGTACAACTGTTTCCCAAGTCTCTGCTCCCCCACTTCCACTAAGTTCATGCTGCCATCTCATCCCCTCACCATTTCCGACACAGACCAGCACGGCCCCTTCAACTCAGAAGAGCTGCAACATTCAATGACTGTAATGCATTTAACTTGTTGCATTATCTGTACTATGGTAATTGTTACACAGTGCAATTTTAACTTCCAGTAAGTGACAAACTGCTAATCTTCAATTTAAAAAGAACAAAAGGTGAACTATTGCACTTTTTACCAGGTAAGAGCCTGCACATGAGCAATTTCTTCAGAACAGGTAGCACTGTTACTCTGTTACTCAATTGGGAGCGCTGTTAAGTTTACTGTAAAAGCAGAAGCTGAGTTAACTGCAAGACAAGAAACCTCCAGATGAGGATTGTCCAGCTATTTTAAATATTAAAATATCTGCAAGATTAAAACTAAAAAAACACCTAAAAGCCTCAGCGCTGTGCCCAAATACAGCACTTTGGTTTTTATATTGCCACACGACATAGTACAAGTTTGCTTACTATTCCAGATCAGTTCCCAGTTTCACAGCAATATCCTCATATTCCTGTCTACTTTTTGCAATGAGCTCAAGACAACCCAGGCAAGTAAGTTGGGAGGCAGCAACTCGTGATGCAAGAGTCTCGCCTGTAACAAACAAACACAACCAAAAACCACCAAAACAATTGGTAACAGGAGCAAGCTGATAAGTAATATACTGCAGAGTATGAGTTCCTTTCCTTCTGCCTCCAGAGGAGGCCACACAATCTTTTGGGCTTGCTGGGTTTTTTTATTCACAATTAATAGTATTCAAACCCATCTGTTCAATGTGGGTTCCCTACTGTCTTACCTGGCATCGTGACCATTGGAGTCCCAGCCCAGAGTACATCCATGCCAGTTGTGTGCCCATTGCAAAGAGGAGTATCTAGACAAACATCAGCCAGTTGCCCTCTCCTCACATGTTCTTCTTTGGGAGCAACAGGGGAAAAGATGATTCGGTTTTGGGAAAGACCCAAGTTTTGTGCATATTGCTGAATGTTGGGTTCTCCCACAGCTGGGAAACGCAGCAGCCACAGCACACTGTTTGGAACTCTTTTTAGGATCTAAAGCCAAATAAAGAAGCAAATACAGGCAGTTTGTTCAGAAACATTTCTGAACAAGAAGTTACCACATACCAATACGAAGCAAAAGGCATAATCATCCAATATTTCAATCTTCATCACCATTTTGAGTGGAATTGCTAGAACTGCATTTCTAATACCACTGAAAGAGACAGTAACTCTGACCAATAATTCATAGAGTAGTACTTACACAATAAGACTTGAAATTTATGATCCCATGCTATGGAGTGTAAAAAGAAAAAGAGACCCCTGAAGTAACTCTCAGCAATATACTATGAACTGTTTTTTGATTCAGACACTCAGTGCTCAGAGCAGTCAATCTACAAACTGCCAAGGCCAATTATGACTTGATTGTGCAGCCTAGGAAAGAGCAAACAGATTTCACAATGGAGTTCCAGCATCCTTAAGCTGTCCAAGACGTAATTTTTCACTGGCTAGAAGCACAGATGCAATTTGAAATCAATCTAAAAAATTCTATATCCTATTAAGTCCTGCAACACGAGCACCAAAAGGATCCGCACAGGGTCAATGTTTGCCACACAACAGTTACAGTTCTCAGCTGCATGAAGTTTCTGCTCACTTGAACAGCTTGTTCCAGAACTCTGACCTTAGATTTTTTTATTAAGATACTCACATTAGCCCACATCTGTAAAGTGGAAGGATCAATCTTATACAGCTGATTAAAGTTACAGTATACAACAGCATCCTCTGGTAAGCCATACTGAGATCGTGTAGTAACGATTATAGTTCGTGGAACTTCTTCACCAGTTGCTGCTTTGTTGTTAATCTAAATTTGAAAAAAAAACAAACAACAGCTGTTGGACCCCTAAAATTGCAGGAAACAAGCCTATGCCCAGAGGAATTGCCCTGAGACACACTCTGAGATTTGCTGGCTCCATAAGTCACTGGAAGCATATATTTGGTTTTATTGTAAAACTCAAAATTGGTCTCCTTATTCATAACAGGAATTTAACTGGAATGTGAACACCCTTGGAAATGCCCCATGTTGCAACCTCCAAGGCACAAAACACTGGACATTTTCATACCTTTGCTATACCTCCCTGAAACTCCAAGTAACTGGAATAACTGGAAAGAAGAATTGTAAAAAGAGGACAGGTGGACTCCTCTTCACCTTAAGGTCACCTAATTGCCTTGAGATGAAAAATGAAATTAAGACTTCAAGGAAGTATAAAAAAGTAGTAAGAAAACAAAGGGGGTTTCTGGTTTGTGTGGATTTTTGGTGTTTAGTTTTGTAGGTTTTTTTAAGACAACAGGCATAAAACAAACATAGTCAAGACTAAAAAGGAAGTTTAATACTTAACTGAGAAAGAGTATAAGGAATTAGATGACAAGGAAATAAAGGGAAATTCTGAAAACTAAGACTAGAAGAATTATTAACAGACTTTTTTTAAAAGAATGGATCTTGCAGCCTTCACAAAGGCTAGGAATACACTAAAACAAAGCAGTAGAGGATGAAGTTGGGATAATCAGAATACCATGCAACAGACTTGAGGACTGGTAAAATGGAAGTACTATTTTTAATTCTTTTTTTAAATGCCAGGCAATGGCAGGATCAAAGATAAAAACATCAGCACAGATACAGGGTAAAACAGGTACACAGAGCCTTTTTAAAATATATTTTACGTACATATTTTTTAAATTCAGCTGAGTGGCAGTGTGGCCAGCCAAAATAAGCACACTGTTGACAAAACTGACACAAATGACAATGACTCACTGTCACTGACTCTGTCAGAAGATGCACAAGATAATTTAGTTCAACAGAAGGTGGTAAAAGTGCTGTATCCAGGTCACTGAGGAGACCTCAAAACCACAATGCACAGTTCTCACCGACCTAGGCCCAAAAGTAGCTGATACCAAATTAGAACAAGCCCAGAGGGTTTTATTAGTGTGATCAAAAGACAGAAATATTGGCTTAGAGGTGCAGTGACAGAGCTTAGCTTGTTTAATCTTGGTGGTGGAGTGCCAAGTCATGAATTCTCTATTATTCTCAGTGTACAATATAGAAAAAACAGGCTAATAAGGTTACTGACCAAACACGGCATAACCTGTTACCAAGAAAAGGGGAAGTCCCAGCTATGAACACAAGAACTCATAAAAAGAACCCAAAGCATGAAATTATGGATAGAGCAGTGATAATGAGAGATCTCAAAATGATGCAGTAGAGTCTCCTCAAGGACTGCAAACTGAATAAAATTCACAAGTCAAAAGAGCTCTGCCAATGTCAAATTTGCTATTTTTAAAAAGGAAGAACGGTTCTGCAAAGGAAGAAATTTAAAACAAACTCAGTAACTGCCACTAAAATCCCATGAACTGTGAAGCACTGACAGGTGGTGATATAGTGCACAGTTCAGAAAGATGTTATGAGACAACTAAACATTGTTGACATACAGTGGAATAACTTTGCCTGTATTACCCAGCAGTTTTTTTCTGAAGGACAACCACAACAAACTGGGTAACAGCTCTCAAATGCCCAGTAGGGTGCAGACAACGAGCAAATCTCGCCTTCAGATTCTGAACAGCCAAGTGTCTTCTTTATGCCACAAGATTAATTTTTTTGGACTTCAGATACTTCTTGATACAATCCCTCTATCTTTGGGTGGAAAGATCATCTTCCAGTATATCTGTGGCTTGTAACACATTTGCAAGTTTCCTTCAGCATGAGAACGAAATGAACCAACATGACAAAAAACAGGCATTTGCCTGGAGGCTCATCATTAAGTTAAAACAGAGATATAACATAAAACCCAAGAGAACAGCACCTTGAAGTCCCTCACCTGAGTAGTTGCTAATCCATTACTGATGTTGAATCCATTGATAGTTATCTGAATTTGCCCACGATTAATCATCTCAATCACAGCTTCTGCAATAGTGTTCATTGGAATGACTGGCATGCTGAGGGCAGCATTGCCATCTGCATTGTCACAGCTGTCAGGACACTTCATCTAAGATAAATAAGATAAGCATCAGAGGAAGTACCAGCTTCAGTCCCCAGGAATGAACAGAATGAAGAGCAGTTCTCACCTTAACAATCTTGACATCAGGGAGGCTGTCAAGGAAAGCCTTCAAGTCAATGCCATTCAACACAATTCTGTTATCATAAATATGACCATTGGACTTGAAATCAATTACTGCTTTTTTCTGTTAAAAAAATTGAAAAAAAGGTTTTAAAAGTGTTACAAGATCCCTTACCAAGTACTATACCAAGTGCCACAAAGACAATGATGGAAAACACCTAATTTTCTTGCCCCATCTTCCTACTTACCTTCAGATGGGGGAACATGTTAGCATGGTCTCCAATAAAGAAAGTGTTTGGCATGTATGCTAATTTCTCTGAATACTGCTCAGCCACCTCAACAGGAGAAGTTTCTTTATCTGTGATGATATAATCCATGAATAATGCCCCACTGGTTCCAGGATATCCTAGCCACATGGCCTAAAAAACAAGAAAGCAAGGTTATAGTCCCAGGTACATTGCAAAAATAAAGCTATAAATCAATGCATTTTAAGTTAAATTTTCCACCTCGAGATTCAAGTTCTTTCTTGTGCTTAATCAACTGAAGAGCAACTCCTAACCCCAAACTTTCAGTACTGAAACAGCAAACAGTTCAAGGATGTTCTAAAATTGATCCCTCAAGCAAAAGTCCAAAGTATCCAACTACATGCAGCTACAGCCAGAACACAAACCAGCAGATTACAGCTTCTCTTATCTGAGACAACATCTGTAGCTTTGAGTGACTCTGATCCAGACTTCTCCCATTCTCTTTCCATTTTTAGAAAACCCTCAGGTTAAAAAAAATAATTCTGACATTGATTCAGACTTATTCTAGCTATAATTTCACTAAGCCTAAAGAAATTAAAACACAACAACCCATTTCCACAACTGCTTCCAAAACCCTTTCTTTGTTCTCACTAATGCAACAAAGCCAGTGGTGTACATGAATCTCACAGAATTAAAGAGCTCTCTTCCAGGACATAGGCAACTGTCCATAAAGCACATAAAACCCAAACTACTCTGTTTTGTCAGGAAAAACCCTCACATATGCTAAGCCCTAAGAAGACTCTCTCACTGATCAACATGAGCCTTCAATGTTTTTTTCACTCCGCCAGAAGAGAAGCTCTTCCTACTCACAAGTGATTTTGGGAGATAAAGAGCCCTCTAACTTAGTTACCTGAATAGGTGCTGGTCTCAGGGCAAACAATTCATTTCGGGCTCCTTTGGTGTAACCATTCATGTTAATGAGAATGTGTATCCCATCCTGATGGATGCGATCTGCTGCTTTTCCATTACATGGTATCTGAAGAATAAACACATCAATAAATGTTATTTTTGTTTTCACTTTTTCAGTAATGTAAGTGGTTTGTCATCAGCACACCAATGGATAAATACCAGCTGTATCATCTGCTTTAGGTGAGACCTGAAATCTCATTACTCCTGGTTTTAACAAAGGGGAAAGTCCTCAATCTGTTTGCACTTGCCTCTCCTCATAAGACCTGTTTTCCAGACCCCTAATCAGCCTAGTTGCCCTTCTCTGCACCCTGTCCTTCAAGTTTTGGCATCATAACTTAGCTATGACTTTCAGGTATGACTAATACCGTTAAGACCTAATGGAACAGTTATTCAATGTTGCTAATATTTTTAATAATCCCACAGAGGTCACACAATAACCCCTCCATCACAGGTAGGGTGTTACAGCAATATGTCTACAAAGTCCAAGACTATCATTAGTCTAAGTCAAGAAATGATTGCAGCTAAAACTCTCAAACTGCAGGCTGATGTCTTTCCTTGTTTAGGTTTGATAAAAAGTCAATGCACTCCAGAAAAGCTCACCTGAGATAAGTCAACGAAGTGATTTGCTTCAGCCATCACTTTTACACGGAAGTTTGTACCATCATCAGGACTTAGGGCATAACAGAATACCTAGAGTGTGAGGCACCAAAAACAAAGCATCTGCAGTAACTTCCCAACAAAATAACTTTGCTATGTAACAAAACTGTATTGTAATTTTAAATTATAATTAAATTTTAAATTACAATTTAACAGAAAAATTCCAAACCCTAGAAACAGAAACTTGCCCTTCCGTAGTTTACCTGCCCATACGAAGAAAAAGAAAGTGCCACTTAGAGTGTATGTAAAGCTTTATGCATACCATTTATATTTTTACCTCAAATTTGTCTGGGTTATGCATGCCTGGGATGGACTGCATTAGGTGTGAGGTGGGATGGTTTCCAAAATCAGAGCTCACGTAGCCAATACGAAGTCGACCTTCGCTGGCCTTCAAATCTTTAGGGTGCTCATAAGGAGGCTTGTGAAGAACATTAATCTGTCAAGAAAACATACACAACTGTTAATAAACTCAGGAAAACAAACCCACCACTAAACAAAAGGACAAATCACAGAGTACTTCAATCACATAAAGCTTCCTACCTTGTCCAAACACAGATTTCCATGTCTCTCAGCAATAGCCTTCCTAAAGCTGTGGGACAGGGGATACAGCATGCTGTGATGGGGGTGCACAGAAGGCAGCCTGTTCTTCTCCAGCTGATCAGCTACAATGCTAACCAGCTTCTTCATTCTTTCATCATAGTCTGTCCAGTCACAGACAATCTAGAAAAAAGAAAATATTAGGTCAAGAGCTCCCTTTGATCTCTATCAGGTATTTCACAAGTTGAGACACTTCTTCCAAAAATGGAAGTGAGAACTTCATTAATTACTGTTTATCGCTGTATTATCTCATATTCTGATGAAAGTCTTGAATCTACTCTTTAAACTAGTCAATAGTTGGGGTCATCAGGCTTCTTCACATTTGCTGCAGAGGAATCTTAAGAATGACAATCAAAGCCTATTTTTCCTCACCTGCAAACAGTGGGCCAAGTTGCAGTAAGCATCTGGAAAATCAGGTTTCAGTTTCAGAGCAGTGCGGTAAGAGGCGATGGCTTCTGGTATATTCCCTGAATCCTGCAAAGACACAGAAATGAGTCAGCAGATAAAAATACACTCAGGGTACTCACAGTGCCCCACCATATGCCAAGGGTGACTCATTTGCATGTGATACCTTGTGAATAGAGGCCAGGTTGCTGTGAGCATCAGCAAAAGCTGGGTTTATCTGAATGGCACGGGTGTAGCACTGTAGAGCTCCTTGGACATCCTGCATCTCCTTCAAAGTATTTCCCATATTAGAATAAGCATCTGCAAACGTGGGGCTGATTCTAAGAACAAAGATAATATGTCAATAAAAGCTCCTCCTCCAACCAGAAATCAAAAGACTTTTGGGTTTGCAAAGCACCTATCTGAATCAAAACACACAAGGGTAAGTCACCTTCTGTACAAATCTATAGCACCTTCCTGTTGTGAAAGGCTGGGAATATTATAGATAGGCACTGCAGGACAGGAAGGACACTGAGGTGCTGCAGAGGCTGCAGAGAAGGACAACTATGCAGATTAGGAGTCTGGAGGTCTTACAAGAAGCTAAGGGAGCTAGGGCTGTACAGCTTGGAGAAGAGGAGGCTGAGGGGAGACATCATCACTCTCTACAGCTACTTGGGAGGAGGCTGTAGTGAGGTTGGTGTCAGTCAGCCTCTTCTCCCTGGTGACTAGAAATAGGACAAAGGAAAATGGGGTCAAGCTGTGCCAGGGGAGGTTCAGGTTGGATATTAGGAACAACTTCTTCACAGGAAGAGTAGGTGAAGCCTTGGAACAGGCTGCCCAGGGAGGTGGTGGAGGCACCGACCCTGGAGGTGTTCAAAAAACAGGTGGACGTGGTGCTGAAGGAGATGATTGAGTGGTTGGGGGCTGTGGGGTGGAAGGTTGGACTTGATGATCTTGAAGGTCTTTTTCAACCTTGACGATTCTATGATTTACCTAATGGCTTCTTTGTAATGCATCAGAGCTTCCTGTAACTTTCCTTGCTGTTGCAGAACACTTGCTAAATTTGAATGTGCAGCTGCAAACTCTGGAAACACCTGGAAGAAGAAGTAGAATCTGTCTCTCAAATACCCCAAGAAAACCATGTAAAGCCATTCTTCTTCATTTCTTACTCTTCTTTTTGTATGACTCAGGTCTCTGAGCAGACATTCCTCCACATATGAAGAGGAAAAAGAACACCCTGGATGGGGTTTTACTTGAATTCCACACCCCTCCCTCACCACATTCAGCTGTTACCTCAAGAGCCTTCCGATACAGGCGGACTGCTTCCTCAATATTGCCCTGCTCCCGCTTGATGTTTGCCAGGTTGTTGAGGGAATCTGCATGAGTGGGACAAAGCCTAAGGGCTGTATTGTAGCATTCTTCTGCTTCTACTACCTGCAAAAAAAAAGTGATACTGTTCAAACAGTAATCTTTGTGGGTGAGTTTGAAAAGTCATTATACAAACACTTTTAAACAACTCAAGGTGCAGATTTGCTTGAATCATTCTTCCTTATTACTAATTGGATGAGGTAACATTCCATCTTAACATCACTGGTGTCTAAAACAAACATTCATTGTTAAATTTTTTTTAATGGGGGGGGGAAAAAAGTACTCCTTACACTGCCTTTCTCCTTCAAGGCGTTGGCCAAGTTACAGTAAGCATCAGGGAAGTGGGGTTGTAGTTCAATAGCCCTCCTGTAGGTGTCTATTGCCAGGTCTATCAGTCCCTGCTCATAGTACACACAGGCAAGGTTGCCATGCACAACTGCATGATTGGGACTCAAACTCAAGGCTCGGAGATAGGCTGCTACAGCTCTGCAAGGGGGAGAGAGAAGGCAACAAGTCATCCACAGAGCAACAACTAGTTTTTACAACCAAGGTAAGTCTATCTACATAAAACCCAAACTTACTAACACACAAATCTGCCCTGTAAGATGGTGTTGAAAACAGAGGAGTACTGCCTGAATGAAAAGCTCAATCAAGGGATCAATCATTACTATTTGTGTTATTTTAAAGCTCTGCTCAATTCTGTAATGACTAGAAGAAACACTTCATAAACAGGAATGTTTTCCTCCCACCTGATGCTATGTAGTGAAAAATGAAAGTTTTTTGGGAAAAAAAGTAAAGCTTTTGTCTATTTGTTTTAAATACTCTTCATTACTATTTTTAAGCATGAGACCTTTCCTGTTCTTTTTCCCACTTTATTATTGCAGCAGTAACTGTAGCAATATTAAATGCATCATTGTTCCATGTCTTTATTCTCTCAGCTAACCTAACACATGTATCATGCCTTACTCCTATTTCAAACTTCACTTTGTTAAAAAATGAGATTGTTAACTATATGCTCCTGTAGTACTATATAAATTACTAATGTATCCAAATTCAACTTCTAGAACAATCACAACTGTATATATATAGTGAGTAAATTCTAAAAAAGGTGATGTCAATTCTAAAATTATGAGGAAACAGGTCCCTGTTTGGCCCATTCATTTGTGGTTAAACCAGAAATCACTGAATGATTTACAGTGGGTGCAGTGCAACCTACTTAGAATAATTAACCTGTTCCCTGAAAGCTTTTATTAAATTTGGAGCCAAAAAGCTACTATAAATTAGTCCAACTCTCAGATGCAATATGGAACACTGCATATGAACAACACAGCCTGGATCTTCTCCCAGGAAAATAAAAATTCAGGTACCAAATGAGAGATCTCAAAACAAGTGAGTTCAAAAAGACAGGGACAGTACTGCAATCTCATGCTATACAATGATGCCAACACCTAAAAAATATAGAATATTAAATCAGATCCTTAGCTGAATTTCAGCATTTCAGCTTGTCTTGCACAAAAGGAAAATTTTAGAAGAGAGACACTTCTACATCATGTCCTGAATCACAGTATGAAGAGAACTCCAGGGTTCATGACCTTCCCAGACATCTTATGTTCACCTGTTCCAAGCCTTAATTTCAAATTTATTTTCATCAATACCTTCAGAAATTCTCGTTTTTATAAAATTCTAAGTTCAGGAAAGCAACATAAAGAAATAAATTTCACAGGATTTAAAAAAAAAATAAATTAATTCCAGTAATCTGCTCCACTTGCATTTCTAAGCCATTTGCTTGTTCAGCAGAAGTCTCTGCTATACCATCCAAAGAGATTTTACATCAGGACCCTAATTTGTATCTTGATACATCTGACAGGCACAGAGCAACAGTACATATCTGCTTACCTGTCAAATATCCTTGCCTCCTTCAGGACATTTCCCAGATTGATGTAAGCATCCAAAAAATTTGGGTCAAGTGTTACAGCCTGAAAATATTTTTGAAGTAACAGTTTTGAGCATTAACACCAGAACATTCTTCATTAAATATAGGGGGCTTTTTGTTACTTTCTTTTATTTGACAAACCCAATCTGTAAGCACCTAAGACTTTATCAATAACCTAGTAGGGAAGGAAAACTTAAGTTACATAAAAATCCATCACAAAGCATCGAAGTTATTTATCTGGACAGCACACACCACCTTCAAATGTATTAATTTGCTCACCTAGTCAGTTGGAACTATTGCAGAACAGGCTGTCAAACACTTACTTCATGCTAGGCTGATCATACTTAACACTCCTGCCTACCCCATGCTGTGCTGCCTTTGTTTTTAGGGAAGAAAACCCTAAAAAAAGCTGTTCCATGACATTTATCTACTGCAAAATAAGACACTGTTTGAAAACCCTTAGCAGCCCAGGAAAATTTTTTTTAAGTTTCACAAGAGCAAGAAAAGAGAAAATTATTGTGTGTGCACAGAAAATTCAGTGGCCATTTAACTAAAAGGATTTACCCTCCCTTCAAAACTCATCTCTCATGGTGACTACTACTTGCAAAGTGGAATACTTAATCATCTATTGCTAACTAGACACAGACCCCCCCTCCAAATAAATAATAATAACCCTGAGCAGACAAAAATGGTTTTGTAGATCTTAAGTCATAAAGAAGAAACTGTCCACCACATCTTAAATCTGATCTTAGGTCACTTTGTATTCATCTCTTTAAGTTTCTAAATTGAATTATAGTGCTAACTAGACACGAACTAGAAGGTACCAGGCAACTAGTTAATGATACCACTCTAGAAAAGTCTGAAACAATTGTGGTGAAAAATAATCCTGGAGAAGAGGAATTAGTGTGTCACTTAAAATTTTTCTCCTCAGTTACTCAAAGGACAGTAATACCTGAAACAAAATCACAGTAAAAAATTATTTTAAACAGTTGTTTTTTTCCCTTTCACACATGAAACACACAAAACATTATTCCCATCCAATTAGATTTTTTAAAACTTTATTCTGGCAAAAGGACTGTAAAACAAGGCAATGAATTCTCTTCTATTTGATATGTGCATGAAGTCCCTAGGGTAATTCTAGACATCTCCCTCTGGTGACCTACAGGCAGCTGGAAACATCAGAAAGTAACAGCTAACACAGGATGTTAACAGGATCACAAGTTCTCTGCTGATCAAAATATTTATATCATCCACAAGCAGACAGCTGCGTGTATATTAAAACCCAGCAGTGAAACTGACTAGCTTAGTTACCTTTTCAAAGTGATGAATTGCAAGCCAAATTTCTCCTTGGGCATTGAAAACACAGCCAAGATTACTCCAAGCCACTGCAAAGTTTGGTTGAGTCTCAATTGCTTTTAAGTAACAGGCCTTTGAACAGTTAAAGAAGAGAGATACAAGGGAAGGGGAATATTTGTAAAAAGAAAAAAAAAAAATGAGAAAAAAACAATTGTTAGTATGCCTTCTCTAACCAGCCAAAAGTGACCCTGCAGTATAGGCTAGCTTGCGCCAAAACTAATGCGCTGCAAACTGCTGTTGCTCCTGCGCCAGCGCAAACCAAAACCCAGGTGCAAGCCCACCATTCTTCAGTTCTGCTGGCATCAACCAATGGCCCTTCCAACACCAGGCCCACAGACACCATCCCAGAAACAGCTCCAGTAGTTCAGCGGAAGTATCTGCCACCTGTAAGTGGCGTAAAAACTGAGAAGTTACCAGGCAAAAACGTCTTCGCTGGGAGATGAAATTACTGAATTGTGAAATATTTTAAGAGAGATAGAAATTACTTTAAAAAATGAGAAAAACTACTACAAAAAGATGAAGCCCTTCTTCAGTTTTCATCGTCCTTGTCAAGCGAGACGAGACACCCCATCCCTCTCTCGTTCCCCAGTTGCTTCAATCGTGCCCTATCACCTGCAGCTTCAAAACCTCAAATGACAGGATTGCAGGAAGGTTTAGGTCCCTGTAATGCAAGCGCGGGAAGTCGCTGCGCATCCTAGCCAGCACGGCGCGCGCTGCTGCTGCCACTGCTCTGCTCTCGCCGCTGCCCCTAGGTCCGGTGAACGGCCAGCCAGAATCATTAATCTGCCAGACCGGCCTGCTCGGAAACTCCTGTCTTTATCAATTTCTCTTGGCAGTCTAAAAAAACAGTTTACTACCCAATTTCATCCAAAAGGCCAGAGCCTGGAGCTTGGGCAGCCGCCCAATCAGAGATTAATCATCTAGCCGACCGTTCACGGGGGCGGGATCGCACGCGACGCGCGTTACCGCGGCGCAGCCTTTGCGCTACTGCAGGGTCACAGCGCGTCATCAGAAGAGCAGAACGCTGCAATCCAAACAAAGAAGAAAAAAGGAAAAAAATGAACAACCAGAAGAGTTAGAAGCTTTTACTATTTAACTATCTCCAATTATTTCTTTTTTTTTTTTTTTTTTTTTAATTTTAATTTACTTTTACTTTATTTCTTTGAAAGAATCTGTGGCTACTAGTATAAAATATTCTTACATTACTTGCTTGTAATTAAATATTTTAAGCTGTTTCTGAAGCCACAAGACAGAAGATTCAGGCATGGAGGCAAATGGTTTTGCTGTGGCAGTTACAAACCCGTTACCATATTTCTCATCATGTGACTTTTCGGTGCGTTCCTTGCTGGAAGAGGAGGAGGAGGTGTGTGTCTGCCCTAGATCCAGGCCTCGAGCTCCCTTCAGCGAGGCACCTTACGCATGGAATAGGAGGTTTCACCCACCTGAAACCTTCTAAATACAATATCAGTGGTGAAAAACCAAAAACAAGAGAGAAAATAAAACAAGATCATTAGTAAGAGTTCAACAAAGCAATTGCATTTTTTTGGATATGTCTTAACACATGGGAATGAGGACAATCTGTCTGTAACAAGGGAGACATGCAGAAGGGATAGGGTTAATCAGGGCCATGGCATACAGCAGGGACTTTTTTTCTGGTTTTGTTTCTTTTTTTTTTTGGAAGAAAGGCTCTGAAATATCTACAAAGAAATTTTAGTTCAAACTGTAAGGAATCTGCTGGCTTGGTCTTTCAAATGGACTGATAACCAAAGAAACACATTGCAATTGACTCAAGATCTTTTTCCTTGTTTATTAAGTTCTCACAAAACGGAATAACACTTTCAAACTAGGTGTCTCCAGAGCTCTGAAACAAAGAAGTCAGCAACCTAAGGCAGGCGCAGTGTCTTTGCCTATACCAGTCACACTAAAGCTGCAGTGAAGTGCAATTCATGTTAGCTGTCCGCTTGGTGGGCTGAGAACCAAGTGTCTCAAAGACTTTTCAAACTCTAAAGGCTGCTCCGAATTATTTCCAACCTGGATCTGACCAAATCAATCAGGCCGCCCTAGGATGGTACACGAATCCAAGTTGTTCAAGAGAAGTCAACAAAACCAATGAACTTTGAACCTGTGCTCCCGTTCAGATCACAACCCTCCCCAGATGGTGCTACAGCCAAACAGACAGCTACGCTGTTCATACACTCCACTTTTGAGCATGCGCGTGGGGCTTGGAGTGACAGACGTGGAGTCGAGAGCGTTTCCGACCTCTCCACGCTCCTCACCCCTGCTGCGTGGACGCGTAAGGTGGCTTGTAACAATTTCTTTGTGCAATCCGAGTTTTAACTTGCCAAGAATTTTTAAACTCATCTTGGTGTTCGAATTCTTAGTTTAGGAAACAAGACTGCTAGAAGCCACCTTTCCACTACAACAAGTTTTCTTTCGATCAGTTCATTTCCCAAACAAACCAGCTTTGTCCTTCTGATTTCTTTATTTTGGGGGAGGGGAGAGGGAAGACATGAAAAGATATTCAGGGGGTTGGCATACTGCAGCTATTGATCATTTACTAGCCTTTCTTCCACTATCAAGGGAAGGGAAAAGTTAAAAGAATAAAAATCTTAAAAGCCAATATTACAAGGTAACATTTGGATAAGTTTCTTCTCCACTTACAAGCCACAAAGGACTTTAGAAGATCAGCATTTTCAATAGCACCTGCATCGTACAGGGATCTCAAGCTAGGCACAGGCTCTCTGCTTGGCACCAGCAGGCAAGCCTCAGATTTGAAGGACTGTTACTTATTTCCAGATAAGAGCATGATGGAGCCCCTGCCCAATACTTCAGAATGGTATCGGATAGTCTAGTTCAGCAGAAAGGCTTGGTAATGTTCCGTTTCTTGAATTAAACCAACTTTTAAAGGTGGGACATGCCCTGCAACTACTCTGGGGTGTCTCAGTGCCTTCAGTTTTCAGCAGTTTCTCAGATTGTCTGTCGATCAACGCAGATTTGAAGACTTGGTGCAAAGTTCAAGTTTTCAAAACACTGACGTTTACATGTAATCTACCCAACACCTACCTTGGCCTCTTCCAAGCGACCCAGGGCTTTGAGCAGGTTCCCCAGGTCACTACGAACACAGTACAAGTCCTGAAAAATCAAAGTCACACCATCAGCTTCAGGACTTCAGACGCTACAAAGCTCTTCACCGAGAATTTGAAAAGGAACACACCAGTCCTCTAAAGCTTATTCTTAATAAATACACCACAAATGCAAATTACTTTTCTTGTCCTAGCATTGCAGCCAACAGATAATCCTACTGATTCTAGTACTGTAAAAAATACAACTGGCAAGAAGCAGGAAGAAATTAGTATGTCATACAATTCCTCTTTATACAGAAATATAAAAGAAAATAAAAAACAAGTCCTGAAAGGAAACACCATCTCATGGTATTTCTAACTAATGCATAAACTCCACTACCACACTACTTAGCATAATTAGCTAGACAAGTTCACCTGGGCTGAAGGACACAGTGAAAAGATTTTGAGTTCTTGTTGAACTGGGTCTGCATTTGCTTTTTCAAAGTAGAAGGGATGTATGCACACCAGACCAATGGTGCCTTTAAAGTATGTTTTGACAAAGCTTATCACTAACGAGCAAGCAGACTTCTTCACCATGCTTAGTAGTAGTAAATAGTTATAACCAAAAATCCTAACACCATATCTAGGCAACTATCACCACTAAGTTTCTTGACCTTGTGATAAAGTAGTAACTGATATTTCAAGATCTCACATTCAAGTCTGAGCAGTGATTCTCTCACTGTGCCTTAGAGAAGCACACAAAGCTAATACAAGGTTATTGACTGAAACTTCAGATTAAAAAATGCCTCTGTTCCTTGCTTTTCTGTTATCTCAACAGTACACAATCAGCAGCCCCTACTGTATTGCAATATAAAACTTCTTTGTTACAGAAGTCTTACAAAGATACTTAAGAAAAGTATTCAGTAGATCCTTAAGTTTATGGTGCACAGGTTAGAGGGAAGGGTTATCACTTGTCTGTTCTTTGAAATCAGGTAGTTGTGCATCCTGGGGCAGCACTAACGTGCTCTGGAGTTCATCTACAAAATCAAGTGTCACTCACAGGGTTGTACTGAAGGGCAGACACATATGCCTGTACAGCTCCTTCCATATCCCCTGCAGCTACCAGGGCAGCAGCCAAGTTAATGTAGCCATCAATGAAATCAGGTTTGAGGCGCAGAGCGTGTCTGTAATGTTCAATGGCTTCCTGCAGCTGTCCACGTTCCTTATACACATTGCCCAGGTTTGAGTAGGCTTCAGCCAGCAGTGGGTTCTGTTTAATAGCCAAAGTGCTGAAGTGAGCAGACCTGGAGAAAATAAGACAAGTTAGAAAAACATAAAAACAACAACAAAAACCCAGTTCTGACTTTCAGTGTGTGCCTGTTTACCTTGTTACCTAATGAACGTTCATGCTTGAGTGAGCCAAACATACAGCCCACAAATCTGGACTTAAGAGAAGCTGTCTTCAGCTTCTCCTACCTTAAACCATTATCTCCCCTGTTCCTATATTAGATTCCAGTGAAGACAGACAACTCTCATTTACAGTCAGTGGGGTCAGGGTCACCTCACCAAACCTGAACTCGATGCAGTTGGAGAAAACACCACAGAAATCCTGGGAAGCCTCTTCCAACATTTGTATACACTAAGTAATTCTCCACTCAGTAATTCTTTTCAAGAGGCAGGAAAAGCTGACAGAGATGTAAAATTCTGTTGCATCCTCCCATATCTGAACTGTTATTACACCTTCATTAAGAAGCCCATATAACATAAATCTCAGTCAAAAGTTCTTACTTCCTTTACCAGCACACAGAGATTTACAACTAGAACACGCAAAGTTCAAAATGCTTGAAGGAACAGAAAGCAAAACCAGGAAGAGAGAAGCAGAAAGAACATGGAGACAAGCTCCAGATGACAAAAAAACCTTAAGGAATTATGCCATTTCACAGCAAACAGTCTTGCAACTTAAAAAAGCAAGCCCACAAACTCCTACACTGCAGCTGGAGTAAATAAACAAAAGTCTGTCTACACAGGTAAATACCTCCGGTACACACCGGTGTTGCAGACACTGGATACTCATGTGCACTGCATTAAAACAACATGAGAATCATGACAAGATCTGCTTGCTTGCTGTGAAGCTGGTTATTCCAATTTGTATTTCCCTTCCCCTAACATTTTAAAATCATTTTTGAGCAGCTCTTGCTGCTGTCCAGAAGTTAGTCAGTACTGGAGTTCAGCGATTAAAAAAAAGCAACAATGTTAGAGCTTTTGCCAGCTGTGCTTGCTACTATCAGAGGTGTAATGACAGAGAAAGCTTGACAGAGCACCTTGAGTGTCCTACCTGTCCAATCTGCGACACTGGAAGTGAATGGACGACAGTAACAAAAGCACCCCAGTGTTGTCAGGCTCCTGTCTCCAGAGCTGCATGCAGTGTCTCTCTGCTGCTTCAAAGTCTCCTGCCTGATACTCACGATGAGCCAACTCTGCTAACCCTTGGAAGGAAAGCATACGTTTCGTTGGTTCTGGAGAATCACCAAAACATTTAAGGGGGGAAAACAAAAAGTTAGAGAATGGGAACAAAATAAATAAATAAATAAAAGTGAACAAAGTAAACATAACTGAAGGATGATAATGTTTGAAATAACATAAAACACTACACACACATAGTGACACAAAGTATGTGGCAGTTTAAACTCTTAGATCTTTACGCCCCAACCTATTGCTATGATATTTTTAACACAATGTGTGCAAGCCCATGACTTCATCAGCTAAAACCAGGAAACATGCAGACTGTAATGACTGAAACTTTGTAAGTCAGTAATTTTCCATTAAGCTGAAATATATTAAGAGATCCCTGCCATGATATTGTGTTTTGGTTCATAACAGAAGTGCTCCTAACAAAACAGTGACTGTCCTCATCCTTCCCCAAGGCTGTAAATCTTATGCTTTTGTAGTATTAAAATCAAGTTCTAAAAACCTAAAAGGAAAATGAAGGCCAGCAGACCAAGGCTTCCATGGACTTGAACAAACCAAGAGTTTTGCTGTGCCAGCAGTGAAAGCCTTTTTTTTTTAAAAAAAAAAAACAAAAGGGCAATGGGTAACATTCCTTGCATCTTCTACACTACATTATCTGTAATGAGTAAAAACTCCTTCATAGGAAAAAAAATGGCTTTGGAACAATCACCTGATGAGAGACAAACACACACTTAAATGATTATGCAACTGGCCTACAGAAGGAACCGTTAAATGGGGTACAGGAAAGGAGTTACTGCTTCTGGAGTTTAACTGGAATGGGAGTGACAACATGGTTTTAGTATTTAAGATACAATTGTGGAGGACAAAAAACACCACCTGTTTTACACAAAACAACCCAAAGTGTGAAAAGTAAATAAAATTTCTTACAACAGCAGGTTCTGCATTAAAATACAGACAAGTGCAGCCTGGAAAAAAACACAACTGTTCATTCTAGAAAGAAGTGTTGGTCTTCAAATTCTGCCTTTATACCAATGACTCTTATTATTAATAAAACAGTTTAGTATTTCTTCTTTTTCCTCCTTAAGTCCAACATTTCCAGTACTCTGCAGTCACTTAATTCCAATCATGAAACATTTCCAACCTGCACCTAAAGAGTTTTAAAATTCTGAATTGACATGGAACAGATAAATGCTTCCTAACACAAGGAAGCACCTCAAGAACTGAGTACACATATTTTTGTAGTTAGGTGCTACAAAAATCTTCATAGACTATTCAATTCTCTTGTGAGCACTTCAAAAACAGCAAAACAACCACAAAAAGATAAAGCACAGAGTTACTACTTAGTGACATTAGGAAATTTTTTATCTAATGATATTTTATTAAATTGGGATGGATGTAAATGATTTAAATTCTTTTCAAAATGGCTTTTTTTAGCACTAGTGGGTTTTTAAGATTGCAAACACTACATGATGTAACTAAAGTTGTTTTTCCAGATGGTATATTGTCTCTGTCACTGCTAAAACTGTTTCTCAGCAAGCTGGAACTAGCACAGCTACTCTCAGACAGCTGAAAAATCACCAACCAAGTATCTTCATCTACACCAGACTCCTGTTTTCTAGAAGCTAGATTAATAGTTTTCCAAATCCTGAATAAGGGAAACACGGACTTCAGTATCTGGTTAAACATATTGGTAATAAACAGATACAACTGTTATTCGACATGAGAATGACAATATCATTTAAGAAAGTTCAAGGTGCTGCCAATAATGATGTTACTGGAATTCCAATACTCTGTTCCTCACTCCCTCCTCCTTCTAAGAACCAGACAGCTTTAGGCCCTCTGGCACTCAGTGTACCTCCAAGTTCTGCTGATGGCACAAACATAGGGAAGCTGGAGAGAGGAAGAGACCCGAAGGAATAATCCTAAATTTCAATGGTATTAAGTTCCAAAGGTAAAGCAAAAAAAACCCAGCAAAAACAAAACAACACCAAAACCCTCACAAAATTTCCTTTCATTTATCAAGGCTCTTCACAAAACAACCCCCCCAAAAGAGACAAAGCAAACCAATCACTCAGCATAACACAACCAATCATCTACCTCCAAATAAATATTTTGGCACTGATCCTTGAGAAGTTAATTGAAAACCAGAAGCAGAACAGCTACACCACGACTTTCAACATGAGCCAGAAAGCTGGCTGGAAGAAAAGTTCTACAACCCAAATAATCTATAACATAGCCATAAACTCTGAATCTCTCTGAATCCATTTCTAAATAAAATTACTGCAGGGAAGTATCACATTCAGGGGAATCCATTATCAAGTCCTGCACACATGAATTTATGTACCTAGACAAACTTGTGCTACGTGTCTTGACCATGACCTTGGAAAAGTCTGGTATGTGCTATGACAACGACCTTTCCTGAGACTTCTATGGAATATAACCAGAATAAAAACCCACACTGAACTACCACAAGTGTACCCAAGGCCATCTTTTAATCCAAAAATAACACCCTAAGCATTTAGCATGTGCCCGTGCTCAACCTTTAGGCCCAGAGAGGAGCAGTTGCCACCTCCATGTGGGAGGCGGTGGTGAGCAGGAGCACAGGACTCTCCCCAGGCTCACGTTCTTTCCAGCTCCACAGACCCAGCTGCAGGAGGATGCTGCACCCTGGGACCCAGTACCAGATGAGGAGCAATAAACACCATCCTGCAGCACTCAGCCCCTCCATCTCCACCCGTGTATCATCATCACCACTGCCCTTTACATGCCTTTCTCCCTTTCCATGAACCCTTTCTTTCCTCCTGCTCTTCCCAGACACCGCTCCAGCTTTCCATACCTTCCCTCCGGTTACAGACACCCTCTAAATTCTGGGAAATAAAGCTGTGGAGTCGTTTCATCCTTTCAGCGTGCAAAATCCTTTTTCTTGCTCTACAAGGAAAACGAGAGGTCTCTCCCTGCCTCTCCCCCGACCCTCAAGTTCTGGATCTGTAAACTAAAGGCAGGACGCTATCTCCCCTACCCAGAGCACGCTATCTGCATTTCCTTATCCAGAAAAGCCCCGCAGGTCTCAGCCAGGCCACAGAAAACCCGCTCCCGAAGCGCGGGGAGGTCCTGGAGCAGCCAGCGCACATTTCAGCTCAGGTTTTTCCCCCTCCCTCGCCCTCTGCAAAAACGCAGTCACCTGACAGCGGGATCAATGCAGCCCCGGAGAGCAGCGCCCCGGCACCAACCGAGCCGGGCCGGGCCCCGGCGCCGCTGGGCCAGGGGAGAGCGGCCCAAGGGCGGCGGGGCA
>NW_009953098.1:985342-986188 GCF_000747805.2 Chaetura pelagica | reverse complement strand
CGCGCCCTCCTCGGGACCCGGCACGTGCAGCCCCGGGACCGGGACCCTGCGCCGGGTCTGGTGAGACCGAGCCCCGGGGTGACGGGAAAGGGGGGATCCCTGCGCATCCAGCCCCGCTGGGGGCTCCGAGCTCTGGGTCCCACTGAGAATCATCATCGATAAACAAACACACAGGGCTGGTGAGCGAGGCGCTCACAGCAGGAGGGTACAGGGCTTCAACCCCGCCTTCCTGCTCTGGTCGCAGAGAAAAACCTCCCCTTGCTGAAATTAAAATTGTTTTGGAGCCGTTTATTGCAAACAAACATTTCTTTCCCGACAGACACGCATGGATGCAACAGGCCAGTATTGATGAAAAATGGGTTTCCATCTATAAAGACTGAGGAACAAACCACACAAATGTTCTGGGTTCAGGAAATGCTACACCCACCCAACCCTTCAGCTGGGCATGCTTGTCAAGAGCTCATGTTCCACCATTTACTCAGTTGTGTAATAACTGATTAAAATATTATATTTAAAAAATATATATATCCACATGACCACAGTCCACACTCCACTGATCCTTCTGCTGAGCTGAGACTGAGGAGCTGAGAGCAGCCCAGGGTGATGATCATGACCTCAGTGAAGGGAGTTTACTCATCAGAGTCCAGGTCACTGTCTCCTGCAATGGAGTGGAAGTCCTCACTGTCTTCCTCATCCTCAGACAGATGCACCTGGCTCAGGACACTGGGCCCACAGCGCTGCTGTTCCTCCTCTTCCTCCTCCTCCGAGATCTCATACCCTCCAATGCTGCTGAAACTGGTATCTCTGGTGTTGGATTTGGGGTCTGGCTCTTCGTAGCTGCCGGAA
>NW_009953098.1:983104-984366 GCF_000747805.2 Chaetura pelagica | reverse complement strand
GCCCGGGAACTCGCTTTGTCTGCTCGCGTATCCCTCCGCGCGAGGCAGTTGCGACAAACGCGGCCGCGTTGCGCGTGCGCGGCCTCCTCGGGACCCGGCACGTGCAGCCCCGGGACCGGGACCCTGCGCCGGGTCTGGTGAGACCGAGCCCCGGGGTGACGGGAAAGGGGGGATCCCTGCGCATCCAGCCCCGCTGGGGGCTCCGAGCTCTGGGTCCCACTGAGAATCATCATCGATAAACAAACACACAGGGCTGGTGAGCGAGGCTCTCACAGCAGGAGGGTACAGGGCTTCAACCCCGCCTTCCTGCTCTGGTCGCAGAGAAAAACCTCCCCTTGCTGAAATTAAAATTGTTTTGGAGCCGTTTATTGCAAACAAACATTTCTTTCCCGACAGACACGCATGGATGCAACAGGCCAGTATTGATGAAAAATGGGTTTCCATCTATAAAGACTGAGGAACAAACCACACAAATGTTCTCGGTTCAGGAAATGCTACAGCCACCCAACCCTTCAGCTGGGCATGCTTGTCAAGAGCTCATGTTCCACCATTTACTCAGTTGTGTAATAACTGATTAAAATATTATATTTAAAAAATATATATATCCACATGACCACAGTCCACACTCCACTGATCCTTCTGCTGAGCTGAGACTGAGGAGCTGAGAGCAGCCCAGGGTGATGATCATGACCTCAGTGAAGGGAGTTTACTCATCAGAGTCCAGGTCACTGTCTCCTGCAATGGAGTGGAAGTCCTCACTGTCTTCCTCATCCTCAGACAGATGCACCTGGCTCAGGACACTGGGCCCACAGCGCTGCTGTTCCTCCTCTTCCTCCTCCTCCGAGATCTCATACCCTCCAATGCTGCTGAAACTGGTATCTCTGGTGTTGGATTTGGGGTCTGGCTCTTCGTAGCTGCCATAACTAGAAGGAAGGAGACACACTTACTACGTCATCATTTCAAAGCAGCTGCTGACACCAACAATTCTGCACTGAACTCTCATAAATGGTCCCTGGCTTGAAGTCCTCGTGGAACACTCAGAACCACTGTGCACGTCAATCCTGCCAATGGCCAGCTTTTTAAGAATAAAAACCCAGTTCTCCTGATGAAACAATTGTCTCCCACATTTGTTGCAGGCTGTTTTAATAAACAACGGATATGTGAGCAATCCTGTTTTTACTGATAGAACACCTGGGCCTCGATGACCAAGGACTCTCTCATGAGAACCAGTTGATAAAAGTGAGCTAACAAAGTAAACATCC
>NW_009953098.1:955373-982474 GCF_000747805.2 Chaetura pelagica | reverse complement strand
TAAGTGCCTGTAATTTCTAATAAAGTTGGAGTTTGCTCTGTCAATCATATTGATTGTCTTGCATTCTTCCCTCGCTGGAATACACCTCCACGAGCCGGCCAGGCACACAGACACACATCCTCAGCCCACTCTGAAACACTCGGAGCAGATCACTCCAACACCTTCCATCTGTCACCTTTACTGGGGACAGCAAGGCAGACAGACCATTCTCATCACCTCCAGCTCTTTCTTCTGATGACTCCTGACTGACTATTTGCCTCACTCAGCACAGCAACCTGTATGATCATTTATTAGGTAAATATCAATAATTGCATTAAGGGACTGACTTCCACAAACAGAGAAAGAACAGAGGCTTTAATGCTAATACTCTACAGAACGGCCAGAGAAGAAAGAGCAGGTCAGTCTGTATTCTCCCCCCAAAAAATAAAGCTGATATTGCTGTACTTGTCCCTCCCAAATACTGGAATTCCTTCCAAAATACAGAATATGCACATTCCTCTTCTTTTGGACTTCAACTGTGCAGTTTCCTTTCAAGGAAGGAAATGCTTATTCTTAAGAGAAAAAAAACAGAAAACCAAAACCCATGAGGTTAATCAGCTAAATGAGCTTTTAACTTCAAAGGTGTCTTGTAGTTTCCAAGACAACCTATAAAACCTTTAACTGCCCTGCCTTCAAAAACTATATAAAGGAGATCCTTTAACTTTCAAGAATTAACTTTCATTGAGCTAATATTTTTATTAGTGAAAATCTAACAGCAAAACTAAATTTCTCTCAATCAATTGTAATGATGGTTGCCACACTAAAGCAGTGGCAAACTCAGTTAAAATAAAACAGTGAAGATATTCTTCAGCTTTTTATGATAAACACTTCAGAAATCTTGAAGAGGTGGGATTTTATTCTGAAGCATTATTGTCCACAAGATTCTCAGCTCTGATTACCTGATATTGCTGTCCTCCATTACATGAGATGTCTCCCCACCATCTCCTTCATAGGACATCATGCTTTCTTCATTGTCCATGCCCATCCGTGTGTTCTCTTGAAGAACATGAGGTTGTTTAGGCCTCACTGTGCTGGGCTCCATGTCAGAGTCACTGCCACTCTCACTCAGCTGGATGGCTGTGCAAGAAACCAGCATTTGGTCACAAATCAGCATTTTTGTTCTCTCAGTTCCACAACCATTGGCTGTGTGTAAAGGCTGCAATAGTGACTGTGAGGAATGTACCCAGATCAGGGTCTCCAGAGGTAGCAGAGAGGTATTCTGGGAGGTGATACCACTCAGCACTCAATTCTGATGTTGCTCAAAAGTAATCTCATTACTCAAAAAGGTCTTATTTGCTTGTCTGCTCTGAATAATTCCCATTTCCCTCCCCCCAAGTAATTTTCAGAAGGCATCACTAAAAACCACTATAAGCTTTCCTGCGTGGCAAGTTTTTTAGTAGAACAGGGAAACAATCTGAAGCATCTCCAGACATTTCTTCCAGTTCTTGATACCATTCATCACATTGTTTCAGGTCCAAATAAATGTGCTTTTACTGAACTGCCCATTGCTGGCTCTGGACACCAAATCACAGCCCCAGGCTTTTCAGAACCATTTGCAGTTTCACTTTATGAAATATATTTAAAAAGATCTTGTTTTGACTGCTTTCTTTTGTGTTTATACTTCCAGCACTTCTATTCAACTTTCTTTGCAGTTCCATTAATGTTCATCCAGTTTTCCCATCTTGCCCTTTGGTCTCTCTTCTTTTTTGATTAGACCACTTGGCCTACATATCCCAGTTATGCTCTGCACTCCCTACTGAATGTTTTTGTGGTGGAAGCATGAGAAGATTAGCTGGGTTTGTGAACAACCAGTTCCTATTCAACCTTCTATATAAAAGGACACCTACATGAGAAAGGATTATCTCCTTCTTCATCACTCCCATCATCATCATCTTCTCCATCTGACATGAGCAGATCTTCATAAAGGACACTGGCCTGGGGCTGCTGGGCTGATCCTTCTTCTTCATCAGCGAGGTCACCATCTGCATCTTCAACTTCCTAGGTCATACAGAATAAGAACAGTGAAGATCAAACAACATCTAAACTACTGCTGCCATTTCCAGCATATGCCTGCTATTTATCACACTGTTCATTCTGAATCACAGAAGGGTGAAGGTTGGAAGGGACCTTAAAGATCAACAGGTTCCAGCCTCCCTGCCATAAGAAGGGACACCTCCCACTAGACCAGGCTGCACAAGCCTCGTCCAACCTGCCCTTGAACACCTCCAGGGAGGGTTATTCACTCATTTCATAATGCTCACATTTTAAAACTACATTTAATAGTCCAGCTGTTGCTATGGACACTGCTGTCTTTCAGGGTGGCAGACACAGCAGACAACTCAAACTGTGGAGACTTCTACTACAAGCATGCAAGTCAACACACAGACCATGGCTGAGATTTCCATAAATATACTCACTGGGGCTGGAGTCTTGGGTTTGCCATCATCATCCTCATCAAACCCTTCAGTATCCAGGTCAGAGTCTTCTTCACCCAGCCTGCCTCGCCCCTGGCGCATCTGAAAGGGGAACACAGAGAGCACTGAGGGAGGTTCTGCTGGACACTAACCAAAGGGTTTGGACCACAGTGATGGGTCTGGGAGTATAGGGCAGGGAAAGATGAAAAATGTGTGTGTCACTCTCAGGGCAAGGATCCTTCCTCTCTTTATTCCAGTATCACAGAGCACACAGTTTCCACACACTTTTATCCTCATGTGGCCGTCCTTGAAAAGGAAACCTCCAGCCTTACAGCACAGAGCTCTTTGTTTCCCTAGCTATTTCTGGAAAATATCACTATATCTTAAAAAGTGCTTATTTTCACAAAAGATTTTAAAAGCAGACAGCAGTTTCCAAAAAATCTCCTGCCCTTCTGTGTCCTATTCCTCCCCCAGTCACCATGAGTCCAAGGTAGAGAGGACAGGCAGATTTTGTCCCAAATAATATCAGTTTGAAGTCTATGGAAAGCCTGAAGACTTCAAAATCCAGAAGGCATTTTCAAAGCTACTGACAGCCACAACACCAGGCAGAATTATTAATATTCAACCTCTGTCTGGATGGCTCAGAATAGCTCTCACTAGTCTTTTTGGTACCACCTTCAGTCTCGTGGCCCTCCCAACCTTCTTCCTCCTCCTGGTAATTTATTTTCATGGTCATATTTCTGCATCTCCTTCTGTTATTCCCTCTCCTCCCAACAGTTTTTTGTTGCTGTTGCTGTTTAATAGAGAATAAAGACTAAGAAACAAAATTCTGTGGTTACTGCAACAAATTAATTTACAATGATTTAATACCTTTAACCTGTCTGCTCCTTTTTCCTTTTACAACTATAAGGCATCTGCTGTGGCAACAAACTCTTCCTAAGTATTTGTACAGCTTCTAATTGTCACTGGATACAACCATAATAATCTAATTATCATCTTCCAAGTCTGTAGAACAATGTTACACCACTTCCCTATTCAGAATCAACAAGGGATTGCACATTAGCCCTTTGCAGCATGAGTCACCAGATTTGTGCTCCCAGAAGTAGTGAAGGAAGCAAATATTTGGCCTTAGGCAAACTCTCCAGCAGCTTTTGCTTCTCTATTATTTGTTTTGCAATGCCTCAATTCCCAGTGCTCTTTAATTTTTTCTTTTCCCTCAAAGCAGTCAAAATTAAGGAAATGGTGTGAGGGATTTCATTCTCTGCTTGGGAAACATGCTGATTTTTGTCACCTGTTTCCTATAAAATAATTGCCTCCTTCCAGTGATTTGCTTCCACAACCCAACTGACCAATCACACGGGAAAAATGGAGGATTCTGACCTGAGTTCCTTGCTTGTCTGGGGTAGTGATGAGAGTGTCTACAGCAGATAAACTGCTCTCATCCTGATGGACTGAAGCATCATGTGACACACTGATGGACGTGTTGGAACCATAGAAATCAGGTGGCTTAAGTGTTTGTGGGAACAGGAGACACAACATCCTCAGGCACTGAACTGAGACCAGAGCAGTATCTCAAGAGGCATGACTAGGATTTCAAGGCTAAATGCAAAATGTACTTTTTGGCATGGTGTTTGTATTATGAAACACTGTTTGCTGAAACAAACTCTTTGTTCTTAAAGAACAAACAGGGCAAAACGCAATGGCTTACA
This sequence comes from Chaetura pelagica, assembly GCF_000747805.2. NCBI lineage: Eukaryota > Metazoa > Chordata > Aves > Apodiformes > Apodidae > Chaetura > Chaetura pelagica. The sequence goes on along the minus strand of NW_009953098.1, from coordinate 978,312 downwards.
GCCTCAGGTTTGAAGTTTGTCAAATAGCAGATTTTAAAATGGAAGTCAGGGCTTCCATGTAGTGCAATAATCCTACAGAGGCCAAAATCAGAAATGGACTCCAAAAGGATTCTATAGGTATCTACCGAACAGGCTTCTCTGCAGCTTGAAAATAGAATGGTACGGATGCAACACCAGTGGAAGGTGCCTGAACAGCCCAGCAGCAGAGAGGCTCCACTGCAAGAAGGAGCACTGTGTGTTAGCACCCTTTTCTGGTCCCTGCCAGAGGCAGAATGCTTGATTATATCAACCTTTGGTTTGACCCAGCATGGCCCTTTTAATCTCTATTCCTACACTGAAAATGGTGTTGCAACCACAAATGCTGCTGGCCCAGCTGGCCAAAGTCTGTCACATATGAAACAGCAAAGCTTCAGCTTTCAACCAATTGTGTAAATCACTGTCTCAACAGTCCCTAGAGCTGACAAAAGCAAGAAAAAAGGGGAGGCTGGATAAAGTACTCTAAAAGCCAGTCTGTGGTTTGCATGGCTTTTGATTTCTGAAGAGTTAATGAGAAACTACAGATCAGAATTTTGATAAAATGCCCTTATAATACACCATTTATATCATGACAATCTTGAAAGTGTTAAGAGCAGCAGCAATACCATTTAAATTAGGCAAAGCAGGCTTCCTAAGAATTTAAACAGACATGTAAAGCACAGACAGCTCTCTACTTGCTGTATTTGCTTTTTATATCCTGGAGTCCAACTCCTGAAGACACATATGGGGAGATAAATATTAGTCATCATAACTGCCTTTGAAGGAAAAGGGAACTAAAGCCAACCAACCATCACCAGACCTGCCATCTGTGACAAGTTTGGGAGTGTGGGAAGCAGGAGGGCACCTCCAGCCGAGAACCAGAGGGAAAGGGTGACCTTCAGATGACAAATTCAAAGGAGAAGCTCAGGAAGCTCTCTCACTGAGCAAGCACAGAGAAGGAGCAGACAACTAATAAGCAGCTCATTGCTCAGGCTTCTTTCCCTCTCTCCTCATCACCAACATGGAAAAAAATTAGAACAGGTAATACTGCTCTTGGGAAGGAAACTACCAGAGTGAGAGAAGAATGACACTTTTGTTCCTCATTCTCTGAGGTATTGAGATCATCCTTGATTCCATCTAAATCTTAGTTAAAATGTGTCAACAGATAATTTCAACAACCAATCTCCAAAGGCCCCCTTGCAGCCTGACACTTCCCACTGCCAGGAAAGTCTTTTTCCATGACACTCAGTTTCAGTATTCCCACCCTGCTGAATTCAATCATCATTGCTAACAAGTCCTTTCTAGCTTCCTAAGATGCTACATTTTGGGTTGTGTTTTTTCTGTGGGGAGAGATGGATGACATTAAATATTGCAGCATCTCTAGATCCAACATCCAGGAGATTGAAACTAATAGAAAGGAAGTGAAAACTTTGCCTTGTCACTTGCCTGTGGAGTGTAGGGACCAGGAGTCATAGGATCAAGACTCTCCAAATCTGCCTCCTCTAGTGCTGCTTCCTTAGCGGTAGAGATGTCTCTCTCAAGTTGAGTCAGGTGCTCATCATACTGGGGACAAAGAAGCTTGCTCAGGTTGTGCAACAGAAAATTCAAACATACAAAAATACTACAGTAGAGTTGTCCACGTACCTCAGCTAAAGTTTGGTAGCAGATGTTTACAATCTCCTGGGCTGTTTTTGTGTACTGACTGTCTGGCCCTGTAGTAAGAAACAAATCTCTTTATGCCTTGTGACATTTGCTCAGCTCTAGCTGCCAAGACAAAGACTGGCTTTGGTTACACAGCTCTTACAAAAAAGGTCCCTAAATCCCAACCCCTTCTGATCTAAGGAGAAATATAAAGTAAGGTTCACATTCAGCTATCAAAGAGCAACCAGTTTGTTCCAGTTATCAAAAGATATGGCTTAGGAGATAGGAAGGTTGTACCCTGTCAACTTCAAGAAAATCTTCAGAAACAAATCACTGAAGCAGAGATGTGTACTGAACAGGAAGAGAATCCTCCCCAAATCTAACTGCCTCATTCTGCACAGAGTGATATAGAAAGCACCACAAGGCAGGGAAAACATCACTGTTTAAGCATCTGTTTTCTCAGCAGGGAAGGAAAGCAACAAACAAGCTCAGGATTCACAGCTTCAGGTTCTGACAGCCCTGCAGAACAAGCACCCAGATGCATTCACTGAAGTACAGAAGGCAGCTGAAACCTTATTTTCACCACATACCATTATACTTAATGCTGTTGGCAAGGATGAGGTTAACATCATCCAGGAAAGTTTCTCTGCTCTGGTATTTGTGCTTGGAGATATTCTGGAAGAGATTGTCACTCAGTAAGTCATCTAGTCTAAACACCTCTCAAAGTGGCTGCTCAGGTCAAGCTACACACCTTGCGAATAGTCTCCAGATCCATTGGATTAGCAATCACCTTGTAATAATCAGGAACAAACTTCTTGTTAACTGGATGATGAAAAGGCCAAGACTGAAGGAAAGAAAACACCCAAGTTTAGAAAGCACTCATGGAGAATTTTTTCTACAGTTCAAGCTACAGATTTCATAAAGCAAGTCTCCAGACCTGATTCACACTCAAAATGTACGGGGAGTATTTATGACATGGCATCTTGAATCCAGCCATTTAGCTTCAGGAGGGACACAGAAAAAAGATCTACCAGTTGGATTTTTAACTGTACCTGTCTAATGCTTGACAGTAGGAACAAGTAATACAAAATAATAATATAAAGGACTTCTATTCAATATCAGTTCCCTCCACAATGTAACTGCAGCATCTAGCAAGAATACTTCTCATTGCTTCTACAATAAACAAAGAATATAAACCTAGAATATAAACCTGATCTCACGGGTTTATATTCTGATATATTCCCTGATCTCACAGCAGGGGCTATATACACCAATCTTAAAGTTCATCATGTGACAGTATAGAAGAAGTCTCAAATGTGTTCCTGAACATCAGAAATCAGAACTTGGTGACAACAGAGAATGGAAGCAACAAAGATTTTAAGGGGACAGTCTTTAAACCCTCTCTCATTCAGCGTAATCACCACAGACTCTAGTTCCTTACTCCATTCAGATCCAACATGCATTACAGATGAGTGCTACTTACCTGTGCAGTTTTATTTGGTAAGTTTAAAGTTTGGGCTTTGGGGGGGTTTTGTTGTTTTGGTTTTTTTTTAAATACTAACAAACTAGTACAACACTGGGTAAACCTGATATAATAGAAACCAGCTTGTGTTTTGTTTACACCTGAAAACTGTACCTTTGACAAGTGTTTTGAGATCTATCATAGCAAGTGCTATAAGCTGCAGGAGAAGAGCATATTTCACAATGATGGTGCTTAATGAAAATCAGTGACTTGATACTAAGAAGAGGTTGACACAAGCACTACCCAGGAGTGAGAAAAGCAGGGGAAAAAAACAGCCTTCATTCCTGGACCTTTGCTTCAGTGAAGGAGGTGAGTATAGGTTTGTCTGTGCAAGTCAGAAAGTCACAGGCCAGCTCCCTGACACAGCACTCTTTTTTGCACTGCACCAACAACCCCACTGTAAACACACAGCCATAGGACTATCAGCACATTCTGCATATCTCACACATATGCTCTACTTGAGCTACATACATCTGGAACTGCCATCATCTTTTGAGTGACAATGTTATCCAAAATGAAGGAAAAGGCCACTTGATCATCATCATCCAGGAGGGGATTAATTGCTTTTTCTAATCGAGCCAGTTTATCTTCCTTCTGCAATAAAAGTAAGGCACATCAGTAATGACTGTTAGTACCAGGATATTCTTTCCCAAAATGGCTCCCATTCACCTTTTTATGAAGACACTTGTAAATAAGGGGAATAAATAGCCTACATATAAGCCCATAAACAAGATAAAGTAACTAGAGTATCAAAAAAACCCAGATGCTCTTTTGTTAAAGACTCCACTGCAAACTGTTTAAAATTGTAAAAATTCAAATACACCCAGGGGCTAGGGGAGGAGTTTCCCTACTCTTCTACTCTCCTGAAAGGCCTGTGCTTTGCCTGCTCACATCCTTGGTCCTTGAAGTTCTCAGCCACCCCTGACCATCCCTCCCCTCTCCACTCTGATCACGTCTCCAAGACTTGCCTCTTTTAGCTTTTCATCACACAGGTCCAGCATGGACTGAGATATCTGTGTCAGTGAGTGCTTTGGTCCTGCAAAAACACAGCAAGTACAGTGAGATCCTCCAGCCTGATTAAAAAGGCCAATTATGTCACACTGTGAATTAATCTTTACTTCTAAAACATCACTGCTCATATTTCTAGCACAGCTGGGAGTATATCCTCAAGTATATTCTCCATACACACAATCACTAAAGTTTAGCATGGATTTTATATGAGAAAAGGTTATTTGTAGCAAATATTCACACTTCTGGTATACATTCTGTTAAGGTTTGGAAACCCTGTGGGAAACCAGCTATACCTGTGGAAGCCTGGCCTCTAAGCCCTCCACCTTTGCCTAAATTTCAGAGTATAAGTCATGAAATTCCTGTTTCCTTCACTAAATCCAGTCAGTGAAGCAGAACTGCTCAGGAAGGCAGGATGGATATTTCAGCAGTATTAAGGCAACCACAGCCTTAAGTCATTTTACAATTTGTCAGACATGAAAATAGGTATTTGCAATAGAACTCTGAAAAAAATTACTTGTTAAGATAAGCAGGGACTTAGCTGTTAAAATAACAAAGGCAGCAGTAAAGGCACAAAACAAGTGCTGCCAGTGTCACCCTGAATGCTGCACAGCCCAAAGAGACTCAATACAGCTGGGAAGGTTTTTATCTGTTGAATGAATATTTTCTGGACAAAGATCTTTCCGTCAGCAGTCAGAACAAAGCTGACCTATAGTTGCTGAATGAATCAGCATTTTTCCTCAGCAAATGGATGCTCTACTGCAGAATCTACATCACAATCATCATTTAGTTATTGTTAAATGCTAGGGTCCACTTCTTTCTTATTTATTAATTAGCTTATTAATATAGTCTTTCTGGAAAAAAACGTGTGTTTATTGTTGCCATCTGACAATTAATTTGTTCTGCTTTTCTGTTGCTTTTGTTATTTCTTCAAGTAAAAAAGCCACATCTCATACATGTATCATAGAATCAAGGAATGGTCTGGGTTGGAAGGGACCTCAAATATCATTTAGTTCCAACCCCCCTGCATGGGCAGGGACACCTCCCACCAGACCAGGTTGCTCAGAGCCCCATCCAACCTGCCCTTCAACACTTCCAGGGAGGGGGTAGGTGTATAATGTGCGACGTGAAAAGAAACAGTTTCCCTGCACTGTTAACAGCTTACCATTGTATGTTGCACTGTTCTTAACAATGAGCTCCAGATGTTCCCTGAACTCTTCCCGGGATGGGTACTGCCTCTTCCTGACGTTCTCACGCAGGGTCTGTAAATCCATGGGTCGAGTGATGATCTTGTAATAATCTTTGACAACTTTTGGATTGACAGGTGTATGGAAGGGGTATGTCTGAGAAAGAAAAATAAAGGGATGTTTATGAACAGACTACTAGCACAGCTTATCTCAGTTTTCACCATACTGCACAGGTTTTTGGTCTCACAGCTTCAACTTACATTTGGAAGATCCCTTATGTCATTGATGATGCCCTCCAAGATGGATGACAGGGTGACCATGGGATCCGTTCGCCGGCGGTGGATGGATTTATGAGGACGCTAAAGAAATCAGAGGCAGGAAAATTAAGGCTCTTTCAAGATGCTAAATATTTACCCACAGAAATCCAAGCCAATTCGCTTCATTAATTCACTGGGGAGGTATCTGTGTTGCATGTGGAGGAGCCAGAGGAGCAGTAGAGAAACTGTCCAGCTGGTACAACCACACAGAGACGTTGCCATCGCCTCGGAAACACCTCCACTCACGTTCAGGTAGTCACAGTGAACGGTTGTCCCGACTCGTCGCTTCTTCTTTGGAGGAAGTTGCTGTTTAGGGAACTTCAGGACCAGGGATTTCCTGCGAACTTCATCCGCACTGGGTAAAACCAAAAACAGTGTATTACTTTCTCCAGCCCTCTTGTGAGTCAAGACCATTCATCCCCCAGTATGGGCTCTGCTCCCATCCACCCTAATACCAAATACACAACCAAAATACTGTGGTCATAGTCTATATAAAGCCCTGTTGATTTATTCCTGTAATTAATGTACATGTAAGCATTCTGCACTAAGCTCTACATTGTTTTTTCTGACTAGCCATCAGTATTTCTGCTTCTTCCCTTACCTCTCAATCAGTTGCTTTCCCAAGACAATTTTAGTTCCTTCTACTTTGATGAGCTCTTCATTATCATTGTGAATGACTGTTTTTTCCAGCTCTTCCTCTTGCTCCTCTGTCATTGCAACAGGATTAGAAGGTGGGGCATTTGTTTGGTAGTAAAGAGGGCAGAACTTATTTGTCCTCATGTGGCCAATTGCACCACATGCTCCACATTTTAGCTGCAAAAATGCAAGAAAAGAGACCAGAATTCATACATAGGCTCCTAGTTTAGAGGCAAAGTATGAATAAAAACCCCTAGTCAGACCTTTAGTACATGCCTAGAACAGGAAAATTCTCCAGTACCCAAAACCTGTTTGCTTTGTGTATGGATATGCATACTTTCAAGTCTGGACGCTCTTTCATTTTCTTGGGCTTCTTTTCTGGAGGGCCCTTGAGTTTCTCTTTCTCTTGGTTCCGTTTTAACCGCCGTAATTGCTCCTGGATCCTGCGTCGCTCCTTCCGCATCTCCTCACGGTGCTGCTCATCAAACAGAGCAAACTTCCGTCTGGGAAGGGGGTGAGGGGGAAGAAAACAAAACAAAAGCCCAAAACAGAACAAAACACACAAGTTTTTCATCTGAGTTGATGATTTAGTTGATGACCTCTCCTGCCAGGTCAATCACTATACAAAACTCATAGCGCTCTCCAAACGAACGGCCATGAAATCTCTCCCAACAATTACACTGTCAGGCTTCTACACTCTGCTCTCTGTTTTTTCATACTGCCAGGAGAATGAAACACTCAACGGGCAAAGTTAAAAAGGACAGAGAAGGAAAAATCCTTTAGGTCTTACATGAACTCTTCATCCTTGGTGGTCCGTATGCGGCAGTAGGCATCGATGACGGCAGGTTTCCGCACAGTCTCACACCTCACATATTCCTTCCCATCCTCATCCCTGAAGGTGCGATAGATCTTGAGGCGGCGGCCAGTGGCAGAGGAATTGAGGCTGGTTACAGAGGCAGTGTCATCATCTTTGTGAGAGTTTGCTGAGGCTCCTGAAGTCGATGCTACAAGAGAGCGTTTTAGTTACTTTTCACGTCTTTCACGCCGTAGGAACAGCATCGTGTAAATACAGCTGAGAGTTGTGGCTTAGAAACTTCCCAGGCACAAATTCAGGACAACCCAAGCAATAGAAGTCTTCCCCTTGCTGTTCATGTTCTCTTATCATGACATAGAGCAATCTCAAACACAGGTGAGCTACTGAATTATCCACATGGATTATAAAGCCAGAAGGAAGAGCTCATCATTAAGGACCTACAGTAGCTTAAGTGGAACCTGTGAGGCAACTGCAACATCATCCTGCAGACTGACTGTGAGGGTGGTGAGACTCTGGCACAGGCTGCCCAGGGAAGCTGTGGATGCCCCCTCCCCAGAAGTGTTCAGGGGCAGGTTGGATGGGGCTCTGAGCAACCTGGTCTAGTGGGAGGTGTCCCTGCCCATGCAGGAGGGTTGGATTCTCCCTACAAGGAATCCACTCTTCTCTGAGAAGCCAGATCATCATTCTTCGCAGCCTGACACAGAACCCTGCATCCTTTCCCAGGCACATTTTAGTGACTGCAGTTACTTACACAGCCCCTTTTTCTCTCTCTTGTCCTTTTTGCCCCTGTCTTTGTCATTGCCACTGTCTTCCCCCAGAAGCATCCTTTGCAATTCCTTTCGTTCCTGCTCTTCTCTTTCCCGAGAGAGCTGAGAACTAGTTTTCTTGTTCTGTAACATATTCTCAATATTCTTTCCCATCTCTTCAAAGTCACTGTCTTCAGCGGAGCTGCTATCTGTGTCTGTTGACAGGATCTCAGTGGATTCCAGAACCCTGAAAAAGGAGGGAGAGAGGAAGGAAGGGAAAGGAGGGGAGAAGGGGGGAAGAGAGCAGGGTATGAAGAAAGGGGGGTATAAGAGATGGGGGCAGAGCAGGGGAAGGATGGGAGAGGGGAGGGAGGGATAGGAGAGAGGTGGGGTGAGAGAGAAAGGAAATACGAGTGGTGAACTAGTGATCTGTGGAACATTCTTGTGCCATTTTAGGTGGCAGATTAAGCGACTCATTCTACCTTCCCAAAAGGTCTGTTACAGCAGGACACTAAGGGTAACCCCTAGGTTTCTATTCACAGTCAAAACCCTCTCAGTGCTGTATTTTGTGGGCCCAACCAGTTGAATTAATATCTCTACCACCACGTATCACTGAGCCCCAAGCACACACTGTTCTGGACTGTTAAGGCAGGGACAGGGTGGGGTTCAAAGCTGTAAAAATCAGATAAGAACTTACTTATTCTGTAAATCAAAAATGCGCTGACACTCTTCTTTGTATCTTTCTTGATGTTCTGCTACAGAAAACCGGGATCCACGTGCAAATTTGCTCATAGGACCTTCCCCTGAACGAGCCTGCTCTGTAGACATTGTCCTCACCACATCGATCACCTCCCAGCGGGACAGCTTCTTTATCTGGAAGGAGGAAGGCAGACTGGCAGTGGCCTTAGAGGATCACAACGGAAGTAGCTGACTCTGGATTTCAACTCCTTTACACACATGGTCAGAGGAAAAAATTATAGGTCCTTTCTTCCATCAGCTGCTAAATGCATTAAAGAGAACCCTGTGACCTGCTGCAGGTTCATGCTCACCTCCTCTTCAGGTACTCCAAACTTCCTTAGAAGCTGTTTGGCATTTTTGAGAGACAGTCGGCGCAGATCTGCATCTGTCCCTGTCACTGTCTTTTTCACTGGCTGAGGCTCTTTGTCATCCTGTTCAGAGGGAGATACAGCCTGTTAATGTCATCACCTGATAGCCTTTCCTAGGCTCCTCCTCTGGTATTTTCTCTTCCTGACGCCCCATATTTACTCCATTTCTCCCACATGAGATATTTCACTGCCCCTTGTCCGACCCAACCTTGAGAACAATACCTTCTGCTGAGTAGGTTTGTTGGGAATCTTCACGTAAGAAAAACCTTCACCACAACCAGTAGGATCTGCTACACCTGTCACTTCGAGGAGGCACTTGCCCTTCATAGCAGCAATGAAGGCTCGTGTGGTGTTCCACGGAGCTGTGCGCACCTGCCAGCAGGAAGATAAACACACTCACAGTCCTGCTACCATCGAGGAGAATTCAAAGCTTCTTTATTTTGGACTCTTCCAGTTGTATGGAGAATCATGACAGTGAAGTCCACTTCTTAATCCTTCAGCTGCCCTGATAAAACCTCTATAAAGAACCAAAGTGCTAAATAACACATAAAAGGCATTTAAGGCAAAAAACCTAGTCCTGAAAGGACTTGCCAAGAAGGATCCCCAGACACAGATATAAACCTTGACAGCAGAGTGCCCAGGAAGGTCACAAAAACATTTTATCCAATTAATCCTACTTTAAATATGACCTTTGTACGTAAAGGCCTCACTTCTCTTCTGCCATGCAGATTTCTTTATCAGCATGTGCACTCATGCATCATTATGACAGTACCTCATCATCAATCTTCATTTGGAAATCCTCCTCATTCTCCTCTTCTGGTGCAAAGAAAGATTTCTCCCCATAACCTGCATCCTGTGGAGGAATATTAGGAAAAAATGAGAACCTGAAGTCTTAAAATGGTGACTGGAGACAGAACTACAAGCATATTATGAATCTCCTGCGGAGACTTATAATGCAGACAGTTGTTTGCAAGACTCCCTGTGACCCACAGCATCACAGATGTTAGTCTGCCCAAGTGTTCTGACAGACTCCATATCAAACACTGCACTCAACTTTTAAAAAAATTACCAGCCTCTCTCATAGCCACATACTGGTTACTTCCTGCTGTAGAGCTCCATGTATAAACCCAAGCCCTTTCTTGTATCTTCCCTTTGCTACCTTAGAGCATAGCTACTAAGTATCTAAATAATAGGGGGTAAGAGTATGTCCCTCTCTAAGGACTTACCCCCCCTTTTGTGCAACAGAAAACTCAGCAAGTTGCCCAGCAGTCAGGGGCCTGATTTGCCTGCTTTATAGCAAATGTAGGCAGAAGGTGCTCACAGAACTACTTGGCAGTAACTTGGCTTCCAGCCTACAAGGAACACTCACCTTCAGTCGCTGCTCAGCTGCAATCATGCTGTAATAAGCACAACACTGTTCTGGGGATACCATTGCTCTGATCTCCTCCTCTGTTGGCAATCTGAAATCTGGCTTTAACACCCACCAATTTGAGTCCATCCCTGAAAAATGCACAGATCAAACACTGAATAGTTTCCCCACAAATGTTGGATGCCATCATAATCCTAACTGTATTTCAAGATTTGGTACCGTGTTGCAATGCTGGCAAAAGGAGCAGCAACACATTTATGAAGTTTGGAAAAAAAAACCCAAACAAACCAAAAACCTAACAGATTGCATTTCAGTTCTTCAAAGAGATGTCTTCAAAAATGGTTGCTGGCAAAAGGAGCAGCAACACATTTATGAAATTTGGAACAAAAAAACCAAACCAAAAACCTAACAGATTGCATTTCAATTCTTCAAAGAGATGTCTTCAAAAACGGTTTCACAGAATATTAGGTGTTGGAAGGGACCTCCAAAGATCATTGAGTCCAACCCCCCTGCCAGAGCAGGACCAAAAAAACTAGGGCAGGTCACTCAGAAAGGCATCCAGACATGTCTTGAAAGTCTCCAGAGAAGGAGACTCTACAACCTTTCTGGACAGCCTGTTCCAGTGCTCTGTAACCCTCACAGTAAAGAAGTTCTTCCTCATGTTGAGGTAGAACTTCCTGTGCTTGAGTTTGAGTCCATTGCCCCATATCCTGTCACAGAGCACAAGTGAAAAGAGCTTGTCCCTGCTTTCTTAATGCCCAGCCCTCATGTATTTATAGACATTAATTAGGTCTCTCTCAGTCTTCTCCTCTCTGGACTGAAAAGCCCCAGGTCTCTCAGCCTTTCCTCGTAAGGCAGGTGTTCCAGTCCCTTCATCATCCTTGTAGCCTCTGTTGGACTCTCTCAAGTAGATGTTTCTCAAGTTTATCGGGAGATGCTGCCCCCTTGTGTTCTGCCTGGAACTCCAAGGGCAGCAAAAGGATGTCTGCCCTCCAGGTAAAACCCTTCATTACCTGTGCGTTTGAAATCAGCACACAGCTTCAGCCTCTTCCGGATGCTACTCTCCGAGTGGGAGGGAAAGGCCTTCTTGATGTCCTCCATGCGGATTCTCCGGGGACGGTCACGGCTCTTCCAGAAGAGGCGATAAATAAACACCTACAAAAACAAGGCTAATCTGGGATGACCAAAGAAAGAATACAAAGAAGCTGCAAAGTATCAACAGTGCTGTTTCTAGTGACTGCTTCATTCTTCCTTAAAAGCCATTGACCTCTGGGAATAACAGTGATTTTCCTGCTCTGCAAATAGCTCTTGAGTTCTAATTTAGTATTAAACTGACTGTAATTTACCAAATATTTTCTCCAGAATCTAAATGTGGGGATATTTGAGTGAGTACTGACAGTCCCAAACCTTAACTGCCCCAAGATCTAGGAAATCAACAAAGACCTCTCAAGCAACTCTAATTCTGTGTTACATAACAGAACTACAGTAAGATCCCTTCATTGCTTCTTAGCAAACCCCACATAACTGTCCTTTTATACAGCATATCTGGGGTCATTAGGCACTCCCTAACCAGACCTGCAACTCTTTTGCCTGGAAAATCTACTCCAAAGATCCCCAAGATCCCCAAACTGCCTCTCATCACATACCTGCAGGAAATCTCTGATATGGGTGTTGGCTCGTTTAGAGTTGGGACCTGGTACTTCATAAAGTGGGCACTCCTGCCCCACTACAAAAATATCCACTAGTTCCCGAACATAATAGCCTTGTCGTGTCCGGATAATCAAGAAATCTGTTTCAGGCATCTTATGTAAATAGATAGGGGCCCGGAAAAGGTTGTTTTCAAATGCCTAATAAGAGAAACAGAACACAAGTTTCAAAGTCAGACATGTTGGTCAAATTTGCTGTATCTCAATCTAAAAAAACAACCTTAAAAAAATCAGACAACCTAGCCATTCCAATGGCACAGCATCATTTCCACCACCTTATCTGTAGATGTGCAGTCAGAACTTGCCCATGCAGAGAATAACCAAAGATGGAGCAGAAAAATAAGAACACTTAAGCTGGAAATCAAACTGAACCTGTTCCTTTTTCTTTCGTTTTAAATCAAGCATTATTTGCGAATCAAAACATTCTGCCTGTTGCTCCACATTCAACTTTTCTGTCTTCTCATGCTTGCTTTTCTCACCTGCAGTAGCTGGCCTGGATGCAGAGAACCCAGGAAGGGAGAAGTGTGACAGTAAACAGTCTCTCCATATTTACAGTCTGGAGCTCCCGGATCTTTGCCAGGTTTCTGCAACGTGCAATGGAAGCACAGTTAGCACTCTGGGAGAAGGTAGAAGAGAATCACTGTCCAACAGCAAAACCTGCACACTTACCCTTTTGTAGTAATTTTTAATCTTTGTTGCCATGCCAACCTGCATCATTAAAGGGGCGTTTTCCTCACTGTATTCAGCAAGGATGAGATCTCCATCCTTCCCAGTCAGGTCCTGTGGTGTGCGCATGAAGAACATTTCACCCCCACCAGACGCCTGACGCTCCTGCTCCCTCATCTGTGCCGGTCAAAAGACAGTGTTAGGAAAACAGCACCTGCAACAGACCTGCTGTGCAAGTGGAGCCACAGCAGGTATCAGATACAGAGGAAAAGAACTGGACCTTGGCTTTCTTTTTTATGTGCTTCAGCAGAGGTTGCACAGCATGAGGGCCTGGTTGAGACAGGGCACCAAAGGAGTATTTCTTCAGGGGAGGCCGATGGAATTGTCGGAGCTTCATAGGACCCATATGGGTGGGAAAGAAGGGCTGGCGAAGTTCCACTGCTGGGATAGAGTGCTAAAAGAGGAAGAAAATGTGTTAAGAATGACAAACCAGTGATGACCAGTGATAGGACAAGGGGTAATGGGTGCAAATTGGAGCATAGGAGGTTCAAGGTGAATATCCGAAAAAAAAGTTTTTACTGTAAGAGTGACAGAGCCCTGGGACAGGCTGCCCAGGGAGGCTGTGGAGTCTCCTTCACTGGAGACATTCAAAACCCACCTGGATGTGTTCCTATGTGATGTACTCTAGGTGACCCTGCTCTGGCAGGGGGGGTTGGACTAGATGACCTTTCGAGGTCCCTTCCAACCCCTAGGATTCTATGATTCTATGAAACCAAGATCCTCACCCTGTCCTGCTAACCCTTATGTAAGAGAACCTAGTAACCAGGTCTGCTAGCAGCAATACTGAAATTCACTTATCGTGTGTTGCCTCTTGACAGAAAGTGCTTAGGTCCATATGTAGATCTTTTATTTCTGTACAGAGATGATTGGTTTTACTATTTCAAATGGTATCCAATGAGAGGATTTTTTTAATTAACCAGGAGCATGTAAAACCATTATACCTATCAGTGGGAGAGAAGTGCATTTGGAATTACATACATTTTTCCCATTACAGCAGAGGCTGAATTCAGGTAAGGTTTAGAAGAGGGTCACTGAATAGCACATGATATAAGTATGTAGATCTTTTATTTCTGTACAGAGATGATTGGTTTTACTATTTCAAATGGTATCCAATGAGAGGATTTTTTTAATTAACCAGGAGCATGTAAAACCATTATACCTATCAGTGGGAGAGAAGTGCATTTGGAATTACATACATTTTCCCATTACAGCAGAGGCTGGAATCAGGTAAGGTTTTAGAAGAGGTCACTGAATAGCACAATGATATAAGAACAGCCTCACCTCTTGACTACTTGTACCACCTTCCCTGCTCTCAATACTGCTTCAGGAAGAGTACCAGAGAAAGAGACACCAAACAAAAGCATGGCAAAGACAGAAACAGCAAGATCTAGCAAGACCTAAACCTCAGTTTGATGGGGTAATCAAGAATAGTTAGTTCAAACTCCTAATGTAAAATATTAAAAACCTCTCTCATGAATACTTCACTCATCTACTGTAGTCTAAATTTAGTTTTCTACAAATCCTAAATCATATTCTCAGCTAGAAACCTCCTACAAAGATACTCTCACTCCACAGCCAACACTACTGTGATTACCTGAATGATGTTTCCTCCAAAGGTTCCTCGAAGTCCCTGCTGTTTGGGGTAGTAAAACTCATCATTGGAGAGGTTCCAGGGATCCTTCACCTCTGGCTGAGACATGTTCTAGTTCAATTTTAAACACAGAGAGAGAGATGTCAAAAAAACCCAAACAGTAAAGTAAAATCACTCCTGCCCCATCATTCCCACCCTGCAAGGTGCTAAAGCTTCTGCTGACCTGCTGTGGCTCTTCTTTGATGACACCTGTTTTTCCCAACAGGATTCGACTTTTCTTTAGAGAAGATTCTTTCTTGTTCTCCTTGGATGGAGAGTTCAAAGTCATTTCTTCCTTTTCATCAGGAATTTCTAAAAACACAAGCAATCACACTGTAAGTCACTTGTCCCTTTTCAGCACCACAACCTCCTGCTGAGCTGCAACTTGGTCTGGACATTTTGTTCAGTTTCTGGGGTGAATGTCTTCCTTCTCCACTCTTCCTCTTTTTCCTCCACACAGGTTAATATGAAACAAGCTCAATAAACAAAGAAAAGCTCCATGCTTAAATATCTACATTACCTTCTTCAGCAGTGAATAGATTTGAGCAGGAGACGGGTGATTGTGAGGATTGCTTAGAGTATCCACTGCTCAACATAAAATGTACTAACAGTCTAATCAATTAAATATAATTATTAAAAGAATAGCAACTGTTCTGCCAAATCTATCCTAAAGAGTAGAGAGTCAAGAGGACAGAAGTGTCAATACTGTTTTCCTACTACATTAATAATCTTTTCCTTCCCTACATATACATAGCACAGAAGTGGGTGTGAATCCAAAGGTAATATGGACCTGAACCCAAAACGGATTCCTGAAAAATTCCTGAAAAGTAGTATGAAATTTAAAATCAGGAAGTACAATCCAATCCAACTCCAGGAATACACAGCAAGTTTGCAGCAGCAACAAAAATGTTGACAAGTACTATGCAAAGCCATAGCTCCCATGTGCCATTACCACAGCCTTCAGGGACTTAAGGAATCAGCTTCTTCAGGCTTTGAATACAAACCATGGTGAGAATGGCACGGGCTAGTTTGTGGCTTATTTCTCCACCCTCCCTCTTCAAACCAACATACATGCAAGTGCAATTAAGACAGTCACTTCTAAAACACACCAAGCGTCAGATTAATTATGTTAGATTTAAGTTTCAGGGTATTATTTTTTTACCATCCTGTTCCTGCTTTTAACTTGGGAGCTGAAAGTGTAAACCACACCACTGGAGCTATTAGTGTTCCCTTCTACTTAGGCCTTTGATGACTTGCAGATTACCTTGAAAAGCCAGAACAAGAAAGCCCACAAGTATTGCCCCAGTCCATTTATTTCCATCACAGTGTGACTATAAACGCTTACTTCTGTTTCCACTTGTCTTTTCCCATTGGAGTCCAATTTCTATATGCCACATACATACCTAGAATTATGTTTTCATCATTTGGATCAAGTGTTAAGACAGGGGGATCCAAGTAGGTTTCCATTGCCTGATCATCCCAGATGATATTGTCTTCCCAACGGCCATATACCAACTCTTCATTATCAATTGGGAAAATAGAGTACCAGGGCTTGTCTTCATCCAGGGAAACTGCAACAGTCACAGGGTAGAATCCTGAAGAGTTTTACGCTACCTTGGCAGAAAACCACTTCAGAATTCATCTCCACATTTTATTCCCTCAACCTTCCCTATTTTTCATGGCTTTCCAAGGCAGGACCTCTAAAATACAAAGAAAACTCGTGTTGGAAGCAAAGAGGAAGCAAAGCCCCATGTCTCAGCTTTACCAACGCCCAGAGATTTTGCCCCATTGCACAGAGAATCTCCACGAATGAAACAGGGTCTCTGTTAGGTTTTAGAGCAAACAAGTATCACTTTTAACTACACTTTGTTGCCAAAAAAGGACTCTGTTATTACCTGGAATACAATGTGTCACTTACACCTATTAATAGGTCAAAGATGAACATCCTCATTACCTTGCTGTTCAATGGGCTGCTTTTCCTTGCCCTTAGCTATTCCCAGGACTCCTGCTACGTTTGGTTTCTGGGCCAGTGGAATTGGTGGATTAAGCAAAGAGCCACTGCGGTTCAAACCTAGAGAAAAGGAAAACAAAAGGTTAGTTAGCTTGAGTGGGAGGGTTAGGGAGCACTGAATTGCCTTAAATCAGAACTTGGGGGTTGCATGGAGAGTGATTTCCAGCCTGAACCAGGAAGGACCTACTGCTCACATCATCAAGAGTGTCATTAGTACAGATAAGACATTCTGTGTGGTCCCTACAAGAGCAAGAGGCCTCAAGCAGACAGTTGCCATTGACAGAACAGTTGGTCTGGCCTCCAGCTGGTCTTAAATCAAACCATCATAGTAAAAAGGATGGCCAAGCAGCCCACAAATGAATCATTCTGTGGAGGGAGCTTCTCCCAGAACAGACTAACTCACCTCTGCTCACATGACACTTCTGTCTCTTCAGTTAATGCTTCTGGAAGGCATAACATCTAATGCATGTGAACAGACCAACCATGTTTAACATGTTACCGTAGGTTTTGATGGGACTCAAACACAGTGAGCCCAGGCCTGGATAGCTCAGGCACAACTTCTGAAATGAAACTACTTGAAAAAAACTACTTCCAATTCATCTGCCCAGCTTGTCCATATCTTGTACTCATAGCTTAACAGTAAAAGACAGGCACTAGTGTCCAACAAAGATCTGACATTACCAGTAGTCTTTCCTGGTAGAAGCAGGGTAAGATGTATCAAACAGATGATAAACATTCATTCTACACAAGTGATTTAAATCTAAACCGCATCTGTTTCTACGAGAAAAGTCTGGGGCTTGTAAGAATTATTACTTCCTACCTAGCAAAAACAGAATAGCATCATTAGCTCAGGAGAAACTTCAAAAGGCTTGTACACAATTCTTCCAATTAAAAAAAAAATATATATAACACAATGAAAATTCCATTGGCAGACATCCAAAGTGCTGCACTGCTTGATACCCATGTGTCTGGATCAAGCATGTCATGTTCCACATGGAAAGAACATCAGAGTGGATCTTTTCTTTAACAGAAGGGACCTACTCTGTTTTTGGAAAGAAACTATGAGTCTTAAAATTCCAAGCAGAGCTGTGATTTTTGCCAAAAAACAATCCCTGACAGGAAGAATGATGTTCTCTATTTGAGACAAAAACATGCCATGATTCAGCTCAACTACAGCAGGTACAATTCCTAGCAGACTGTTGAGTACCTTGTTGGGCATTGTATGCAGTAGCATTTCTAGTCATGCTGGATGGCAGCCAGCCTGCCAAACTTGCCCGTTGTGTCTTAGTCCCTTTATGCTTGACATCATCTCCATTCCAGATAACATCATCTTCCCATTGGAGCTGTGTCACCATAAGGAAGTGCTCATCAGCTAGCAGATCATCCTTCTCATCCATCAACCCAGCATCCTGGAAGGAAAGAACAGCTGCTTGAAGGCCTGCACTGACTTTACACTTCCAAACTAAAAGAGGAAAATTAAAAATCTCATTTTGCATGGTGCGCAACCATCCTCTGGCCCAACCCCAAGATCTCATTGTGCAGTAATTCTCAGTGCTGCACATATCTCCACACCTTCCCCCGCAGTTCCCCTCTCACCCCCTCATCTGTGTGTCCTTTAACCTCCTGCTCTGTCTTCTCTTTCAACTTGAAACCATAATCAAATCCACTGCCATCTTCAGGGATCCCCAGCATGTCATACCAGAGCTGTGCTGGGCCATAGCGCCACTCGGCCACCTTGGGCTTCGTATCTGTCACTTTGTCTATGTCACCAGTTGACTGGGAAAATTTCGATTCCACAGGTGCCATCATGGTAATCTGAAGCACAGCAGAGGAGGGAATTGTTACACTGATGGTTTATTTAATCGTCAACAGAGGATCCTTCCTTCCATGTCTCCAAGCTTAGAGGAGGAGAAAAGTATTTCTCAGAAGCACTTTTCCATACTTACTAGCTGCCTTAAGCATGCTCTGCAATTAGACTTCCAAGAACACACAGATTTCTTCTTGATACAAAGAAGATAAGCTCTCCTATTGATCCTGTACCACGGATGCAGCCTTCTCAGCAAGAAGAAATCCCCTGAAGTCACTGACTAGCATCTGGAGAAGAGCTTCTGCACAGCTGAAATACAAGCCAACCCTATCCTCCAGTTTTATTTTGGAGGAAAAGCTCTTCACTCTACAAGTTGCTGTCCAATCCACTACTACCCCAGTCCTAGCTGGAGACCCTCTCTAAGCCTCAGATATCCCACCTCATCATCTGAAAGGCACTGCTCAGGAGGGGGAGGAGCAGCAAACTCATATTCCCAAGGAGATTTTCCTTCCATTCCACTCTCAACTACAACTTCACCCTCCTGCACGTGCACTTCTTGTGCCAACTCCCGATGCTTCTTCTTGCGTTTCCTCCGGGCACTGCGCCAAACCGACGGCACGTTCTTTCCAGGGCCAAAGAGACGCAGGAAACGCAGCACCTAGAGTAGGGTTAAAAAAACAAACACAAGAGGGTCAGAGAAAAAAAAACACTTTGGGACGTTTCTCTGTCCTTCCCCCACCTAAAAAGCAGTACTGAAATTCAGGACTCTGAAATTCAGGAACTTGGTATCTGTACTACAATTCCAGCCCTTACGCAAGCTCTTGGTTATACTTGGAAAAAAGGTTCTGATCCACCTGTTTGATGGATCCTTCCTTTTCAAAATGATTTATTCTTCATTTAAAATAGAAAGAAACACAACAGAGAGAACAAAGATTGCCTGTACATATTGGGCGTGGGGTACAGCACAACCTGGAATTAAGTGTTTTCATTCTGAACAATCCACAACCCTTGGACACACTGAGATTGAAGAAGAGTTGATAAAATGACCAGCAAAAGAGATAAAGCTAGAAGATAGTTACATAAAGCAGAGATATCTTCAGCAACCAGATAAAAATAAATACCACTGTCCAGAAACAATGCACTCATTTTTAGTTCCACCATAACACAGTTCTCTATGCACACTGCACCCCTCCAAAACCTGCACCAATGACAGACTCTCTCTTGTTGCTTCTACAATTATGATTGCTGGTTTTTAAGCACCAATAATTGTTTCTCAGAGCACTCTGGTAAAGATTAAAGGTATTATTCCCAAATTAACAAACTAAGGAAACATAAGTTAGAACCAAAAAGCTAAATCATTAAAACATTACATTTGATGATGCAAATTGCTCAGCTTCTTACACACAGCCTGTGATAGAGGCACACATAACACCAAGTTGTCCTGGTTCACAATCACCTGTTTGGTAACTATAGGCTCCTTCTCCTCCTACATTCCCTCTCCACAGCTTTAAAACTTCCAAAATAATTACTGAAATACTGACTAAAGCTGCTATTTGGGAGCATTTAGGAAGGTATTGTAATTAATTAGCTTTCTCTCTAAAAAAACCCAATCATTCTTTCAACCAGTTTGCTATTGAGCTAATTTCTGACCCATCTGAGAGCAGTTTTGAGGGAGGATTAAGTAAAGGATACAGGTTACAAAGTGTTTCAAGAAGAGCACACCAAGTTCAGGACAGCACAGAAGGAGAAGCAAGTATTTGCCAGAAAAGCCAGAAAGCCAAGAGATCAGCATTATGTTTTTTTTAATCTGGCAAAAGTATTCTCTGCTAAGTCAGAAAAACAACTTTCACAAATCAAGAGGCCTGTTATGGTCTTAGAACAGCAAAAGATTATTTCACACCCTGATTTATGCAATGCTTTTTAAGAGGCTCCTACAAATGGCAGGAAAAGCATTCCAAGTTAAGCTGTCTAGAAAGAACAGCACATAGGAACTAAAGAAAGCACAGATGAGCAAGAACATCTATGGGATCACTTACTACACACCCTTCATAACACACAAACCATGTTTAGATGGCTTACATGTCACAGTTTCTGTCACTTCCAGATATCCAGTACAATACCTTGCCTGGTCGAAATTCCGGGAAGAGCTCTGTAACACTTGGCAACTGTTTGGTAGCATCTCGCTGCATGATTCCTGCAAGAGGAAGTGTGAGTTTGCCTTCCTTGGATTCTGCCTGCCTGGCTTCTTGAGGTCCCACCTCTGACTCAGAATCAGAGCTGCTGGTGAAATCCACCTTGTCGGAGGCAGCAGAGGAAGGAGCAATGATGGAGGGCAAAATGATACCGTCTCCATCTTCAGATACTACAATAGAACAAGCACCTTATAAACAACCAGGTTTCCTCCCTGTCCCCCAGTACAACCCCATAACGCCACATCTACTGTTTATACCAAGTTATGCAAACATTAAGCCTCTGCAGGTGCTATGAGTACCATTCTGGTTTAACCTTTCATTTTATCCTAAGCGTTCCAGGTGATTTTCCCAGCCACAACTGAGAGGATGAGATAAAAAAGCAGTTTCATTGTCAACATCAGTATTTTAACAACCACTGGAAATAAAAGATTTCACCCTACTTTTCAGACAATCCTTTGCATACAAGGACAAAGACCTACCTCAAGGTGCAGTCTGCAGACTGAATTTTGAAGACACGTGGTGCTTGTTGCAGAGCCAACTGCTAGAGGTAGCGTGTGCTTCCTTCAGACATTCATAGTGCAGAGAGAAGAAAGTCCTCACTCACCAGTGGCAGTTGCATCCTTCTCATCTTCTTTCTTTCCAGGTACTGGAGGGGGTGGTGGTGGTGGCATCAACTTGGAATCAATATCTTCACAGTCAGCATCATAATCATCCTCATCTTCATCTAAGGAGTCAGGAGAAAAGACTGCATATGAAGCAGACAACAAAGAAGAACCAGGAACCCTTCCCATTTACAGTGTTTCATAGCTGCCCCAACTAGAGAAGACTATGTCTTCTCATCAGTAAGGAGACCTCTCATTTTCTGACTAGATGCAAAACTCCTACAAGTTCAGCTTCCTGCACAAACTTATTTAGAAGACTGAAATTTAAGGAAAAGCAGGAAGGAGAGAAAAAGGCAAACTGACAGAAAGATGACTGAAGCACTGAGGTGTGTATATATACACACATATATATATCTATTCATTCTGCTATCACCTTCCCTTATTCACACTTTGCAGAGCAAATAAACCTGCTAAAGAAGTAAGAAAAATGTTGTTAAGAAGCTCCAATCCTCTTTCCATCCCACTAACCACAATATGCCAACAGAAAGGCTGAGTGTAAGGCAGCTTTAAGGAATATGCCAAGATTTAGCACTTGCAGCTACTGGAAAGGAGAAGCTGCATGTTCTTGAAAATCTGTTCTAGGCCAGAGAGAGATCCCTGGGCCTGACAAAAGGACCAATGTGGAAAAAGTAACTTCAGAAAAAGGATTTCAGGGTAAAAAAGGCAAGAGGTATTAAGATCAAAGTGACTCTGTAAGAGATCAGGACTTTATCTTTGGGTACCCCTGAGTAGCACCCAGCCTCTTGTGTAACCCCCTCCAAGAACATGGGTTAAAGAAATATTAGCAGATGTTGGGTATTCTCTGCAGGGGATGGCAGAGCAAAAGATGCTCTTCTGAGTAGAGTTTAACTCTAATGAGGAACTAACTCCTTTACAAAATGCAGATATCCAGCAGTAGCTTCACCCAGGGAGCAGTTTCACAAAAGCTCACACCAGGTCCTTGAAGCAAGGAGTGAAATGGCTCAATATCACCCGTACGGGAGGTTGGCAAGACCCACTGCCCCAAAACACCTTCTGCAGCTCAAGCTGCAACACTAACCCCACTCACCTGGTCGTCGAGCTGGCTGCAGGCTGCCCATTGCCTGCTTGTACCTACGGCTCTCATCTTCTGCCACTTCATTGATATCTGAGTAATCAACAGCATCTTCTGTGCTCTTAACCCAGCCTAAGCAGAAAACAAACCCAGTCACCCAAAACTTGATATATTTTACTATACTTCACCACGTACACATGAATCTTTTCCTGTGGTCCCTTCTCTAAAAGTGTATTTCCCCTCATTCCAGCCAAAAGCTCCAAAGGCTCTGAATTTCCCCTGAGGATTGGTAAATAACTAATTTTAGCATAAAGGAACACCTTTCACCCTTTCAGACTCAGTGAAGCTATTCAACAAGCTCAAATTAAAAAAAATAATAATAATAAAGAAAAAGACATAAGAACTGTGCACTAAATAGGCTTGTTTAACACAGGAAAAAACAGTGAATAAACTTAATCACAAGAAAGAAGAGACAACTAAAAAAAAACAAACAACAACTCATAAAAATGGAAAAGAACAAGTGCAAAAGTGACCAGGGGATAATGAGATTCACTCTGAAAAGAAGCAGGTGGCCAGAGGACGCCTGACCAGGTGACATGATGACACTTCTTCCAGCAGGAGGCCCTGCAGCCCCCCTGCCTCACCTTCCTCGTCCAGGTGGGCTCCATCGGCCTCCGGGCCCTCCTCCTCGCTGGCTGTGATCTCAGTGATCAGGTTGCCCAGCCCCAGCACACCCAGGCCGGCCAGGTGCTTCTTGGATTCCTGGAGGGACCAGAGCCACGTCCCAGCTCAGAGGCCGGGCCGGTTCCCC
>NW_009953098.1:943949-955326 GCF_000747805.2 Chaetura pelagica | reverse complement strand
CAGCTGCCCCGCCTCATTGATGTTGCCGAAGAGGAAACCGGCCAGCGAGAAGGGCTCGCTCTGCCCGCCATCCGCCTCCTCCTCGCTCTCCGAGTCCGACATGGCGGCCGCGCCGGCCCGGAAGCGGAAGCACCGGGGAGCGGGGCGGAACCGGGGCGGGAACCGGGAACCGGCGCCCCCGCGCGGCACAAGGAGGCCCCCAGACCGCGGCCTTCACAGACACGTCCTTTATTGCATTCCAGAAACCCCGGCTTTCCACAGGAAAGAACCACCTTCCGAACAGGTGCGTTACAAACACGGGCGGGGTGAGTTAACACCGGAGCCAGCGAGATGGGCAAAGGTTGGTTACAACAACTCGGCATCGTTAGAAAACAACACAGCTCCTTTACAACCGTTAGCTGAAATACACAGTTTGATAGGGTAAAATCAGGCTGCCAGTGTATGTATCAGTACCGCGCTTAAAGAGCCTCGGGCTGCTGAGCGGGGCTGGGACCCCAGGGAGGTTGATCACCCCCTGGGCAGCAGCCCCAGCACCCACTTGTGTCCCAGCAGAGCCAGACAAGGCTCAGGGAAGCTCTTCTCATCTGCAGCTCACAGGAACAGCCACAGCTGGGAACTGGAGGAAGCACTGCCACGTCTAAGCGTGCCCCAGAAGATCCCGCACGGCTCAGCTCTCTGGGGGTGGCTTCAGAAACACAAGTAGTTCAGACGTCGTTCACAAACTGAAAGATTCAAATTGGTCTCTTCATAGAGAGTCTCTCCTGTGAATTAAGACACACGGACTGAATTTCTGCTCAGGGACACGCTGAGGGATCTTGGAACAGTTGGGAAAACCTGCACAGCTTAAGCCAGGTAAGCAGGTTACCTGCCCCCAGAAAAAACATGTGAGAGGAAGGGAAAGGACTGTAGACTGGAGCACTGGGCTGCTTGCAATAAAAAACGCCAAGAATTGTAGAGGGGAAAAATAAAAAAAAAGGAGGGGAAGATCACAAACTAAGAGTGCCCACTGAATGGAAAAACTGGATGGATCTGTGCACTCCTGAAGCTCATTCTAACAAAAAGCAGAGGCTGGAGGAAACCAGCTGTCAGCCTGCAGGACTTTTCATCCCAGCAGAAAGCAACAGAAACACAAGGCATCTAAAATGACTATTAATGAGGTACTGCAAAGTCAGTAAGTAGTTTTTTTACGGTGTTCAAAGTTCAATTTCATGCTCATTTTCATCACTATCTTGTTATTCTCCTTATGACTATTGTGCAATCCACCTACTAAGTAATCTAGATGGGGATAAAGTGTTCTAGCATAATGCAATCAATAACATAATAAATTCAAATACATTGGTTAAGTAGTTGAATTTTATCTCACCATTTTCTCTTCCAGTTAACACCAGGAGGGCTGCTCTGTGAGCCTACAGAAACAGGGGAGGTGTATGCAATAATACTTGCTCACAGGATTTCTTCTCCACAAAATTACTGTAATCCAGTTAGGAATAACCACAAAAGATGCAGAACTAAAAGATTTCAGTATGTTAAAAAAAAACAAGTAAAAACTTTCTAAAACAGTAGTAGCTTCAGTACAAAATTGCAAACATTTGTAGCAAAAAAAAAAAAGGTGCCTGTTGTCTATTTAAGAGCAGTTCAAACATATCACAAACTTTTTAACATACATCTCTGAATGAATCAAAGGTTATGGGCTTGCACCAGAGCAACTGGACAGTTGATTTCGGTCTGACCAGCATTTACACATGTGCACTGGCTTAAATAAATACATTTTAAACATTATAAACTCTATTTACCTGGTTGCTGGAATTTACCTACAGAAAATAATCTTGAATTACAAGGCACAGAGTTAATTGCTGCCTGCAAGTCAAGCCCACACCAAAGGCCTAGTACTAAAGTAAAGGCAGAATGTGGTGAGTAGAAGTTACCTCAGTGAAATACTCTCAGGCCCTCACAGCCTGCAGGACACTGTGGTAGGAGCAACATATGAGTGTAAAAGACACAAAGACACTCCAGGCAATGGCACTTGGTGAAGAAAAACACGCTGGGTCTCTTCTGCCAACATCCTGCAGAACAGGAGTTCTGGCACTGCCTGTGGTCAGGCAAGGTTTGGAGCTCTGCATTGGTCCTCTAGACCCATTTTTTGATTAACTGCACTTTACAATCTATGGGTTGAAGTTTTCTAAAGCAGTACCAGTGAGAGCACCCCTCAGATACACAAAAACTGCAGTTAGGGTCAGCTGAAGAAAGGCACATCCTCTTCAAAGAGGTGAATTAGGGCACAAATACAAAAATTTCTATCCACTTGGCGTTTTTGTCTGTATCAGATAAAGCAAGATCACCAATAACCCTGTAGATGTATTTTCTATTATCTTGCTAAAATGTTTTTTGAGTGGCTTTTTTTGTCTGTCCAGTACAGTTTTCATGTGTGGAAATCAAAAGAAAGCACATTGTGAATTATCACTTGATGCTGCATCCGGACAAAGACAGCACTGTCAAGTTCAGACAACAAAGTCCAGTCCAGCACCATTGGTTTCACACAGGTATCTCTGAAGCACGCTGCTTCCACACCACCAAGCTGTCAGGTTAAGTCTAAGAAGGGTTTCATGCTCTCCCTCCTCAGCTGGGTCCTGGAATCACATGTAAAGAACAGTGCACATCCTGAAAATTAAATCCAGCTGTAGCTCACTACAGCTGGCAAAAAAAGGTTAAAAAGTATGTAAATAAAACTTCAGTTAGAACAGTTTATAATAACTGATCACCTAGTAGAGAGGAGAAAACTGCTCAGGTAAACCTATCCAGTGACTGGCTAACCATTACAAATTAAACTGAAACCATCAGTGAGTTGCCAGGAAAAAACGAGGGTTCCTGGTTTCTGTAAACAGAACCTCCAAATTCTCTTGTCAGTGTTCTCCCAGAAAAACAACAAAGGGATTTTTTGTAAAAATCTTAGGTGGTGGCCCCAAGAACATTAAGAAGTGAAGCAATTAGTTCCTCAAAGAGCAAATGGGCTGCTATCAAGTCTCTGGCTTTCAGCAAAGGGATAACACTCAGAATCTTGTTTTGAGAAGTGTCATCCCAACTACCTCAGTCGGTCCAGGAAAGTAACTGTTAACTTCATTCTCAGGGTGCAAAGTCTCTTCACAGAGTGAAATAAAAGAAGATTACAGAAGACTTGCATCTGAACTACTCTTCCATCTCTCCAATTCAGTATGAAAATCACTCATGTGAGTGAGTCACCACTATCCCATGTCCCCTACAGTAGGAGAAATCAGCTTCTGCTTCTATTAATAAAATCCTTGCAGGTGTTCCCTGGGTATTGCTCATTGCATTAAACATGCCTTATGCTAACACTTCATATAAATAAGGTGAATCTCAGTAATATTTCAGGCATCTTTGCATGTAAACAAAATTGTTTTCAAGCTTTACATTGACAATTTAAAACAACGGGACAGCCAGACTTCTGTCTGTAAAACAAATTCAATCAGTAAATAAGGGATGGGAAAAGCAGCAGCTACACTTGAACCAAAGTTAGCAGGATTTGTGCTTTTCAGCAAATCTAGTCACTGATGGCTGTTTAGTAAAGAAGTCTGGCTTCAGAGAAGTCCCTTCTTTTATTTTCCTCCACTAAGTAAGTACAGAAGCCAAGTGATCCCTGGAGAAGCTGACGACTGGAACTTTAGAAATAAAGTAGATATTTGACCTCTCAGCCAGAAAAGAAAGCAAAACCTGTTCTGTTTCAGTCTCCCTGAAGCAGTAAGACTGCAAGAATATTTGTTGCATAAACCATTTCTGCTTAGAGCTGTTAGTGCAAGATGCAAATCTTCAATTTAATGCATTAAAAAGCCCTCCAAGATCCTAGTCAACTTCGAACATCCATCGCCCAAGGTAACTATAATAAGACACATTTTCTTGTGTTCTTCTTTGTCACAGGATACAGAACTGCACGCACAGCTTCAGCAAACACCTCTCGAACACCCTCCTGATTCAACGCTGAACACTCCAAATATTTGACTGCTCCAATTTGTTTGGCCAGCGAAGTTCCCTGCTGCGGGGTAGTGGGAGCCAAGCTTTGCTCTTTCAACTTTTTAACTGTTTCCAGGTCATTTCTCAAGTCTCTCTTCGTGCCCACTAAAAGAATGGGAACGTTTGGGCAGTGGTGAGAAACTTCAGGATGCCATTTGTGCCTCACGTTTGCATAGGACGAGGGGCTGCCAATGGAGAAACAGATGACGAAGACATTGGTTTGAGGATACGAGAGCGTGCGCAAGCGGTCGTATTCCTCCTGGCCTGCAGTGTCCCAAAGATTCAGGCTAACTGTCCGGCCATCAACAGTCATTTGGGCACTGTAGTTGTCAAACACAGTAGGGATGTACTCTTCTGGGAAGGCATTGGTGGTGTAGCTGATGAGAAGGCAAGTTTTTCCCACCGCGCCATCTCCAACGACTACGCACTTGATAGTCTGCATCCTTCACCCAGAAACAACGTCCTGCACAGTGCAAGGAAAAAAGTTAGGAAAGGCATAATGATTGTCATTTCTAAGATAAGCTTTAGCAAGGGTTTTTAATATTGCTAAGGATTTATTATCACAGCTAGGCACATTCAGTGTCTGAGAAGCAATAATGAAGTTAGCAGGCCAGAATGACAATAGTGAAATGGAGATGCAGTGAGTTGAGAGCTCAGTGACAACTGTCTGCATTCCAACCTTGTAAGTACAAGTGAGACAAATTCCCACAGTCTTGCCACACTGTCAATTTTCCACAGGCAAAGGGACAAGTCCTTAGAGGTTTCTGTAAATGGAAAGGGATTGTGACCACAGACCCAGTAACAAGATTCTCTGTCATTTGTAGGTTCACACACACCCCTCCCTCCAAGACTCACACTTCTTGTCTATTACCGTCTATTGCTTAAACAGTTTACCCTAAAGAAATGTCAAAAAATTATATAATAAACCAAATTATCCATTGCTGGGCTGCACTGCTAATGCTTACTAGAATAACTCACTCAATTCAGGATCAATCAGACCTTGAGAAACTGCATTATTTAAAGGACACCAGATAAAAGGTCCAGAAAGTAGCACATACAAGAAAAGCTGTTCTTTGAAATACAGCCATAGCACCCAGATTAGAATACATTAATAATTTTTCTAAAGAAGCCAAGAACAGAATATTCTCACTAATCAGTGACAGAACAAGCAGAACTTAATAGGCTTGAGCTACAAGGAATGCTCATACTGAGAATTAGAAAAATACACGCTGTAAAAGATCAGCAAACAAACAGCCTTCCCAGGCAGCCTGGAGAATTGTTACATTTGACACTTACAGGCTTCCCTATCACCTTCCTGATATGTGAAGAGTATTTGATAATCAAGTGGACGTAACCTAAAACTCAATTCATTCTAAACTTTCATCACATGAACAGCAGGAACTTTGAAAATAGCATGGAACAACTACAAGCTGTCATAGCTGGAGTTTTCAATGCTAGCCTGAACAAGAAGGAACTTGCATCTGCCTTCTCACCCAAATGCCTTTGAGGTGCTATCAGTGATCCTCAACCTGCAACCAGCAGCAAATATGCTGCTTCAAACAGAAGAAACAAATAGTGGGAGGAATTATATTGCACATTCCAGAAAGAACACAGCTCCAACACCATCAAAATAGCAATGGGAACACGTGAAAATGAGCAATTGTGAAGTACTTCACTGAGAAAAGCCATTCAACTCACTCCCTCCAACTTCCTCTTTGAGATTATCCAAACAAATCAACAACCCAACACAATTTCAGTCTCAGCTTTGTCCTTTTTGACAAAGTCTTTATCAGTGTCCAGATACCTTTGTCTTCCCACGGGGACCACACATGATTCTCCTGTACTAAGTGAAAATTGACTATATTCAGCTTTGCCACAAAGCTGCAACAGGCAACTCAGCTGTGGTCACTACAACATACAGTGCTCAAGGAAGTATCAGTGTATGTACAGACATAGAAAACTTGTTCCAGAAAGACCCAGCAGCACAGTAGAAGGGAAGAATTTGGAGGAAAATGAGCAGGAAGAAGATGCAGAAGCAGTTTATCCTTTTTGAAAATGGGCAGGAATTACATTTCTAAACCAACATCAATCACCTGAAGTTAAAACTGAGTAGTACTTTTGAGCTTTGGCAGAAAAGCAAACATGTCAGTATCCCAGAACTGCACCCCTACCTGCACACAACAGGCACTGGAGGGTCCTCACACCAATGTTTAAAGATAATGCAGGTAGTTTCACATATTGGTAAACTACAAAGTCACATGCATCGTGCACCATCAGCAACAAAAACAGCTTAATCCAGCTTGATTTAACACTTCTAATAATGAAAGTGTGTTATTCAAAGATTATTTTGTTGGGGCTTTATTTAAGGTCATTAGAGCTTTCAATTCAGAGAACACTAAGTAGTAAAGTAACAAAAAAGTCTGGAACACAAATGCTCTTTCACAGAATTAATATCTTGAATTACCTGCCCAAGGCTTAGATTTTAGGAGAGCACCATTTGCTATAGGAAATAACTCTATGCAAATATGCCAAAGCATCAGAATAAGTATGAACTACACAGATACAATTAAAGAGCTTGCAGGCTTTTAAGTATGCTTCTCTGCAGGGCTCCTTTAAAGTAGGTTGTCTTAGCTGAAAGGAATCGTGTGTGGCACATGCAATACAGAAAAACACACCAAGATACACACAATTTAGTAGTGAAACACAACATTCAGAAAAACTAATTTTTTACAAAGAGTAGAAAGAAGCTTCTACACTCCAGAAACCTCTATGCTGTGAGCAGGTGGAGTCTGGTTAAAGATTTACATATGGAAGACAAAGTTTTTTTAATTTAAACCACAACCAAGCAAATAATATTACCTCCATCAGGCCTTTTCTATTAAATCCACTTATTACTTTGTTAAAACTGTAAAAAGTCTCTACTTCTTTTTTTCTTGTAAACAATTTGCCTAGCAATAAAACCCTCAAAAGACAGCAAGAAGCTGGGGTTCTAATTTGCATGGAAAAATCTTTTTATTTTCTCAAGCACCCTTGAACTTGGCACTGAATGCTATTCAAATATAAATATATGTTGAAAAAAACCCCATGCTCTGAAAACAAAATTACCAAGAGCAGGAAAATTGGTTTAGAGTTGGTTTGGGGTTTTTTTGGAGAGCTTCAAAAGAATTTTTGGGGAAAACTTGGGAGAGAACAACTCACACGTACAACAGGTAACGAGAGAAAAATACAGATTAACGTGTCAACACATCAAAAACAAAACTTAGAAATTAGAAACAGAAAGCTGGGCACAAGCTTCAAAGCCAAGTTTAAAGGTTACTCAGCAAGAGAAAGGAGTGAAGGGAAAGTCCAAAGTAATTCAGGTTGCTGAGTCCTGCCAGAGAAAAGACTGTAGTTACAGTTAAGGTGCAGAATGGAATTAATTTTCAAATAATTAAAAGAAAAAACCCAAATGCAGCCACCCCACAAAGAAGTGCTGTGCAAAAATAGTAGATGAGAGCTGTTTCTATCCTGTCCATCAGTGCCTTTGACTTAGCATTCCTGTTTGACTTAGTTTCCTTCTCAGAAGATGCTGCAAAGTCTGCCTTCACTGCCTGCACACCTGGCACTTCCTTTGGAATGTGCAAGATTTCAATCAACGTGTTGAGACATCGTCTGGAGAGCTGTTCAGTTCTGACCTAATTACATCTTTTCTGCTATCATTAACATGGACAGCTTGCTCTTCTGTAACCCAGCTGGACATCTGCTGGGGGAATACACCATTGGGATCCCACTCCCCCTCCCCACAAAGATATCCTAAGTGAAATCACAGATTAACTTCATGTTACATCAAAACTGTGTGGGAGAGAAAAAAATCCTAGATCTTCCTTTTAATACTCCTGAAGGAAAGCTCCCTATCTGCTGAGAGAAGGGAGAGAATAGTGCCAGAAAACAGTGAGGAAACATGAACCTGAATTCTAGATTTATGCTTTTTATACTTCCTGCATTTCAGAAACATCCTTGGCAAAGGAACTGCTTCTTAGCAAGATATGTCTCTGTCCTTGCTACGTTAACACCAGATGCCTCTTTGTTAGGTGGGTTTTAGCCTTGATATTGCTCTTTGATAACATCATTTTCACAGAGTCTGTCAGGTCTTTCATAGCTCTTTCCAGTCTGGACAGGGCCTTATTTTGGCCAAAAAAATGAGCAAAAAACACACTTGGAGTTCAGCCAAAATCACCTGTACTGAGCTGTGTCATTCTGCTCAGCCACCACCTTTGATCAATCCCTCCCTGTTTCGCAAGGCTTAGAAGTTTGATACTGCTTTATCAGGAGAAAGCAGAAGCAGAAGTTAAGAAATCTAAACAACTTAATTGCTCGTCTTGCAGTAACAAAAACTAGATCAGAGATGATTCACTCTGCCTGATAAAAGAAGTCGGGCAGAAACTTTCAACAAAGAATTGGGTGGATATGGCAGTTCAAAGTGTATCCTACCATCCTCACCCATGCAAAGGAGTTAAAAGATTTTTCCATGTGTGCAGCTTAGGCACCAGACCTGACAGGAGAAGAGAAAGGGGCTCTCAGCAATGTAATCAAGACTGTGTTACTATCCCACAACAGCTCAGCTTACTTGCCATTGTTTTAGGCAACTGCTAAATGAATGGACAAGTGCCAAACTTTTAGAGCGCACGCCAAGAAAGAGTAAAAAAGTTAAATAGGAGACCTCATCCCTAATACCCTTCAGCAAGGAATGACCTACTTGGACTTCTCAGTGCCTTTCAGAGTTTTCACACAGCTTTCTGTCCTGCCATTTACCTGCAAGAGAAACAAAACACACAGCAACAGTCTGAGTGGGGGGAAAAATCAGTAAGCCAAGCCTGCTTTCAGCAGCACAGCAGGAGCCACACAGCCCACAGCTCAGAGCTCCCTACAAACAGGAGTACGGAGAAAACTTTCTGCTGAGCCCTGCCTGGAGGTTCAGCTCCCATGCACAGATAACTGGTGCCTAACTAGAGTGCAATTCTCACTGCTTGTGCCCTCAGTGGGAATGCTAGAAAGGCCTTACCCCCTCTAGCATAAAAACTTGTTTCAAAGAAATAAAAGAAACCACCCCAAACTTTTCATACAATGTTTTTAGAACCTTGACCTCTGTCAAATTAGGTTGAAAGATTTTTTTTTTAGTTTTTGTTTTTTGTTGGTTGTTTGGGTTTTTTTTGCAGGGGTGAAACACAAAATTACAATGCAAGTACCATTTCTTAGGAAACCACAGTAAAAAAAGAAGCAGTCTGCACGAGGGCACCTCAACCACATAAACCTCAGTGCATCAACACTC
The DNA here is from genome assembly GCF_000747805.2 of Chaetura pelagica. Lineage (NCBI taxonomy): Eukaryota > Metazoa > Chordata > Aves > Apodiformes > Apodidae > Chaetura > Chaetura pelagica. The sequence continues at coordinate 945,995 of NW_009953098.1, read as the reverse complement.
CCTGTGCAGGCACCCATACCCCAAATTTTATGGGGCAGCAATGACAGTAGTTACCAAACATCAATGACCTTAAATTCTATGAATCCAAGATTGTTTATCGGATAATAAATATTTCCCAAGTGCATTAGAAACAACCTCAGGAAACAGCTGCACAGCTGTGAAATAACCCTCCACCAAGGTGCAGCTGCACAATCCTGCAGAAGCTAAAAACTAGGCCTTCAGCAGAGATCTGAATCCCCAATATATGAATGTGACACACATCCTGCCATAATGAAAAGCTGTGTAGTGTTAAACTCAGTTTCCTCCTGCAGCCACATGCAGAAGTGTGGATTTATCACGAGGGGAACCCATCACAACTTATTTGAACACACATGGCCCTGATGCACTTCAAGGGTGAGCAGAATAAAGGGATAAGAGTAGGAGCCAGGCTGCTGGGTTCTGTGCCCAGACCACACTACACACCCCTCAGGTGAAGTAAACAGCTTGCAGAGGTCCTGGGTATGACAGTCAGTTCACAGAAAGTGAATAACACGTGTCCTTCCTACATTTTACAGACTGGAGCAAGACCTTATTTATCACTGTGGACTAAAAGAAAAGCAGCACCTCAGTCATGAGGTTCTGTGGAGAGGCACATTAAGCACATTGCAGGATTAATGATAAACCCAGTTAAAACAACCCTAATTCCTCTTGGAGGTGGAAAAAACCCCAAACTGTTAGTCTATCTTCCTATTATCTTCTATCACCTGGCATTCATTGCCACTCTGAACACTATTTTCCAGAAAAGCTGTAGCAAAGCCATTGCTGTATTTCAAGGGCAATATGTACACTGGAAAAATTAAAGCTTTCTCCTCAAGAAAAAAGCCCACACACGTTTTTCATTCCCTTTGATTTCACCTCCTCCACCACCCCCAAGTTTCACTTCGGGGGGAAAAAAAAACAAACAAAAACAAAACCACAGAAAGTGCATTTTGTCAATCAATAAAAGCTTTCAAAAGTTTCTTTAAATAGGTTTGATACAATCAAAACTCAAGTTAAAGCGTGCACTCGCTGCGTACTGTGCACTGCAATATTTTCCAGTCTCATTTGCATCAAGCACTGCAGCTCCAAACTGTGACAAACCACCAGTGACAAGGAGTCTCTCAGCAGCCTATCAGATTCACACATACAGGCACAGGAAAGTACAGTAAAAAAACCAAGAAATCACCCTTTTAAAGGTGTGGATCATCACAGGATACCAAACTGTGCAAAAACAGTTTGGACTCCAACCACAGCCTCATCATGTAAGCAAATCAAACTGCATATTCAGTTTCCTCCCACTAATTGCAAACCACATATTTCATTGTTTTCCTAAGACATCTGTGAAGTTCCTTCTAAGAACATTTAAAAGCATCTTTTCCTTTTTTACAGAAACAGTAAGCTAAAATGCCAAATATGTCTCACAAGCTTAAGTTCCCCACAGAAAAATGTGTGTGCAGCTGAGCACTGGCAAGCTGGCCAAGCAGAGCCTTCAAGCCATGTATTTTACATCTGACAAAGAAGAGAATCTCAGCTTTTTAACATAAAAAAGTAAGCTTGGGACAAAAAGCACACAGCTAATGATGCTGGCAGAAGGAGCAACACAGTCCAATGCAGGATACATTGCAACCACAGGGTATGGATAATGAACAAAACCATTTCAAGCTTTTTTATAACTCAGAGTAAATACGATGGGAATCACAAGTGTTTATGAAGAGTAAACAGATACTGACTATTCATTGGCTCTTTCAAAAAAAAAAGAAAAAGAAAAAGAAAAAGAACAAAGGGACATCAAGTTAAATCAGAAAGAGAATGTTGCAAAACAAATAAAAAGTAGCACTGCTTCTAGGAGTTTGAGGTTAAGCTAGGAATTCCTCAGGACAGGATGTCCTTGTTACAGGACTTGGGAAGATAAAGGTTAAGCTGATGAAAGAGAGCTCTGTATTGGCTGCTAAATGCAAGAATACCTGTGGGTCCTGAAACCCTCCAGCAATCACAGTATTTTTAGGTCACTACCCCGGCTCCACTCTT
>NW_009953098.1:943559-943928 GCF_000747805.2 Chaetura pelagica | reverse complement strand
ATACAACTACTCTTACTTATCCCCGCAGAGGAAGATCCACTCTCAGCGCTGAAGGAAGTGACCTTTAGAAAAGGCCCTTCTCTTCCATCTGCTGAGCGCAGAGCTGCCCTTGCACTTCCCACCGGGCTCCCAGTGTGGACCAGCACCAGCCGGCCTTCCCCACAGCCCAGCCCAACCTTCCCGCTGAGGAAGCGGGAAAAAAAAAAAATGCCCACAGGGCCATTCCCGCTTCCCGCACATCCCTGAGCGACACACGGGACCAGAGCAAAACGTGCTGCAAAACACCCTCCTCCCCCGACGGGCCCAGCATCCCCGGGCCCCCCGACGAGCCCGTTCCCCTCCACAAACCCCTCGGGGTGCAGGAGCCGG
>NW_009953098.1:936828-941677 GCF_000747805.2 Chaetura pelagica | reverse complement strand
CTCAGGGTGTTTATTACCGCCCCTGCGGGCCGGGGCAGGGGACAGGGCTGCGGGCTGTCCCGGGGGCTCAGGATCCCGCACCGCCCCGCAGCCGGGCGCTGTGCTCCAACTTCTAGTCTTCTTCCTCCGACCAGCTCAAGCTGTCATCCGAGTCCTCCTCCTCCTCCGCCCTGGGCTCCTCTGCCCGCACAGCCTCCTCCTGCTCGCCGCGGGGGTGCAGCTTGCTCTGGGGGAGCTCCAGCACGGCCCAGGAGCCGGGGCTGCCTTTGCACAGCGTGATCTCCACCTTGGTAGGGACCATGCTCACAAAGCTCTGCTCTGTTTCAATGACCTGGAGAGAGGGAAAGGTGCAGTGAGACGGGCAGAGGGCAGGCAGCAAAAAAATCATCCTTCCCCTCGCTGACAGAGCCCTGTCGGAGGAGAAACGTGGAGAGATCTCTCCTTGTGAGCCAGGACAAAGCCTGGGCTCCAGCTTGGGTTCACAATGCAGCGCTGCAGTTGTGGTACAGAGCTCAGGAGAGCTCTGCAAGCCACAGCCGTATGCATACACGGGTGCAGTACAGCCCTCTCGCCACACTCTGCTGCCTGCGGGCACAGAAATAAAGGCAAGAAATGCAGATGCAAATTCCTGAGTCTTGCCGCTCCTCACCAGCCAGCGAGAAGCTGAGAAATCAAAGAGGAAGTCTCTTCCCCCACTCCAGTGCTTGCCCGTAAGCACAGCAGGGTTGCAGGGGGAGACAGGGACCTGCTGGTCCTAAGATCCTCTGGGACCAAACCCAGAACACCCACAGAGCCGGCAGCAACGTCCAGCTCTGCTCTTACCCAGCATCAGTGCAGCCACCAGCAGCCTCTGAAACAGCTCTCCTCAAAACCCCTAAGGTATTTCCTGGCAGAGATGGCTATAAATGCTGGTACCTGAGTGACCTGGCTCCCAGATGATCCCAACAAGAGCAAGACAGAGCTGTGGCAGCTTTTAAAAGAGTAGCCAGCATGCCTCAGGTAGTGCAGAGCAGTCAGTGGGACACAGTCCTGGCATGGCTTCCAGTGGGTGTTACCATGATGATATCAATGTAGAAAAGCCCAATTCCCCCAATCAGCTTTTGCTGCTATAGAAAACTGCAGCTCTGGACATAAGTGGGTCCTCTCTGCTGCAACAGCCATGGTGGACCTGTGTTCCCCACAAGCCTCTGGGAGCCAGCAATCACACCAAAGGAGGAACTATGAAACAGTTGTTTGTTCCACAGATGTGCCAGACGGGGAAGAAACTGCATCCTGAGGAGGCCACAGCATTTCTGTGCTATAATGCAGTCAGTGTATGCCTCAGACTCCATGCACAGGAAGGGCTGTGCAGAAATTGCAGCAACAGCCATTTTGCTGCTTTTGCAGAAGTCTGAGAATCCTGAGCATGCAGAGAGTAGGGTGGGGTCCTGTGTCTGGGGCTGCAGATGCTTCTCCCAGAGCACAGGCTGCCTCACAGCATTGCAGCCCAAGCCCACACAGACTACTGGAACAGGGAAATCAAAGTAAACAGGATCTTACCCCCCAGAGATCCAGTTCTGCCTCAAAAACCTTATTCCCTTCAAAGGTGACATGAACCTCAAGCTGAAAGATCAACAGAACATTATCTGAGTGGGTAGCACAGCACTGGCAGAGCTCTTCCCCTGGACAGTGCAGCTGCCTGCAGCACTGCAACACATCCCACATCCAGACTCTGGTGTGATGGTCTGGAGATCCTCTGGGCATCTGGGAGCGTTTCACCCCCTTCAGAGTGTGCCACGTTCACTTCTGCCACCAGTTGAGGGATTCAAGGCCAGTAAAGCCACCTGTTGAAGCTGAAAGCCTCTGAGCTAGAGTGGCCGGGCAGAGCTGCTGGCATCAGCAAAGCTGCCAGGCTGTCCCCTCTGGGCTGGCACTGCCAGCCCTGTCTGCAGCCACAGCCCAAGCAGGCCAGCAAGGACTGCCAGGCTCCTGGCAGGTTCCTGCCTGTCTGCTCACCAGAAGCAGGTGCCACGGCAGCTCCCCCCCCAGCCCAGCCCTGCAGCCCCACTCACCACCGTGCGGTTGGCTTTCACGCTGCTGAGGGTGGGCAGGGGGTTCTTGGCATAGACTGTAACCACGACGTGGCTGCTGGTTTGGTGCCAGTCCTGCCGGCACGACACTGCCTTCTTGTCCTGCTGGGGAGAGGAGCCCATCACGGCGTGGCACCTGGCACTGGCACACCCCAAATGGAGGGGGTGTCTGCTGCAGGGTGCTCCTTTGCACATCTGCACAGAGCGCCAGCTTAGGTCAGCAGCAGCTAAGCAGGATCAAGAGGTGGTTCATGTGAAGGTGGGCAGTCCCTGCAACATGGGGTATCTGTGCTGTCCTCGGGGTTGCTCCAGAAGGGTGACCACAGACATCTTCTTGTTCCAGAGCCACTCTGTCACTGTGTCACGTGTACAGTCAGAAAACTCCATCTGGTGAGCAGTACAAGGGGAAGTTGCTGGACATAGAACATGCCACCACACCAAATCTGGGACACAGGTGAGCCCCGAATGGCCAGGTTTCACCTTTCACAGGACTCCCAAAGGCAGTTTTGGCCCCACCAGGCATTTCTGAGCAACAGTAGGAGAGAGGAACCCTGCAGCCCTCAGCATTGCCAGCCTATGAAACACCTCAAGAGGAGTCCCAGCCCCAAACTCAAGTGACAATCAACAAAAAGCATCTGCATCACAGTTAATTCACTGCAGCCTCCCTTACATCCACTATATGTTTTCTACTCCAGTACAAAGAACAGTCTGGGCTCAGAGGAGGCTGCTCAGAGGAGTGCTGACTCAGAGGAATGTGATGCACTTTCAGGGAGATCTTGGGCTGCTTTAGTGCAACTTTCCCAGCTTGAGTCTATTTCCAGCCAAGGGCTTTCCTGGGGAAACTTACACACACACACAGACACACATAATATTGGGAACTGGGATCTTCTCCCCATTGTCCTGCCACTGCAGCATGTCATTATATAAATTAAGTCCCTCCTGGGAAGCAGCTGCCAAGGGAAAGCTTCATTAAAACCAAATTCAGTCATCTGCAGTCATCTGTCAAAACTTGTTTTGTTTTTTTCGTTGGTTTTGGGTTTTTTTGGCAGGGCTTTTCCTGTGCTCAGCTGCCTGTCCCTGTGCAGCAGCCTGCAGAGCTGGCTACGTCACGCCTGGGACCAGCTCCTGCCTCATTCAGCTTCCTATTGCACATCTGCCCATCGAGTGTGGGAGCTGACACGTTCTGTGAATGCAGGAGCAGCATTTTAAACAGCAGATGGGTGAAGAGGAGACATTCAGACATTCAAACCCTGCACACTCATCTGTTGGCGGTTATGAAAACAAAGAGAATGAAATGCAGAAACCTGTGTGAATGCAGAGCAAGGGAAGGAGCACCCCTTGGGTGCCACAGCACTTCACTCACACAGGTCACCCCTGACCTTACCCCCTTCCCTGTCCAGCAGTGCTGCCCGCTGCTGCAGCCTGGTTGCTCCAGGAAGGCAGTGAAATCCGTTGTTTTGACTCCACAGCAGCTCCAGTATTTCATCCTGGGAAGAGTGGGTTGACCTGAATGGGGACTGCTGGCAGGAGAAGGGACCCCAGGGGGCTCCAGGGTGGTGGGGGAGAGGTGCTCAGGACCAACAGCTCCCTCCGCCCACTTGGCACCCCAAAAAGTGTCCCCCACAGCTGCACCAGCCGTGCTGCTGAAGCCACACAACCTTGCAACATGGCACTTTCAGCCTTCAACAGGCTCAGTTTGCTCCCCAGTAGTGTTGTATCTTACCCCTCATGGAACACAGGAACGCCAGGGTGGAAAGTACAAACTTCTGTGTTGCTCTCTGGGCCCTGGTAGATCTGTGAAGTAAGAAGAAGAAGGAAGTTTCAGCTGTGTTTCTGGCACAGCATGGCGTGGCACAGCCAGGTATCTGCCCATTGGTGCCCATCCCTGCATAGGGCACAGCATGATGCCCATCACCCTTTCATGTGGTCCAGCATCTATGAGGACTTACTGTGGGACTATGCCCAGCTGGCAGCTTGGCACTGATCTCTTTTCCCACCAGGGAAACCACCCCAGACTCTCCAAGACTTCAGTGTCATCCCCATGACCCTGGCAGCAGCCCTTCCATATGGCCTCTCCTAAACAGCCTGGTCCCAGCCCAGGCTGGGCAGCACTGGGTCTGTGGACATGTCTAAACTCCACAGAAACTTGCTCTGGGGTACAAGTTGCCATTCATCCACCCTTTCCCTTCCCCTCCTTTCCAGAGCATGTAAGTGCCCTCATCCACCTCCTGCCTTTTGCTCCCTGCCCAGTCCCCTCTCTGCTGCTTCCCAAGCAGGTCACCCCTCCCCAAGCTCAGTCCCTCTGACACATGCCTCGAGGCAGACAGTCCTGAGAAAGGTGGCCTTGGAGCAAGACAGAAAGCGGGCTGTGCTGCGTTAATTAAATTCAGGTGGAAATTATTCCACGGGCATTTTACCTATATGCCCATATCCTGAGTATGTGCCGTGTTTCATCGCCAGCAATCAGCGGCAGTGAAAGGCAAATGTACCACCAACCCAGGAATCTGAAAGCTCCTTGCAGGAACGTGGCTGGGAGGCAATCAGGAGCACTCCGGGGATGGGATGGGCAGGAGCACACGGAGCCAAGGGGCACTGCCACCTGAGGTGCTCCCAGCTCCGTGATCCCCAAGATGAGACCTGGCCAGGTACTCACCGCCTTGCAGGCTGCGTTCTTGCAGGTGGTGCCAGCTCTCACCTGGGAAGCCACCTCCCCTGCAAGAGCACGGCAGCTTCACCCCGGGGCACACACCAGCCGCTCCCGCCCCCAGACACTCCCTCCA
>NW_009953098.1:918337-936510 GCF_000747805.2 Chaetura pelagica | reverse complement strand
CAGACCCTCCCTGCAGCCCCCCCGGCTCCCCAGCTCGGTGCTGGCTGAGCTCCCGGTGCCTCCTGCCCTCCTGCGCGGGACCTGCCCCGCAAAACCCCGCACTGCACTTGCCCCGTGCAGCCCCACCGGTCTCCCCTCAGCCCGTCTCTACCTGTGCCTGCAGGTGTCTCCTCCTTGGAGGACAAGTTCAGTTTCTCCAGTGCCTGCTCCAGAGACCTGGATACTTTAATTGGCAGCGGTCGTCTCGGCTCGTCAGAGCTGGGAAACAGCAGCAGCAAAAGCCAAGAGAGGGGTTTTTCTTTTTGCCATGTGAGTGTCGTTGCCTCTCCTGAGGAGGCAGCAGGGCAGGACACGGGCAGAAGCAGCACAGCAGGGATGAGCTGGTGGCTGAGCTGGTCTCACCTTGGTCTTTCCTTCTGCATCTTCTCAGCTGATTTTGGTCCTTGGATGATGAGCTCCTCCACTGGTTTGGCCTTTGGTTTGTTTGAGGTCTCCTCTTGGCTGAAAGGCTCAGGAGGCTTCTCCTTGCTGTGAAACCCCTTTGTGCATCCCTAAGCAGCAGAGGCAAGACCTATGCCTGCTTTGCCCTCCCTAACCTGATGGCCAATACCTGCCCCCAAACCCTGCAAATTTCCACATGCTGGTGGCTCTGTGTTCTGCGAGGGATGGGCTTGGACCCTGAACCAGGGCAGGGGCTTTGTCTGCAGGGATTCCAGGGGACAAGACGGTGTGGCAGCCTCACCAGGGCCATGGCAGGCAGATGGCAGCTCTGCTGCACCCCAGCCTAACAGCTGAAAGGCAACAAGTGTTTCCCCCATGTCCCTGGGCACCTGCTGCCTCCTTCCCTCCCCCAGGACTGTTCAGACATTCCCAGCTGTGCTGACACTTGGGACATTTGTGCTCATCCTGCAGGATCCTGGCGACAGATTTCAGCCCCTTCCAGCACCCTTCTCCAGCAGTGCTGGCCCTGCACCTTGGGAGCAGCACCCTTTCTTGCATGCTCCTTGGAAGCAGGTAGGAAATCCCCAGCCAGCAGGGCAAAGGGGGCAGCCATGGCACGGGATGGGGATGGGACAGCACAGGACAGGGACAAGGAGAAGAGGGCAGAGAAGCAGTGGGTTAATTTGGGCTGGTGTGTTGCTCACCTTTATAGAGAGGAACTCAGAGAAGTCTGTTGTGCGTTTCCTGCAGCAAGACCAGCCCTAGGCACCAGGAGATGACAAACTGGTCAGGGGTGGGCAATCCTGCTGGGAACAGGATCCCTCCCTGCAGCTGCAGCCCTGGCTCCTGCCCCACTCACCTTCAGGGCATCATGGAAGATAGGGATGCCTGGGTGATACAGACAGGAATCTGAAAAGGTAAAATCAGACAGAACCTTTCAGGAGGAACAATCCTGCCCACAAGCCACCCGTGACACTCTGCAGCTCCTGAGCCAGCTCCTGCCACACGGGCTGCCTGTGGTGGGCTCAGCTCAGCCCTCCTGGGCAGCTCAGGCCATGGCATGGCAGCTGAGGCTGCAGGCTGGGAAAGCGGCATCACATTCCCATCCACCAGCGCAAGGCAGAGGAGCCCACTTACCCTTGGCATTGTGCTCAGGATCAAACCTCTGCCCGCAGCCCTTGTTGTAGCACAGCAGAGCCATAGCTCAGGGCGACTCCAGGCGTCCTTCACTCCTTCCACAAAAATCCTATCAGTCTCATTCCTGCCTGTGATCCCCCCTCCGCTTCCCTGCAGATTCCAGCCCAGGCACCGGGAGGTGGCTTTGCTTATCTTTAGAGGCAGCTGGAGGAGGTGGCTGGTAACTGGAGACCAGGCTAAAGATGGACATAACAGCTCAGCAGCTGACGGGGCCTGGCGTCCACATTATCTTGAGAGGCATTTCTGTCCTGTCCCCGTGCCCAGCAGAGAGGATGGGTGCTGCAGGGTGGCTCTGCACAGGAACATCAGTGCCACCCTCAGTGCTCAGGCTCAAGACAACCTGAGACTCGTCTTGACCAACTGCTCTCAGTTTCTTTAGCATTGATAGAAGCAGCTAAAAGTTTCATGCAAAAGGAAGGAAGAGACTTCCAGGGTCCCAGGGCAAAACCTGTGCTGATCTCCCCAAAAGACATGACCATCTGCTGGACAGAAGCACCAGACCAAAGCAATGCCTGTGGCCAAGACATCCTTCAATGCAGAGTCTTGTGCAACCCCAAGGATGAAATCTGTCCCCAGGAAGATCATTGTCATCACAGAAGAGCACAAAATACTACGTGGGCTCTGCATATCCAGGAGATCCCTGCTCCTTTTCTGGGACCCAAGGGTTTTCCTCTACTAAAGGAAGTCCTCTTGAGTTTTATGTAGTTCCTAAAGGAAGCTAAACCAAACTTTATTTTTGCTTCTTGTTTGCAGAGAGAGCTGTTTCCTTGGTGCTGCCCTGACCTGCCAAAGAACACAGCACCTGGAGTGTTTCTGCTCAGGAACCAGGTTTGACATAAGCCCTTGGCACTATCAGACAGTACAAAGGGCAAGTCCTACAGGCAGCAGCTGCCCAGGGAGTCTGCTCAGCAGGGGAACCCACAGCATCTGCTGTGGCTGATATAACCCCCTCCCTGCCCCAGAGTGTTAGTTTAACCTAGCTAATACCCCCACAACAGCCTGCAGGATCTGCTGCCACCCCAGAATCCAAAGTTAGGACTAACCCTCACCAAAATTCTGGAGCTGACCAGGGAGATATCTCTGGACTCATTTCAGGCTGCCCTGCTGCTCCACCTCCAGCTCAGTTCTGCCACCCCCAACTTGAGACACCCTGGCCAGCAGCAGCATTGGGCTTTTCCTTGTCATCTCCTTAGCAAAAAAGGCATTCCCTCTGGAGGGGAAGGCCCTTATACCTGTGTGTTAACCCACATAGAATTCTATGCAACCCAAAAACTGCCAGGGAAATGTGAGGGCACTGGAGAACCATGACATCAGCATGAGCCCTGGGGCTCCAAGCTGCTTCCTCCCTTGAAGGACTGCAGTGCCTCAAGACACAACAGTGACCCACCAGTCCCAAAGATGGGTAAAAAAAACCACTGCTGGTATCCAGAGCCTCTGTTCAGGCAGGAGGGATCACTTGGGACTTGGGAAACCAGGCAGAGCCCTGTGACAGAGGAATTTGCAGTCACGGGGGCTGAGCAGAGCTATCGGGTTTCAGATCTCCTTGTCTTTTCCATGAGTGGTCAGCAAGGCTGCAGCTGCTGCCATCCCTGTGCCAGTGAGAATCTGGAGCTTGGGTTAACACTTCAGAGTAAATGCCAAGAGGATGTTTATGGAGCCTCACACACAGAGGCTCGTTGCAGAGAGACTAGCAGGTCGCTGGGGGGGGACCGTGGCCTGACAGAGCCCCCTCAACACCTGAGGGGCAGTGGCAGGTGGCCATGCAGGGAATGAGGTAGCTCAGAAGATAGAACCTACTGGGCACATAGAATCAGAGAAACACAGAATGGTCAAGGTTGGAAGGGACCTTAAAGATCATCATGTTCCAACCTCCCTGCTATCAGCAGGGACACCTCCCACCAGACCAGGCTGCACAAGCCTCATCCAACCTGCCCTTGAACACCTCCAGGGAGGGGCATCAACAACCTCCCTGGGCAACCTGTTCCAGTGCCTTCCTACCCTTGTGGTGAAGAATTTCTTCCTGACATCCAACCCAAATCTCTCCTCTTCCAGTTTTAATCCATTACAGTAAATTGAGGTGTCCACAGTTGCCAGCTCAAGGGGAGGGTCCCCAGAGAGGACAAGGTAAGGAGGAGACAGACACTGGGTGTCCACCATCAAACTGAGATTAGCTCCAGGGGAACCACTCAGTCATCCCAAGGCTCTGCTAGAGGTGGTGCTCTAAAACTGAGGAAAAAGAGATGAGATTCAGGTGATGGCAAAGAGCATGCTAGACAGCACACCCATCACAGGGGCATCTAGTTTGAAGCTACGTCTTCCGGCAGTTGCATTTGGGCCACAGGGCTGCCTTGCTGAGTCCAGCCCTCCTCCAGGGCACTGCTCCAAGTAAAGGACAAGTCACCATGTGAGCAGGGACGGTTGTAACCAAAACCTCTGAAACAGCCTACAAGGCATGAGCCAGCTGGGAATTAAAAATCAAGACTGCATGGCTTATGTGCACTTAATTTGATATATAATGGAAGCAACATTCCTTGACTTACCTCGCTCTTTCTTTCCCTTCCTTGTCGTTCCTTTCCCCTCATTTCACATCCATAACATCAAATAATCCATCACCTCAGCAAGCTGGCTAGAGCTGATGTTTTCAATGTGGAAAACAAAACAAAACAAGCAGAGAAACAAAAGCATTCTCTGCAGCCTCTATTGAATCCAGCTTCTTATCCATCATCCCATTCCAGGCCAATCATAAACCATTAAATGACAGGGTTAAACCAGTAAAACCTCTGGAGTAATTATTTCATCTTTCCCTCCCTATAGGACGAAACCACAATTTTTAAAGGAAAACTTGAGTCTCCAGGGATGGAGACTCCACAACCTCCCTGGGCAGCCTGTCCCAGTGCTGTTACCCTCAGAGTATTTTCTCATTCAGGTTAAACCTCCTGTGTACCAGTTTGTGCCCCTTGCCCCTTGTTCTGACTGAGAAGAGTCTGGCCCCATCCTCCTGACACCCCCTTTAGACATTTGTAAGCACTGATGAGATCCCCCCTCAGCCTCCTTTTCTTCAAACTGAACAGCCCCAGCTCTCTCAGCCTTTCCTCACAGGATGCTCCAGTCCCTTCATCATCGTTGTGTCCCTGTGCTGGACTCTCTCCATAAGTTCCTTGTCCTTCTTGAACTGGGGAATCCAGAACTGCACACAGTGCTCCAGGTGAGGCCCCACCAGGGGGGAGAACCTCCCTTCACTCGCTGGCCACACTCTTCTTAATACACCCCAGAATGGCATGAAATGCTGAAGTTGAAGGTCTTCCAACACATAAAACTCATTCTGTGACAAGGAGAATGGTTAGCAAGTTCTCTGGGGTTGAACACCCTCTTCACAGAGCTATGCAAGAACAACTTTTGTGGTATCATCTGAAGCTTAATTCACTTCAACCCATACGCAGACATTTTTTAAATTAAAAAAAAAAAAAAAGAAAAGACACCAGATGAAAAAGGCTTAAAATCCACTTTAATAATGCATTCCTGTAACATTCCTCAGACAAACTCAACCTTGTTAGTGGGACAATTACAGCTTGTGTTCAAACAGTTTACACTAAAAGAAAAATCTTGTAGTACTTCTACACAAAAGACAGGCAAGGTTAAGGTTATACAAACATTGGTTTCAGTTAAATCTTCAGCATGAGATACAGTATCGTTGTTCAATAGATTGTACTTTACTACCAGTAAAAATAAACAGCATTACAACACATTATCAAAAAATCCATCCAAACAAGAGCCTCCCAGCCATTCAGGCTGCACATGACAGTCAACTGCTTTAAAGAAACAGATGGTCCAGATAAAAAAAGTAGAACTACAAGTTAGGAGAAAAAAAAAAAAGGACAAAAAGAAAAAAACATAAAAACTCCCCCAGTTCACTACATGACGGATCATTTGGAGCTATATAAATTTACATAATCATGGGAGCTGTGAAATACCCAGATGCTGCCCAACTTCTTCAGACTTCCCTGTGCTCATATGCCAGGTACATGACACTAAAAAAAATGCCCTGACATACTGTAATTTTCTCTAGTTTTTTTCTCAGGACTCCAGCTGCAAATAGGAACCTGGAATGGTCAAGGCATGAGGGTCTTTGCCAGATGTCACCATTACTGAACAACTATGGCAGCCTCCCAGAAACCATTTTTCACATTGAAATTATAGGAATGCACCACATGAAATTTTCTAAAACCTTTATCATTCAGACTGCACTCCCCTTGTCCCAGAGTGGCTTTACCAAACCAGGCCCTAATGAACTATTTTTAATATCCCCCCCCACTGCCCTGAGTTGAACCCTATATGGCCTGCCAAGATTCCTTTCCTCTTTGGGGTGTGTGCAGGGGGGAGCTTTATCCTGTTAGTATCTGCGACGCTTGTTAGGGCCAAAGTCACCCCCTGGGTTTCCTCTGTTGAAGGCAGGTGGGTTCCCTCCCATTGCTCCAAGGCCTTCCATTGCACCACCCTGGCCAAAGCGATCTGCAGGTGGTGGTGGGGTCTTGTCATGAGGACAAAGGCAGAAGAGGCAGGAAGAAAAAAAAAGAAAAGCCATTTCAGTGGATTCAGATTCTACCAGGATTCCACAATTTCAGCTCACCTTGCTGCAAACCTTCACCAAAATTATCCCCCAAACCCGAAAACTACTGAGAGGATCAAGACTTTCAGTCTGTGTGACTGGAACACAGTGTGCACCATCTCAGCCTAGCGCCCTGCTCTGGAGCAGGGGGGGAATGCAGCCTGGGAAGGAGAACCTCAGGTGTCCCCCAAGTTCCTTCACCCAGAAGGAACACAAACGAGGAGCAGCACACTGACACTAGAGCACTGCCACCAGCCAGGGCTGCACAATACTCCAATTCCAAAGTCTCCAATACTAGTCCTATGCCCTGCTTGTATCCTGTTATTTCCATTCCTTTGGACCTCTCCCAGCTGGGTTAATGCTATTGCTCAGCCTCTTCCTTCCAGCAGGGAGATGATCGAAAGATTAACTCAGGTTGGAAGGTAGCTCAGGAGGTTTCTAGTCCAACATCCTGCTCAAAGCAGTTAGCTATGAGGTCAGACTAGGTTAGTTGCAGCTTTATCCAGTCAGGTCTCCTAAATATCCAAGGATGAAGACTGCACAACCTCTCTGAGGAACCTGTTCCACTGCTTGAATGTCCTCATGGCAGACATACTTTTGGGGGAAGGTACTGGAGGCAATCAGAGTCTGTTCCTTCCCCTGGACTGGGGTTAAATTACTACACAGAGCAGAGCTGCTTTACACCAGCAGCGATACACACATGCAAATCATAACTGGTATCAGTCCTGTAGAAGGCTCCATAGTATTGCCTGGCTCTACAGAACAGGCTCCTCAATTTCCTTGTGTCTATGCATTCCCTCAACCTCAGCTGTTCCACTGGCCCTACCACTCAGGTAAAAAAAGCTTGTAGCCAAATAAAACTGTTCTTTATGACCAAAAAAAATTAATTCTGTGATGTAGCAGTCAGTATAGGTCAAGTCTAAGTAGAAAGGTATACAGGAAGATCTTTTATTAGACCAACTGATATAAACTGCTAAAGGAAGATGAACTTTCAGGACAAGTTGACTATGAGCGTTGCTGTTTCTGCTGCTGACTGCAAGTGCTGCCACTGTGGGAGGATCAAGTCTCTGTATGACAGAGAGGAATGACAGATGCCACAGAAGCCATGATCTATTGTGAAGCCCTGAAGTGAAGTTTAAAACTAAATTAAAATGTTAAAAAGGCAAATAACTAAGTATAACCTTCACTCATTCTTTGCTCTTTACTTCCTAAGCAAATTACCTGAATTCATTTTAGCATACTTATTATTACAATGCTCATTTTAGCCTATTAGCATAAGAGATAATTGTTTTTAAAACTAGTGATGGGCACAACATTTCTGAAGGCCTAGCTTTATGATTGCAATAATCTATTCTCAAAACACATTTGTTTAACAAAGTGCTTCCAACTACACCATTTAAGAAATAACCATATATTATTGCTAACATCTTTCTAACAATTGTTTTAGCATTAGTTATCTTGGAAGTAAAGCAAGTAGTTATTGGACTTGGCTCAATCTGAAAATCACCAACTAGTATCAAGGCAAGATTAATTTTTAGAGTTCAGCTGGAGATAAGCAACAGATCTAAGTCGTTTAGCTTCAGCTTTAGCACCACAGTGCTCAACAATGGAAATAACACAATCTGTGTTTAAAACTTGCACAAGAACCAGAAGCAGATACATTACCATTCCCATGGCTCCATCAGGGATCATAGCTCCAGGACCAGTTGCAGGAGGTGCTGCAGCTGGGACGTTGGTACCACCCATAGCTCCTCTATTGTTAATGCCAATAGTACCTGGAAAAGTGAATATTCCTGGCAGTGACCAGGGTCTGCTCCTCACTTCAGAGTCAGAAAACCCTGTGTGAGCTCCCTGCAGTGCTACCTCCAGGGGTAGAGCCCTTATTTATTGACCAGCTTTGCACTAGTAGGTCAGGACAAACTTCTTCATTCCAGCACCATCTGAAACTACAGCAGGCTCTAACATTTGCTCCTGTGGCCTGAAACTCTCAATCATGGAGTATGAAAATACAGTAATCAATATAATTTCCCAGGCTCAAGGTCTAGCAATACATGTTGTACCAGTTTCTGGATCAGCACAAACTTCTGAGGCACAGGATGGGTAACTGACAGCAACTTCAACCAAGCTTTCTGCTTACTGAGGTCAGTCCTTCACAACTGGACAGCACTGCCTCATAAGGCAATTTTGTTTTATTTTTCCTGTCACATGAATGCTTCCTGTCATGGGACTGGAAGAGTATTACTGTAACTGAGTATCTAAATAAGAAGACTACTAAAAGAGACTACCCAAAAAACACAGACATTGTAAAGGAGGAAAGGACCATGCAGAGGAACAAAGATGGCCATGGAATGCTCTTACCTCCCATACTCATCTGTCCCATTCGCATGTCTGGTGGTTCCCGCTGGAAAAAGAGACACTCATTTAAAACCATAAAAATTCAGGCTTTGAATTATACAAATTCCATGAGCTTGGGGATTTTACTCTTGAAAACTGTGTAGAAAAGTTAGTTCCAGGGTAAATTTCAGAAGATCTGAGCTACCTTCACATTAACTGCTGAACAAATGGGTCTTATTTTAAATCTCTCTTTCTGAAAGCCTATTTTTCACAATCATGGTAAAACATTCAGCACGTGCAGATTTTACCAAACAGCAGCATAAAGCAGTATTTGATACCTGGCTAGGAAAATTTGCTGAACAGCAGTAACACATTGGATAGAACTAGTTTTGCTACTTCTTCAGCACAGGCAAGAAGCTCTTCCCATTGAAAGGAAGGCAAGCCTACACCAAGAGGCAGCACTGGGTCTCTGCCATTAAAACACCAGGGAGTGAGTTCAATTTCTCTTTTATTAACTGAGCACAGGGGACACACCACAGACCTCCCTCCCCGCAAAGCTGGGAGCACCTCATCACTTCAATTAGGCTTTTACTTTTTCCACAGTGGAAACGAAAGAACAGATTTCACTTCATCTGTAGTCTCAGTGCCACTGTTTATCACATGAAGGCAGTGTTAATCAGTTCTGCTATGCAGGATAACATATCTACACATTTAGGTCAATCACATGGTTTCAGTCCTTTTGGTCTGACATATTTAGTTATTTTGCTTAGAGGCCAACTTTTCCCTAGGATACATGATTTGCCACCCAGTTGCATTGTTGTACCACCTTGGAAGCACTACAGCTGCCTCCACACAATAGAAAGTTTCTGGATCTGGAGATGAGTTGTAAGACAGTTCTCTACAGAACTAGAGATACTGCTATTAAAAGGCAGGCTACCACACATTTTCCAAGAAAACACTTGACCAACTGACTTTTAAGTACAATCAATAATCATTCCTGCAGTAGTGCCTCAAGTTCATCTAAGCATGAGGTACAGCAGTACTTCAGGACAGTACATCTTTCTTAGCATATGTTCTTCTGAACAGCAAGACAGCTTCTGAGGTCCCTACGTGAAGAGCAGTGGGACAGTAACTGAAGTATTCATCTTTTCCAGACTAAACTGTATTAAAGAGTGCAGAGAGTCAATAATTTAGGGCAAAATGCCTTGAAGACGTAGTCCCTCACCCAACAAATTCAGAAAGCCCTGTGCTGTGGAAGGGCATAAATCTGAAGTGAGTGTACAGATGTAATGGGAAGACAGAAGCAGTCATACCGCATCAGCAAAGTTCCCTTTAAAGCCTTCCTGCTGGCGTCTCATCATCTCTTCCTGCTGCCTCCTCATCTCCTCCTCACGGCGCCGACGTTCTTCCTCCTGCCTGCAACAAAGGTCCGAGGATGCTGAGCACAACATACACCAACTGTCTGCACCTTAGGGTTGCAGGCCTTCCTAACTAGTCTTGTTTGGAAACCTACAACTTCAAGAACATTGTCTTGCTGAGACCATAAAATATTATGTACCTCACTATCACAACAGAAACCTGGGTGCACACAGATGTTTCCAACACTTTCAATTTTAAGGAGCTCATGATAAAACCTAACATCAGCCCACCCGTGTGTCTCAGAAGCAGCTGAGGGAACTGAGGGAACTGAGGGAGTTCAGTGTGGAGAAAAGGAGGCTGAGGGGAGACCTTATTTCTCTCTACAACTGTCAAGCACCAGAACAGGTTGCACAGGGAGTGGCTGAGTCCCCATCCCCAGGGGTATGTCAAAGCCACGTAGATGTGTTGCTGAGGGACATGGTTTAGTGCACTTGGCAGTGTTAGGTTTATGGTCAGGCTCAAGGATCTTAAAGGTCTTTTCCAAAGTAGATGATTCTATGTAGAGTACACAGCAGCTCCCAAATACATCATGCATTCAAGCCAGACAGTTCTCAAGCCCCTTATGTTAAACAATTAGTCTGAAAATCTTAAAGGAGCTTCTCAAAATTATCCTGAGACAAGAAGAGCTGCAATGGAGAGAGAAATCTCTGAGACTGAGTTACTCCCTCAAAGGAAATGGTAAATTCTATGATGGGATTTCCCAACCTGCAGCACTGAAGCCACTGAAGCACTG
This sequence comes from Chaetura pelagica, assembly GCF_000747805.2. NCBI lineage: Eukaryota > Metazoa > Chordata > Aves > Apodiformes > Apodidae > Chaetura > Chaetura pelagica. Next base: position 925,780 of record NW_009953098.1, on the reverse strand, counting down.
CACAGATCCTGAATTTTCAATCTGCCTTGGTCAAGGAGCTAAATTGAGACAGAGAACTGTAAAAATCCACATAGTGCTCAGTGAAAGAAATTCCTGACTCTTCCACCTTAAGCCAGCTGAACACTTTCCCTATGAACAAAAAGACCCCAAAGGTAGCAATTAAATTGTCACACTGAACAATTAGGTGCACTGAAGAAGCGTTTCATTCCATTTCATTAAGGATTCACAGTATTTCACAGCCCTCCCCCTTACCTGAGTTCCAACTGTTTACGTTTTTGCACTTCTTGGTTATGCAGTTCCTCCATTCTCCTCAGCTCCTCCTGGCGTCTCATTAAATCTGTAAAAGATTACAAGTAAAAAACCCAATTAGTGTCCTATGCCAACTCTCAGCAACTCCTAAAGTAGAAAAATAACACACAAGAGAACGAGGTAACAGAACCTCCAGCAATACAGCCACAATAATCCCTCTCCATTCACAGAACCTTCAGCAATGCAATGATACCTCTACAATAATCTCTCTCCATTCATTTGCCACTACCACGCTTGGGTAGAAGCCAAGCAGCTGGACCATGGGCTCACCTCCAGCAAACTCTAACCAGCATGCTGAGCCACCCACCCCTGGATGCTGCAGGGCCCCCTTTGGCTACTGTTGTGTAACCCCTGAGAGGTACCTTGCCGCATGAGCATAACCTGGTGCTCATGCCGAGCTGCTTCCATCTCCATTTCCAGCTTCTCTCGAGCTTCCTTGATGTTGCGGTCGACTTGCTCCTGCTGCTGCTTCTCCATCTCTATGAGGGCCTTCCAGCGCATCGCGTACTCGTACTCGAAGCTGCCAGGCTGTGCGAACCGAGGGGGCTGCTCGCGCTCCCTGGCAAACAAGAAGAGGTGCTGAATGCTTTGCCAAGGAGCCAAGAAAAAAACATTTTTGTGTTCAACGCAATGGCATCTCCTTTTGGACAGGCAACTGCTGGAAAGAGTCCAGTGCAGAACCACAAAGATGATGGAGGGAGTGGAACATCTCCCTGATGAGGAAAGGCTGAGGGAGCTGGGTCTGTTGGGCTTGGAGGAGACTGAGGGGCAACCTCATCAGTGCTTACAATTATGTTAAGGGGGAGTGTCAGGAGGACGGAGTCAGGCTTTTTTCAGTGATGTCCAGTGATAGGACAAGGGGCAATGGATGCAAACTGGAGCATAGGAGGTTCCATGTGAATATCAGAAAAAACTTCTTTACTGTGAGAGTGACAGAGCCCTGGGACAGGCTGCCCAGAGAGGCTGTGGAGTCTCCTTGGCTGGAGACATTCAAAACCCGCCTAGACGCGTTCCTGTGTGATGTACTCCAGGTGATCCTGCTCTGGCAGGGGGGTTGGACTAGATGATCTTTTGAGGTCCCTTCCAACCCCTAAGATTCTGTGATTCTTTTAACAAGAATGTGTTTCTTAGTGCAACAAGGGAACACATTTTCTTCTGCTTTCCCCTTTGAGACACCCGTTTGTCTGCTCCTCAGGAATCATCTTATTGAAAGGAGAAACTTAGGAAGAATCCTCCTGCAGGATTAACTAGACATGGAAACTGTGTCCCACCTTCCTCCATAAGAAACAATGACACTGCTTTTGTAAGACACCACAAGGTTCTGGGGAAAGACATTCAGAAATACTAAAAAGAAAGTCTCTGCACCTGCTGCACACTTTATGGACAGATCCACTCCAGAAACAAGCACTGCCCAAACACGTGTGCTCATTTCACTAATCTCTACACTTGCCTTCACCTGGAGCACATGACTGTTCTTAATGCAGCCTTCCAGCTCCTGAAGCTCCCATCTTCCTTGTTTGAAAAATTAATGAACTCACATGGTTTACTAATTCCCACTGCTCAGATCACATGATACCTACTTACACTGGAAAGCCTTCAAAAACCATGGCCTTATACCTGGAGAACTCTACAATCTCCTAATGCTATTCACACCATTCCTTAAATTTTCACAGTGGGTTCAAATCTGTTCCCTGTACAAACTTTCTGTAATACTCAGATTAAGTAACTGAAGCCTCATCTGACCAAAAGGATCTCATATTATCTCAAACTAACACAATTTTGTTATTCCAACAATTGTAAAGGACTTAAGAAAAACATGTGGAGGCTGCCAGTCCTAGCCAACAGCATGGATCCAAAATCACCGCTTTCTTTTAGCTATCCATGGCAAGAGAACAGTGTATGCCACTCTTTTTCCAGAGTCTGGTCACATTTACAGAAAAAAGGAAGACCTAAGTAGCACTAATGAGTGACCTTCCTAAGACTGAGGCACTAGTCAGTGTTCTAAGCCCGCAGGTAGTCTCATCTCAGGTCACACAGCAGGCACGTACTTGTGATATTGCTGGTTTTTGATGACTAGTTTCTCTGGTAGTCCCTCTTCATCATCATACTGATCCATAGGCTCCACAGTGACAGGCCGAGGGAAACTGTGAAGAAAAGATGAGATGCTTTCAAGAAAACTCAAGAAGGAGCTTGCAGTGTAGAACAGCATGTGCACTGTGCCTGAAGTCATAAAATACTGCTTTTAGCACTGCTCAAATAAATTCAGAGCAGCTGGGGATCTCAACCAAACTGAAACCAGAATTTACTCTGAACACTTTTCTTCATTTCTAGAGTAGGAGCTAAACTGTCAATCAAAACCTTTGTTGAATCCAAACCAACTGTACTGAAAGAGAAAATACTTTCAGTTACTGGTTCAAATTAACAGCTTAACTAGATCCTGACATTCTCCAGTAGAATCTACTCAGCACGGAGTCTTGCAGTTTCTAGTCTGGTTTTTATCCCTTTCCTCCCTTGCTGCATGGCCAAAGGGCTGCATAAGTCCTTGTGTGCCTTTGTGAAGTTGCCTGGAGCAAAGAGTAACTACACTGCTCCTCACTGTACTGCTCAGTCTTGTCCTCCGGGTGAGACCACCACATGCTATGACCTGCAAGCAGCAGTGCTCTCCACGTGCCTGCTGGTCCCTACAAGAAATCGACTGGTGCATTCACAATACAGACTCTGGACATGTGTGCTTCTGTTGTCCTAGTTGCTGTGTGCAGAAGGACCTGACAAGAGGGTCTCCAGTCTGAATTAGCTTCCCATCACAGCACTGATGCTGCTCATCCTTAGGACAAAGCATCAGAGCAGCTTCTCATTAGCTCCTCAACCCCATCTACCAGAGCTGGGGAAACGGAATAGAAATGATCATGCTGTGTCAAGCAGCAAGCACTGCCCAGACTCCAGCAGGGACACAGGATAAGAGAGGATTAAATATTTCTCCTCAACTAAAGATTCACATTATAGCTTTTAATTTCCATGTCATGTTCCATTAGTAATAGTCTTATTTTCCACCATTAACCAATTCCAAGCAGTTTATCTAGCTGCTCTTGTCATGTACCAGGACAAACCAGAAAAAATTTAATCAAAACCAAACCATAACTAGAAATAAGCAACACACTGGTTTGCTGTTCTAGATATCAGAATCTAATACACTGACAGCTAAAAAAAGATTTGCAAAGAATGCTACCCTCAGGTCTCCCGAGTTACACACTGGGAGCTATTAATTTTGCATGATCACTTAAAATTTAGTTTTTATGGCTCTTTCAGAAAACAGACTTCTGAAACAGCAGTCATCCTGCAATGCACTACACACTATGCTGGTTATGAGAAAAACATACTTGAAAAATCCCCCCAAAACCACCTGCTTTTTGAAATTGAACATGCTTGTGTATGCCTGTGCCACATGAAGGCCTCCAAGAAAAAGGAGAGAAGTGAGAAGCACAAAGCTTGTAAAACTACTTCAGCAATTAGCAGTACAGCCCAAATTTCAGAAAGTATTCTATTCACAAATTCCAGGTGCACACATACAAAATGTACCACCTTCTGCTCCAGATCTCATCTGTCCTGCTCTGGTTTTAAGAAACATTCCCAAGCCAACACCACCCCTCAACCTGCACACATGGCACCACAGCACTTCTTGCCCTCCACACTTACGTAGTTAGCAGGAAAGACCCATCACTACATCTATCCAGGGCTTTCCTAGCAGCAGGCTTCCCTGAGAACTCCACAATGCCTTTCCCAGAGGATCGTCCTCTGTCATCCACAATAACCACAGCCCTTTCCACCTGGCCAAACACCGAGAAGGCTTCTTCCAGGAGCTCATTGGACACAAACTGAGGCAGGTTCCTGACTGTCAGCGACGCGCTGTGGCACGCGAAACGCACTCGGAGCTGCTTCCCACGGAGAGGCATGTTGTCTAGTTCCACCTTTGCAATCTCTGCCAGAGTGCGAGTTTCCTGAAGGTAAAAAAAGTGATCATTAACACTCTCAGTGCAGCACAAAATCAGCCACAGTCACAAGCCTATTCCCTCTGAACAAATTCCTCTCCCAGAGAGGAACAAATAAATCTTCCCACAGCATCAGAAAAAGGGTCCTAACAAACTGTAGCTGTTTCCTATTACCAGTGACATGAGCCAATAAAGTCTGAGAGTCATTTGTCTGTCTCTCCCTTCTAGCCACACTTCAATGTGGTCCTGAGAGAGCCCCTACCTCAAGAGCATTCACCCAGTAATACCTATGTTCACAGAAACTCCATGTTCACATCTTTCCAGAAAAAATGGAAGTCCCCTTTGGCTATCCTAGCATCATGTTCATATTTTCTGTTTTCTACCACCTGCCTTCCGAAGAACTTTATCAGGTATCTCACAAGCCCTGCCACAAGCTGCTTGAACTCACATTCCTTCTCATAATGAGCTCCAGACAAACCCCTTGCAGAAGCTGATCTCATATTCCAGGTTACCAAGATCAACAGCAGGCTAAATTAGCAAGATACCTCAACATCTCCTACTCCCAATTAGAAATGCTTCTCCAGCAACAGTCAATGCCACAAAAACACCCCAAAGGTAGCAATTCACTCACCAGCCTGATGAAGCCAAAGCCTTTATCCTTGTGTATGAAGACTTCACCTGCCTTGCCATACTTCTCAAATAACTTCCTCATCTCTTCTTCTGTAATATCTGGGGGCAGATTCCCCACAAACAAGCGGCTTCTTTGGGTGAAGGTCTTTTCCCCAGGTTTCCGGAAATTCTTCAGGTCAATAGTCAGGCCTTCATCTGAGGGGAATAAGGTACACAGCTGCTCTACAGTTGGGGGGATAAATTCTATTAGGTTTCATCACAGAGACACAGGACAACATAGGTAACACCACCCATCCACTTTGGTCTCAAACCTCTCCAGCCACCTCTAGAGCAACAAAGGGATTTATTTTTTTTTTTTTCCATAATGGGCCCACTTTCTTTTTGAAGAAAAAAACGTGGCTGGACAAGAGTGCTCATTCAGACCAGTGAATGATGGTCTAGAACTTGGGAAAAGAACAACACTGCAGCCTGAAATGAGAGAGATTTCACTCTACTTTTGGAGATCTGTTCAAGATGACTGGCACAGAACAGCATCAACTGAAGTCACAATACAAGCTGGATAACTACAGAAAAGCCAGTTGGCCAGGATTTTTACTTCAAAAAACCCAACTCCAGATGTATAGGAAAATATACAAATGAGGAGATTTTGCCAAGACATGTAATATTTGATAGAGCTGTTATTCTCTGAAATGGGATTTGAGTTCTAGAGTCTTGGGTTCTAAGCTGAAGAGAAGGCTGGAATGATGAAAACAGTGGAAAAAACCCACCCCAAAAACCAGGCAGATAGGCAAGACCTCATAAAAACTGCAAAGTTCATCACAAAAATCCACATTCAGTAAGCAATGCTGTAGCTGGTACTAATAAACAGGACAGACTGAAGGAACATTCTCAAATCCCCACATGCATATACACCCTTAACTCAGGAAGTCTAGCCCAATCCTGGAAGCTCTGCTACACACCAGATGAACACAGAACTTTGCCATACATGACAGCAAGCTATAGAAAGCAATTTGTGCTTTGCAGAGGACACACCTCATGGCCACACATATGAAATAAAACTAGGAACACGAGTGGCTTGATTCAGGCTACAAAGGATGGCACTAACCAGGAAAGGCTATTCATGCAAAGACAATGCAGGCAAGCCATGCAAGGACAACTCTTTTATAGCAATAAAAACGCCTCCTTGGCTAAAAAGAATAATAACAACAAAATGTAAGATTTGTGAACTTGTTCACACCATTATTAGAAGTATTTGGGAATCAATTGCAAGGCCTGTGAATACAGTAGGAGGGACTTAGGGGAGAGTTAATACACTACTATTCTGCCTTAAGTAGATCTCCCCGGAGGAGTCTGATACGGCCCCTCACTAGAAGGTGACCCCCTGAGACCAACACAAAGCAGCAGCCACGTTGTACTGTTTCCAGCCTAAAGACAACAGGACTGATCTGCTACCCTTGTCTATTGTCTCCTATGAACTGCTAAGGAGCCTGTTTAACAGGGCCACTTCATAACATTACACAGGAACCTTTCCACTAGTCCTGTATCTCTGCACGTGTGTGTAGAGTTAAATTTGCAACTTGGACAGAAAATACACACAGAGGAATCATGCAAAGTGCAGATGTGACTTCTACATGATTTTCTTTTGAACAAGCAAAGTGTCCAAATTTAAAAAAAAATAATTCTAATTTAACTATTTTCTTAATATAACTAATTTATATTTCTTAAAAAGAAAATAAATCTAACTAAAGCACCTGCTCCCCCAAAAATGTTATGCCTTGCTACCATATTTCTAAGATACTCAGTGGGCTCAGTTCAGGCCCTAGAGGCCATTAACATATTGTTTCAGCTCACAACCATCTCCTCTGTATCTCGAGTAGCAGAGCTACAGTCCACACTGCTTAAGAACAAACCTGGAATCACACTAGATAAGAGCAACAACCATTATCAACGGCAGCTGGTACCTGAAATATTATGAAGCAAAGCTGGGTATCATCTCCTGGTCCACCCCAGGTTTAAATTTAGTCTTAATGGATGAGTGCAAATTGCTGTAACAACGTTTTTACTACAACTCTGTCTTTACAGATAGCAAATCTATGTTGCTAGTACTTAAAAACCCTGCATTGAGAAGCCATCTGTTATGGTGAGGAAACAGTATAAACAGAACCAAGGGAAAAGAGGCCACTTCGTTTTTGCAAAGTTTACAGAAACACCGTTAAAAGTTCAGAGACTTTTGAACTGTTTAAATGAGATTTTCTTGAGACTTCGAGATTTAAAAAAAGGAATCTCCCATTACTTCCTGGTTTCGCAAACACAAGAAGCTTGCAAACAAACCCCGGTCAAACCTATAGGAACTTCATGCATCTTTTAAGCAGACTGAGCAAAAAAAAACCAAACAACCAACCCCGCTCCAACTCAAACCACCGCCTCCAACAACGGAAAAACCTGACTGCTGGAGGAGAACAGCGAGCTCAAGTCACGGCTGGATTAAGGACCGAGTTTTCATTGTTCGGGGTTGGAA
>NW_009953098.1:894371-914455 GCF_000747805.2 Chaetura pelagica | reverse complement strand
GCTGTGCGCCTGGTGCCCCGTCCCAGCGCCCTCCTTGGCTCCCCTCTCCCTGCACCTCGGGCAGAGCCTCTGGGCGACGGAGCCTTTATGCTGTTGTCACCACATGTAGTGACAAAACCCCACAGCTCTGCGCTGTGCAACCGTTTTGTCCGCCCTGTGTGAGTGGGGTGGGTCTGGGAGCGTCCCCAGGGCCGGGAATGTGTGTGTGTGTGTGTGTGTGTGTATCCCTGGACACCATGTGCTGCTCCCCAGGATCAGGACTTGCAAGAAAAGGGCTCAGTCCCATGGTGCTGGAGCTGCCTCGTGCCACTGGAGGAGGCAAAGTGCCCACCTGCTGAAGCCTGGCCGGGCTGTGTGTGAGCAGCATGGCCATGGCCAGTCAGATGCCCCTCAAAATCCTCTGAGGAGCGTCAGTACCTCCCGTGTTGATTGCAGAGGAGGAGGCAAGACGTGGCCCAGATGGGAGGGTGTGCAGTGGCAAGGCTGGGAGCTGGCTGTGCTGTGTGCCTGACGCAGGGAAGGGCCCTGGCAGGCAGCTGTGCTTCTGTGGGCAGAGGCAGCACTGGACATGGTCTGTGTCAGGTGATGGTGGGGATAGGATGTTCAGCTGAGTTCTGGGGAAATGGTTACTGGAGTCTTCTTCGGATGAGGATGAGAGCTGCTTCGTTTGTGCTCTTCCCTTCTTCTCCTGCTGTGCTTCAGCTCTGGTTCTCATTCTAGGCTGTAACTTCTTTCTCTGTCACTGCTGCTGCATTCCCCAAGAAAACTTTTAATCTGCATTTTCTTGCCTAACCCTGCCCGTCCTGGGATCAAAGCTGGTGGTAAGAGCTCTTGGCATTGTTGCCAGCCCGGTTTCACTAGAGGAATAGCCACAGCCTACAGAGCTGCCACCTGTAATGGCCAACCTGCAGCTTACAGACCCAGCATGCATGTTTGCACAATCTCTGTCTGCACCTGCTTACATCCCTCTTATTGCAGGTGCCCTTGCTTTGGAGGATGACACTAAGTCACACCAGATTGCTCCACAGCTCTGGCAGCCAAAGCAAGGAGCTGAAACTAAGCCCACTGCCTTTGGGAGCAAAGCCCCTTGTGTTGTTTCTTTTACAGATGTTTTGTGGTCAGTGATGCTGGGTCATGACCTTGATGGATGCAGATGTACTAGCAGAAGCCTCTAGTGCAGAAAGGTTGTGGTGATTGCAATCCAAGGGAAGTACTGAATAGGCTACAGCTCTGACAGTCAATTTTTTAGCTTAGCAAAGGCTGTGCTAGCAGGATTTCACTGGAATTTTGTTTTAATCTTGGTAGAATGTTTTAAGTATTAGCTTATTCCTCTGCTGGCAGGACAAATCAGGAATGAGCAGGGATTGAGACCATCTCCCCCACGCCTGCTGGTCATTGGCTCTGGTGGCATCTTCCAGCTGCCATCTCGAGCACCTGCTCTGCTGGCTCAGCCCATGGCAGAGGAAAGAGAAAGGAGCAGGTTACAGGGCTGGGTGAGGGGTGGGTCTGTTCAACACACGTTACATGGGGCCAGTTTGTGCAGCTGCACCTGAGGTGAAGCATCCTGATGCTGAGATGCCCTTTCAGGGACGTGGCAGCAGGTGCTTTGCAAAGGGGTCTGGGACTGGCAGGGAGGCCAAGGAGACAGCTCACCTTGCACTTCCAGTGTTTTGACTTTGTAGGGCAACTTCAGGAAAAATAGATGGGTTTGCCCTCAGATATATCCGTCTCTGTCCTACTGTCTTCTCTTTCTTCCCTGTGTAGTAAGGTTTATTCAGAGAACCACAGACAGACTGAGGTTGGAAGGAACATTTGGAGTCTCTAGAGTCCAGTTGACCTTCTGCTTACAGCAGAGTTGACTTGAGATGGTGTTGGTCAGGTGAGATGGTGTTATTCAGTTGAGTTTTGAGGATCTCTAGGGAGGCTGAGCCTAAGACCTGTTCCCAGGCTGTGGCATTCTACTTTGGAGAGTCACCTGCTGTGCCTGCAGTTTTCCTCTCCAGCTGGCTGTGTGGCTGCTTGTCAGAGGTGTTCAGGACTTGGCATTAGGTGGTTTGACACCCTTCTGCAGCATTGGGGCAACAAGTAGGACCTGGAGTAATCTTTTTTTGACCACTTCCAAGTCTAGTTCTGTCTTTCAATCAGTGTTTTAATATTAGAACAGTTTTAACAGAAGAAATGTTGCTTATTCATGCTGTAGACACAAAGCTGTACAAGCATCAGGAGTTTTCTCTCTGACTTGACCTCCTAGAGGAGTTGGCTCTTGAAGCTGAATTGCTTTCCAGACACCAGGCATTGTTGTTAAGACCTCTGTCTTGACGTGTGTAAACAAAGCACGTTGTGTTAGAGTGTACCTGGACTTGTTGCTTCTTTCTCTGTTGCGAAACCTTCAAACCAAGTGTTTGGACAGATCTTGGCTTTACAAAAAGATGTGAGTATCCAGACAGTTTGAAACTGCTGCCAGGATGATGCTGGAGATGGATGAGTATGTTCCCGTTGGGTGTCTTAGAGTTTACCACTAGTACAGAGGTGTTGGGTTAGCAGCAAATAATGGTAAGAACCAAGGAATGTTGTCAAGGACTTTTGAAGTGTTGCAGGGAGTCTCTGGGTGAACCTAATTCCAGACCATTCTGCAAATAGATTTCTGAAATTTGTCCTTCCTTTTGCACTTTCTTGAAGCTGAAATGAAGTTTTTGGAACGTAAGCTCGATCTAGTTTAGTCATTCCTGCCTTTGAGGAATCAAGAGGCAGCTGATGGTGCTGTTCTGCAGCACTGTCTGCTCTGTGTTGGACAGTTCAGGCTTTCTTGATTCTAGGTGTTTGCTATAAAAAAATTTGAGGCCTGCACCCTTACAGCTGGTGCTTCTGCTGTAACAAAATCTAGCAGGTCTTGGAACCTGCTGGCTTTGGGTCTGTCAGAAAAGTGATGCTGGAGTCCTGAGGCTGCTGGTGGTGTTCTGGGGATGCCATTCTTTTTCCCCATCTACCAGTTCTTATTGTGTAGACAGTTCTACTCACACATGAAGACTGGCCTGAAGGGTACATGGTGATAGCTACTGCTGTTTACACTCATATTGACAGAATCAATAATATGTTCAGAGAGGAGACGAGACAGCTGCTCACTGAGCCCTGTCTGCAAAGCTCAAGCTAAAGAACTTGACCAGTGACATCTGCAGTAGCTATAGCTGACTTGGAGAGAGTGGCTCAGTGCTATTGTAAAATCTCCAAGTCACAGAAGGTTTAAATATCCCTGGGTCTCTTGTTTATGTAATCATCTATAGTGTTAATGTGGAAATAGCTATTTTTTAGTTTGTCCAACTTTGACTTCCAGCTTTTTGAGTCCTCGTGTGCATTTGTCTGTATCTCTGAAGAGTCCTCTGCTGTGGATCTTCTTACTTGTTGGCTTGTTTGGTTTTGTGAGATGGGTCATGGCTCACCATTTCTTTTCAGTGAACAAAATACATTTATCACTGGAAAGGTGTTTTCTCAACCATGGTTGATTCTTCAAGCAGTGGGATTCTTGCATAACTGTGTCAGATACTTAATATTTAATTTGAAATGTGTCAGCTCTTCCAGTATCTGTCATCAAGTGTAGACACGAGACAAGAATGAGACAGTCATGGTCTAATGTGGTCCTGTGTGCAAGCAACACTGCACTGAATGTCACCAATGGGCTTTGGGCTCTTTGAGTACCAAGTTTGGGCTGCCAGGTGGGAGCTCAAAGAGCTGCCTCTCCAGGAACACTAGTGAATAACAAAATCTTTTCTGTTCCTCTCTGGAGAATTTTGATCAGTCTTAAACCTGGTCCTTAGCAACGTGCTTAGTTTACTGGTGATTCTTCACAAATTAATTTGCTTTGAAATTAGTTAACCCATCTGTAATAAATGTTTGCAGTGCTTGAATCTGGAAAGCCATCAACTGCCCAGATAAACTTGGATAAGTCACAGCAATGAAGTTCGCTTTTTGCCGTGTCTGTGACTCAAGTTATAATATTGTTAAGGAAGCTCTGTTGACCAAAACCATGCTAGTAGGCATGATATTGTTTCCCTAATATTTTCTTGATAGAACTGTGTATCAAGCACTTGTTGTTTTTGTTGAGAAATACTATGTTGGGTGTTACTGTTTATTGTAAAATTTGATACAAAAATAGGAACTTCCTCCAGACCTCTGCTTAGATCTTATGGAACTTGTAGGTAGGAATTAGCTAGAATATTGATTTAAGTGTCTTAATTTTTCTGATTATTAGCTTTTTCATGTTTCAGATTATCTCTAATAGCAAAAAAGAGAAATACTTCAGCTTTCAAAGCCTTGAAAATCTGAATCCATATCTGTGAACAAAAGCCTAGGAGAGGTACCCAATCATTGCTGTTCCTTTGCTAGAGGACAGCAGTAACTGCATGGCCGTTTTCATTCACGGGCAGTTGTGTTCCAGTGTCCTCTCCTTGCTGCCAGGTATGTGGCTGGAAAAGAGGAAGATTTCAAGCAGACTAGTGGCCAGAGTCCAGTGACTGAGCTGTGCATTAGATGCTCCTGGAATAAAAAAGATGATGACTTGTGGTGGATCATTTCAGTATCTGCCAGAAACAATAAGCTATTTTTCTTCTGTTGGAGAAGAGACTTTACCAGCAATAAAGTGCATGTTCAGTTGTCAGCTTAACTCACAGTGAAGCTCAATAGAAGCCCAGATGAATCTGAATGCCTGGGGCAAACAGAAGAAGTAGTGTTTCTTACCCTGCTGCAGCTGGGCAGCTCTGATTTCTTCAGGTTGAGTTTTACTTCAGAGAAACCCACAGAGCTGGAAAGCACCTTCCTTTCCCTTTCTGAGTGCTGTCCTCTTCATCCTCATCAGCTGGCAGTTGAAAGCCACTGTTAAGACTTCTTTGTCAGGGAAACAGAATTGCAGTGACAGACAGAGACATTCCTTGCTTTCCTGTCCAAATGGCTTGTCAGCATCACCTCCTTGGGTCCAGCCTTAACTCAAACTCCATCAGCTTTTCCAGATTCTTGTGAATACATCAAAGGTCAGCACTCATCTGCTCTGTATTGCCTTGTCACCAAGCTCTGCTGCAGCAGGTTTTAAATAAGCAAAAGGAAAAAACTTAAAAAAAAATAAATGTTAGGCTCCAGAATGTGCCACTAGCATTTTGGAAGGCCCAAAGTATAATTTGTTCATAGAGAATTTTTCCAGTACAGACTCTTAACAGTCTCAGTGCAACTCAAGCTGAGCAGTTCTTCAGCAGATGTTTGACCCTTGATCAGAGCATGTGCTGAAGCAAAATGTCCTGTGAGTTGTGTTTCTTATACCCCCTTCCCAAGTATCCATTTTTGGTGTGAATAGGAGCAGGGTATTTGAATACATGGTCCCTTTGTTTGACTGACTGCAGCAGTCCTTAGCTTAGCATGTCCTAAGAACAAGTTTTGGGTCATTTGCCAGGAAGCATGAGCTGTTCTGCTGGAGGGATTTGGACAGAGTTCATGAAAGTGGACAGGACCTTGAACACACAGAACAAGTGCTGTGCCTCCAAAAAGAATGTGAAAGTGGTGGTCTTACTGTGAATTCTGTGGTCTGCAGAAAAGGCTGCATATCTGACCCAACCACATGCCAGTTGTCTGCAGCTGACTTCATCTACAGAATACTTGTTCTCTTTAAGATTGTTTTGTTGGTCAATGTTGTCATCACCAAGTTTGTCAAGAGTCTTGTCTTGCATTGTAATGCTCTAGTGCCCAAAGCTTGAGAGCAACATAAAAGTATGTGCTATTGAAACCAGAAGCTTTTGTTCTCTTCATAGAGCGCCAGTAGCACAACAAGTTCATAGATTAGTTGTTGTTTGTATTATCCTCTGGGAGGGAATGCTCAGGTGGATTTCTTTTGCTCTAAAATTGTTCCTAGGGTCTCTTTCAACAAAGCAAAGACTAGTCCAGCTGAAAGTGGCAAATACTGGAGGAGTGTCACCTCTGTGTTTCATTGCAGACTCATTCAAAGTGTCTGAGTCCTTTCTGCTGTTTAGTCTTGTAAGGTCTGCTGTCTGTCTGGAAATTTGGGTGGGGGGCATTTTTGAGAAGGAGGCATTGTTTATATTCTGAGTAGCAGAAAAAAATGTTTATCATCTCAGGAGGGTTCTCACCTGCTACAGATCCTTAGGAACTTTCTTTCAGATGTCTTTATTTCTATTTCACTTTGTTCTTTCTGTCAGCCCCCCTAAAACACATTCTAGATCCTGTATTGCTCTGGAATTGGCTCATTCCAGAAGCTTTGCCTCCTTTGTAAGTCAAGAAAGTGAACAGAATCGTCCAAGCTTGCTGAACATCTCTGAAGATTTCATCTTTTGTAGTTTCTGTTTGTAATTGTGGGACAATGACTACCTGCCACAATGAAACAAAAAGTGTTGCTGTGGTTTTAGATAAAATAAGGAGGCAATGACTTAGAGCTCAAGCTGTTGGGTATGATTCCCTAAACTCCTGCTTAAATGAGTTTCAGAAGCTGGATAGATTCCCTATCCAAATATGACCTGTTTAGCTCTGAGTAAACCATTTGTGAGTGAATCTTCATTGTCTTTTCAGAGGGAAGGATATAAAAAAAGAATTAATCAGCCCTTACCAGTGAAATTATTTTCACATTGATACAGATGAGCTATACCCATGGTAAGCCCCAATAGACAGGAATACTGAATCTTCTGCTTGAGGGTTAAAACAGTGCCAAATTTAGAATTAGAATGACTCTATTAGGGGGAGATCAATTGGTGCCACATCTTTTGATTCTAGTACCTTCCTTGTAGTATCTACTTGCAGCCTGTTTTAGGGACATGTTGCTACTTCAAGTCTTTGCTTCAACACTTGTAGACTCCAGCTTCTTCTCCCTTTCTCTCTTCAGGTTTGTCAACCATTATGTCTTTGTGTGGGTAAATTATTTTTTAACCAATATTGTTATAAATGGTTACTTGCTTCATCTCAAAGTCTTGTCTCTTCTCTCTTACGATAATGTTGACCACGAGGACCTGGGCTGTAACTCTGTCCCTCTGATGTTAGCAGTCAGCATCACATCTTCCCATTCAAGTGTGCTGTCTGTGACCTGCAAAGTCACTCTGGCCTTTTTTCCTGTCCCTGCATTGCATACTTGTGTCTACTTTGTTCATTCTCCTATAGCTGTCTTTAACATGATGGGCTGTACCACCTTTCATCTTGCTACTCTCTAGAATTCCTCCTAGTTCTAACTTAAGCTTTTCCAGTTGTTCTGTGTCGGAATGTTACCCTACTTAGTTCTGGGGCTATGCTGTAGCTGTAGTTAGGCTATAACATGTCCTCTGATGTGTGTATGTATCTGTCCTCTGATAAAATTCATGCATCTTGTCATCCAGTATCTTGTTCAAGACTCAGGCTGCAGAGCTGTCAAGGGGTTCTTTCTGTCTCTCTGTTTAAGAGAGAAGATATTTTAAAAATAAAATCTACATTACCTTCATCAGAACAGAACAGAACAGGAGAAAGGAAAGACCAGATTATTTAGGTCTGGTGAGACAGAAAGGAAGTCAGGGAAGGTGGTTCTACACCACCTTCACCACATAGCTGTGTGAAGCCTCCTGAATTGGTACTTAAGTAATTTTTGATGCCCCACTTTGTCATTTATCATAAGCAAGTATGTGTGCTGTGCTGTGGTGAGATGTGTGGAGGCTGTGGAGCTCCCAAAGTTCTGCTGTACCCAGCTGCTGCATCCTGCTGCTGCTGTTTGGTGTCGGAGTTTTGTAACCTCACAAGTAGAGGTGAGAGACCTGCTGGTATCCTGGTTAGGGCTAGCAGTATTACTGGGCCTTGTTTTACTCCACCAGTGTTCAGAAGAGTGGACAGTTCATGTGATGTGTTAGACTGCTTTTCAGTAACTTGCAAGTCTTTTTCTCATTTCCAGTTGCCATCATCTAAATGGATTCCAGTGAATTTTCGGGATCTTTGGACCCCCTGTCCTTGCCTGACAAACCACTTATTGGTGATCTCCCTGCTGACATGGAGTTTGGAGAAGATCTCCTGGGCTCCCAAACAGCTTCTGCCCAAGAAGCTTCAGTTCTTCAGCCCCCTGACTGGGATCAATCCAAGCAGATGACTGCAGGTGGGGACTTGGACCTTCTAGTGAAAGCAGAGAGCCTGTCTGAAGTAAACAAATCAAACAACGTTGTTCTAGACAAACCCCGTGTCTTGGATATGGTGGAGAAACCTGAGATCTTAGATGACTTGGAAAAAACTGTTGCCTTGGAGCTAGATAAATCAGGGGGTCTGGATGGGCCGTGTAACGCATATCCTTCCCAAGATGTGGAGGAAGGACCAGTAGACTCCTCAGCTCTTGTTCCAGAAACACAGAAGGAAGGGGAAGATGCATCAAAAAATGTCTCTGAGGATGTAAAGGAAGATGATGCTTCTGCTATTCCTGCGCTGTCTGGTGACAAAGGCCCTCAATCACCCCAACAGCCCACTACTGACTCCAGGGACCTCAGCGGTGCTCCAGCCACAGAAGAAATCACAGCACAATCCTCAAGCCCACCAGTTGCCCCACCCCAACTCAGTCTTAAACAGACAAAGAAGATGAGATTGAAGGCACCAAAGAAGAGCTCACCCATGCAGAGAG
This sequence comes from Chaetura pelagica, assembly GCF_000747805.2. Lineage (NCBI taxonomy): Eukaryota > Metazoa > Chordata > Aves > Apodiformes > Apodidae > Chaetura > Chaetura pelagica. The sequence goes on along the minus strand of NW_009953098.1, from coordinate 905,847 downwards.
AAGGACTAGCAGGGGAAGCAGAGGTGAAACTGAGCCTGGACAACAGCACTTCAGCTTTGCCCCTTGAGCCCAGAGAGGAGAACCAGCCAGAGGAAGGGAGTGATAGGGGGAACAACTCACATAAGGAAAGTAGTGTACTCAAAGCACAGGAAGCCTCACCACCAGCAGGTAGGTCGTTGTGTCTGCAGAACTTGGCTTCCTTTTGCTCAGGAGGTCATAATGATCTGGAAGCTGCCCCCTTGGTGCACACAAGCTCTTGCTCTGGCTTTCATAGCTTTTAAGTTTGATATTCAGTGCTTGTGTCAGTAGGAGCTTCCCTGATAAAGCTGGGGCTGCGCATCAGCTTAGCTCACACTCTTCATCACTGGAGTCTTTGCTGGACCTGAGGGTCACCAGGAGAAGGTGTTTCCAATAGGCAAAGTTCCTCTGCCCAGGCTGGCCATCCTCAGGAGATGCTCAGTCTTGGTCAGAAGCAGTTGGAGGCAACTGCTCAGCATGCCCCCCCCATACAGGGAGATCTCACCCTTACACAACTCCTCCCAAGCTGCGTGTTTGGACCTCTAACTACAGGTGGTGGGTTTAGGAGCTTTCCTGTGTCTGATCACCACCAGAACTGTGCTTGTTAACCAGGACTGTCAAGCTTCATGTGCAGACTGACCCAAAGGGTGGCTGCATTTGAAGAACACCTGTCCTCTTCTGTTGGAGAAAAGCAAGATGTTAGATGCAAGCTTCATCTGTGCTTCTGTTCCAGGAGAAGGCCAGTCTGGGAAGAAAAGTGACCTGCCAGCTGAGAAGGTGAGGAGAATGCAGTGAAGTATGTATGCTGTGGGAGCATAAAGGGTAGCTGGCTGTTGTCAGACTACATGAGGGACACTGACTGTCTCATGACCCCTCTGGGAAGGAGTTTGCATGTCTCCTGTGTACTTCCACTGTGCTGTACTGTGGCTTCAATGTGTCCTTGCTGCCCCTATCTGGAATGTCATTCTCATAAGCATTCTTCCTCCTCTCCCCCATCTTGCCAACTCTGATCAGGTATCTGTGGAGTTTTATCCATTTTCAGCCTAGTTACTGGGAAAGCAAATTCCAAGTTGAAACTCCACCATAATCTGGGATATTTATCCATGGTTGTCCTAGCAGATGGTTTGCCTAAGTATCTTTTTGGATGTGTTCTAGGAGCAGAAAAGAAGTGAACGAGCCAGAAGATCGGAAACGGCCAGACCTGAAACTGTGAACTCCTCTGAAAGCAGTGAGTAAATAGGGTGGCCAATACCAATTTTCAGCTAGAGAGCAGGGCCCAGGCCCCTTGTGGGCATCTTAATTCCTGGTGTGAGTATAGTGGGAACTCCGGAACTTCTGTGCTGAATTTCTTCTTGCACAGGACGGATCCCTTCACCCCATGAGTCTTCATCCTGGGGTACTTTCCTTGCTTTCTCAGGGCGCTTAGGTTCAAGGGAGGATTATAGCATATTTACAGTGGTGTGTGGACACCAAGCACCAAGGAAGAGACTCTGGGCTTTTTCCCAGAAAGTCCATCTTCCATCTCCTCCTCCAAGAACTTTCTTCCTTTGTTTCTATGGCAGCAGGGCATCTGAAGGAAGGTTGTATTTTGGGGATTTTCCTGCAGAAATACATGATATCTCTGCTCTTTGAGATGTTGAGTGTCACCCTGCTGTCCCCTAATGTTTGTGTGGTGCTCCTTCCTTGCCTGCCTGTGCTGGAGGCTGGTGATCCCGCTGTTGTCCTCTAAGATCTACCAGTTCTTGGAGGGCTTTCTGCTGTACATATTCACACTTTGGGCTTCTGCTCAACCTTTGCAAGCCATGACTTCCTGAAGAGGAATTATACTTCAGCCCAGTTTGCTGAAGGACCTCCTGACTTATCTCCAGTTGCAACAGATTATCTTTCTGAAGTGCCTTTATCATTCCACCCAGGCAGGAACAAAGGGTGTAGGGGGACTCCAGAAAGGCGACCAAAGAAAGCCCCAGCATGTGTCTTACAGCAGAGGTTTCTGTCTCAGTTCCTAATGAGGGATTTCCGTGGGCCTTTCTCTGCTGCTTTGCAGTTCCAGTCTCCGACGAAGACTCGGATGCGATGGTGGATGATCCCAACGATGAGGACTTTGTTCCGTTCCGCACCCGCCGCTCCACCCGCATGTCCCTGCGCGCTCAGGTCGCCCAGCGAGCTGCCCGTTCTCCTGTCACCAAGATGACTTGTGCCAACTGCCGGGCCCCTCTGCAGAAGGGACAGACAGCCTACCAGCGTAAAGGGCTCCCTCAGCTCTTCTGCTCCAGCTCCTGCCTCACCACTTTCTCGAAAAAACCGCCCGGCAAGAAGATATGCACCTTCTGTAAAAAGTGTGTGTTCACTCCCCTGTCTTGAGTGCTCCTCTGCTTGTGGCCCCACTCACCTGCCCCCCCGCCCTTCCTGCCAGTCCCCATCCATCATCCTCATGCTTCCCATTCACCCACATTTCTCCAGCCCAGTGCCAGCTGCTGCCTCATGTCTTCCTTCACACACTGTATATCCCGTGCTTCCTACACTCCCTTCATGTGATTCCGTATCCCTGCCTGTCCCCAGGCTCAGGGCCCCATGTCCCAGCCTCCTCTCCAGACAACCTCGTGCATGCTCTGTCTTCAGGCACCACTGCTCTGGGCCAGGACAGGAGCTGCTGTGAGACAGTTCTTGCCACCCTTTTGTGACACCAAAAGTCCTATGCATTGCAGTGTGGCATCCTTTCCTGTCATGGCAGGGTTGTACTAACTCATCCCCCTCCTGATCCCCAGAGAAATCTGGAACACCAAGGACTCTGTGGTTGCCCAGATCGGTTCAGGCGGCTCTTTCCACGAGTTCTGCACCTCTGTCTGCCTGCCCAGTTTGCTGAAGGACCTCCTGACTTATCTCCAGTTGCAACAGATTATCTTTCTGAAGTGCCTTTATCATTCCACCCAGGCAGGAACAAAGGGTGTAGGGGGACTCCAGAAAGGCGACCAAAGAAAGCCCCAGCATGTGTCTTACAGCAGAGGTTTCTGTCTCAGTTCCTAATGAGGGATTTCCGTGGGCCTTTCTCTGCTGCTTTGCAGTTCCAGTCTCCGACGAAGACTCGGATGCGATGGTGGATGATCCCAACGATGAGGACTTTGTTCCGTTCCGCACCCGCCGCTCCACCCGCATGTCCCTGCGCGCTCAGGTCGCCCAGCGAGCTGCCCGTTCTCCTGTCACCAAGATGACTTGTGCCAACTGCCGGGCCCCTCTGCAGAAGGGACAGACAGCCTACCAGCGTAAAGGGCTCCCTCAGCTCTTCTGCTCCAGCTCCTGCCTCACCACTTTCTCGAAAAAACCGCCCGGCAAGAAGATATGCACCTTCTGTAAAAAGTGTGTGTTCACTCCCCTGTCTTGAGTGCTCCTCTGCTTGTGGCCCCACTCACGTGCCCCCCCGCCCTTCCTGCCAGTCCCCATCCATCATCCTCATGCTTCCCATTCACCCACATTTCTCCAGCCCAGTGCCAGCTGCTGCCTCATGTCTTCCTTCACACACTGTATATCCCGTGCTTCCTACACTCCCTTCATGTGATTCCGTATCCCTGCCTGTCCCCAGGCTCAGGGCCCCATGTCCCAGCCTCCTCTCCAGACAACCTCGTGCATGCTCTGTCTTCAGGCACCACTGCTCTGGGCCAGGACAGGAGCTGCTGTGAGACAGTTCTTGCCACCCTTTTGTGACACCAAAAGTCCTATGCATTGCAGTGTGGCATCCTTTCCTGTCATGGCAGGGTTGTACTAACTCATCCCCCTCCTGATCCCCAGAGAAATCTGGAACACCAAGGACTCTGTGGTTGCCCAGATCGGTTCAGGCGGCTCTTTCCACGAATTCTGCACCTCTGTCTGCCTCTCCCTCTATGAGGCCCAGCAGCACAGACCAGCACCTCAGTCTGCAGATGCCTCGGACAGCAGCCGCTGCAGTGTCTGCCACAAACCCGGGGAGGTAAACACATCCCTTGTCCTTCCTCTCTCCTGGATGAGGTGCTTGTGACCTGCAGCACCTGGCCCTGCCCGTGACCTTTGCAGGATGTTGGCCAGGTTCTCCCATGGTGTAAGGCCTCAGTCCCTGAGTTTGCTTGTGTTCACTCCAAGGCCATTCTTTGTTACTGTGAACCAGAAATAAGGCTTCTGCTTCTCTCTGCCCTGAAGCTCATTGCTTCCTGCCACTCTGCTCTGCCAACTGCTCTGCTGGCTTTTGTCAGGGGACACTAGTCTGAGTCCACACCAGCTTGCAGTGTGGCACTTGCCTGAGGTTTAGTGTAACAGCCTGTTACCTCAAGGGCTGTGGTAGTAGTGGTGCACACATGTCAGAAGGAGGAACATGATGGTTGGGGGTAGTGACAGCAATGTTGTCTCTGCAGATCCAGCATGAGGTCAGCAATGGGAACGTGGTTCACCGCATCTGCAGTGATGCTTGTTTCACCAAGTTCCGGGCCACCAAGGGGCTGAAAACCAACTGCTGTGACAACTGTGGACTTTACATCTACAACAAGGGCATGCCCCTGGAGTACCTCTTCCATGAAGGCCAGCAAAAACGCTTCTGCAACTCTGCCTGTCTCAACAGTTACAAGAAGGTGTGTGAAGTCACCTGCCTGGGGTGGGAGAGTCTCCATGGGCACACAGCTCCTGTGGCACAGGGCACTTTATGCAAAAGCAGGTCATTTGAATCCTCCTGGCCTTTGATTGCTGTCAAAACACTTAAGAGATTGCTGTGGAGAAACTTTGAAGCAGGCAAACAGTGTTTTTATTCTGTGTGGGGCCCTTGGACTCAAGCATGCATCGGGCGCTCAGTAAGCTGGACTGTGCAGTCACAGTAGTATATGCAGTTAGCATGATCTGGTTTCTTTTGGATGTCTCCCCAAGTTTGCCTGGATATGTTCCTCTGTGGCCTAAGCAGGCTTCACTTAGCTGTCTTGATGGGATTGCTAAGCTCTATATTCCTGCCAGGGTACCCTTGGAATGAGAAGGTGAGGTGCTGAAGGCAGCCTTTTTTGCTGCCACCACCTGAACTGTGAGCCTGGCTCTGGCATCAGGTGTTCCATGCTCTCTGGTGGATACAGCAGTGAGGTGGGATATGAGGGTCGTTCCTCACCAGCTGTGGTCTCCTTGGCAGCTCTGTTCTGCTCTGTGTTTGCAGAAGAACACTCGGGTCTACCCGTGCATGTGGTGCAAGACGCTGTGCAAGAACTTCGACATGCTGCCCAACGTGGATCGCAGCGGCAAGATGGGCCTGTTCTGCTCCATTTGCTGCACTACCTCCCACAAAGTGAAGCAGTCAGGCTTGGTTGGTAAGAGCACCTACATACAGGGAATCATGAACATCTCCATTGTAACTCCTTCCTTGGTACTACTTATCGCTTGTAGATGAGACTGGAAATAAGGCTTTTGCTTGTCTGGGGAGGAGTCCAGTGAGACAAGTGGAAAGAGATTTGGAGAGAGTGGAATCCTTGCAGTGTGTAGACATCTTAATACTGAGGGGTAGTGTGCATTGCCTTTCCTGAGGGTGCAGGAAGCAGTTGTAGTGTTGTGCTGTGCTGCCGTTGCCCTTTCCATTACACAAAGTACCAGGGTGTCCAGGAATGGGTACGATCTCTGGTGCAGGTACTGCAGCCTATTTTGACCAAATTCCTGTAGAGTCAAGGTCACTTCCTTGGACACTGGTGTCCATCTGTGTTGAACGTTTCTGTCCTAGCAGAATCTGGTGCTTTTAGTTTCCTGGTGTTCTTGTTTCTTGCTTTTTGACAACAGTTTGACAGATGAGGATGAGTGAGTAGCTTGCATGCCATCCTCATAATCCAGTTCCACATCCTGTGCTGCTGCCTTCACCAATTCCTGTCTGTTTCATCAGGTCCCCCTAGACCCTGCAGCTTCTGCAGAAAGAGTTTATCTGAACCCTGCTATTACAACAAGACAGACCGGGTTGTCTACCAGTTCTGCAGCCCCAGCTGCTGGACCAAATTCCAGGTACTGAAATACCCTTCATGCTGGGCTGGGCCATAGAGCTCATGCCTCCTTTGACACTTGGCAGAGGCTCCACCTTCCCAAAGCTCCACAGGGAAGGGTCCATAAGAAGTTCTCTGCTGGAGCACAACTTGCAGCAACTGTGGTTGTCTCAGTCTTGGCCCTGTGTCCCCTTCCTCTGTTGGGATAAGACAGGCTGTAATTCCCTCCTGTCTACCAGGTTATGCCCAGCTCTGCAGAGCTGTGCTGCATGAGTGGTTTGGGATGTGGTGACCTTGTTGAGGGCACAAGCAAAAGCACAATTAAACTTGCAAAGCACAGTGGGCACCTGCTAGTGGGGTGGAAGGGGGCAGAGCTGCCCTCTGAGCTAGTGTCACCAGATCATAAAGCTTCTAGGTTGTCTAAAAACTTACAACTGTCAGGCCTGGATACCTCATATTTAATAATTCTCCCAAGCTTGACTGGTGGTTTTTCATCTCCTGATGTTAAGTTTCAGCATCTGTGAAATGTTTGTGTTATTCAAAGGCAACTGGAAGAGTATTAGTTTTGTACAGTTGTCAAATTACAAAGCAGCAGCCAGGAAGACCTGGGGAGCTGAGGCCAGGACATGCCTTGGGCAACTGTGGAAACTTAGAGAATCTCAGGCAAAGGGTTAGTTACTGGCAGTTGCAGTGTTTGGTTTTGGGCTTTGTTCTTTCTTGTGGTTTTTGTGCCAGGAATTCTTCAGTTTGTTTCAGTTTTTTTTAATCAATCTTTGATATAATGGTTTGGGTTGGAATGGACCTGTAAAGCTCATAGTTAAACATTCCTGCAGTGAGCAGGGACATCTTCAACTACATTGGGTTGCTCAGAGCCCTGTCCAACCTGACCTGGAACATTTCCAGGTCATCTGCCACCTCTCTGGGCAACCTGTTCCAGTGTTTCCTCACCCTCATTGTAAAAAAATTTCTTCCTTTTATCTAAATATACTCGCTTTTAGTTGAAAGCCATTACCCTCGTCCTATCACAACAGGTTCTACTGAAAAGTTTCTCCCCATCTTTGTTATTAAGCTCCTTTTTAGTATTGAAATGCCACAGATCTCCCTGGAGCCTTCTGTCTTTAAAGCAGAGGTGTTCCAGCTCTTGAATCATTTTTGTGGTCCATGTCTTACCTTTGCTGAGGACTCCAGAGCTGGACACAGCACTCCAGGTGGGGTCTCACCAGAGCAGAGTAGAGGGACAGAATCGCCTCCCTTGACCTACTGGACGTGCTTCTTTTTGGGCAGGCCAGTATACAGTTGGCTTTCTGGACTGCAAGTTGGACATTGTTGGCTCATGTATAGCTTTTCATCCTCCAGTACCTACAAGTCCTTTTCTGCCAGCTGCTCTCAATCCCTTCGTCTTGCAGCCTGTATTGATACCAGGGGTTGTGCAGCCAAGGTGCAGGACCTTGCACTTGTTGAACCTCGTAAGGTTCATAATGGGCCCACTTCTCAAGCTTTTCCAGGTCCCTCTGAATGGGATCCCATCCCTAAGGTGTGTCAACCATGCCACTCAGCTTGGTGTCATCCAAAAACTTGCTGAGGGTGCACTCAATCCCACTGTCTGTGGCATTGATGAAGATACTAAACAGTACTCGTCCCAGTACGGATCCCTGAAGGACACCACTGATCTCCATCTGGACACTGAGCTGTTGACCACTACCCTCTGGATGTGACTGTCCAACCAGTTCCTCATGCACCAAACAGTCCATGCATCAAATCCGTATCTCTTCAATTTAGAGAGAGGGATGTTGTGGCCATATGGAAGACCAGATAGATGACATCCATAGCTGTTCCCTAGTCCATTGATGTAGTCACTTCATCATAGAAGACCACTAGGTTGGTAGAGAAGACTTGCCCTTGGTGAAGTCATGCTGGCTGTCTCAAATCACCTCCCTGTCCTCCATCAGCCTTAGCATAGCTTCTGAGAGGATCTGGTTCCATGATCTTCCCAGACAGAGAGGTGAGGCTGACAGGTCAGTAGTTCTCAGGATCCTCCTTTCTGTTGGTTTTAAAAACAGAGTGCAGTTTCCCTTTTTTCAGTGACCAAGGACTTCACCTAATTTACCTAACTTGAATTACTGCCATATAAAATCAGCCTTGTAAGCTATGGGTAAACCCCTATATAATCTGGTTCAGGAGCTGACTTGCTAGCATATCTGAGAACACACTTGTAAAAGAAAAAACGCTGAAGAGAGTGTTTCAAAGTGGCTTCTTGGGGATCAGTATCAAGCCCAAGGAGTTCAACATCTTCATTGGTCATAGAATCATGGAATGGTGAAGGTTGGAAGGGACCTTAAGGATCATCAGGTTCCAGCCTCTCTGCTATCAGCAGGGACACCTCATGCTAGACCAGGCTACACAAGCCTCATCCAACCTGGCCATGAACACCTGCAGGGAGGGGCATCAACAACCTCCCTGGGCAACCTGTTCCAGCACCTTGGTACCCTCATGGAGAAGAATTTCTTCCTGATGTCTAACCTAAATCTCCCTTCTTTCAGTTTAAAACCATTCCTCCTTGTCTTACCACTGCCTTCTGTGGTGAAAAGTCCCTCCCCATCTGCCTATAAAGTCAAAGTAAACATGATAAAGATTTTGCAGATTAAACAAAAGCTGGTGAAGTGTTAACTCATGCTGAGGTCAGGGCAGCCATAAAAAGCAAAACAATTGAATTGCTTGACAAGACTGGTTCCTCCTAACGTTTGCTCAGGGCAAGATCCCGTATCAGCCTTCCTCACGTAGTGTGGGGATTGAAATCCTGGGAAAGTAGGGGTTTTTTGAATGCCCTGGGATTGCATCAGAGGGGCCATTCAGTATGGACATCTCATTTTACAGCCACAAAGGGAAGGATTAAGTTAAGTTACTTCAAATACAAGCAGAGGAACAGGGAGGTAAAGTTTGGGGGCTAGGGAGCAGAAGAGCTATGTAGAATGTTGCACAGGTAGCAGGGATGTTAATCTGATGCCCACTTAATTTTCAATGTTGAAGAAAAATTGGAAGTATGCTGAAAAAAGAAAGAAAAATTGTATTTGAGCTTGAAAAATGCATAGACTGAGGCACTCGCAGAGCATCTTCCCTGAGGTTATCAGAAAGAAAACCAGGAAGATTACATTATTAATAAATATATCCTTGTGGACAAGACACCAAGTGCTAAATGGCTGTTTAGTCTAGCAGAGGAAGGTGGGATGAGAATGGCTGCTTGAATTCAGAAGTTTCGTTACCTTGAAAATAGAAACCAGGCACACCCGTGCTTCAAGATGGGAGAGACATTCTCAGAAGAGGTAGCAGAGCCCCTGTCTACTAATATTTTCAAATCTAGAGGGGTGGCAGCTTGAAAGCTTTCCTTCCTGAGAAGAGCTGGACCCAGTACACTGGAAGCAAAGTGAAATTGCCCAAGAATCTGCTCTCCAGCAGCTTGAGACATGATCTGATGGACTGACTGTGAGTCACTGGCAGGGGCAGACAGTCTGCTGTGAGCAGTGGAGGAGGCAGGAGGTGGTGGCAGGTGAAGCAGGTGCTTGCTGCCCTCTGTGTGTCCTCCCTCCATGAGCTGTCTCTGTCTCCTGCAGCGTACCAGCCCAGAAGGCGGGATCCACCTCAACTGCCATTACTGCCACAATCTGTTCAGCGGGAAGCCGGAGATCCTAGACTGGCAGGTGAGGACTTCCACCAGGGGGATGTTGACATGGAAGCCAACCCTAGTGAGGTCCACAGGGCTCCTCCCTGATCAAAGCAGAGCTCCTTCTGTGCCAGAGCTCTGGATGCCCTAGCTGCAGAGACATGCCTGGAGACTGCCCTGAGTGCTGTGCTCCTGATGCTCAGCAGGATGTCAGAAGAGCAGGAGGACACCACTTCTGCCAAACGCCATGCCAGGAGAGCTGGGGTCTTGACTCAGCCCTGTGGTCTTGCTCTTGCTTCCCTGAGAAGCGTGGGGACCTCCTGCCAACCTGGTGGTGGTCTCTTTGGCAGGACAAGGTGTATCAGTTCTGCTGCAAGGACTGCTGCGAGGACTTCAAGCGGCTGCGTGGGGTGGTGTCTCAGTGTGAGCACTGCAAGCAGGAGAAGCTGCTGCATGAGAAGATCCGCTTCTCTGGAGTGGAGAAGAATTTCTGCAGCGAAGGTACTTGGGGAAGGCACAGGAGAGGCAGAGCCCCCATGCCAGCCCATGCAGAGGGAGGAGAAGAGAGCATGGAGAGGAACAGAGGGGAGACGGTCTTAGCCAGGCCCTGGGGCGAGCGCCTGACCATGCAGTGAAGGGAGGACTGTCGTGGGGATGGCTTGCTGTCCAGCCAGGCCCTAGGGCAATATCTTTACCGTTCATTGTGTCCTTGGGGAGGGCTTTCTCACAGCTTTTCTCTCTCTGGGGGCTGGGGAGACAGCAGGTGGCAGCTCCGCTCCTCCTGTCATCATGCACTTCTACACTCTTGCGTCTGGGCTGGCCTGACCTGGCCTTGCCCTGCCTGCTGGGTTCCTGCACACAGGAGGTTGGAGTCAGACTCTTCCTAGAAGCATGGAGGTGAGAGATGGCAAGTCCCCATGAGGTCCCATCTTATCCCAGCCCCAGGGGCCAGTGCTGGATTGTTCCCTGCAGTGTGTTGCATATGCTCTGTTGTCTCCGCAGACCTGGATTCTGGTCATGTTTGGGTCAGGGAGGCCCCCAGTTCATCCTGGGAAGGTTTCACTCCTATTGTTTCTCCGCAGGGTGTGTGCTTCTTTACAAACAGGATTTCACCAAGAACCTGGGCCTGTGCTGCATCACCTGCACCTACTGTTCTCAGACCTGCCAGCGGGCGGTCACCGAGCAGCTGGAGGGCAGCACCTGGGACTTCTGTAGTGAAGACTGCAAAAGCAAATACTTGCTCTGGTACTTCAAGGTCAGTATTGGCACTGGCAGCTTGTGCTAAGTGCTGTGGTGGGCACGGCACCCAGATAAGTGGGCATTGCACTGAGGAAGTTCACACTGCTGGAGTCTGGCTGGCACTGCTGCGGAGAACCTGGCACTGCTGGAGTCCTGCCTGGCAATGACGGGACACTGCTACGGGCAAGCTCACGTAGCTGGAGTCCCCAGCTGATCCTGCCAGAGCACTGCCCTGAGGAAGCTCACAGTGCTGGATCCGCGGCTAGTGCTGCTGGGAGAAGTTCGCACCGCTGGAGTCCCTGGCTGGCACTGGCAGGGCACTGCTGTGGGGAAGCTCACAGCACCTTGCCATGTGCACCTTTCACTGGAGAGTTGTGTTGCACTCGGAGGGGGTGTGGTTAGTTACTCGTTGTTTCTCTCCTGCTGATGCGGGCTTTAGGCAGCTCGGTGCCATGCCTGCAAGCGTCAGGGGAAGCTGCTGGAAACCATCCACTGGCGGGGGCAAATCAAACACTTCTGCAACCAGCAGTGTCTGCTGCGATTTTACAATCAACAGAACCAGCCCAACCTGGACACGCAGAAGGGGCCCGAGAGCCTGCTG
>NW_009953098.1:883465-893743 GCF_000747805.2 Chaetura pelagica | reverse complement strand
TGAGTAGGAGGGAGGGAGGGGACCTGCATAGCTCAGTCTGAGAGACACAGGGAAGACTGAACAGCAAGGGGTGGAAGCTTCCTGCCCGGGACTGGATGAGATGCTAGGGAACAATCCTGCACTGGCCCTTGGGGGGGAAAGAACGGAGTGGGACCTAATGGGGCTTCTCCATCTCTAACATCTATGGTTCTATGACACACAGGGCCCAGACGGGAGGAGCCGGTGCCAACGTGCTGCCTGTAGCTCACACTCTTAGCGAGGATACTCAGGGATTTAACATCCTCATGTTGCCAGCGGAGAGCTCGATTTACAGGGTTAGGGGACAGCACGGTTTGGCATGATAATCCACCTGCAGCCCCACATCACCTCTGAGCTGTGACCTTCTCAGATCTCATAAGCTAATCAGGATCGAGCCAGGTCAGTGCTTGGATGGGAAACATTGAAGGAAAATACAGGGTGCTGCAGGAGGTGGAACTGGTGATGCTGTAGGTGAGCTCTCCTCAGACAGAGCTGAATCTAGAATGATCTTGAGGGAGTGCTAAGCTGCTGGAGGCACTCTGTCTTGTGATCTTAGAATGGTCTACTACCACTTACCCAAAGACTGCTGCAGTTTTGGGGAGTTGCAAACCCCGTCTCCTGGATAACCCAGTTCTACATCTGTGGAGTTCCAGCTGGAGAGGAGATTTTCACTGCCTGTTTCCCCATTTCCTATCATTTACTTGAGCCAGTTGCTTATGAAAGGTTGCAAAGTGCTTTGGGGTCCCTCAGGATGGAAGGTGCTCAAAGTAACAGTGACAAGACATCGCTTGGCCCTCGGACATTTGTGTAGTCTCGTTCTGCTTGGTGCACAGGCCACAATTTTCTAGGTAAACTCTGTGAATGCCTGCAGCCTATGGTGGGACTTGCTTTGGTGCATCAAGCTTCAACAGGTACCTGCATCTCAGGCTCAGAGCTTTGCTGCCCTCCCTGGGATTCCATGAGGTGTGAAACCCTGACTAGGGTGCGCCAAAGAGGGGAAACCAAGACAAGGACCTTCCCGTGAGAGACCTCATCCTCCATCTTCAGACTCTTCCTGCTTCCTCTCCTGATGGCAGTGAACTGATTGTGAGATGGGGAAAACCCTGGATGGCAGAGCTGCTCTGCCAGAAGAAGCAAGTTCTCCCAGCCAGAGAAGTCTCAACCCTACCCTTCAGGAGCCAGGCTCCATAAAAGGCTGTGTGAGGCTATGGGTCATGTGGCAGCACATTGGAGTGACCTGGATAAGGAACTGTTGGTTTCTGCTGGCATGGGCGTGCTCAGGAGGAGTCTGCTTGATGGACCACAGACTGTCCTGCTGCCCAGTGGAGTCCTATGGGGGGGAGGAGACAGGCCTTTCTCCACAAAGACATATTAAACTTGCTGGTTCCTGTTGCTCACCAAGTGATTCCAGAGCCCTAGCCATGCTGTTCTATTTATCCTCTCCTTTCAAGGCGTCTTGGTTGTGAGGGACCCATAACAGTGATTTTGGGACACAGGCACAGCAGGGAAGCTCTGCCTGCAGCAGAGGCCAAAGGGTTCACATCATTTTGTCGTTTCCCTGGAGCCATGGACTGCAAGACTCTGAGAAGTACCTCTCTGCATCACCAACAACCGTGAGAGTCTGAGCTCTCCCTTCCACCATGTCTCTGGAGATGCACAAGAACTTTGCAGTTTGGCACATGAAGTGTCACCCTTCACTGTGCCACAGCTGCCTCTCCAAGTGCCCTGGGAGGCAGAGGACTTAGGGCAGCCAAGGGAAAGCCTGTCAGCAATGGTGAGCGCTCAGCTGAGCATGAGCTCCAGATTGCCCCAGCACCTGCTGTGCTTGGTGAATGCTGCTGGTGGCATGTGTGTTCTGGCACACCCATCCCCTGCCAGTTGTGGACATCCTTGTCCTGGGACTGTGACATACTGCTCGGCTTGCAGAGGAAGGGTGCTGGAGCCAGGGCCTGCCCTGTGCCTACATGGAGAGCTTTCCAGCACAGTGTGATGTAGAGGATTTCGGGAGGAGGAGGCTGTCAGTGCATGGTGAGGAACAACTTCTGCCTGCTCTAGCCAGAGACTCCTGTGGACCTGGCAGCTGTGTTGCCAGTCACAAGGGACTACCTGGATTTCAGGCCCGTCTTGGACAGAGCTCCTGATTACTTGCTTCTTCTCTTGCAGCCAGTGGTTGCCTGAAACCATTAATTCCTGTGACCCAGTGGCTGCTGCCAACCTGGGGATCCTGAGAGTGCTTGCTGATGATAAAAGTGGTCATTTCTTTGCTGGGAACAGTCTGTGTAATGAGGGATCGAGGAGCTTCTGCCACAGGACTGTCCCCAAAGACTTCCAAGAGGAACTGGCTCTGCACTGGGCCATCTAACTGGAGAGGATAGAGGCCCAGAAGTCACCGTTGGTGCAGGCAATGCCCTGACAGTTCTTTGCTGGTGTTGGGGTGAGAGTAAAGAACAAGCTGCAACTTTCCTGGAAGCCTGGACATGTAGCACATGGAGCTTTGTGGCTCAAGCGTCTTCTTGTTTCCCTTAGTCCTAAATCACTGGCCTGTGGGGCAATCAACTTTGCTTTTGATTCCACTGCAGCAGAAACTCTGCTCATACTCCATAGCTTGTCTTTTCTCATTCAAGCCATTGATGTCTCCCACCTAGACCTGGTGCATTTCTGCTTTGGGCTGATCAGGGGGAGTGCTTGGACCCATTGAGATGGTTGCAGGTCCTGGCTGAATGCTTAGCTGCAGGCTAAGGACCTTTCTCCATCTGAAACTGACCCACACCCCCGTGGTGGTGAGCAAGTGGACCTTGCTTGTCTTCCAGTTGCTCCAGATCTGTTCTGTGTTTCCTTGGGACAGAGGAAATCTGCACAGTGCAAATGCCCATGTGTTGGTCCTTTTGGGAGTCTGGGTCTTTTCCTGGAGAGCCTATCTGTATGTAGGAGCTGCAAATGGACCCGCCACTCCCTTTGTGTGCTGAGACCTGCTCCTTTCCTTGCAGGTGTCTCCTTCACGAATGGCCCATGGTTAGTCCATGCTGTAGAAGGCAGTTCTTTCTGCCAGCCACATGGGTAACCAGGGCTCACTGGAGTCTTGGGTGAAGGCACTCTTAGTTCATCAGCCTTTGAGATGGGTGCAGGTTCTCTGCACAGCATATAAACTGGAATTGCCATCCAAGCCAGGAGGGTATTGTCACCACCTGAGACTCGTGTCTGCCATCTCTTACCTGCAGGTGATCCCCTCTTTCCTTAGGGGAATGGTCTGTGTCCCTAGGGCTGGGGCAAAACTCTCTCTGCTTTCTGGGATATCTCTGCTAGCTCTGTCACCATCTTCCTAGGGATCTCGAAGCACTTTGCCAAGATATTTGTAGCAGGGAGATGAAGCACAGGTAGGGGCCATGGCTCGGTACAGCAAGCCAATAGGCAGAGCTGGGCGTAGAACCCTGGGTCCCTCTCTCTACAAGGGGCTGGGATTTCTCCTGACCTGCTCTGAGGGCGATGGGGTGGACTGCAAGGGAGCACAAAATGACATGGGAATTACTTGATTTTGTAGTTGTAGTGCCTTCTGAGCTGCTAGGGCTAGAAATTGTGGAAACGTTAACTGTTCCTGGGGTGGTCAGGAGCAGTTTCTGGGGAGCCTATCCCTGCCTTCTGGCTGCTGCTCCCTCTAGTTCCAGCAGTGGGACCTCCTGGCTCAGGAGCTCTTGAACTTAAAAGTAATTGCTTTCTCTTACAGGTCAGACTTCAGAGCCAAAACCATCTGCCCCTTCCTCACAGAAGGCAGAGACTAACATGGTAAGGCCTATTGAAGATAGGAGTTTGCAAGATAGCACAAAGGGGCTGTCCCCAGAGGACAGATCTGCCATTGCTCAGGGACATTTCATTCTTCTACAACAAAGGCATTTTAAGATGTCTGGGTAGTGGGAGCTGATAAGAGCTGCTGGGGAGAGCAGCACCAGCATATCTCCTGCAAGGAGGAAGAATAACCATTCCCCAGGAATAGGTGATGGGCTCCAGAACAGCCTGCCACTGTGGCACTGGCTTCTTTTCACAGTGCTCCCTGTGCCTGGATGTATTTGTTGTCCCACTATACCCCACTGCCCTGTGGGGCAGGAGTGACCACTGCCAGGCTGCCTGCTGGCTGCTGCAGAGATGCCACATGGGTTTGATACCTGCCAAGAGCAGCCTGGCAACCCTTTGGCCAGGCCTGACTGTGGGAATGTCCGCATGTGTGGTGGGAACTGCCAGGCTTCAGGAGGTGCTTTGGGAATCTCTCCAGCTGGACCCATGTATGCTGCCAAGATGGTGCTGCCGTAGGTGGACACCAACCTCCTGCTCTCTGCATTTCCTCAGCTCTCAGCCAAGACCTCCTCAGCCCAGATGTCTCCAGCCACACCACCTCCCCCACCCGCTCCACTTCCAGCTACCCCTCGGAAAAACAAAGCTGCCATGTGTAAACCACTGATGCAGAACCGGGGCATTTCCTGCAAGATAGAAATGAAGTCCAAAGGATGCCAGACAGGTAGGAAAAGGAGACATCACTGCAGGATTACAGGGGCATTTTGGAAAGGCAGGTGGCCCGTCCCTGCTCCAGAGTAACTAAATGTGAATCGAGCTTGAAATGCTGTACTGTGCTGAAGAGTCTCAGGGCAGTGCAGGCCAAACGCAGCAGGGCTGGAGGTAGGGAGCCCATTCCCATCAGTAGCAAAAGGAGAGATGCAGAGAGCACTGCAGCATGATCCCACCTCTTGTGGAACAGCTCCCATTACTCTGAAGATGGTCACTTGTCTGAGGGCCTGTCTGCTGAGCAGGTTCCGCTCTAGCTCCTGTCAGGCATGTGTATGTGATCTCCAGCATATGCAAGGCAACCAGGCCTCTGAGCAGAGCCACCTAAGAGCAGGGCTTGCATCTCTGGCTAAGGCAAGTGTCTCCTGTTGCAAGGCTGTTTGGCTTGCTGCTGCTCCAGCTCTGCCCATGAGTCACAGAGCTGATAGCTGGTAGGGCCGTGGTGCTGGATGGCTGGGGGCATGGCAGAGCACAGTGGGGCTGAGTGGAGGAGCTGCTAGCAGCAAGCTCACTGACATACTTTTGCTCTTGTCAGAGGCTGACTGGAAGCCCCAGGTGATTGTGTTGCCAATTCCTGTCCCGATCTTCGTGCCTGTGCCTATGCATATGTACTGCCAGAAAGTACCTGTGCCTTTCTCCATGCCTGTCCCGGTAAGCAAAACACTCCCGTGTGCTCATGTTCTGTTACTGTCTCAATCCTGCCTTGCTGCAGCCCCCCTGCTTCTCTGTTTGTCCTCTTCTCCTGCCTCTGCTTTGATGTCATTTGGCTGAGTGTCAGTTTTCTGCCCATGTGCTGTTGTTGACAGGTGCCTGTGCCAATGTTCCTGCCCACCACGCTGGAGAGCACAGATAAGATTGTGGAGACCATTGAGGAGCTGAAAGTAAAGATCCCCTCCAATCCCCTGGAGGCTGACATCCTGGCCATGGCTGAGATGATTGCAGAGGCTGAAGAACTGGACAAGGCCTCCTCAGACCTGTGTGGTAGGTTCAACTGTGGCTTGGTCTGGCCCAACAGCTGGGATCATGTGGGGTTTGCCAGCTCTTGGAGCTAGAGCATCTGCCTGGATCGTAATTCCCCCAGAGTCTTTGGAAAGGGAACAGGGAAGAGCAAACCCTCAACTTCTCCTGAGGAGGTACCAGGAGGGAAGAGCTGCAGCAGGGGGCAGTGTCTGCCACTGTCCCTTTCGGGGATCCCAGTCTCATGGCACATGTGCAGCACTGTTAGTTTTTTCAGGTGGCTGTTCAGGCTTTTACCTAAAGCAGCTTCTCAGCCAGAAGACCAGCAGTCCTGACCTTGCAGGAGGGCTGCATTCCTCAAGCCCCAGCGACTAGGGCTGTGGCTGAGGAGAGGACAAATGTCCAACATCTTGCTGGGCAGCACAGATGTCATGGGGCTGCCTTGAGCACAGGACTTATGTTCTGCAGGGAGCCTGGCTTCATTTTCAAGCCATCACAGGAAAAACACACAAAAGGCTTTCTTGAAAGTTGGGTTTACGATCTGCTTTTGCATTGCAGACCTGGTGAGTAACCAGAGTGCAGAGGGTCTCCTGGAGGACTGTGATCTTTTTGGACCAGCACGGGATGATGTGTTGGCTATGGCTGTCAAGATGGCAAATGTCCTCGATGAGCCGGGCCAGGACCTGGAGGCTGACTTCCCTAAGAGTAAGAGCTGGGTGAAGCAGGCATGCAGGGCTGCTCATGCTGCAGCAGGGTCCTTCTGCTGCCCTCAGCCAACCATTGCCATCAGCATTAAGAGCTCTGTAAACTTACCTCCCCATGCCCTCTGACTGACCAGACTTGAGGCAGGGGTGAGGAGACCACAACTTTTGAGGGAGTGCCCATTTTTCTAGACTAACTGGCCTGTTGTGAAGATAGGTCTGCAGAGAATGGAGAAGAAGATTATTTTAACAGCACAAAGAGCAGGGCAGCAGTGATGGTGTGCTTAAGGATGATGATTCCAGAGGATCTAGCGAGGCAAGAGAGAGACCTGAAGAGGGCATGACATCCTGGGAGACAGCAGGATTGCTTAGTGTCCATTAGCGGGCAGAAGGTCGAAGGAGCAGGGACTTGCAGGAGCACAGCAGTGCTAAGGCAGGATGCTAGTAGCAGAGGGCAGAGAACTGGGTGCCAAACAAAAAATGTCAGGGGAGAATATGGAGCTCTGATTAGTCTGAGAAAGCTTAGCATCATCTGCAAAACCTGTGTTTTCTTTTTTGGGCTGCGGCTAGAAGTCCACGCCAAGCAGTGATGGAGGGTGTGAAGCATTGGGCTTTGTGTTCCCCTCTTCATCTTGTTGTAAGAACCAGGCCAGCACAGAGGACAGGATGAGAAGTCTCAGCTGAGCCCTTCTGCCTGTGGTTTTTTTCAGACCCTTTAGACATCAACCCCAGCGTAGACTTCCTCTTTGACTGTGGACTGGTGGGACCAGATGATGTGTCCACAGAGCAAGATCTGCCTCGGGCTGTCCGAAAGGTGAGCTCTCCATGGGTACTGCCTGCTTAAAGCTCTTTGGGTTTGCAGTGGGAGCTGCCAACTGGGACATATGAGGTGAAGCGTGCCAGAGGCTTTGGTGTGTTGGGGAGGTTGTGCCTTCTCACTTCAGGGCATGCCTGGCTTGTGGGCTGCTTGTTGAATGAAGATACTTGCCTGTCACTTCAAACAAGCTTTGAATGCCACGTACCATGTGAGAGCTGGCCTCTTTCTTCCCTGTGGTGCTCATAACTAGTAGACATTGTCAACTTGGCTGTCAGCAGAAAGGTGCCTGCTGGCTGTGGGCACAGGCACACTGAGAGGGAGCTGGTCAGCTGGTCTGAGGGGTGGCCAGGACTCTTTCATCTGCCCCAGCTAGGTGCCCAGTCTCACAGTACACCTCTCTACAGGGACAGAAGCGTCTGGTGCTCTCTGAAAGCTGCTCCCGGGACTCAATGAGCAGCCAGCCCAGCTGCACGGTGCTGAACTATTCCTATGGTGTGAATGCCTGGAAGTCCTGGGTGCAAGCCAAGTATGCAGGGGGAGAGACCAGCAAGGGAGAGGAGCTACGCTTTGGCCGTAAGTACCCTTGTCTGAATGGGGTAGAGTGGCAGAAGCCTCCCAGAAGCTTGGTCCCAGGGTGTTGTGGCCTTGTTTCCACAGCCAAGCCCATGAGGATCAAGGAAGACATCTTGGCCTGCACAGCAGCTGAGCTCAACTATGGTCTGGCCCAATTTGTCAAGGAGATAACACGGCCCAACGGGGAGCGCTACGAGCCAGACAGCATCTATTACCTCTGCCTTGGCATCCAGCAGGTGAGGGAGGCCTTGCTGCCTTCAAGTCCTCCACAGCCAGACCCAGGGGTCAGATCTGGTGAGAGGAGCTTATGCCCTTTATTCTGCCTTCTGGGGACCTAGAGAGTCTCATTGGACTTCAGTGCCCCATCCCAGGAGACCTGGTTCAGTCTTTGTTCCCAAGCCCAGTGGGTAGGGTGGCAGCTGTTGCCCAGCCTTGCACCCTCTTGCACATCCTTGAAGTGGGCTGTGAGATCTCCTCAAACTCAGTTCCTTCTTCAACACCAAGTCTGCTTTGTCATGCCCTGGGGTTCTCCTCACAGCTTTCTGAAGTGGCTGGTTTTGGGAGTCTGACCTGCATCTCTGGTTGTACAAGAAAGGGCACTGTGCATGTTCGCCCTGGGCTCTCTGGGGAGGGTTTGTATTCCAGGTGCTGCCATGTCCCTCTTGACTGTGTGTTCTGTCCTTTCTAGTACCTGCTCGAGAACAATCGTATGGTGAATATATTTACAGACCTTTACTACTTGACCTTCGTGCAGGAGCTGAACAAGTCCCTGAGTGGCTGGCAACCCACAGTCTTACCAAATAGTACGTGTCTCCAGAGTACCCTCAGTCAGCACACATAACCAGTTTGTGCTCCTTGGATCCTCCGGTCTGATTGTGCTCCCCCACCCTCAACCTGCTTCCTCAGCACAGGCAGCCAAGTCCTCCTGTATCTTGGGGTCATCCTGACCTGCACTGACAGTGGAGCCAGCCTTGTTTACACCTCAGCAGCTTCTGTTGCCCAGAGTCAGGGTAGCTGGGAGCAGAGCATGGCTGCTTTGTGTCCTGGGACAGTTTGAATCTTTACAACACATCACAGTGATGTCTCCACTCTTTGGCAAAGAGGATCCCAAGCCAGAATGCACACTGGTCCATATCTTTTTGTCCCCAGCTTGTGGAGGAGCCCTGCACACCATGCTGAGTGTTGACCAGGGTTGCTGTGCTGCTGCCTTGTGAGCAGACTAACTTTAAGCTCTGCAGAGGCTTTTAATGATACTGTGACTAGGTCTGCCTTCCCTGCTATGTCTTGTCAATTCACAGCTCCAGCCTCACCTCTCCATATTGGCTTACCCAGGCAGAGGTGTTTGGCTGCAAACTTGTGTGTCTAGGCAGGAGCTGGCCATGTCTGTCCTCCCTGCTGCTTTTCCTTCATCTCATGCTGAGCGTGGTGGAGCACTGAGCTGGTGTTCACTTTGTGGCCCTCTATAAGGATGAGCAGTTAGGATTGATTTGGGTTCCGGCCTGTGGTTTGGCTGCACTTTGGGGTGGCTTGTGGCTGGACAGAGCCATCAGCATGTGGCTTGCTTCTGGAGAAGTAATCTCTTGGAAAAGGGGGTGTTGTGAAGCATCAGTCCTTTGCAATGCTTGTTGGGGCAGGGTGGAGGGATTGCCCTAAGGCCACTGGTGATGTGACCTGATTCTTCCTCTGTGTGTTGCAGACACAGTTTTCTCACGTGTTGAGGAGGAGCACCTCTGGGAGTGCAAGCAGCTGGGCGTTTACTCGCCCTTTGTGCTCCTTAACACCCTCATGTTCTTCAACACCAAGTTTTTTGGGCTGCAGACAGCAGAGGAGCACATGCAGCTCTCCTTCACCAACGTGGTGCGCCAGTCCCGCAAGTGCACCACGGCCCGTGGGGTGACCAAGGTGGTGAGCATCCGCTACTGCGCTCCTGCCAAGCAGAAGAAAGGCCGAGGTAGGGTCTGACAGAGCCACCCCTCTGTCCCTCCCCCTGCCTCCCTCTCTGGGTCCCAGCTGTGATCCTGTGCTGTCCCACTTTGCAGATGGCAGCTCTGGAAAGCGGAAGCGAGATGAGGAGGTACCAGTGCTGGAGCAACGAGAGAACAGGATGAACCCACTCCGATGCCCAGTCAAGTTCTATGAGTTCTATCTCTCAAAATGGTGAGGCATTCTCTGGAGAAGGGGCGTGTGCCATTTTGGGGCCACGTTTCAGTTTTGGTGGGACTCTGTGGAGTGGCTGCTGCTCTCCAAACATTTTTACTATTGAGTGTGAAGCCTTGCCCGGAGTCTGTGCTACTTGTGTAGACCATGGTTGGGAGGATGCCTTCTCCCAGGGCCCTTCCACTGCTGCCTCTCTCCTGACAGGCAGGAGTGTTCAGTATGAGTCCTGGTGCTTGGCTGGCTAGGGGCTTTGGCCCTGAGTGAGGAGCTGCAGACTCAGTTTGTCTCCTTCTGCTGAGGGATGAGAGGCCCTGTTGATATGAGGACAGTCCAGGTTTTCTGAGCCCCTGAACTGATATCCCAAGGCTCACCTTCCTCTCTCTTCACAGTCCCGAGAGCCTGCGGAACCGCAGCGACGTCTTCTACCTGCAGCCCGAGCGGTCGTGCATCGCCGAGTCCCCGCTCTGGTACTCGGTGATCCCCATGGACCGGAGCATGTTGGAG
>NW_009953098.1:880737-883265 GCF_000747805.2 Chaetura pelagica | reverse complement strand
CTGAACCGCATCCTGGCCGTCAGGGAGATCTATGAGGAGCACAGTCGGCTCAGTGGCCTGGAGGATGACATGGACTAAAGAGAGAGGTGCTGCCAGGCTGGCTGCTTGCCAGCCCTGGATGTCTCATCTTCCGGCCTCTGGCTGCAGGGCAGGGGCTGTGCAGCGTGGGAGGGGACAGTGCTGTGGCAGTGCTGTCTCTTCATCGTTGCTGGACTTGGACATCCCATCCTGCTTGTTACAGGCCTCTCCTATGTACATGGCCCCTGCGCTCAGCCCTGTCTCTTGTCCTGGATGCTGGCTGAGCCATCTTCCCCAGGGCCAGTCCCCATAGCACAGGGGTGGCAAGGCTCCCCTTGCTGCCCTGGCACTGCCCCCCTCTTCCTTTGCGCCAGGGCAGGAACCGCACAATACAGCAGAGCGCAGTCTGGGACCAGCAGTCCTTTCAATTCCCCCTTCCTTTAGCCTCCCCCCGTGAAGCTTCAGATGGCAGGGCAGAGCTTTGCTGCTGTGGCATGATGGTGTTTTCAAGCCAATGGGGAAGGACCACTGGCAGCCTGAGAGTTGCTGGGCCAAGGGGAATGATTGTTCCTGGGGATGGGAGAGGCTTGGGCTTAGGAATGAGGAGGGGAGAAGAGGAAGCTGGTGCTGGAGCGTGGGGACAGAGACATGGCCTCGCTGCAGGGATACCTCCCTTGTACACAGCCAGACTCCTTCCCTCAATTTTATCAATGCTTTCTGAGTTGGTGGAAAGCTGATGGAGGTGGTCTGTGCCAGCACTGCTCCTTTGTCCCTGCTGTCCCCTGTCCTGGTGTAACCTCCCCTCCCTGGACAAGGTGCCATCAGTGGGTCCGTCCACTCTGGCCAGGGGCTTGGGCAGCTGCTGGCAGAGGTGAGGCTCTCTGCCTGCCCTCCCCCTCCCAAAGCAGTGGGGGGCTAGCACCCTGCCCAGGGCAAGCCTGACTCTGTCTGTGCTGCTCTCACTAACTCCTGCCCCTCCTTGTGTTCTGGTCAGTTTTCTTGAGCTGTACATTGGTCTCTTGTTGAGCCTGTATATATTGTTCTGGGCCCTCTGTTCTCTGTGTTTATGTGGAGAGTGAGCCACTCCCCAGTCTTGTTGTAGTGATGCCAGGGCAGTAGGACTAACCCTGTCTCTGGAAAACATTAATTTCAAATAAAGATGCAGAAAACTTTTGGCAGCTGCTGCTTTCCCCCTCTGGGCAGGGTGAGCATCCTGTCCAGCATGGACTCCTGTCCATCCCTGTCTGGCTTTGCTGTCTGCACTTCCTCACCTTGTCTGGCTCCTGGTTTGCTGCTAGCTTTGGCATGCTGGAATGGCCCATGATGCTGTGGCCACTGATGCCAACCTGTGTGCCCCGCCTTTCCCTGCCCTGCTTTTTTCCTGTCTGTCCCTTCCCACAGGGCTGCAGCCCAACCCAAGCCAGTGGTGGCCCTGCCCCAGCTACAGACAGACCTGTTGGAGAGCAATGCCGCGGAGCCCGGGGTAGAGCAGGAGTCAAGTGAGGTGCAGTGGGTGTTTATTTGCTTATCCAAGGCTGTCAGGCCCCTGCCCCAGCCCAGCTCTATTCTCAACTCCAGGGCTCCCAGGAGCCCAGGGGTGCAGCCAAGCTGTGCCCCTGGGTCCATGCCCATCCAACTCTTGCACTGGCCACAAGCCTGCCAGGGCCTGGAGACAGAGCCGCAGAACTGTGGCCACTGGTACATCACCCATCCCTGAATATCCCAGCAGGTCATGTTCACACTGCCAGGTCTGCTGCTCGTGCCTTCCCATGGGACCCACTGGCTCCCCCCAGCCATGCACCCGCCTTTCCCAGGGGTGTCGGGCTTTGGGGGGGTCTTCCAGCAGCCACGGGGCTGCTACCGCTGGGCAGGGTAAGGTGGGTGCTGGGGAGCCCTGCAGGGCTGTCATCTCTGGGCAGGATGTGACACTTGGACCTTGGCCCCTGCCAGCATTTAGTGAGACCCAGGTGGTAGATCTCCACCAGGTTGAGCAGCAGGGACACGCAGGCTACTCCCAGCATGAAGATGAAGATGGTCTTCTCGGTGGGCTGGGAGGTGTAGCAGTTGACAGTGTTAGGGCAGGGCCAGCAGCTGCAGGTGTAGAGAGGCTTCAGCTGGAACCCATACAAGGCGTACTGGCCCACAATGAAGCTCACTTCCAAGAGAGCCTTGAAGATGACATTGCAGACATATGTCCTCAGGATAGCTCCCTGCATGCAGACCTGTCCCTGTGCATCCCCCACAGGGACCTGGGGCTGCCTGGGGCGCTGCCTCCCAGCCCAGCCACCAGCCTGTACCGCCGCTTGCTGCTGCGCCTTCTCCATATGCACCAGGTGCAGGATGTGGCCAAGGTACACGAGGCTGGGGGTGAAGACGAAGATGATCTGCAGGACCCAGAAATGGAGGTGGGAGATGGGGAAGGTGCTGTCATAGCAGGCAATCTCGCAGCCAGGCTGCTGCGTGTCACAGGAGAAACAAGACAGCTCATTGCCCCAGACCCACTCCGCAGG
>NW_009953098.1:875521-880023 GCF_000747805.2 Chaetura pelagica | reverse complement strand
GTAGCAGTTGACAGTTTTAGGGCAGGGCCAGCAGCTGCAGGTGTAGAGAGGCTTCAGCTGGAACCCATACAAGGCGTACTGGCCCACAATGAAGCTCACTTCCAAGAGAGCCTTGAAGATGACATTGCAGACATATGTCCTCAGGATAGCTCCCTGCATGCAGACCTGTCCCTGTGCATCCCCCACAGGGACCTGGGGCTGCCTGGGGCGCTGCCTCCCAGCCCAGCCACCAGCCTGTACCGCCGCTTGCTGCTGCGCCTTCTCCATATGCACCAGGTGCAGGATGTGGCCAAGGTACACGAGGCTGGGGGTGAAGACGAAGATGATCTGCAGGACCCAGAAATGGAGGTGGGAGATGGGGAAGGTGCTGTCATAGCAGGCAATCTCGCAGCCAGGCTGCTGCGTGTCACAGGAGAAACAAGACAGCTCATTGCCCCAGACCCACTCGGCAGCCGCCCCCAGCACCAGGATGCGGAAGACGCAGAGGACGGTGAGCCAGACCTTCCCCACCACTGTGGAGTGCTCCTGGGCACTCTCCAGCAGCCACCCCAGCAGGCTCCAGTCCCCCATGGTACACACTGCTGTGCCCTGCAAGACACCAGCCCTCCAGACACAGCCACCCCACAACCCACCAAACCCCATCCCCCAGCCAGGCAGGGGTGCAGGGATCCAAGCCAGGGCTGTCCCTGGGGTGTCCCCACCCTGCATCCCATGGGACCCCTTAACCTGTCATGGGGAGGGCAGTGGGAGCAGAAACCACTGGCAGAAAGCAGCCCTGCTGCGCTGGAAGCACCATAGAGAACATGGCAATGGTGATCAGGCACAGGGACTCCTCACCGTTGGCAGATGTGTGGGGCAGAGCCTGGTGCTCCTGTGCTGTTGGGTCCCCTTGGTGGAGAAAGGCAGGATGCTGCAAGGCCCCTTCCCAGACGGTCCCTGGCTTCTCAGTGGGGTGTCATCAGGTCTGCCCAGCTCTGTCTATCCACCCAACAGTGGGCACAGAGCTTTTGGGGCATGAGGCAGCAGTGTGCCCCATTGGCTTTTGTTGTGACTGGCAGATGAAACAGCCACTGGGGAAACATTTTCCCTCTATTTTTGGTCTGGGCACTTTTCTAAATATATTCGGGGCTGCAGGGGCTGGCACTGGGGGAGCTTGAGCCCTTGGACACTGCTCAATGCCACCCAGGGGTCACTGCTATCACACACCAGCTGCCAGGGCACTGTGGCCAAAGCCCCAGCCCAAGCACTGCAGCCCCCACAGCCCTTGGTGGCACCCACTTGGGCTAGGGTGCATGGGTGGCACCCTGTGCTAGCACCTCAGTCCCCAGGATGTCCCAGTTGGAGCAGAAAGGATGGAGGCAGCACCTGAGAATGGAGATTTAATGGCCTAAGATGCCCTCCTGGCTGTCCGGCCCCTGAGGGATGCTATCCATAGGACAGGGACAGCACAGGGCAATGGGGGGGCTGTGGCCTGGGGACAAGGACCAGGGCCCCTGCAGCGCTGACCCTAGCAGGCAGAGCAGCGGTCGCCCTTCTCCTGCAGCCCAGGGTTGCGGCGCAGCATGTCCTTGAGAGAGCCATCCTGCTCCGTCAGCAGCTGGTTGATCTCGTTCTGCTTGTACTCAGAGGAGAGCTTGTGCCCGTAGAAGGAGCCCTTTGATGACGACGGGTTGGAGTTGTGCTGGCCTCGGCGGGCACAGGCCCGCACCACCAGGTAGACCAGCTCTGCCATGTTGAGGACGATGCAGATGCTGGAGGTGACCAGCATGAAGACGGTGAAGACTGTCTTCTCAGTGGGCCTGGAGATGAAGCAGTCAACGGTGTTGGGGCAGGGGTAGGCCTCGCACTTGACCAAACGCACCATCTGGTAGCCCGGGTAGAGCATGTAGAAGATGTACATGAACACAGCCTCAAAGAGCAGCCTGAAGACCACACTGCAGACATATGTCCACCACAGCGAGCCTGATATGCGCATCTTATGCTTCTTCACCTCCTCCATGTGCTTGGGGTCTGCGTGTCCTGTCAGCACCAGCAGCTTCTTCTCCTGGTGCTGCTGGTAGGCCACGTGCATCGCCACGAGGAGCGCCGGCGTGGTGACAAGGATGAGCTGTAGGGCCCACAGACGGATATGGGAGATGGGGAAGAAGTGGTCATAGCAGACGCTGTTGCAGCCGGGCTGCTGGGTGTTGCAAGTGAAGGCAGATTTCTCATCCCCCCAGACGCTCTCGGCTGCCACCACCAGCACCATTATCCGAAAGATGAAGATGACAGAGAGCCAGATGCGCCCGATGGCAGTGGAGTGGCGGTTCACCCCGCTCAGCACCGTGTAGAGGCCTGCCCAATTCATCGTTCCTCACTTCTGCAGGAACAAGCACCAAGAGACTGTGTTAGGAGTGGGAAGGGCCCCTGGCTGAGAGCCACCACGTCTTGGTCCCGGTGGCAGCAGACCCAGGAGGAATCCAGGAGCAACTGGCCGCTGCAGCCCTGGTAAGTGGACAGCAGGATGCACAGGTGGCAGGGTGGCTCCCACTGCTGAAGCAGTTCAGGACAGCATTATGGACGGAGCAGCAGGGGACTGGTTGGCCCTGCAGTGCCAGCTGCTCCTGTCCTGCCACCCCACACTGCTACAGCAATTCTGACCCATTGCTGCCTCAGGAAATGGGGGTGAAGCTCCCACAGTCTGAGATCCCCGATCTGCACCCAGGGCAGAGCTCTCTGGCTAGGAACAGACCCAAAGAGCTGCATGGATTCCTTTGCACCAGCACCTCCCTGCACTTTCCCCCTTCCCCTCCCCCCCCCATTCCCTGCAGGATTTGAGCCGGGGAGCCCTGACCCAGGGCCCCCCCTCCCATACTGCCATGCATAGCCACCCTCCTCAAGCCTCCCTGCCTGGGGAGCATGGACTGACCCCACACCCCAAGCAGAGATTCCCACCCCTCTGAGGCCACCCCCTGGCACTGAGCAGCCCCAACAGCTGCTTCCCACCCTGACCACGAGACTGGGGGGCTGGGACCTGCCCTCCTGCAGCCCCTGGCGTGGAGTCCCAGCAGTGCATACCTGCCGGTGAGGAAAGGTGCTCACAAGCTGCCCTCAGTGGCCCCTCTAAGGTCTCATGTCTCCCGCAGGAGAGCTCTGCTCCGCCTGCCCTTGTCTCTGTCCACCACTGCCCTGCACTGGAAGTCATATGCTGCTTTATAAACTATTTACATACAATGAGGCCTTTATCAGCCCCTGAACAACACACTTTAGCATTCAGATCCAACGCCCTGACTTCCGCCCACCCCAGCCAAACAAAGTGCCTGTGTGCTGCTTTCCTGCTGCCTGCCCCCACACCCGCTCCCTCCTTGCCCCACGCCGACCGTGGCTGCAGCCCCCCGACTGCTGGCCACGGGGTGTTTGTCACTCTGCCCGGCAGAACCCAGTGCCACAGGTATCGCCAGGCTGGGGCAGACACCCAGGGTGCCTGGAGGCCCCTTGCCCAGGGCGCAAAGCCCAGCTGCACACCCGTCCCACATGGAAAGCACAGGGCACTGCTGTAACCAGAGCTGGAGGCTGCAGCCCCAACCCTAGACCCCCGGTGCCCCCCAGCTGCAAGACGTGCAGCCACCCCTCAGCAGCGTGGTGCCCACCAGGCTCTCACCTCAGCACCAGGACATGCAAAGCTCTCCAGGACTGCAGTGGCCTCAGCCTCCAGCTCACCACCCTGGACTTTATACTGCCCTCCAGCACGTCACCCACCCCCTCCCAAACAGCCTTGCTCCTTCCAGGACTTGCTCCCTGCCAAGTAAATACCACAGGTGTGTCTTGTTCACGCTAATACCACTGTAGCCACCCACCAGCACCCACCAATGCCCAGGCATTTCCCCACCCTAGGAACCACCCACGGGCCACTGCAGCACTGAGGCAGGGCCAGCACCCCAGGATGGTCGCTGTAGGATCTCTGGGGGTCCCCTGGCCACCCCTGCTGGTAAGTATCCCCCCCCTCCAAGCTGGGACATGCACCACAGTGCAGCCCTGCTATCCAGCCCAGGGGATGGCTCTGGGCACCCCCAGCTCCCAGAACACCTTGATCCTCTTGCAGGCTGCTGGCCGGTCCCTGGGGAGCCACCAACACCCAGATTTGGTGTATAAAAGAGAAGCCAGGAGAGGCAAACAGCCTGTCAATGATTAAACCTGCTAACGGCCCACTCCAAGGTCCCACTGCCCAGCACCCTGTGTGGCCCCGCAGCACACTGGAACATGGTGACCCGCCCTGCATTTTGGGGCCCAGGGGTGGGCTACAGGACGCACTACACACCATCCCCTGCATGAGGACGGGCCGTGGGGACACTGTCCCCCGCGCTGAGCATGGCAGGGTGGCACCACGGGGCAGCGGGAGGTGACACGGGCTCCCTCCGCGGCGTGGCGAGGGCAGTGAGGAGCCGCGAGTGGGGCCGGAGGGAGCTGCAATCTCGGCCCTCGATAAGATGCCGGCTGGATCAGCAGGAGGCAGCCGCGGCGCC
>NW_009953098.1:872012-874876 GCF_000747805.2 Chaetura pelagica | reverse complement strand
CCAGTGGCCAAGGACAGGCTGTACGAAGGCCAGCGTTGCCTCCGGTGCTCAGGAAACTGCCCCATCTGCAGCCACGTGGAGCAGAAACGGACCCTTGGTTAACGATGTTAATCGGGAGGTTAGTTTGGTGTCTGGAGCTGCAGTGAAAAACTCGAGGATATTGGCGCTTTGAGCATAGATAAATTTTGATGAGATGGGCATGTCTGAGCTGGTACCTGGATGGCAGGACAGGGGTGATATGGATGCTGGCACCTTGCTGGAATCAGAGGTCCCACAGCTCAGCAGTCTGCGTTGGTACAATCAAGCTCTGGCCATCACTGAAACACCTCTGCTGCCAGGAGGACAAGAATGCAGAGTAGGCTCTCAGACCCCCCCTTTTCCCTGCCATCCTGCCCCAGGGAGGCAGCAGGAGGGCTGCTGGGCTTCCAGGCTTGGGCTGACGCAGCACAGGCATCCCTGGATCCAGGCTGCTGCCCTCAGAGAGACAAAACCTCTAGTTTGAGTCAGCTCAGCCAGGAAGGGCATTGGCAGTGGGTGAGCACAGAAATCCTTTGTGCCAGTGCAGCACGGGGCAGAGGGGTTACCCCGTGGCATAACAGCTTGTCCTGCCAACCTTCAGGTCTGCTGTTCTGTGCTCCAGATGCATCAGGGGTGACAGAACCAGGACACTGACCCAATAATGTTGCCGTGTGGAGCAGCAGCCCTGCCCTCCCACTGGCTTTGGCTCCTGGAGTAGGCAGGGACCAGGCACAGGTTGCTCATCTCCTCCCCGCACCAGGGACACCTTTGTGGTGCAATTCTCTTATGCCTCTCTTTGCCAGCAGCCTTAAACATGTTCCCTGAAGCTGAGGATGACCCACAGTCATCACACAGATGTTAACTGAACCCTCTGGGACACAGTGTCCCCTGGGCTTTGCCAGGTCTCCAAAGAAATGCTGCTGATGGTCAAGGACACCCTGGACAGATGGCAGGCTTGGGAATTTTGCAAAAGCAGTACCATAATAGCAACTTGTCATCTGTCACCAGCTTGCCCTTAGGGTCCTAGCTGGGGTGACTGGACTGGCACATGGGGACAGCAGGCAGCTGGGGCTGTGCAAGGGTGAGGAGGAGGGACAGAAGGGCAGGGTAAGCCCCTATTCTGAGGCAGAAAGGCACCTCCCCTTCAAAAGGTCACTAGGCACTGCAGCATGGGCAGCTGGCAGGGATGCTGGAGTCACAGGGATGGGCCACTGGCTGCTGGGCAGGGCTGGCCCTGCTGCTTGCACCACGGTGAGTGAGGCAGCTGCTGTTGGAGCTGTGCTGCAGAGCACTGGCATTTCCATGGAAACCTGGCCCGGTGGCCTGATATGGGTTTTTCTTCTTGATTTTTCTTGCAGCCTGTCACTAAACAGGGGCATCCGGCAGCTGCAACAGAGGCCCTGGGACCATGGTCCTGAGGATGCTGGCTGGGTTGGACCAAAGGGGCCAGCCATTGAGGCAAGGCTAGATGGGGTTGCAGGGCAGGGTTCCGGGGGGGGAGCCAACCGGCAGCTGCAACAGAGGCCCTGGGACCATGGTCCTGAGGATGCTGGCTGGGTTGGACCAAAGGGGCCAGCCATTGAGGCAAGGCTAGATGGGGTTGCAGGTCAGGGTTCAGGGGGGGGCCCCCCCCCCTGCCTGGAGAGCTTAGCCTGCAGGGAGCAGCTCTACCCATTGGCATGGAAAAGGGAAGGCAGCCCTGTGCCCTGGATGGGAGTCCCATTGGCTCATCAGAGTCCCATCACAGTTTGGCTGTGCTGCTGCCCATCCCAGGCACTCTGCAGCATCCCTGCCCTTGGTGGCACAGCATGCTGCCTGCCTCCAGAACCTTCCCCACCCTCTCCATCTGCCCCATGATGAGGGTCTTGCTGCCATCCCAGGCTGGTACCCCAGTCCATGGCCACACTGCCTGCTGTGTGCTGTAGCTCCTGGACACAGGGCATGGGCTGGCAGGGACCCATGGGACCCTCATATTGGGCATGGTGTTGAGGCCATGGTGTGTCTGGTGCAGGGGCTGGAGCGCAGTGCTTACTTAGCAGGGCAACATGTGCAAGTGGTACTGCAGCTGTGAGGAACCCCTGGGAGAGCAGGGCACAGGTCCCCATGCAGCCCCTGCTCAGCCCCCCACCAGCCCCACCAGCTCAGGGGCCTCGGCCCTGGCTCTGCTGCCTGGAGACAATTCAGGCCCCTTGTCTGGTTTCCATGGCAACTCCAGCTGAAATTACATTAAAAATAAATGAAACCAGCAGCTTTTCTGGTTGGCAAGCAGGGGTGAAGATAGAGGGGCTGGAAAAGGCAGTGGAGAGCTTGGCAGGA
The DNA here is from genome assembly GCF_000747805.2 of Chaetura pelagica. Lineage (NCBI taxonomy): Eukaryota > Metazoa > Chordata > Aves > Apodiformes > Apodidae > Chaetura > Chaetura pelagica. Next base: position 872,542 of record NW_009953098.1, on the reverse strand, counting down.
GGAAGCTGTGAGGCAGATGAAGTCCTACATGGGGTCCCAGTGCTGAGGGGGCCCAGCAGGGCTCTAGGGCATGCGGGGACTTCCCCACTGTGGTGCCTAGTGTTGGCAATCCTGGGTCGCATGGTGCTGGGCTCATGTGTGCTGCACTGGGGGACCAGCATCCCCAGCTGGTGGGGTAGTACTGGGGTACTACCCCAGTGGGGTGGGTGCCAGGGACAGGGGGGACCATCCAGACCCTCGTACAGCAGGCATGGCCACGGCCAGAATCTCTCCGAGCCAGCACTCAAGGCACTCCACTCAGTCCAGGAGCCCCCAGCCCCTGCCTCCAAGAAAAGGTGAGACACAGCACTGGTAAAAATATCACTTCTGTTTTATTTGGAATTTGTTACTCTGCGTGGCTGACAGGGTATAAATACATTCTCCAACAAATATCCTCACCCTCAGCTCTGCCCAGGGGCAGGGGCAGGGGCGTGGGCAGGGGCAGGGGCTGTGCTGCCCCAGGCAGTAGGGCCAGCCGGCCGGTGCGTCAC
>NW_009953098.1:841307-871646 GCF_000747805.2 Chaetura pelagica | reverse complement strand
GGGAGGTGGGAAGCAGAATCACTGCCTGTGCCCCCTGCTCAGGCTGCTCCTGCCAGCCCCGCAGCACTGCCCACCCCTGCCTCGGGCTGGCTCTGCTCTCAGGCAGCCGTGCAGGCAAGGCAGGCACAGTGTGACCATGGGGCAGTGGTGAAGGGACTTGGGGAACTCCTGGGGGAGCAGAGCAGGGTGGGGAGCACTGGGACGTGGTGCCTAGGGGTGTGTCGGGAGCTCTGCCTTTGGATGGATGGGTTGGGCAGATGGAGCTCACAGAGGGTGATGCCCATGCAGGGCAGTGTGTGGGTGGCACTAGTGGCAGCGGTGGGCTGGGTGGGCGGGGGTGCTTGCAGGCGGCCGTCGGTTAGGCTATTTGGCTGAAACAGGTGGGCATGGGCAACAGAGGAGGGAGAATATCACGGGGGGGGGGTGGGGGGTGTGGGGGGCGGCACCGCGCGCACACGCTGGCTTCTAACTGGCTTTTTATTTTATATCAAGAACACTTGGTTTTAAAATCTTTACAAAGGACAAAACGCGGCGACTCCGTTAGTGTGTAAAGAACTAAAGATCTGCTTAAAAAACGTCTCTGCAAAGAGAAACGACTGACACAAAAGAGATTCTCTGCAGCAAGAAGAGGGGGCAGAGGTGCCAAGTCTCCAGCCTGAGGTCCCGCTCCCAGGGACTCCAGGGTCCCTGGGCCCCACCACCAGCCCCAGTTCCCGCACCCAGCACGAGGCTGGGTCTTTGGACCCTGCCTGCTCCTTCTGCCTATAGCACCATGGCCCGGGGCCACACCTCAACACAGCGAAGGAGCCTTTTCCAGGGCACTCAGGATGCCAAGCTGCCTGGGGATGCCTGGAGACATCAGCCGAGAGGGATACCCGGCCCTGCTCCTTGTCAGTTCCAGGGTGCTCATAGGGTGGAGCACTGGGGATGTGATTGCCCCATGGGGAGGCACAGCCCCAGTGCAGGGAGCCCCGTGGCCACTGCCAGCGGGGTCCCCCCCTGCCCACTTGTGCCAGTGCACGGGCACAGGGGGCTACACCATGTTCCCCCTTGCACCCCGCCGACACCTCAGGGTGACCCACGGGGCCCTCCAGCCAGGAGCCAGGAGAGTCAAAGCACTTCTCAAAAGTTAGATAGGAACAAAAAAAAGCGCCCGGGGGGAACAGCGGGACATCCGGCTGTGGCGGGACCCTGCAGGTCTCCAGGCTCGGTGCCACAGCGTCTGTGGGCACTGCCCCTCTGTCTGGGGGCTCCGCTGGCCTCGCCGGTCCCTCTGCCAGTGTCTGCTGCGTGCGTGTGCGTGTGCGTGCGTGTGTGTGCGCCGGCGGCGGGCAGCTATACCCTGGTGGTGGAGTGTGAGTGGGGCAGCCCCGTGCTGTTGAAGCCGGCGGTGAAGGTGTTGTAGGGGTGCAGGGTCTGCAGCCCCACCAGCGAGTTGGGGATCATGGTGATGGTGTTGGGTGTCATGAGCGGGATGTCATCCGGAGAGCGGCGCAAGGTGAGGGTGTAGTCGGGCAGAGCAGCCAGGCGCAGCGTGTCATGGGGCGGCAGGGCCTCGCACTCGTGGTGCCCCTGGCTCACCTGCAAGGAGGGGATCTCCTCGTCGGGCGCGTGGGTGATGTCATTGGAGGTGCCACGCTGGGGGCTGGGCTGCTGGTGCGTGTCCTGCCTGCGCTTGTCCTTGCGGTAGTAGAGGGCGGCGAAGGCCAGCACGTTGAGGAAGAGGAGGGAGGCGCCCACGGCAATGGTGACGCTGAGCTCAGTGGAGTAGTCGCGGGGGCTCTCCAGCAGGGTGCCTGCCTCCTGCTCCGGGCTCCACTTCTCCTTCCCGTTCTCGCTGTTGTAGGAGGGTGAGATGGCAGGGCGCTTGGTGGTCCAGATCTTGCCATTGGGCCGGCGAGTGATGTGGGAGTTCTGCGTGGTGTCGGGAGGTGGCACTTTGGTGGTGGTGGAGGTGTAGTGGAACATATCATGCAGGTTGTACAGGTGGGGGACCAGGTGCTTCCAGAAAGCCACCTTGGTGGCCCGGTAGTGGTCGCGTACCCGTGGCTTCAGTCCAATGTGCAGATACAGCTGATCGCGGGGGTTGTACTTGGACCAGGCCACCTCCTCAAATCGGTTGGCCTTGGTGTGGATGAACTTGGTGTCCTGGGGGACGGGCTTGTTGGGGTCCCTGCAAAACACAGGCAAAACTGAGCTAGCACCAGGAAAAGCTGGAGAGGTGAGGCAGGAGAGCCAGACATATAGATGGAGGCTGGGGGACCTTTGCCAATCGTGGCACAGGGTGTGCTGGCAAAAGGTCTTGCATGGCTGGGCAACACCCAAACCTTGGGTCAAGTCTCACCCATGATAATCACAGCCAACCAACCTCCCCACCCCCGCACTTGGCTGAGTCCAGTCCCAGGGGTTGGATGTGCTCTCAGCTTCTCAGTGGGGCTCAGTGTCCCACAGCAGGCATGACATCCCCCTACCACAGCAGGGTCCCAAGGGGTGCAGCTGAATTGAGTGAAGACCCCCCAGGCACAGCACCCATCCTCACTCACCCTGTCTTGGCAAAGTTGGTCCAGTAGGTCATCACCACGGCGCTGAGCATGACGTCGTTCTTGGAGAAGTTGCAGGGTAAGAGGTCTGTGGGGCCAATCATGGGGATCCCGAACACGTAAGGCACCTCGTCCCCATGGGCTGCGTCGGACCATGCAGGCTTCATCAGGCTCTGGCAGTGGTGGTAGAAGGCGTAGAAGTAGGTGGGGGAGCCGTAGCGGGCGTGCAGGTCAGCTGTCACCACCGATGGCTCTACCCACTGGTGGTCAGTGAAGAGGGCCACCAGAGTCTTGCGACGTGTCTCAGGGTTGTCTCTGTCAGCCCAGTCCGTGTACATGAACTTGATGGTCTCCCGCAAAGTGTCCTTGCCTTCGGGGTAGCCGTACAGGTTGTCTACAAAGTTGGAGACTGAGTAGTCAAAGTCACTACCCGAGACACCGTCCTCGGGGTCCACCACGCCCTCCACAAACTTCAGCCCCTCACCCTGGTTGACCCCCAGCATGATATCATAGTTGAGGAATTCGCCCTGCTCCATCAAGATCTCCGGGTCATCTGGGATCACATCACCATCAATGACTGGCCCAAAGGCCACGTGGTAGCGAGCTGGCTGGATGTCTTGCTCCACCAGCTCCTTGGCACTCTTCTGCCGCAGGCAGTCCACCATGTCCACTGTGTCTAGCACGTTACAGCCCACCTTGTCAGCCAGCATGCTGGTGTACTTCACGGGCTGGTAGTTCACTGCCCAGCTGGAGAGTGCAGAGCCACTCTGTATGATGGCTCTCTGGAAGAGACCTGCAAGACAGGCAAGGAGCAGAAGAAGCTTGCAGCAGGGTGAGCACCGTTCCAACACCCAGCATTGCAGTCTGGATGCAGCGTGGAGGATGCATCGATACCCCTGGACCCCTACAAGGACTATGCCTGGTGTCACCTGGTGTGAGCCAAGCTCAAAGCCAGGCTTACAGAGGGTGCTCAGCTCAGGGCCACCACAAGGGTGGCAGGGTGACAGCTGGGCAAGCAATGGGTGCTCCAGGCAGCAACCAAGGGCTGCTGCGCTCTCTAAAGATTCCGTTGCAGGGGATGGCCCAGTATCCCTCTGTCCCAGTGCAGGGAGGAGAGGGACCACGGTTCTATCATATCCTGGCCTTGCAGAGCAGTCCACATTGTCCCAGTCAGCCCAAGCACATGTTGCCTGAGCTGCCAAGGGGAACATGCTGCCCTGGGCTCAGCACCATCCTCCAAACCATGATTGCAGCAGCTTTGCTGAGCAGTCAGGCTGCAGGGTGGCAGCAGCGGGAGGGTTAATGCCTGCTCAGGGACACTTAACCCTGCATGTCCCACCCCACTGCTTTGTCAGGGTCCCCCTTGTCCCCCTCCCTGCCGCTTCCTGCCCAGCTGGGGCTGCTCGGTGCCAATCCGGCCCAAAGGAGCACACTGCCAGATGCACAAAGAGGGCCTTTCTGCCACCAGGAACACAGAGGGAGTGGACTTTCGCCCTGGAAAACGGGGCCACAAAGGCCCTGGCCCAGGCGGAGGAATGCGTGGCTGGGCTCCAGCCCCATGTCAATGGCGCTTGTGCTCACAATACAAAGGGCTTCGAGGAAGCAGAGCCTCCGGGGCGGTGAAAGGCAGCCAGGCTCTGGGTGCACCCTGGGGTCCCTGCTTTCTGGCCAGCCCACTCCTGCACCCCAACTGCAGCCCTCACAGGACCCCAGAACTAGCTCACCAGGAGGGACTGCTTCAGGCGGTTCCTGGATGCTGCTGGTGCAGCAGCGCAGTGGGCACGGGGCTGCCCCTGTACCCGGCAGCACAGAGCGCCTGCGGGTCCCCCCCGTGCAGCCACGGCCCTGCTGTGCTGCAGGGGAACATGCACCTTCCCACAGCAGGAGCCTTCAGAGGATCCTGGCCACCATGTCCATGGCTCTTGTCTGCACGCACAGTCCTCGCTCTGCCAAATACCTCACATACAGTCCCATGCACTGGGACAAAGAGAAGTCACAAGCTCTGTTTGTCACCTCCTGGAGCCCTAGAAAGACACACCCAGCCTACAGGCTGGAGATTGGCCATGGGTTTGTTTGCTCCAAAGAGACAGGATGTAAGTTCCCTGGACCCCAGGAGATGCTGTCCCAGTAGCAGCCATTGCTCCCCCACCAGCAGTATAATTTCTCAGACAGACCCATTGGGCTGGGGTCTGCCCCTGCCCACCCCTGCCCTGGGGAAGCAAAGGCACCTGCTGATATCAACAGCTGGTCAAGTCCCTGATGGAGCCCTTTTGCTGTATTTCTGCATGTCCATGTCCTTACTTAGGAGGATCGAGGAGTTTGCAAGAGTCCAGACCTTCCACATCCTCCCCCTCCATGCTAGCACCCAGCTGAACCTTGACAAGCACCCCAGGGAGGCATCACCCCCCTGCAGCCCACCCTGGAGCCCTCTAGCCTGCTGGCATCCAAGCAAAAAGATGCAGATTTTCCTTCCCTGCCCAGTCTCCTCCAAGGCAAGGGTCCAAGGTGAGGGTCACAATGCACCTTGCATCCTGCAGAGCTGGCTGTGGAGCCAAGCAGTGGGACCAGGGCTCTGCCAGAGGGTGCCTGGTGCTGCAGGCTACCACCAGCTCCTGATTTCCCCTTCACTTTGCACAGTGGCTGAGAGTAGAAACACCTCTGTGATTGCCTGGGCCAAGCCCTGCTCAAAGCAGGGAGTTGGGTGCCTTGTCCAGCTGAGGTCTGAGCATCCCTGGAGTTGGTAGCAAAGGGCAACACCCTCCATGGAGATGGAGTGAAGGAAGAACAAGTTGTCTGCTGGCAGTGACTGCTCCTGCCCTGGCATGTTGGGCTAGGGGGAGAAGCAGCACTTGGGTCCTGGGTGAGGAATTCACTGATGTACAAGGGCTGAGGCTGGCAGGGGAGCTGCAGCTCTTCCCAGCAGCCAAACACAGCATGCACTGCACCAGCCTCCAGTGTCTGCCTCTCACAGTGCCTGGCAGAGCAGGCACAAATTAGCAGCTTCATCAATAGCTCTTCATCACTACGAGTTTTATTTTGATGTAATAAAAACAAAATCCTGATCTGCAGGCTGCATCTCAGCACAGCTTCCCTGCTGTGCTCCAGAGCCCTGGTCCTGAGAAGATTTGTGCTCCAGCACAGAGGTATTTTATGGCCACTTGCTGTGATGCAACACTGCCTGCAGCACCAAACACTCCCTTTCCACCTCTTGGCATTTACAGCTGGCAGCAGCTCCCCTGCCACAGCAGAGAGGGTGCTGGGCACCCAGTGCAGGGGGCACCATACCCCAGACATTGGGGCTGGATGGGGTCTTGTTTCCAAAGAGATGTCACCATCTGCCCACGAAAAACAGTCTGCAGCCTTGGGGCTGACCTGCCAAAACCACCTAATCCCAGAGAGGAGACCAAGACCACCTCTTCATGATCCCCACTTGCCTCCCAAGCACTCCTGTCATGGAGAGAAGCACCCTAAGAAGCATCACGAATTCATTACACCCAGCATCTCCTCTCTAGCCTCTCACACTCAGAGAAAAGCCTTTTTCTTTCTGCAAGACCTTTCAGCCTGTAAAAGACAGTCCCAGTCCCTGTGCTCCTGCTGCCCAGGGTGCCTGTGCAAGGGCAGGAGGGCACACAGAGCCCCAGGTATCCACACAGGGACAGCATGGCCCTACATGGGCCCCCATAGCAGCAGAGCATCCCCTGCCCTGCCTGCTACTCAGAAATCAGTCTCCAAAGATCTGCCCCTGCTCCTTTCCTACACTCTGCTCAGTTTACCATCTAACACAAGCCAAGCATCCTCTGGATTTATATGTCAAAAGTGTCTCCTCCTGCAGGCTAGAGAGCTGCTGCCTGCCTTGCATGGCTCTGAGTAGCTGGGAATCCTACCCCAGGAGACCTAAAAGCAGTGAGGACAGCCCTGGTCCTGCCCTGCTCCGGAACTGCAACATTGGCAGCAGCTCTGTAGGTATAACTCACATGTTCTTGAGCTTATTGTAGTCTAATACCCACTGATATTTTTCCAAGTCACCTGAGGAGTACAGGGAACTCAGGAGCATCCTGTTTGCAAGCTGACACGGGAGGGAGCAGGATGACAGAGGGGCTGACTTCAGGCACCAGGCCACTCACACAGGAGCACAAATGTCTTGGGTGCTCCGGGGTGGCAGGGGAAGCAGATTACCCAGAACAAATCTGTCCTGAGCAGGCAACAGAAGCGCCATCCATGCTGCCACAGCTGGATCACTTCAGCTTTACCTGCTTTTTTGTTTCTCCCCATGCCTCAAACATGGTAGAGCATCTGCAATGGTGACAGCAAAGCCACCAGGCTGTGGGGCAGTCATGAAAGACCAGGGACTACCATAACCTCAATGTGGGAGTGCCCAAGTGCACTTTTGTGTGTGTCTGAGGTGCAGACTCATGCTTGAGTCCACTGCCCATACACATCTCCTTCTTTCCTGCACCACACTTGGGGACACAGCACTGGAAGAGGGCTGCACCCTCATAAAAAAAACCCCCTATGATCAAGTCCCTGGCAGCCTGGTCCCCTGGGGACAACAACCAGTTCAGACTTTGCTCCTGTGATTTCCTTCAGGAAGTTTACCAAGAACATCTCTACATCCATGGTTAATTTTATTTTTCCCTACTGCTCAATGTAAAAGTCTCCCCAGGTGTTTTATATGTATTTGCTCTTATGCCAACACAATCTTTAAGTGCAAATAATTCCTGTCTTTATCTACAGTAAACACTCTGTATTTAAATATATCAATCATATAACTTGTATCTGTGTTTTGCTAATTGCAGCACTTCCCATCCTCCCAGTCTCACAAGATGGAGCCCTCCACCTCTCCCCAGGCTCAGGTCTGGTTTTCCCTCTGTTCCATTATGAACACCTTTCCCAGGACTGAGATGTGTGCTCCAGGTGCCCAGCACGATGCCTTCACACCTTGTCTACCCCTGCCCCTGGATGAGCCTTCCCCAGGTGCCTGGGCAGTGTGACACAGGAGGGGCCCCCACACCCCCACACACACCCAGGTGCTGACCCCAGGCTGCAGCCTCCTGCACCAGGAGCACCAGGAGCTCCATCCCTGGCTCCCACGTGCCCACGAGGAGCAGGCTTTGCTTCCCATCCCTGGGCTAGGCTCTCCAACCCTCACTTTGCTAGGGTGGGCAGCAGCACCCAGGTGGGCTCGCTTCCCCGGGGGAACATCAGCAGGGCTGACAGCCCCAGCTGCAGCTCCCTTGGGCAGAGCTGGCACCTACCTTCAGAGTGGTGGGAGAGGGTGAGCAGGCTGACGCAGGAGGCGCCGATGCCCGAGCCGAAGACGGTGATGCGCAGGGGGTCTCCCCCGAAGAAGGCGATGTTCTCACTGACCCAGCGCAGCGCCTGGATCTGGTCCAGCAGCCCGTAATTGCCCTTGGCAGCCTGATCCCCCGTGCTCAGGAACCCTGTGAGCCAAAGGGAGATTAGTGAGGGATGAGGAAGCAGGAAGTGTCCTGACCTCCCACTCTCCTTTCCCTGACCTAGGGGAGCTTCCGTGGCACCCTGTCCCACCACAAAATGAGACCCCGCTACCAAGAGAGTCCTGTGAGCTCTAAGCCAGAGCAGGGACACCATCGAGTTCCAGCCACCCTCAGCACAGCACACAGAGGGGCAAAAGGCTGCAAGTGCAGCTGCAAGCCCCAGGGAGCCTCTCCAGACAACTGCAAACAGCGATGAGTGTGAAGACCTGTCCTACCTGGACCATCACTTGTGCTAATAACAAGTCAAGACATCTCATTCACACTCCAACTAAAGTCAAGAAAGCACTGGTGGCTGCAGGCAGGCTGAGTGTGTGCACAGCCAAAGCTTTGCATGGACTAGTGTGGCCTGGAGGAGGTTCTATAAATGTAGGGAACTGGGCTGGAGAGAGGAACTGACTGCAGCTTAAAATACAAAGGTTCTTAATGAGGAAGATGCTGAGAAATTGTTTCAATAGCAAAGGGAACACCCAAGATAAGCTATCAATGTTTGGTTTGATTTGCTTTGACTCAGTACAGGAAGCCAAAACCATGGTCCTTAGGTAATATCTAGGTGGGTAACCCTGGCAGGTAAGGAGCTGCACTAGTGCTGCTCTGGCAATGAAGGTGCTCTGGCTGGCTGTGCTGCTGCACTTGGAGGTGATGATGGCACCTTTTAAATCTTATTTCACATTGTTACTTATGGCTCTCAAATTTTCACCTACCCAAATTAAGGGCCTGGCTTTTCGTATTGAAAGGTCTTGAACAGGCTTGTTTTTACTGAAAACCCTATTTTTTACCAGGTAACTGCCATCTCCCATAAGAGACCATGGGGTCTGGAGGCTGCCAGAGGGATGTGCTGCTCGGGAAGAGCACTGTGCCAGGCTGGATGGCTAGGAAAGGAGCCATCCCTGCCAGCAGCTTGGCTGGGAAGAGCTCTTCCCAAACCTCCAGACTCCTTTTTCTCCCTGCTGCTAAAGGAGACAGCAATGATGCTCCAGGCAAATCTCCTGGGTACCAACCACCAGGGTTTGCTGCTGCAGTAGGCAGGGGGGCTGCACTGCCTCTTGACCCTGTGTCCTCATTTTACCTCTCTAGGTCATGAAAATGGGACTGCCTCCTCTACATGGCACCTGAAACCCCTCAGTGACCCCCTCTGCAGGCAGCCAAGCTGCAGTGGGCAGCTGAGGGGCCACAGCAGCTCATCCAGCTTGGAGGAAGCCCAGGCTCAGGGAGGGACAGTGGCCGGGTCCCAGGGGCAGGCAGGCAGTACCTGCTGGCAGCTCAGGGCCTTCTGAGAAGGACACGCTGGGTAAACACATTTATTATTTATTTAACCGCAGACCAATATTTGCTTTCGGCTGAGCCAGGTTGTGTAAATGAGCCGGGGGGGGGCCGGTGCCAGGAGCCAGAGCGCACTGAGACCGCCCGCTGGGGGCTCCGCCACGTATCGCCCTGCTGGGCAGCCAAGGGCAGCTCCCCCAGGGCAGCTCCGACCCCCCCTTCCCTCCCACCCACCGCCCCAGTCCCGGAGGGCCATGGAGGGCTGGTCCCGCTGCCCAGCCCGTACCGAGCACTCCGACGCGGTAGTTCAGGGTGATGACAATCACGTTCCCGTAGCTGGCCAGGACGCTGCCATCTATCATGTTCCCTGTGCCCTCCATGTAGGAGCCACCATGGATATAGACCATCACCGGCTTGGCTCCGCTGTCCCGAATGTCTGGAATGAGAGGCAGTTAAACACAGAGCCCGGCCGGCTGTGCAGCCCTGCCTGACGGGCTACCAAAGACAAGGGCAATGCCAGCTGCCAGGACCGGGTGGAGAGGGCTTAGGAGCCAAACCCAGAGCACTCCTGGGGGGGCGGTCACAGCATGGACCTCCGAAGTCAGTGAACCAACCCCGCCAGCCCCTCTCTGGCTGCGCTGTCCCCACGCTGCTGTCCCCTCGTGGGCCTCAGCACATACAGAAGAGATGCTGGCTGGACCTGGCTGCTCTTCTGGGCTCTGGCCACATGCGGGAGCCAGACCAGCGGCACCTCTGTTGCGGGTGGGAGTTGCAGAGTTCAGCCTCATGTCCTGTCTTTGGCTGGACCCAAGCCCTCAACCCCGGGAGTCCTGGAAGCTGGCAGTGCAGGGAGGCAGGGATGGGGTGTGCAGGACCTGGAAGGCAGGGGGCATTGGTGGGTGCTCCAACGTCTGACTCTCCCACCCCCTCCTTTGCGTTCCCCTGGGAAGGCAGAAACCTGCCAGTTGCCTAGATGTGAACCCATGGCACCCCAGTGCCCAGACACAGACATGGTGATGAGGCAGACAGTGTGTGCACGTGTGTGTGTCAGAGAGGTGAGCACGGCGTCTGAACAGGGACAGGGCATGAGGCATGGAGTGAGGATGGGGAATGGAACCCCGAGGGTTGGGGAGGTAGGACTGTGGGAGCCTAGGTTTAGGGAGCAGCCACACCTCCTCTCTCAACTGGCTCTATCTGGGGAACTTCTTGCCCCTTCTGCCCCATTGGCCTGGGATCCCTCATGGAGCCAAGTACAGGCAAAAGGGAAGAACACCTGTGCTCAGGTCCTGGTGCATCTCACCCATGTTATATGGAGGAGGCAGTTGCACCCATTGTGGACATGATGCCGGGTCCCACATGCCTGTGGTGTGTAGCCCTCTTGTGGGCTGGCAAGCCAGCACCAGTGGACCTTGCACTCCCTGTGCCTCTGGCAGGCTGGCATTGCCTGCTGGGGCTACTCTGCCTCAGCTGCCCTGCCCAGATGCTGCTGCTCCCTGCCTGCCTCCCTCACTCGTGCACCGCATCACCTTGGCACCATCCTGATGTGGTCCCTGTGAGGCTGAAACTCCCTGGACACAGCCACGCCAACTCAGAGGGGGATGCCCAGCTGGGGTGGGCATGCTCCCTTGCACCCACCTAACTCCTGCCCATGTCCACTCCTACCCACAACTTGCCCATTGCAGGGGGCTGCAGTGCAGGCTGATGGGTACCTCTGGCCATCCCCACCTCCAGCTGTGGCCCACAGCACGGCTAAAGGGTGGTCTCCCTTCCATAAAGAAAACCTCTTCCCTCCAGGAGAAGGAGGACATAACAAAACCTGTGCTGGCTCTTTTCCTGTCACCAAGATGCAGCCAGGCAAATGCACAGACCTGGGAAGCAAAAAGTGCTTGTGGCTCCTCCAGGACAGACATTGCCCATGTGGCAGAGCTACAGCAGGACAACTCTTCCCAAAGCCACCCGCTTGAAATGTAAAGGGCAGAAACATTGATGACTTTGCTCATGTTTTCTCCTCCCTACCACACATTCCTACTGACACACAAAGGGACATCCTTACAGCAGAATGGCAGCAAAGTGCAGGGATATACCAGGGAATAAATGGCTCCTAATTGCTGCAGCACATCTCAGTATGTGGGGATTCAGCACAGTCCACAGTCAAGTCACTTAGGCTGAATGCCAGTTTATGCCCTGGTACAAGAGATCCTGGGGCACAGGTTAGTGAGAGAAAACAATGGGGTTTTGGAACTGCCAAGGAAAAAGCTTTTCATCAGTTTCCCAGATCCTAAACGCCATCTGCCAGGCTGTGCTCGAGCTTCCCTGGGACTCCTGCACACCACGAGGCTTTACTGTCCTCAGCGTGTTGGGGCTGTACCCTGGCTGACCCTTCCTCCTGCCTCTTCTTCACATCCCTGAAGCCAAACACACTGACTCCATACTCTGCAGATGAACAACCCTGTTTTACTAAAAATAGCTTATTCTGCAGCTAGCTTAGCCCTGACATACATCTAGAATCACATCACTCTGCCTTGGCTGGTGCTGTTGCTCTGCTTGCAAGACCCAGCTCACATGGGGTGGAGAGGGAGAGAAGTCAATAGAAACCATGTCTGAGCTGACCACGGGTCTCCTGGGCACAGCCAAGTACTTTGCAGGTAGCCAAAGGTGCCAAGCTGTTGGCATGGCCATCCTGTGGTGGTGCCCACTGTGGGGCTGGGCAAGGGTCACTGCCTCCCCACTGCATGTCACTGACTCCAGAGGTATGAGGCTGGAGGTGGGATGTGACCGGGCTCGGGGTGAAATGGGCCCATCTGCCCGAGGGCTCCTCTCCTCCCAGGCTGCCAGGCTTCCTCCCTGCCCTCGCTCGAGCGGAGCAGGAGCCAACTTATCCTAAAGCCAAAAAAAAACCCAAACCCAAACCAAACCCGTGAACTTTCCCACCCCATCCTGAGGAAGGGAAGGGCCTGGGTGCCCTGCACAGCCGACCAGCCTGCCCCCCGCCCTGCACAGCTGCCCAGCACGGCAGACAGACACACACAGGGCTCTCTCTGAGGATGGCAGCGGATGGCGGGCAAACAGAGTCGCTTTGCATGTCATGCAGGGGCAGCCTCAAGCACAGAAATACCTTCATCTTCATCCCCGTCATTATCCGCTAAGTCCTCGCCCTGTTTCTTAGCGCTGGCTCCTGGGGACCAAACACGAGGAGACAGAACAAAAAGGAAAACAAAAGGAAACAAAACCAAAACGAAACAAAACAAAAAAAAAACAACAAAAGAGAATTCAAAAATAGCATGACAGCAGAGAGATGGGGCCAGGCCTGCCCCCCACAGCACTGCTCATACTGCACCTCTCCCAGGGCCAGGGCAGCGCAGGGTGCAGGCAGGACTGCCCTGGGAGCTGTGCCAGGATGCTGCTTCACGTGGACCCCTTCCAAGATCCTCCTCCGGGGGTGCCAGGGTGGTGGGAAGGAGGAGAGCGGGTCTGGGGCAGCATCAGCACTGGTGGTGGATCTGCCTCTCACAGCACTCACTGATCCTTCTGCATCTCAGCCTGGCCCCAGCCTGCTCACGCACCCTCAGCTCACTGCCCAGGGCAAGGCTCCCTCTCTCACTGCCCAGGTGCAAGCAGGAGCCCTGCTCCCAGCTCTGCTGCCAGTAGGGACAACCATCCCTGCCACCAGCAGAGCCCACAGGAAGGGTTGCTCTGGGTGGCCACTGAACACCAGCTGGACTCCTGCCTCTGTGATGAGTGCTTCCCTGTGCTGCTCCATTGCATCCTGCAGCAACTCCCTTCTTAAAAGACTAGTTCACTGAGAATTGTAAAGGCAGCAACCAGCTCACCCTGACCAAGGCAGAACTCCAAAAATACCAGTTTCTGTAATGTCCTGAACACCTTTCAGTCATTGCACGGCCCTTAGCAAATCCACAGTGCCAGGGCATGGGCCAGCCCAGCAGCCCCAGCCTGGCACCACAGGATGCTCCTACAGGTGGGATGCACCCAGCACGGCTCTTCCTGAGGTGGACACAGCTGGCATGAGCCAGCAAAGGTGGCCTGTGGGCTGGTAAGGAGGAGCCATGGCACAGACCTGAGGCCCCGTCACTGCAAGGGGCTGCAGTGCCCCTGTGAGCTCCAAGCTGAGGGATGCCATCTCTGGGCCCTGCAGCCCCAAACTTCAGGTAGAAGCTCCATGCTCTCCTTATGCCCTTAGACCCACAGACCAGTGCCTGTGGTGCTCTGCTTCCTAATGCCCCAGAGAAGTTCCCGGGGTGATGGTGACATCCCATGTAGCAGCAGGTCTGCCTGCTCTGTGCCCATGCTGCCCAGTGACCTCCTGGAGATGCACAGGGCTCCAAGATCCCATCCAGCTCCTGGCTGATCCTGGGTTCCCACTGCTACCCCCGGCTGGCCCCATTGCCTCTGCAGCAAGGGTTCTGCATGGCCTCCAGCAAGGGTCCTGTGAGAAAGGGGCACTCAGTGAAACTACAATGAGGTGAGCACAAAACTGGCTGTAAAGATAAAATATGGGAGTCATCCTCACTGCCAGTCTGGGAGTGGGATCCTGGGAATGCACAGGGCTCCAAGATCCCATCCAGCTCCTGGCTGATCCTGGGTTCCCACTGCTACCCCCGGCTGGCCCCATTGCCTCTGCAGCAAGGGTTCTGCATGGCCTCCAGCAAGGGTCCTGTGAGAAAGGGGCAGCCCCTCCACTCAGTGAAACTACAATGAGGTGAGCACAAAACTGGCTGTAAAGATAAAATATGGGAGTCATCCTCACTGCCAGTCTGGGAGTGGGATCCTGGGAGTGGTGGGTAACAGAGGTCGCAGTGTGGAGAGGGACAGGATTTGAATTTAAAAGGAATTTATGATGGGAAAGTGAGAGGTCTGAAATGGCCACAGGGCAGCTCCATCAGGGTCAGAGGGTCGCACAACATGTTCAGCAGCCATGACCTGCTGGAGAAAGCCCAAAGGAACAATGACCAGAAATAAAGAAAAATACAGCAGGCGAGAAAACTTTGCAGGAGACTGGGTCACATGAAAACCAGGAGCAGAGGAGTGATGGGAGCTACAGGAGCATCCCAATGCATGAAAGGCCACTGCAAGGTGGAGAGGTGGAAAAGAAACTCCCTGTTGCTACATGAAGCAGGTTCAAGCTGAACAAGAAGAAAACCTTCCTAGCAGAAAGGGCAAGAAAGCACTGGAAGAAGTGGCCCGAGGAGGTGTTTAAGACCAGAGGAGACACACTGCTAGGAAGAGGTGAGGTAGAGCTGCTCCTGCCTGGAGCAGGGATGGATTGAAAGCACTTAAATGGGGAAGTACTCTTGCAATATTTGCTAACTAGTGCTATATGCCAACCTTCTTGATACTACTCAGGAATAGGGACTTTTCTCTAATGAAGACCACAGGTCTTCATCCTCACTGTGCTTCAGAGCTGGGAAGCCCATCACAGGCAGCTGGAGATTCCTTTCCACTGCTGAGAGTCCTGGTGCTTATCCCAGGACCAGTGGGGCTGCAGCCCTCCAGCCTGATGTCCCTTAGGGGACAAGGTCCCCATGCAGACAAGGATGGAGGAATCAGCTATGGGGAGCTGTTAGGCTGTAAGAGAGGGCAGTGGAGAACATCCCTGTGATCTGAGCAGCAGTTCTGGTTGAGCAGGGAGCGATCTGGCTGCAGACCACTGTCCCAGAGCTTAGGAATGACTGGGACAAGCCTAAGGTAACCTGAGCTTCATGCACTGCAGAAGGGATGGTAGAGAGCAAAGCAAGGAAGCTAAGCAAAGCAGAAGAGCAGTAATGTGGGCCAGGGGGAAGGGGAAGAGCAGTAGCACATGTGCATGGCAAACGCAAAGCACAAGCCTTCCCAGAGGGCAGGAAGGTGCCAGTGGGGCTGGGGTTATGGCAGACACAGGCTGCAGCAACCAAGAGGGCTTTTTGCCTCTTGCCTACGTGTTCACCTCCATGACAACCCACCGATGACCCACAGCTTGTGAGAGCAATTACAGCTCCACTTCCCTCACTGATCCCTTGCACTTTGCTCCATTACCTCCCTCCATCAGTTATCTCCGTGCTCAAGGACACCCATCCCAAGAGACCTCCCTCTGTGCTGGCAAAGGCCACCACACAGAGTCCTCAAGCAACTACTTTCATGGGGATGGGTTTAAGCTGGTGGATTCACAGCTGAAAAAACCAAAAGGACTCATGGCTTTTATTCTCCTTACCCACCAAAAACTCCCTCTACCAACCGAGTGTGAATGCCTGTTGTGCCCCTTCCCTTTAAGCTGACTGCAAACTGACATTGCTCAACTGATAGGAAGGATGCACACTCCTAACTGAAGGCTCTGGGAAGATTTAAGCTCAAGTTCAGTAAAAAATAAAATCACTTTCCCTGAAACAGGGGTCTCCACACTGGATTTATTAAGTATATTAAGCAAAGCATGCCAACAGCACTGACACCAGAGCAAACAGAGATAAAGGAGGGCAAGGAGCCCCAGTCCCTGAAGCCTTTGCACTCAGCACAGTGTGGATATGAGAAGAGCAGGAGCCTGGGCTGAGACCTACCCAGATCCTAATGTCTGCTCAGGGTGGCCCTGGGCAGTGCCAGAACCCCCTCCTCAGTACAAGCTCCCTGGGGCACCCACTCCCATGCAGAAGCCACAACATGTGGCTTCTCCAGTGAGCAGGAGCCTGCAGCAGCTCTGCTGCCACCTCAGATGGCCACGTGCAGCCAGAGGCACATCTGCTGGAGGCCACACCATCCCACACCAACTTCTCTGGGAGCAGGAAGGAATGGACTGGGACTGATGACAGCCATGGAACCTGCTGCTGCAAAACCCCACAGGCAGGGGCAGCTTCCCTGGAACCTGTGTTAGGTGGCCCCTCCAGCCAGCAGCCCTTGCTCCAGGACTGCAGTGCCCCTTGGTGCTGCCCTGCCCCTCCCTGTCCCTGGGCGATGCAGAGGAGTTATCTCCATCCTTCAGCAGACTCCATAAAAGCACTCACTGCATCTTCTCACACTCTGCTGCCTCCGCCAGCACAAACACCTCCCCTCACCTTTGCAAATGAAGCAGAGTGCCAGGGCAGTGATCTGCACCCAGACAGCTCTGCAAAGCAGCAGGCTTCACAGGAGGCTGCTGAGGAGCCTTCCACCAAAGGAGGACTGCAGAAGCCACACAGCCATAGGGCAGCCTCAGCCAGTACTCAGACTCACTTCTCAGAGAGCAGCAGAGAAGCCACAGGGCTTTTCCTGCAGAGCAGACAAAGCCCATCCTGAGTGCAGGAGCTGCTGGGAGCTCCAGCCACCTTCCCACAGCAGAGCAAGATGCTGAACTGGCCCATTGTTCTCCAACAGCATCACGGACCCTGGACAGGCTCAGCCAGAGAGACCAGGGCAGCCACTAGTAAAAATGGCCCTAGAAACAATAATCAGGAATATTCCAGAATAAGTCAATGTTCAAATGACATGCAGCCCGAGGCAATCAGCCCTACAGGTACATCATCCTCATCCCAAGCAAGGCTAACCCAGGATACACGATGAGGGATGGGGGAGCCTCCATGTCACATCACAAGTGACTCAGTTAATTCGAGCCAAAGGCCACCAGAGCTGCGGCCAGAGCTGAAGGGCAGCACCAGAGTCTGGGTGCATTAATTCCTGGCATGTCACACCTGGATGCCCAAATGGCCGGCCCTGGGGATCCACCGGTCCGTGAGTCAGCAGAGCCTGGTGGGGGCAGGAGGCAGGTCCCCCAGCAGCTCTCCAGGAGGTGACTGCAGTCGGGCTGCAAAGAAACCCCGCCCAGGAGCAGAGCCAGTGGGGAGGGAAATCCAGGAGACGAGTGTGCCCAGGGTGTTCTGCCGTGCCTGGGGTTGTCCCCCCTTCTCCAGCCACCACGCAGCCGTAGGGCCGGGGGGCAGTGCGGGTCCGCCAGCCCCAGCAGCCGGTGGGAGGGCTGGGAGAGGAAATGCTTTGAAGTGGCTGGCGGTTGCTGGCACCGCCGGCTCCGGAGGCAGCGTGCCGGGACTGCCTAATGCACCAGCCCTTTCAGGGGCTGCCTTGGCACTCGGAGAGATGGTGTGTGAATAGCCAGGACCGCAACAGGAAAGGCAAAGCAAAGAAACCCAACCGCACAACTTGGGGAAATGGCTGGAAGGAAAGCGCTCCCCAAACTTCCCAGCCCAGCTGCGCTGGCCCCACCAATCCCAGGGGTGCAGGAAGGTGGAGGTCGGGATGCGGGGACCCTGCTGCCACCAGGCGCCCAGGACAGCAGCCCCTGCCTGCCAGACACTCCCTCCCTGCACTGAGCCTTTCAGAAAAGCTTGGCTGCCTGACTGGCTGCACATCCAACTTGGGGATGCACAGAGCAGCCTGGGCTCTCCCTGCCTATGAGGGGGCTGCGAGGACGGGGGAAGCATCGTACCTGACAAGAGGCTGAGCCAGCTCCCACTTGCATGTTTCCATTCCCCGGCAGACGGCGCTGGGGCTGGCCAGGAATACGGGATCACTGTGGGGCAAGGGGGGGCTGAGCTGCAGCAGGATGAGCCCTGCGTGGCCCTGGGGATGAAGGCAAGGCAAAGCAGAGATGTGTCTGAACTGGAGGTGCTCAGCTGCCCGCAGGGAGGCTGGGGCTGAGGGAGGATGCTGTGCCAGGGGATGGAGAGCAGATCCTCACTGGCAGGGCTGGCAGAGGCATGGGGGTGTGAGCAGTGGGGAGCAGCCTTGGCAAGACCATGGGCTGGGGCAGAACATGGCAGTGTTTACACAGCCAGGAGAGGTTTAATGTGTTTAACCGAGGAGGTTTGGATGCGAAATGACCAGGTATGCAACAAGGAAAGAGCTCAGCCCACGGCTGCAGTCTCCCAGGCTGGGTCTGTACATCCCCAACAGGATATGCACCCCTAAGGGATGGGTCCATTCAAATGCTACCATCAGAGGCTCCCCCTCATAACCAGGGGCTGGGAAGCTGCTGGTGCCAGCAGGATGAAGACAGGAGCACGGGCTCAGCTCAGGAGAAGCCCCAAAACGCCTGCAGCATTGTGAGCATCCTCCTCTGACCTGACCCCAGACCTGTGCACCCCGCTGGCTCTGGTCCTGGCTTCCTCAGCTGGGGAGCAGAGGCGGCCAGAGCATCCTGGGGCTCCAGGAGGCACCTGAGGGGTGGCAGGGTGGGCTGCTCAAAGGGCCCGCAGGCTGGGTGGTGGCACAGAGAGGTGCCAGAGGAGCACGGCGCAGGCCAGGGGCCCGCCAGGCACCCTCTCACTCTTTCACTCTCTCTCTTTCCTCTCTGTGCCTCTCTGCCGGTCGGCTTGCTACATACCTCCTTTCCTACATATTTTCTTGTTGGGCTTTCGGGTGCATTCCTTGGAAATCCGTTTTACTGTAAAATGAATAAAAGACTACAAAATAACAGGAGGCTCCACTGGCGGGAGTGGGCATGCAATCACAACCACGCTGCCACCCTCCCACCACCCCGGGACCGCGGGAGGTGGGGAGGGAGCATCGCAGTAGGAGGAAAACTCTGGGCCAGCCGTGCTGGGTGGGAAGGAAGGCACAATGCATCCTGTGGCCAACTGCCCCAGGGACAAAGGAGTGGAGACAACCGGCCTGGGAGAAGCCACCAGTCCCCAGGCTGCTCCACTACACACAGCAGACCCATTTCAGGTCCCTTCGAGCCTGCTGAAAATCCCCTGGGACTCCCGTTGCGGTGAGGCTGGGGTGGGCACCTGGGCAGGCGCTGCCTCCTCTGCCCTCTACTTACAGTTTAGGTGAGATCCTACAAAGGAAAAGGTTAGACAAGGAGGCACCCAGTGCCACTCAGCCTCACCCCAACAGAACCATGCCCCACGGGTCCCCAGCACCCCAGGCTCATTGCTCTGCCACCATCCCCTCACTAAAGAGAGGAGCAGCCAAGCAATGTGCCTGCTGGTGCACCCAACCTCCCATCTGTACTAGGGCCCAGAAAAGGGCTCCATGGTTCTCTTCCTTGCTGGAGCATCTCCCCAGGGAGAGGCAGAGAGTGTTCCTCCCAGCCGCAGCCCCCACCCACAACTAGCACATGGGCCTGGGGAGGGTGGGAAGGGGGGGAGGAAGGACAAACTCAAACCAACTCAAGACAGAACCTGGCACTTGGCACCTGGGGAGCACAAACCAGCTTGTCGCTCTGTGGATCTGCAGTCAGAGAGTCGGATTCAGATTTAGCAACACAAGAGAGGAACCCGTGATGATGCCATGGAGGTGGAGGGGGGGGGGAGGGGACAGGGATGGACCAAGAGGTGTGGAGGAGCAGGAGCACGCGAGACAAAGATGGCAGCTGACGGCAAGAGGGCGAGCTGCGTAGCCAGAGAAAGCTTTCCACAGACAGACAGCATGCTGCAGGGTCCACAACCACATGCTTTAAACACAACACCCAGGTGAGACCAACCACTGCTGGGGAGGGGCAGAGTGGGGCCCCCCCCCTGCCCTCCTGTGGGCACCTCGGCAGGGACTCACCATCCTCCGTGGGGATGTAGATGTTGAGGTACAGACAGTCCTCATTGGGGTCCTGGATGTATGTGGCCACGATATCCAAATTGGAGGTAAACCAGATGGGCAGCATGATCTCAGGAACGGCGTTGTGGATGTTCTGGGGGCAGACTGGTGAGAAGTGGGTAGCGTTCCTGATGCCTGACCAGGATGGAGGTGGCTCGGGGGGCATGAACCTCTTCTCCCCGACGGGGGGGGCAGCGTAAGGCACCCCCAGATACTGGTCCACAGGCCCCAGGATCTCACTGGGCAGTGGCACACGCACCCCTCGTAACTTCCCATAGTGTGTGTTGACAGTTGGTGAGTAGACCTGGCCCTCCATCTGCACAACCACCGAGGCGAAGCTCAGCACCCAGAGGGTGAGACGTAGGTCCCAGCCGGCCACCAGCTCAGGCACTTGGAGAACAGGGGACAAAAGAGGGCTTCTCCAGAGTATCAGCCACATCGTCCAGGAGGAGCAGCACCAACATCCAGGCCTGAAGCTCCTGGGGTGAGGGCTCAGGGCATCCCCATTGCGCCAAGCATCCGATGTACCCACCAGGAAGGGATGGAGGAAGAGAGCTGGGAGTCAGGAGTGCGTAGCCCAGACACACCTTCTGCTGGCTGAGTCAGGAGCACAGACACAGGGAGATGTGCCACTGCTCCTCACAGCCCACCAGCTGCCCACTGCTGCCTGTTTGCCAACGGCCCGGCCTGGAGGGGACTGCTGGTACTGTGGAGAGATAGAGGGAATTAACAGCAGGCTTGCTCTGGGAAGAGAGAAAGAGCTGCAACTCTGAAGGAGCCAAGATCCCTGGATGGATCCTCCCACCCAGGGGTGCTCTTTGGCTGTGCCACCACTCAGGCAGGTGGCTCTGGAAGTAGGCACATGCAAGCAGCACATGTAGAGCAGGTGCAGACACACAGACTGCATCTGTCCATGCCTGCAGAGCTTGTCCCCAGCACTCAGCCCTGCCCCTGCTCTGCCTGGGTGTGCCCTGCAGCCGCCTCATGCAGTGGCACTGTGCCCTTGCCCCGTGCTGCAGGAGGGCACTGGCAGCAGGTTATGAGTGCCAAGATAAGTAGGACAGTGTCACTTCCTTGGAAGTGACAAGAAACCTGTTGGGTTCTGCTGTTCCCCAGCACAGCACCTGCACAAGACCCTGCTGGCACCTCTCTGCCTGAGTCAGAGCCACCTGTGCTGCTCACCTCACCTTCACCCCGACGTCACTGCCCTGCCCGGATGCCACCACCCCACTTCACACACCAGCAAACGAGACCCACATCTCCCACCCAGACACCCATCTCGCCTGTCCACATGCTCTCCAGCCAGTTTTTTCTCACCCAAACCCAAGCCGGGTGCCGGGCAGGCTGGAAGGGAACAGCCCCTCCTGTGCTGGCACCACGGCCACCCGAGCAAGCTCCGGGGAGGGACAGGTCTGTTCCCACGGCCCCACGCCGGGCTGTGGACAGGGCGGGGGGCGGCTGTGGATCCGCGGGGAAGGAAGGGAGCTGCGGGGAGGGCGGGCAGGAGCTGCAGAGGGACCTGCGGATGCGTGTCAGGCAGCAGAGCTGCTGCGCCAGGGAGCCCTTGCTGGAGGCTGCGTGGATTTCGAGTGCTCTGCCCTTCCCCTCCCCGCACCTCCCGCCGCATTCAGCCCTTATGCAAGTGCCCCCCTCGGGCAGAGAGCGCCCCCAGCCGGGGGCGGTTCCCCGCCTCGGCAGGCTTCGCAGCCCCGTCCTCGCTGAAGGGCACTGCTGTGGGTCAGAGAACGCTCGTCCTGTCTCAACCACACACGTCCTTACCCTGGGAGAGATGCCAGCAGTGGCAGGGCAGCTCCATTTTGTCCCAGAGCATCCTTACGTGCCCACCTGGCAAGTCTCTCCCAGGCTCAGAGGGGAACAGAGTTGCCTTGGAATTATTGGAGCACAAAATATGGGCTGTACGCAGATGGGAGAACGTGGCCCTGGTGGATGCTCAGCTGGGCAGGGACTCCACCAATGGAAAACACCCCATCCAACCAGGAAAAGCAGCAGAAAAAGAAAAGAAAAAAAAAAAAAAGAAAAGAAAAAGAAAAAGAAAAAAAAACCACAGAGGGCGTCTCAAATCTGCACTGCACATGTGCAGGCAATTCACTGCTGGTCATTAAGGAAATGGGCCTGTGCTGTGCCTGCCCTCCTGACATGCCCAGGGAACACAGCAGCCTCAGAAATGAGGGTATGACAGGCCTAATAAGAAACACTCTGCCCAGAAAATCATGTTACTGCATCCAACCTGCTCAAGCAGTGAGGCCTTGCAGAGCTGGACCTGCAGGCACCTTGCCAGTGCCCACAGAGGGACTGCAGGTGATACCACATGAGGTAGACAGTACAAATACTGGGTAGGAGCAGTCACACCTACTGCCCCATCCACGGCACAGGGACAACCTGAGGGCTGAGCTATCATGACCATTGTGCTCTATCTCTGACCCCCAGCACCTCCATCTCCTCCTGCCCCACCAGGCAGTGACAGCAACACACCCAGCAGGAACACAGCACTTCTGCATTACTCCCCAAACAGCTGCCAAAGCTGAAGAAGCAAAAAGTGCATTTAGGGGCAGTAATACAGCTGAGGCACCCAGAGACCCTAAGCTCTGCTGTGCCCACCACTGCTGGAGCTGTCTCTGCAGCACAGTGCCTCAGCTGCCCTGCTCTGCCCCCAGCTCTGGAAGAAAACCAGCATTCATCTAATATTCCTTGCAGCAATGCCCCTCCTTCAGCAGGGAGCTGACCTTTGCCTAGCAGTGACATCCCAGGGGTGCAATGACAGCCCAGAACCCCCGAAAGCTGAATTTCCAAGTGGCATCACAAGAGTTCTTCACACCCACTCTTCTGCCTGACGTTGCTGGGAGGCAAACTGCCCAGTGCAACTCTTTGGGTACCACAGGTTAGGATAAAGCCAAATTATTAAAGACTGTCATATCTGATTTGTGTAACTGGAAGCCACAGGCAGCTTCCAGTCTTTATGATAGTGCCTAGAACTCCCCACAGAGCGATTTCAACACACCCATCATCTTCCCTCTGCTGGAACACCACAGCACTGCCAGTGGTGGCTTACCAGCTGATTTCCCACCTCGAGAGCATCCTTGGGGCTGCAGGAACATGCTGCCATGGGCATTGCTGCTCCACCAACTCCTCCAGCTAAGCAATTTCATGGCAACAGGCAGAGCTGCTCTGCAGCCCACAGCTGCCTGGCTGGTGAAATGCACACGCCAGTCACTGCAAGATTAGGGCTGAATTCACCACCCACTTTGTGTTCTTGGAGTAGTAGCCTAAACACTGTCCTGGCACAATGAGGAATCCTCATCTGTGTTTCTTTTAATAGCTTTTAAAAACCATGGAAATCTGAAGACAAAAACCATAAGGCCAAGATAGAACTGAAGTTCCAAGTACACGTCCTTAACTTAAACAAAATGATGCTGCAGGACTTGCAACTGTCTTCAATTATGAGTTTTATGAAGCATCAGGCACAGAGGTGAGTTATGTTAGTGACAGCCAAGTCAGTCCAGAGATGCAGAGTCAAGACCCAGCAGTCCTAATGTTACTTTGGAGAGCCATGATACCTTAATACTCATATTCAGATCACAGTATTTTCACATTTGTAATTCCACATTTGGTTCTCTCATTTTCTAAAGACTTTTTTTCCATGTCCTTGCAGCACAAAATGAAGGCACCCAAATAATCTCAGCAACACGCATCTAAGCCCTCCTATGATTGGAACGATTTCAATAACAAACCCCCCAAAAATGATGCAAACCCTAAATCTGAAATTCCCTGGGTTTCAAACGGCTCATTTGGGATGGTTACAATACCCTTGTAACAGATCTTGTGCCTTCATATTGCTGTTCTGTGCTCTCTGCTTTCTGCTGTAGCTTCACGTTGACATAACATTTAGGACGGGAATTTAGCCTTAATTTAATATTGACAGACTGCCATGGAAAGCCCAGCTCAGCCCCCTCCACCAGGGGCTGCTGCATGTGCTCTGCATTGCTGCCTCAACAGCTCTTAAGCTTCCCCTTGGCCCTTCAAAAGCAGGTCAAATAACAGAGAGCTCTGAGAAAGGACATTTAGTTCAGGGAAGTGATTCCCTTTGCATCCCACAGGAGGTGGGAGCTCCATTTCCCAGTCTTGCCGCCTCCAGCCTTCCCGTTCCAAACGCATTCCCCAGCAAAGATGGCTGCTGCTGCCTCCCTGCAGCCCCGTGCCAGGAGGAGACATGCCTGCCAACTGGAAGGGAAACCAGGCCGGGCTGAGCAGACCGAGCTGAGCTGGGGATGCTCAGACGAGCATGCAGTGAGGAGCCGGGAGGATAAAGGCGCTGCAGGCACCCCAGGTCGCTCTGCCAGACCTCTGGTGGGGCGAGCGGAAGAAGCGAGGCTGCTCTTGTGGATGTTATTCATCTGCTTTGGAAAACAAATGCTCTATCAGTATTTCCACGGCCGTACTGTCTGCCAGACAGTTCCCTCCCCAACAAGGAGATGCTCTCCATGGAAACCTGGGCAGGCAGGATCCTCTAGAAGCCTCCCTCGCAGATAGACAGTCAGGCGTCTCAACACCAGCCAGAGGAGCTGCTGGATCCACACCTTCCCTGGCAGGCAGCCGAGGAGACGTGGCCAGGCAGCCTTCCCTCATTGCAGACCCTTCATCAGGGTCCAGCCTCCTGTCCTTGAGCACCCAACCCCAAGCTCATCATGTTGATGCTGTGGTTCTATGTCCTGTGTGGTCTAAAACCAGGACAGACTGGGACCTCAAACCACCCAGCTGGCACGGACGGATGATCTCCTCCCAACACCAAGTGGACAGGATGTCCTGTTGCACCCTCTGGCCATTCTGCCTTGTGCAGCTCTGTTCACCTTCTGACCCTGTTGTATCACAGTGGGAGGTAGCTGGAGCCAGCCCACACCCCAGCACAGACATGCACTTGGCAGGCAGCAGGAGGAACCTCTGCCTCCTCTTCCCCAAAGGGAATGAGCTCCAAACCCTTCCACCAGCCTGTGCTCTGGGCCCTCGGGCTGATGCTCAGCTCTCAGGCAGCAGCACTGCCACATACACTCCCCACCCTGCCACGTGTTCTCCTCTGTTGGGCAGCAACCCTGACTCTCAGGAACCCCTGGTCCCATCCCACTTGGCCTGCAACACTGCAGGATCCCCATAGGAAACTCTGGGGAGCAAGAAGCTGCAACACAACTGGACTGATGTGCTTGTGTCTCTGTGTCCCTGCAGCTCCTGCAGAACTTCCCTCTGCCAGCAGGTCTCAGTTCACATCCTCTGATGCTCCTGGCCTGGTTCAATGCTTGAGGCCAACACTACAGGGCAGATTTGGGGGTTATGTTCTATGGATTGTGTTCAGAGGATCCTTCTGACCCATCTCAGGTTACCATCCATGCCACAGGCAGATGTTTCCCAGTCTGACATCATTGTGGAAGCAATTCCTGCACTTTAGGTCCATCAGAGAGCTGGTGCACAGTAACAGATGGTTACCAGTGGCTCACACATTGAAAGGGGACAAGTAGGGTTTCAGAAAGGTCTACCCTACTGTTTCCACTGCTTTGCTTTTCCGTGAATGACCTAAATGACAGAACAGAGTTGTGTTTTAGAAATCTGCACATGAAACCCAGCACTTTGGAGGCCAGGCCAGGAATTTGACATGCTCCCAATAGACTGAAGAAAGAGCTGAGAGATGATGGGCAGGCCTGTAAGTCATTGGGAGGTAAAAAACTGCACAGACAAACCACAGAGGAAACGACAGCAGCGTTTCTGCCAGACAGGTCAGAAGGGCCACAGGGAAGTACA
Organism: Chaetura pelagica; assembly: GCF_000747805.2. Classification (NCBI taxonomy): domain Eukaryota; kingdom Metazoa; phylum Chordata; class Aves; order Apodiformes; family Apodidae; genus Chaetura; species Chaetura pelagica. The sequence continues at coordinate 846,016 of NW_009953098.1, read as the reverse complement.
AACTGAACGTGAGCCAGCATGTCATTGTCACAAAGGCAGGCAGATACAGTAGGATTTGTGAAAGGTCAGCTTATAAAGACACATGAAGTAATTACTCTGCTCTCCTTTCAGCTCATAAAGGCACATCAAGTAATTACACTGTTCTTCTCCAGAGAACCAGTTCATTCCCCAAAAGATTTGGACTGACTGAGGGAGGCCTCAGGAGACCAGCAAGACCACCAAAGAGCCTTGGACAAAATCCTAATAGAGTGGCTCTAGTCTAGACAAGACAAATCAGAGGACACAGTTCTGTAACATTTAAAGGCCACTGCAGAAAAGGGTCAGAACAATCTGATACTGAACTCTGTGCTAGGTAGGAGATACATCCATGTTAAGGAAGGGGAAGCAAGTGTACACCAAGAGAAGTTAAAGCACCCCTTGCATATCTGCAGAAGGTGCTAAATGGCAGATGGATGGACTAAGTGACCCCCTCAGCAACCTCTCCAGCCTAGTTTCCTATGCTTCTCATGACCCTGGCAGCTCCGTTCCTGCCCTCATTTGTTCTGCATTTGCCACCATCTGGGTAAACTACATCCACCTTGGCCACAAAGTCCTCAGCATTTAGGATGCTCTGGCAGAACAGAACACTTGGGAAGCTTCCCAGCTCTGTGGAGCCCATCACATCTCCTCTCCACTCTGCTGAGGTCTTCCCCAGAGTCTGGTGCCCCCCATCTCACTCTCCTCCTAGAGGCACATCTGCAGCACCTGCAATATCTAGGTCCCACAGTCACTTTGTTGGGCCAGAAGGAAAAACAGTCATAAACCTCACCCTTGTTTGCTTCGAATGCAAGATATATCCCTGCAACTTGCCTTTCCTAACTTCTACCCACAGCACCACCAGTATTTAAAGTAAGATGAACATTAGAAGCCTAGGAGAGACTCCACTGCACATCCTTTGGCCTGGGTAGAGCATGACAGACTGTGTGTCAGTTAAGTTCCTCAATGCTGCAAGAACATATGTGGGACAGAAGCTCTTTGACAACTCCCACACACGTGCCAAGAGCCTCGAGAGCTCCCATTCAGAACAGAATCCCTAGAAACAGACAATTTCAAGTGCCACTTCTGCTGTGGTGCCAGTGGCCTTCTGCTGCAATATGGCCTGTCCCCATTTGCTCCACAGCCTTTAACAAGTTTCTCATGAAGGAGCCAAGCCTGCCTTGGGAGGGACACCAAGGGCAAAACAGACCTTTCTCTTGCTCACACTTCAGCTTTTTCAGGCATTTTTAGCGTTGAATGCCAGCACCCTGTTCCATTCCCTGCTCCAGAAGGCACACTACTCAGCAGGTGAAAGGGTCTGGCCCACTTCCAACTCCTGGTTAGCACCAAAAGCTCTAAAAATGCAGGAGGTTTCTCAGTGTCACTGAGCTGAGCCCGGCGATGCTGCTGAAGGGCAGCCTCTGCAGCAGGGACAGTGTTGGGGTCAGCACCCAGTGCTGCCAACGCAAGCAGAGGGTGGCATCCATAGAGGACACAAGGACAAGTGTGCTTGAAAGCCTGGGTTCTTCTGGAGCAGGTTACATGCTTACCATGAGCTGGTCTAGATTTCAACTGATGTTCCCACTCACTGCTTCCCAGGAGTCTGGGGGAGGCTGAGGCCAGGCCAGGTGGCACAGCCAGCAGCTGCTGTGTGAGCAAGGGGCTCTGCAGGGACTGAGCCCTGGCTGTGAAGAGGGCAGTGCCAGCAGCCTCTTGATGGGCTGCTGGGTTTCCCCGGGGCTTAGCAATAGCTGCTGGAAGTGGGCAGCTGAATGCCACGTTTTGGATGGAAATAATCTGGATTATCTCACATTACAGCTTCCCTGGCCCCAGCAGGAAGAAATGGCAGCAGCTTTTCTTTCCCTCACCTTGCTGCTTGCTCAGTTTCAATTTACAAGCGTTTCCCTGCAAGGGCAGAGGTTAATGAGAACCACTGTCTAACGAGCAAACCCAGCGCCCTGGCTCTGGCATGGCACACTGGCTCCCCAGCCAGAACCACCGGCAGCAAGGGCAGGGAGCTGGGAACATCTCCGAGACTCCAGCAGCCCCTGGGACGCACCCGCAGCACCAGCTGGGTGCGGCGTTGCCTTCTGCTGTTCCCTGAAGCTCGTGCGAGGGGGTGCGGGGTGCTCGGTGCCCCCCAGCACCCCCCAGTGCCCCCCAGTGCCCCCCAGCGCCCCCCAGCACGCGGGGCCGTGCGCGCGGCCGTGCGGGAGCTGTCCCTTCAGCACCGCCCGCTGCGGGGGGACCGCGGAACCTCCCGCCTGGAAAGGACCTCCGAGCTCAGCCGTATCCCCAGGGGAAAGCAAAAAAAACCCCACCAAACAACGACGCAGAACAACACAAAGCCACAACCACACCCCACGAAACCAACTCCCACCCCCCCCCATGCCCAGCAGAGCCTGCCCTGAAGTGCCACATCCACACGTTTCTTTGACACCTCCAGGGATGGTGACTCCACCACCTCCCTGGGCAGCAGTTCCAGTGCATGACCACTCTTTTGGCAGAGAAATGCTTCCTAATATTGAATCTAAACCTCCTCTGGCCCAACTTCAGGCCATTTCCTCTGGTCCTGTCGTTATTCACTTGGGAGACCAACACCAACCTCCCTACAACCTCTTCTCAGGTAGTTGTAGGGAGCAATGAGGTCTCCCCTTCTCCAAACTAAACAATCCCAGTTCCCTCAGCCTCTCATAGGACTTGTTCTCTAGACCCTTCACCAGCTTGGAGAGGTTCTTCTCCTCCGAGCAGATCCCCCAGCACAGCCCCTGCCAAAAGGCAGAGAGGACCTGCAGGAAAAGCTCCAGTGGGCTGATTTTGTGGCACCTGAAGGAAAGGCAGGACATGCAAGGATATCTGCCAAGCAAACTCTGCATCCCCTGGACCAGGTGAGGGGCAACCTCATTGTTCTCTACAGCTTCCTGAGGAGGGGAAGTGGAGAGGGAGGTGCAAATCTCTTCTCCACAGTATCTGGTGATACAACTTGTGGGAATGGTTCAAACCTGCATCAGGGAAGGTTTAGACTGGGAATTAGGAAGGATTTATGTGCCAAGAGGGTGGTCAGATGCTGGAACAGCCTTCCTAAAGAGGTGGGTGATGTCCCATGTCTGTCCGTGTTAAAGAGGCATTGGGACAATGCCCTTAATAACATGCTTTAACTTCTGGTTAGCCCTGAATTGGTCAGGCAGTTGGACTGGATGATCCTTGTAGGTCCTTTCCAGCTGAAATTATTCTATTCTATTCTATTCTATTCTATTCTATTCTATTCTATTCTATTCTATTCTATTCTATTCTATCCTATCCTATCCTATTCTGTCCTATTCTATTCTACTCTACTCTATTCTAGATTGTGCTTTGTGAATAAAAGGAAGAATTATTCCAGTGCTCACTTTGTGCAGGCAGGTGACTGACAATGCAAAAATGCTTTGACAGAACCCTGGAATTTCCAGACATCTATTCAGGAGTGAACTGACAGACAACCTGCTTTCAGCATGCCCTTGGAAACAGCACAAAGTTCATGCCAAGACACCTTTGCTCACTCTCCGACACATCACAAATGAGGACCAGGCACCTAACTTTGTGGCAACATAAACTGCCTCACAAATCTGAGATTAACACTATGCAGCTAGTGACTGAAGTGCAGATCTCACCCAGGGAAGAGAGAGCTGTCTGCACCAGCAGCTCTCCCCTCACTTCCTTCTCCAACTTCAGCAAATGGTGCATTGACATTAGCCCAGCTGCTCATCACCATCGCCCTCACATCTGCCAGAGAAATGGCTCCTATGTCCTCTCCCAAAAAAACCACCTCAGAAATTACTGTGGCTAGCAGGGGCCCTTTTTTTTCTTTAAAGTTAAGATGGATCATTGTAACTGAATCATGTTCAGGAGCAATTACACAAGCACAAGGCTCTTTACAGAGCAACAAACATCTGAAACTCCAAGTCCAAATACATTCATAGTTCTTACATTAGCAAAAGCAGGTTTGAAATTTAATAAAGAAAGGTGACTTCAGTGACCCAAAAAGAGGCTGTCCCAATGCAGTGACACCCTCATCCCTGAAACATCCCAAACCAAGCAGCAACTATGAAAACCAGCTGCTGATTGAATGTCCTTCTACAAAGCTCTCCCATACTCCAGTCCCTCAAGCTCCTTTCTAGGCACCCAGCTATGCAAAGGATATGGGCCCCCTCCAACCAGCTGGGCCATGGACAATTTAAACAAATCCCTGTCCTACCTGGACCATCACTTGTGTTAATAACAAGTCAAGACATCTCATTCACACTCCAACTAAAGCCAAGAAAGCACTGGTGGCTGCAGGCAGGCTGAGTGTGTGCACAGCCAAAGCTTTGCATGGACTAGTGTGGCCTGGAGGAGGCTCTATAAATGTAGGGAGGTGGGCTGGAGAGAGGAACTGACTGCAGCTTAAAATACAAAGACTTCCTGCAAATGCCACTAGAGAGGGTGGGCAACAAGACACAAGAGTGCTTTGAATGAGAACAGCTCTACTCAAAATAAATTGTCAATAATTCATTTTTACTGATTCAAAGTAGGAAGCCAAAATCACTTAATCACAGGTTGTAATCCAGGCTGTTGCTGTAAGAATCTCCAGTTTCGGAAGCAGGACTGAGAAAGGATTGCTTCCTTTACCTGCCCCAACCACCTATTTCTGCCTGACATCACTGTTTACCGCTCTT
>NW_009953098.1:840122-841275 GCF_000747805.2 Chaetura pelagica | reverse complement strand
TATGGAGACAGCAAATCCCTGTGCAAGGCAGGGTATGGGCTATCCCAACAGAGCCACTCCTCCAGGGCCACAGTGCAGGCAGCAGGGCCGCACATGCTCCCCCAAAATGCTGGAAAGCCCAAGCATTGCAGTCCAGCACCAAATCGTTTCCTCACTGCAGCCTCCTTGGTGGCAAAGCTCAAGGAAGCTGTCCCAAGCCATGTCTGAGCGAGCATCACCTCCACCATCCACACTATCTCCACCTTGCTGTAACAGTCCCCACTCCCAGGTGAAACACCAGACAGGCTTTGCACAGTTCCACACACGCAGATGTTTATGGGGGCAGTGCCACCCCAGAGAGATGCCCCAGCTGAACCCCAACCCATCACTCCACTCAGAGAGGCAAATACCCCACCACATCCCACCTGACACAAGCTGCTGAGTTGTGCATTAGTGCCAGTGCCCCTGACCAGAGTCCAGACATGATTGTCTGACCATATTGCAAGAGTCAAGCCCGTGTCAGGGAAGCAGCACTTTCCCTGGCCAGCAAGAACCAGCCAGACACGCTCATCATCCTGGGATCACCACGTCAGTGCCCCTTCAGATCTGAGGGCATTAGCAGTGACCCACCACTCCATGACACTGCAGCTTGCCTGGGGACACAGCCAGCCCCACTGGCAGCCACCACTGAGGACCAGGGCACTGCTCAGTCCCAGCTGTGCCACAGCTGGCCTGGGTGACCGTGCTCCCCTCCTCACAGCACTGGTCTCTTCATCTGCAACAGGGAGCTGGTCTCTACAGAGCACTCGGAGGTGGGAGACTCCAAAAGCTCTGGACTGGAACAGGAGAAGGGGAACTGGTAGAAACACAAGGAGAGCAGAGCAGAGACCAGTGCAAGCTGCATTTGCCAAAGCTGCAACACCTATTCCCTCTGCTCCTGCCAGCAAGCGGGACCCACCGCAAATATCAGGAAGGGAAGAGACAAATACGGAGGTAGGAAAAGGCCATTGCTGCTGGGAAGCACCATGGACTCCTCTGCCCACATCACTTGTCCTCCCCACCACCCAGCTTGCCAGCTGCTGGTGGCAGAGAGCTCGGGGTCCCTCTCCCCTGCAGCTGCTCCCCCAGCTGCACCGGCAGGGCGGCTGCAGGTCCGGGCAGGGCTGCTGCAGCC
>NW_009953098.1:836925-839282 GCF_000747805.2 Chaetura pelagica | reverse complement strand
CCCCCGAGCCCAGATGACACAGCAGCCATGTCCTGCAGCAGCCACCGCTCCCAACCTGACGTCAGCCCCGCCGGCGCTGCCAGGCGGGACGTGCAGGCACCGCCCGGCTCCAGCCCCTGCTCCCTCACCAGCCACGGCTTATCTACAAATTGAATTTCACACTTGCGTGCTCCGGAGCCAGGCACAGGTGCCTGAGAAGCCACCCTCCCTCCCTGCACATCCGTCTTTCCCCCCTCCTTGCCCCACCCCGTGCGGGCACCCGCTGGATGGGGAGGAGATCCCGGGAAAAGGCGCTGACTCCCCAAGGGCAGCTCCCGGTGGAGCCCCCGGCTGTGCCCTCCGGGCTTGGGGCAGCAGGAGGGCGAGGGGACCCTCAGGGTGCCCGTCTGACACAACGTCTACACACGCGAGCTGCTGGCACAGCACGGCATCCAACAACACCCATCCACAGCTGAACGTGATAAAACCCCATCCCAGAGTAAACGGTTTCCCCAGAAACCCCGAAGGCTTTCCCAGGAACTCTGCAAATGCAGATTTGTTACATGCTCCAGTGAACAACCTAAAGAGTTCATATGGGTGTCATGTCCAGAGATCACCACTGCCACAGGTCACACATCTAGCTGGCAGCCCAGACAGATGAGCTGCCAGCCACCTTGGAAGGACATCAAGCAGTTAGAAGGTCCAGCCCAAGCCCACAAGAGCCTCTACTCAATTAAGACAAACAGTTTCCTCAAGCAGGGAAGCCTGCCCTCAGCAAGAGCCATCAGCTGCTCGTGTCCCCAAACCAAACCCAAAGCTGGTGTGACTAAGCTGACCAGGGAAACCCCCTGTGCTGGGGGCTGAGCCTGCAGCCAGGGCAGCTCTGCAACATCTGACTCCTGGTTCTGACACCAGGGCTTGCTAGGGACTGGAGGCAAAACCAGCAGCTAGGAAGGAAGCTTGTTCAAATATAATCCAAAATGTATTTTATATTTTCCCTTGTACCTATCTTCTCCCATTCTTCCATCTTTAAGAAAAAAAAAAAAAGCAAAAGAAAAAAAAAAAAAGCAAAAGCTGAAAGCCTAAAATCTCTGGCAAAAAAAACCCAACACAAAACACCCCAAAAACAACAAACCCAAACACAACCAACAAACCAAAACCCTCTCATGTGTTTTACCGTAAAGCCTGCCTGGTGTTAAGAAATAAGCTGGTCCAGAGCAAATCAGGCAGCCTGGGGATGCCCTGTCTCTCCAGAGGGAGCAGAACAAGATGAAGGAGGACACACAGACATGCTGCAAGGACCAGCAGTGCCAAGGAAAGGCAACCTCCAGTGCCAAGAAGACTCCCATGCTCCCTGCTTCTTCTCACAGGTCCCCAAGCACAGCTCTGCCTCAGCAGACGCCCACTGGGAAGCATCGCTCCTGGTGGACATGGGAGCAGGTTTTTGTAACAAAGAGCAGGCAACCACTTGGCTCCTCTTCAGGATGTGAGTATCAAAGCACAGCAGCTCCCTGACCCAGTCTGCAAGATCCTTATCAACAGAGCCCAGCAGCAACAGAGACCAAAACGGCAATGAGATCCCTGTGGCTGCTAGCCAAGGGCAGATTGCAGTTTTGTGGCTGGCAGGACACCCATGTGCTGGCTGGATGCTTCCCTCAGCCCTCACAGAGGGGGTTCTCCTGGATGCCAAGGCAGAGGATCAGTGCTCCATGTCCCCCACCTGCTGCACCTCCATTATATGGGGAGAGCACCCTTCACTCTCAGAGAGGAAGCAGGACTGAGTAGGCATCTGTCACCCTGTGCCAAGTGAAGTAACACAGAGCTGGACGGGGACAAACCCATCCTTCTTTACCAAAGCCCAGTTGTCCCTCCTGGCTCCACCCTCTCTGGTAGGCACAACGTTATGAACCTGACAGCTCAGACCAAGGGTCCACCTGGCTCTATACACTTCCTTGCCAGTAGTCAGAAACATGAGCAGTTTGCAGCTCAGCAGCTGCCCAAGTCAGAGGTGGATCTTGGTGTATTTATTGGTTCTGGGAGAACCTCAGACTGACAAGTCTGGAATTCATTCTGTTTCTCCTGGAACCAATGTCAGGTTTCACTGTTCACAGCACCTTGTTCTAAGGACTTCTGCGGTTTGATAGCACATCTGAGAGGAGCAGTGCCCCTCCTCCTGTTTGGCACCTCCTGCTAGCTTCATTTCATGTGACCTTGTGCTTGAATGGAAAGAAACAGTGAACAGTTAACCTTTAACTTTTCTCTCCTGGCCTCCTGTAGACATATCTTATCCATCTTCTGCTGTTTCTTTTCCAATCTGAAGAACCCTGCCTTATTTAACCATTTTTTGCACAAAGGCTATCAGACCTCTGACCATTCCT
>NW_009953098.1:833203-836906 GCF_000747805.2 Chaetura pelagica | reverse complement strand
CTGCTGCCAACTTTCAGGCATTTGGCTCCACAATGATCTCAACACCCACAAATCTCTGCTGAGCTCCCCTGGGCAGCTTTAGAGACAGAGACACAGAGCAACCCCTGTCCCCTTCTCCTGCATCACTGCCCCACGGGTTCTCAAGTTCCTCAGTGGTGCCTGGAGTCAAGTAAAGGTACTGGCAAGACTTGCAGACACCCAGACTCACAGACTCACCTCCACAACTCCTTTAGTGCTGGGTGCCAGCACTAGGAGATGGATGTGGCCACATGGAGACACTTTGGCCACGCTGCAGACTCGGGCTGCTTCTTCCACTCTTTAGAGTTGTAGCTAATGGATGCCTGATGGAGGCAAGGTCTCTGCAGCCCCTGATCACAATGCCAAAGAGCATTCTCAGCAATACCCCATCAAGCCCATGTCAAAAGCCTTCCTGGCCAGCCTCTGTGAACCATGATCACCCTCTGAGAGCCCCAGCAGCCAAGGTCCAGACCCAAACAGAGCTGGTGCACAGTACAAGCCCTGTAACACGCTCTCTGCAACCTTACTCAAATTTTGCCACCTGCTCTGCTGGCATGGCCAGAGCACCTGGCCACCAAGCGAAGCTTCAGATCTGCTTGCCAGGCACCTTGCAGGATACACTCATGCTGAGATGTAGTTTGAAAATAACAGATGTTACTCCACTGTTCTGCATTTTGCAGTGTCAGGAACAAGGCTTCTTTACCAACAATCTCCCAAGCTCCTTGCCAAGGCAGTCTCAGCCCAAACAGTGTTTCCCAGCACAGTCTTGCACACAGACAACCCTCCCTTCCCTGTGCCACGTGCCTGCCCCACTGCCAGACAGACAATGTGGGAAAAGGAGTATATTGCAAGGGCAGAGTTTCCCCACACAACTGTAAGACTAAGCAGGAACACAGGTTTCATCATGGATTGCAATATCACATCACTGCTGAGCTCAGACAAGCCTCCAAACAAACAGCAAATATCCTCCTAACCAGGGAAAACTTTCAGGAGCTACATGCACCAGACAGGACCTGGCAGCTGCAGCCAGAAGACCTTTCTTCTTCTCTGTGTCTTTCCACCACTCCTTCAGCCCCTTTCCCCCTCAGTCAGACTCACTCCAGAGTCTGAATGATGTGGGTTCAAACTGCCAGCTCTGGCAATTGCAGGACCTTTTATTCATTCCCCTCACACCCGATGCAGAATCCTGCTGAGGCCAGCAGCACACAGTGCTGGTCACAGCCTGCTCCCTGCCCCCAGCCCCAGCAAGCATCACATTTGGAGACCACCAGACCATTTAGTCCACCATGCAGCACCACTCAGCTCTGCCACAGCCCTCTAACTCAGGTCTCCTCAAGCACCCCAGCACCAGGATCCACCCTGTCTCCTTCTGCTGATGTGCCCCTGCCAGCTGTGACCACCTCCCCTCCATGCCAATCCACGACCTGTGAACACCCCTGGCTGTGGATGCAGGTACAAATGCCAGACCCTGAAAGAAGCATCTTCCAAAACACTCTGTCAGCAAGAGCTGGTAACAACAGACCATCAGGGATCTGTCTGGGATTCCATGGGGAGCAAACAATTGTCCTGTCACAGTGGCACTGAAAGCCCTAAGGACAGAGCCAACCTGTCCCTGCCCCATCCCTCTGCACTTGGTGCACAGACACAGGATGGTAGATACACCCTCTGTGAGATTTCAGGGATTCCTCCATGGCTCCTCCATAGATACACATAGACACACACTCATGTCCTCATCCCCACCACTTCACATCATCTGTTCACTCCCCTCCTGTTACTGGGTTCCTCCCGCTGCCACTGGTGCAGCATGGACACCCTGCAACAGTTTGTGCAAGGCCACAGTTGCTCCTGGATGGCCAAAAGGGCTTCCTTTCCCCCTCCACCTGCTGTGTAGAGTAGCTCCTAGCAGGAAGAATATGGGAGGATGGCAGCAAACTGCTTGGGAGGCAGCTGTGGTTGGGGAGGGTAAGGCTGAGCTGATGCTGCTCAGGAATGGTATAGATGGAGCTTAGTGACTCAGTGACTCCAAGGTCTCTTATGGACCTGTTGTCCTAAAACTCCTCCTCCCTTGACACAAAGACAAGGCCAATGTGGGCCTGCCAGAAGATTTTGGCAGTCACTTGTCTTTTTGCTCTCGCTTGTGGATTCAATGTGATCTGGGTCAACAGGCACCTGGACTGGGTCCCTGTCTGTGTTGGAGCTGAGCACCCAGAGCAGACCCTAAAGAAAGCCAGGAGAGATGCAGCCACCACAGCTGGAGCCTCAGCACAGTCAATTCTCACACTTCCTTCTGAAGCCTTGGCAACCCCTGCCCACAGACAAGGCTCTGCCAGCCTGCACAGCAGCTCCACTCACAACTCCCAGGCTCTGCCCACCCTCACTGCCCTGCTCTCGAGCACCTTCACTCCAGCCCTTTGGGAGAAAAGCCTCTACATGCGGTGAGGGAATGAAACAGACACAGATGTAAGGTCCATGGCAACTCCCTTGGCATGGGCTCAACCTTTCTCTCCAACAGCTCTGCCCCAGATGCACAGTGCATGTTGAATATAGGCAGTTGGAGGCTGTGAAAGGCAGGAGCGCGCAGACCCTGCCAAGATGGGCACTGCAACTCCATTTCCTCAGCACATGGCTGTGCAGCGCCCGCTCGTTGAGGCCCAAGGGCTGCCCTGCATATTGGTGGCTTTCACTCCTGCCCTGGTGCTCCAGAGGTTGAGAGCTGAGTGCTTGCAGGTGTCCAATCACACTCCACATCCTGACTGCACACGTAACCATGGCAACTGCACATGCGAGCGGCAAAGCCTCGAGCTGGGCTAACTGCAAATGCAAATGAAGCAAACACATGCACAATGCTAAAAGTGTGACCTCTAAATGTCAGCCTTTAACCGTTTTGCAGACACCAGCTCTGGTGGTGGCCACCTGCAGCGTGCAGAGCAGGAGGAGCTCTGCTCCACCAGGGACCTCAGAGCGCCCAGCCCGGGGTTGGCACTGGTGTTAGCAGGGAGAAAAGATGGCACATGCATTTCCCAGAGCTAAAAGTGACCCCTGCCTTGGCAACCCATAGATCCCTCTCCGGGGACACATCCATCCCTTACCCAGCTGGCAGATGCCCCTGCTGTCAGAGAGCAGCTTCAGGGGAAGAAGGAGCCCACCAGGCTGACACAAAGCCAGAGCAGGTGCTGGTGGGGAGTGGGCTCTGTCAGTGCTGCATCCACACGTGCCCAGCCAGCAGCAGGTGGGGCACCCTCGAAGGAAGAAGGGAGGGAAAGAAAATCCCAGCATCATGGGGACTTCTTGCTGGAGCCACCTCCCCAAGGGAGGGCCATGGCCTTGGGACCGGCTGCCAACAGAGGCACTAGGAGGTGTCACCATGTGGGACAACGTGGTCCAGAAAGAGACAGGCTGGCTAAACGTTTCACACCCCTCATCACTTCTCCTCTCCCTCACTGCCAATAGCGCTGGACACAGCCAGACCCCTGATGCTCATCCTCACCTACCACTGCCCATCACCCACCACACCTGTCCTGCTCCGTGGCTTCAAGCACGACAGAGCCAAGCTCAGGCAAAAAGCTCCAGCCACAGCACACACCGCTGGAGCCACCAGCAACCCCGGCACCATGTGCCTGACCCGCCACTCTGCTAGGGAGGAGCTCGGCCAGCACAACAGAGCCCCTGTCTGACCCGAGCCCGA
>NW_009953098.1:827386-831567 GCF_000747805.2 Chaetura pelagica | reverse complement strand
AGAGCGGAACGCGCAGTTACGAGCAGACACCTCCGTGCTTTCCGATCCGGGCAAGGGCAGCCGGGCTCTGCCTCCCTCCCCCCGCCAGAGCCGCAACACAGACGCTACCCGGACTCCGCAGAGCAGCCACTGCTTCCCCTTTGCGATGCCCGTGCGGCAGCATGTGAAGGGCAGGCATTTATTTTGACTCTCCCACCTGCCACCGGGGTGTGCACTGAGTCGGCGAACGTGCAGCCGCAGGGAGATCCCCGCACCCCGGGAAATCCCTGCACCCCGAGGCACGTTGGGCTTCACCTGCCCCAGCTGCCGCAGCAGGGCAGGGCAGGGCAGAGCTTTCCCACCCCTCTGGCCCCACTCCCTCCCCCGGGGACTGCTTGCTGATGGTCAACAGCTTAAAAGATTGCGTTGCTGGCCTGTTACACGCAGGGTGAGCTGCACCCTGCCCGCTGCACACCCTTGAGCAGACATGGTCCAGAGCCCCACAGGATGGATCCACAACTCTGACCCGTGCCCACCAGGGTTCATGAACCCTGAGATGCAGCTTGAAGGGGTCCTTGACAGGTGCTGGGCTGCCCTCCAGTGAACAGGGCTCCAGGCACAGGTCCCCCCATCCTGCTGCCTAGCAAAACCAGCCGAGGACAGGAGCACAGTGCAGAGCTGTAGTGGTTCCTCAGGGTTTGGTCCCCCCCACAGGCACCACACGGAGGGCTGGGTGTTCACACAGCTGCTCTGCTCACTGCTCCAGCTCCCTGAGGGGGCAGCAATCGGTTTTCTTGCAGAACACCAGCTCTGATGGTGCCCAGCCTTGAGCAACCCTGGGCTTCTTCTCACATGTAGCACACACACTGCAGCACTGCCTGTGGACCCTGCCCAGGCACCCCTCGGGGCTGTCCCTCAGGTCCAGGATCAAAGACACACATCCCACCCCAGACTGGTGGCCACAGCCGGGCAGCCACATTGTGCTACTCAATGGGCAGCACATAATCAAATGCCCCCAGCTGTCTTTGGCTCTGTAACTAGCAGCGTTTAGCCACAACTCAGAGAAGGAGCAGAAAGGCTGGAAACGTGCTTAAAACCACTGCAGCTCAGAGCTAACCTGCAGCACAGCAGTGGCACCTGCAAGGCACACAGCCAGGCTGAGCAGACTACAGCTCCCCAAACATGCCCCATGCTGTGACCAGGTCTTGCCCCAGTCCCCATGTCTCTCCACAGCCGCCTGCAGCCCCTGGTATCCTCTGGGCAGCCAGAGGATCTTGTGTGGTCAGGAACACTGGGTCTGTGATCACGATGGAGGTCTAGGGGAGCAAAGGGCTCAGCTCCAGTTCTTGGTGCAGCAGACCCAGGCCCATCACCCAGCATAGGGAACTACATCCCTCACAGCAGCCTGAGCACAGCTAAGGGCAAGAGCCCTACTATCTCTTCTTCCTCTCCCCTCCCCAAGTCTGCCCTCTTGCTGTGGCCTATCTTAACATCTGCCCTTAGACATGAAGATCAAGTGCAGCTCATCCAGGAGTCCCTGTGAGCCTCACCATATCCCACACAGATGGGACAGAAGGAAGACACTGGTCCAGAAAAGCTAAGAGGGACCACAGGTCAAATGGTCCACAAGCAAATTGCTGGGGAAGAGCCAAAGAGAGAAGAAAGGTGCTGGTGCAGGTGGTTTCTAGGTTCAAAAGACACAGGAATGGAGAACACTAAGCTAAAGCAGCCTGCTACAGGCAGATAGGAGACTCCACACCCACAGGCTGCATTAGCCAGGTTAAAATCTGAGAATGCAGCATGTTATCCAGAGAAAGCACTGTGGCTGTAAGGAAGGAGCAGAGAAGCCTTGGTGTTTATCAGCAAAACCAGACTGAAGGGAAAAGTAGTGCTATGAGTGCACTCAGTAAGCAGCTCCTCCTGGTCTGCAGAAGGACAAGCTTGAGCAGCTCAGTAAGTGCTGTGGGTGGAATGTCGGGCTTGCAAGGACTCAGAATTACCCTACGATGTGACTTCCTCTTTGCTTTATACCTCTGTCCTGGTGGAACATGCCACAGTCTACTAGTAAAGCTCTTAATCAACATACAAATCCTACAAAGCCTGCACAAACCCTCGCAAGCACATGAACACCAGCTGACGAAACAGAGAAGAAGGGCTTTCTTTCCCAAACCAAATTGTTCAGCAGTCCACAAAAGCTGGAAATGCAGACATTAGTTCTATGGAGAAAGAGATAAAGATCACGTGTAGAGGAGGAGTGCTGAGGAGGAAAGACAGGCTCTGAACACACACTCCTTTTGCAAAGTAAGCTCTCTGTATTCATCTGAGAATGTCTGCAGTAGGGGGTTCATCTGGTATAAATAAAGTACAAAATTTTACAATGTCTTAATCATTATTTTAACAAAAATACTAAAAACTGAGTAAAAACTGAAACCAAAGTGGGAATGGAAACTATCAGCCACAAGGGATCTCCATAAACGTTTGTAAGAAATTGGGTAGTAAAAACACTTTCTCTGTACAATAAAACCATTCTCTTGGCATCTCCCTGTGAGACAGGCAGTGGCAGCACTGGGGACACAGGCCCAAGGACAGAGGCTGGGGGCAGCCCCAGTTTGTGGGTCAGACTGAAGAGGCTGTATCCAATCCACAGTGATGTCTCCCTCCTGGATCAAGCTGAAGTGCCACGGATCAGTAGCGTCCAAAGGGGTTGTTGTTCTGCTGCGTCTGGGTATCTGTCGAGGTCAAGACAGAGTTAGACTCACAGCGCCTGGTTCAGAAAAGAGATCCCTCTCCCCACATCACCAGCACAGTACGAGCAGTGTGGCACAGACTGACAAGAAAAATATAACTTTTGTGGCACTCTCTGCTTTGCTCATCTGCCTGAGCCTTGAGGCAGCAGCACAGTCAGGACTCCACGTTCTCTGAGGAACAGACAGGTACGTGCCAGTCCTGACCCTGAAGCTGGGCCAGAAGAGATTTCTACATCCCTCATGGTGGAATCGATGCACCATAACAAAGCCACAAAAGGGGGCAGGTAGCTTGGAGGATGAGTTTATGGATTAATGATTTCTGATTTTGAAAGAGCATCAGCCTTGTAAGACTGCACAACACCTGCAGCCATACAAGCTGCAGAGACAGTGCGACTCATGCTGTGGCACACACACAAAGAGTTAGTGAAGGTTTCAGAGACAACTATCCTGGCTCCCTGAGTATCTCAGTACAAAAGAAAGACATACCCAAAAGACTTCCAGGTGGCACAAAAAGGGCAGGAAACATGGTAAAGTTATAGTCAAGAACCTTGGCAACTTCAGAGCTGCTGGGACTGGTGCTTTGTGATGTTTAGTGCTCACAGTATACTTGGGTATTGTCTGATTAATAATACTCTGTGCCTTTTTTTTCCAGAAACCTCATCAGAGTGTTTGACTCTAACTCAGAATAAGTAAAAGGAGACCAGTTTAAACTGGCCAGTCCACTCTCCTCAACTCTGCTGGACAATAGCACATTCAGGGATACACTGGAGACTTCTAATGCAGCCTATCCTGGACCCAAAGTATTCATATTCCTGTCCCCCTCCTGCAGGCTATTCTTAGTTTATGTCCTTTCCACTCTATCCCATACACTGCAAGTAAGAACTCCAGATGGTTCCTGGTGGAACTGATGCAAACCCAGCGAGGGAGGACAGAATCTGCACGCTGACAACACGACTGCATTGGATCCATGCATCTGTTCCATATAAAACAGCCCCATTTGCTGCACAGACAGGGTACAAAAAGATGGCTATTCTGCTATATTCAGGTTCTTACATGAGGTCTTCCCTTACTTGAATGTCCTGGCTGAGATCCTTGCACAGATATGTTGTGGTTTGTGAATCAAGCTAGTGAGAATCTTAGCACATTAGAACTTCAGGTTTGGGGAGGTTTTTTGGTCACAAGGACTAATAATTTTCCATCAGGGAACAAGTACAAGAACAATTTCCAAACCTCCACTCCATACATGATCACATCTAGCAGTGTCACCTGTAACACACAGCAAGAAACCTGTGCAGTCCATTTCTGGGCATTCTTGTAGCACATCTGCCATTTTTATGGCAGAAAGACCAGTGAGGTGACAGTGAAACAGCAGGCCCTTCAGAAAGGAACTACACAGACACTGGGTTCTGCTTCTAGACCCCCCAGCCAGCAGTTAAATGCAGATTGCAGGACTGC
>NW_009953098.1:826350-827250 GCF_000747805.2 Chaetura pelagica | reverse complement strand
ACTCCCTTTTCCGCCTGGCCCCGTTCTTTTATGCCAGCCATAGAAGCCTACAGAACACTGCAAAGACAAGTGTGCAGCAACACTTCCCAGAGTAGCCCTCCCGCTTCCAAGAAGTCTTGTCCTGATCAAAAGATGAACATAGTATTCTGGGTATTTCATCAAATGAGTGCCCCAGGATTGCAGCTTCCCTGTGGCCCTCAGAGGTGATCTGCAGCAGAGGAAATACCTCTGAATGCTTTAAAGCTGCAGACTGGATCCTGCCAGAAAGGTTGCATGGCAGCCTCTACAAAGGCTTAGCTCCCTCGTCCCTCTGCAGGCAGCAGAAGGAAGGTCTGGAAGGTTGCTCACAAGCTGGCAAGCACTGCCTGCCCTGCTGCTGTGCCCCCTTGGGCCAGGAGCTGAAAGCCCAGATGCCACCTCCCTGCCAGTGTCATTTATAGCCTCACAGTCCAGCTTGGCCTTGTTTCTCTACACCAGGGTACCTGGAACAGAAAACAGCAGGGAGGAGACGAGGGACAGGATCAAGAACACTAAGACTTACTGGAAAGCTGCTGTTGAAGCTGTCGAACCAGAGCAGCTGTTTGCTGCTGCTGCTGGGTCTGCTGAAGGCCCTGGCGCTGGAACTGCAAAAAAGAGAAAGGTGGTTACAGCCACACCACCTGGCTGGCAGCCTCGGCACTCACATGAGCCCTGGGAAGTGCAGGGGAGGGGAAGGGGAGGGATGCAGGTGGAGCACTGGCCCATCACATCCCTCTACCTCCGAGGGGACACTCACAATGGGCTGCTGTGGGGGAAGAGCCTGCATCCCCAGCCCGGGGGGCTGGCCCTGCGCCTGCGGCTGAGGCACCGTGGAGACCTGGGGCTGCTGCTGCGGCTGGGGGGGGGGCGGGGGGCGGCGGC
>NW_009953098.1:813732-826274 GCF_000747805.2 Chaetura pelagica | reverse complement strand
GCTGCTGCGGCTGCGGCGGCTGCGGCTGCTGCTGCTGCTGTTGTTGTTGTTGTTGCTGCTGTTGTTGTTGCTGCTGCTGTTGCTGCTGTGAAGACAAGAGGGAAGGGCCTGTTGTGGGGCTGAGCAATGCATACAGCAACAGGGAACGGGAAGGGATGAAGGAGGAAGGATGTTCCACACAGTCACACAGAATCATTGAACGGTCAGGGATGGAAGGGACAAATGGAGATTAACGAGTCCGAACCCCCTGCCAGAGCAGGGCAGGTCACACAGAAATGCATTCATATGGGTTTTGAAAGTCTCTAGAGAAGAAGACTCTACAACCTCTCTGAGCAATCTGTTCCAGTGTTCTGAAACCCTTACAGTAAATAAGTTTTCCTCGTGTTGAGATGGAACTTCCTCCACCTTACACCATTTCCTTACAGTTACCTAAATTACCCAGATTTCATCAGGATCCTGCCCTGGGCTGAGAAATGACAAGAAATACAGGGACATTAACAAAAGTTTTTTTGCAATATGAGGTACCAGCAGATAGCAGGAAGAGACCTACAAGTCTACTGGTCAGCTGGGGAATGACTAGGACCAAACAAGATACAAGAATAGAAAACAACCAAGAGCTGCCTCAAGAGGTTGGCTGGTTCATCTCTTGCCTCCTGGTTAAGATCAGCAATATTGACTTCACTGAGTATTTGCCTGACCTGTTCTCAATTTTTTTCCAGAGGTAGCAACAGAGCTCCTATAACCTTCCTACATAATCCATCCAGGTCACACTTACTCACACTACTGGTGTCTTCCCCAATCTCTACTCCAAATCTCATATGTTATGATTTGCAGCAATTTCTTATCCTAGGGCCAAAGGACAGGAACAGATAAGGGTGGGGTTTTTTAAGACAAAAGATTTGGGGTCTTCTCTTGTTTCTGCCTCTCTAACTCCATGCCCAGCTACTTCAGCCCTTCCTTCTTCCTTCTCAATCACATTCCCCAGCTCTTCGATCTATTTCACTGCCCTTCTCTGTCACTCATGTCAGTTGCTGCTGTCCTTCAGAAAAAACATGTGGGATTAAACTGGATGCAGTGCTCCAACCTTGATGTCAACAGAACTTGTTATGGTGAGAAGAATATTCAGTGTGTTGAACATAAAGTCAGAATATACCCACAAATCTCAAAGTTTTTTATTTTCTCCTAATTTTCAGGTATTTTTCCCATCTGCCAGTGTGGGGTTCTGAACTCTGTAGATCAATAACACAGTGAACAATAACAACTGAATACAAGAGGCATGTTCTTTTTCTAAATATGAGTGATGGAGAAAGCCAAAATAAACCAAGTGAATGGTCAGGGCCTCCTCATCAAAAGGACTAAAAGCTGCTGACCATGCTACAGGCAGTCCCTTGTCCAGTGCAAAGCAGCAATTCTCAGACACTACTGACTGCAGCTCTCTGTAGGAACCACTGTATTGCTCAGCCCCACCTCAGAACACAAAGCCTCAGCCCTCTGTGCCATGTAGTCTCCTCATATTTTACAGGTTTACCAGGTCTTGTCATAAGGTAAGCAATCCATCAGTTCACCCAAACTATTTCTGTATTCCTCTGTCAATTCAATCAATTTCTGTAACTCCAGTAAATGTACTCATATCTGTGTTTCTTATTTCTTTCTGAGTATTTAATACTCAAAGACCATAATGCAAATCCCATGTCTGCTGACACACACCTGTGAACTTCAAACCTATAGAGTTGGGTTTTTCACCATCCACTGTAAGATATAGATGGAGTACATGGACTGACTCACACCAGATTTCCTGCCACTGGAAACTGCAACCAACCCTTATTTTCATATTGTGAAAATGCAGATATGCCACTAAAAACAATCTTGTAAAGAACAACTCATGTGGACAGGAGGATTTTCACTTTGTTTCAACCTCCTGCAACACTCCTAAAACACCTAGCTTTCTGCACACTCTTCTGGGTTCAGCTGGAGCAGGAAGAGGTGGGATGCAGGCCACAGAGAACCAACCAGACCTTTACTGCTCCTAGCTTCCCTGAGGTCATGCTGTGTGACTGGCAAAAGGCAGCACCAGCAGGTGTCTTCATCAGGCATGACCAGCTCTAAGAGGGGAAGAACTGCTGGCTAATTACTACAGACAGCCCCCACCAGTTGTCATCCTTCCTGCACAGAGGAGCAGAGCACTGCTGACACAGAGGTAAGTGGTGCTAGGCAAGCCTCCTTCAGCTCCAGCAGCCTTCCTCCTGTCAGCAACCACTCACCCTCAGCATCTGCTGCTGCTGTTGCTGCTGCTGCCTCAAGTACTGCTGCTGCTGCTGCTGGTCAGGCAGTATCTGGCTGGGTCGAATTCCTGAGGGGACTCCTTGTGGACCCAAATGGTTCATCCCACTCATCATGGGGGCCTGCTGTATTGACTGGTGTGGATACCTGCAAGAGAAAACAACAAGCTCATAGAGTAAAATACTCGTGGACATCCAGTTTATGTAATCCAAACCCAGCTTCTGCCATCAACAAGACAGACAGCCTAAACTGCCCCTTGCAATCCATGCTGCTTCTGTGCAGAAAAGTGAGGGACAACAGGACCTCTCAAGGGTTTCATCCAACCTGTTTTTCTACAATTCAGGAGTCTTGGCCTGCTGTTCTGCATGGTTTCCCTGCTGGATTTATGCCTGCTCAGTAGCAGGGGAAACCCCAGATCTAGCCCTTTGATTATGATCTACTGGTCAGATCTAAAACCAAAACTATGACTTTCCCAGGTCATTT
The DNA here is from genome assembly GCF_000747805.2 of Chaetura pelagica. Taxonomy (NCBI): domain Eukaryota; kingdom Metazoa; phylum Chordata; class Aves; order Apodiformes; family Apodidae; genus Chaetura; species Chaetura pelagica. The sequence goes on along the minus strand of NW_009953098.1, from coordinate 823,511 downwards.
TACTCATACTTCCAAATTCTATCTTTCTTTAGTTGAGTCCTGCCTACAGCTAGCATTCCCAGATTTCATCCTGTCTCTCTGTTTCTTCCCAGGACTGAAAGTTGGATAAAGATGTTCCCCTGAGGATGCTGAATAAACACAGCACAGGGAACAGGCATTCCACAGGTTGCTGTTAGGTTGTTCAAGCAGGAAAGCCCTCAAAGAAATACAGCTGATTAATATCCATAGGGTGGGAGGTACCTCTGTGTGCTGCTCAAGGTGTGTCCATAGCCAGGAGCCTGCTGGTGCACATAGCCACTTGGTCTCTGCTGCATCTGTCTAACAGGATCCACTAGGGCAGGATTAGAGCTGGGGTGGGAATTCTGATAGGGCTGGCCAGAATAGGTAGGAGGTACCATTGTGCCTGACTGGGAGGGGTGCTGCTGAAGGCCTATGTGGGAGACGTAAGGTGTGTAACCCTGAAATTAAACAAAAAGCCTTTATCAGTCACAGGGTAAGGCACAAATGAGAAGATGGAACACAGGACATCAGCCTCTTGGCAATACTGTCACAAGGCTGCTCATTCTGGGATTCTGATTCATGCTGCCCAGTAAATGAGGAGTGAGAAGGGCCAAGAAGACTTCAGGATTTAGTAGCAGAAACAAAGATGGTGCCCTGTGCTGTAGCCAGATTCCAGCCCTTCCTGCAGTCACTGCCACTTACCTGGGAGGGTTGCAGTGCTCCATAGGATGGGGTTGGAGCCATCTGGCGCACAGGCTGCTGTCCCATTATGCCTTGGCCCTGCTGGAAGGCAACGCACAAACACTTTTCTCAACATCTCCAAAGGGCAGGACACTGCTGCTCTCTTCTCAGCAGCTCCCACCAAACCAGACAAGTAGCTTCACTGCTAAACCCAGGAGGCTGCTGCTCAGCGTGCAGATGCTAGTGACTCCTGCCTCACCCTAACTTAAAATAAATAGGCCACCAACATCACTACTCACCCCACAGCCAGGGTGTGCCACTCTCACTGCCCAGCAGCCACAGATGCCCCAGGGCACCTCACTGACAGCTTTCCCCAACTGTCAGTGGCCTGGGCCCACAAGGCAGGTGACAAATGCAGTGCTGCACCAGAGGGATAGACACCAGAGACATCATCTTTCCAGGGCAGAAATAGAGACAGGGTTGGAGAACTCTGGCTAAAAGGGATAACCTCAGCAAACAGCCTGGGCTTGCTGTACTGCAGGGTCCAGCAACAGCAAGAGCAGAGCTCTGACTCACCAACTTTGCTTGAAGCTGCTGCCTCAGTATCTGTCCCTGGGACACTGGAGGCTGCTGTCTGTACACTGCTGGCTTGTAGGAGGGGTCAATGCCCATCATGCTTCCCATCCCTGGGGGCAGCACACCACTGTAGGGAGGACGACTTTGAACAAGCTTTCCCAGTGGCATGCGGACAGGTCTGTAGGATGTATCCAGGCGAGGTCCACCTGCAAGAGGAGGAAAGACAGGGTAAGCAGTCACTCACTTCTGCTGAAGCTGAACCTTGTAGCTCCAGAATGACTGCTCATTACTGTATCTAGACACGTGACGGGCAAAAGGGAAGAGTGTAGGGAGTTGTGTAGGACCATTCCACAAGGGGTTCTTACAAGAGGTTCCCAAAGAGATGCAATGTGCTCACCTCTCCTGTGCACCCACCTGCTGGGAGAGGCTGATTCTGGGCATAGAGACCCACTGGTGATTGGCCATATGCCAGCCTTGACATAGTGCTTCCTGGCTGATGATGCAAGAGATCTGTAGGCATCCCATACGAAACCCCTCGGCTGGGGGCCAACACAAAATCCTGCAAGAAAAAAGAAGGAGTAAGAAAGATCAATGTACAGTGGGAATTCATGAATGGATGAAGAGTATGAAAGGGTTGCAAAGCCCACAGGAGGCAGCCTGGGATGCTATCTGAGCTGGACAACCTCCTTCCCTCCCATCTGGGATTAAAAGAATGTTTGCCATGCCCCAGGCTAGAGAGAGTAGGATACAGCTCCAGCACTCCCAGCTGAGAGCAAACACATCCCATATTTACCATGAGACCACTCTCAGGGTCCTCAGGAAGATTCAAGGGAGTGCTCTGTGAGTAGGAGAGATGGACACAGGAGGCCCATGGATGTTGGGCAGTCAGTTACCTCAGTTTTGCTGGCAGATTGGTTGCGTTTCTTGGTTTTGCTCTGTTTCTTCTTGCGTTCTTCAGTAGAGGTGGCAGGATTGGAGCTTGTTTTATCAGTCTTGGCTGGTTCTGTAGCTTTCTTCTCTGGCTCTAAAGCCACAGGTGTAGGAGGCTCTTCCTCTTCAGGGGGCAGTGGCAATGGCTCCAGGTAGTAACTACGGGGCTTGGGTTTCAAGTGTGTGTGGTACAGAAGAAGCCTCTGCTGCTCCTCAAATCTAGACACCTTGCGATCCACCCGGACTGTCCCAAACCATCCCCAGGAGAGGGGGGCTGAGTGCTTTAAGCCCTCAAACAGATCCCAAGGGGAAATCTTCTGCTTTGTAGAGACTTGCAAACCCTTTAAAGCAAAAGAGATAAGAATCTTCAAGTCCCTGTTGTTTCTCCTAGGACGGTACAGGAAACTTCATGCTTTCCTCAGGCTCTGCTTCACGTGTTGCAGAAAACAGCCTGAGCCCTGCTCTGCCATGTGGCAAAGGAGTAATTTCTAAAGGCTTTCATCAACAACTGCCAGTCTTCTTCATCCCACCTCTGCCAGTCTTCTGCAGAGAAAACACTGGCGCTGCCCAGTAACCCAGGTGACAGGGATTATCTCTATGCTTTATGTAGCCATAAGTACAAACCCAAAGTTTAAGTAACACCTCAGGCCATAGCAGCATGTATTGCCAAGCATTACCACCCAGCTTTGCCCTTTCTGGACATGGTTTGTACCAGCCTGTCTGCAAGCAGCCAGCCACTTCAGATCAGCCAGCAGCAAAGCGCTGCACCCAGATGCCTCCCAAGCTGTGTAGACTCAAGACATGAGAGCACAAAGAGCTGTGGTGCAGACACAGGAAAAGCTTCACTTACCTCCTTCTTGAAGATGGAGTCGAATCCAGCTATTTTATTGCCTTTGGTGTCAATGAGGGATCCCTGAGGTTCACAGGTGATGACATCTCGGGTCTGCTTGGGAAGTGGCAGCAGCTGCCGCACCTTCTCCAGGCTGTCAGACTGCCGGTCCCCCAGCTCCTTCTGCACAAGTGAAATAGAGGAGTCTTAAAGAATATCTCAAGAAAAAGCATCCACTGCCCACCTGTGACTCTTCTGATGTCAAACTCCATCCCTCCATTATCCCTCACCTTTGTGTCCTTCAGACCTACAAAAGCCACTGGGGCCACTCTCATTGCTTCATCTGAACAGCAGCAACAGGACAAGTACCATTCATGGGACACAGGTAAATCTGCAAAGCTGAACAACCCCAACACAGTTCACACTGCTGTGTCCCTCACCCTGAGTTTCTTGACAAGATTCATGTATGCCCGCTTGTTCTCCTCCATGCTGCCCTGAGAAATGCTGGACATATCAGCAGCCAGGGTGCCGTTGATGAGAACACTCAGCATGTCCAACACCGTGGTGAAGAGCTCACTGTTGGTCAGAGCAGAAAGGTCAAAGTCACCTGAGAAGCAGAGATAAAGCCTCTGCCATCACAGTAACACCAAACATCATTAGGTTGCCAAGAGTACTGCCTACAGTCAGAAGAGGCAAGTGCTCTTCAGACTAAATTTGCACACTAATCCTCCTTTTGCTTACACACCACAGGGGATTCAAACTTGACTCAAGTGCAGTATCACAGACTGGCCTCCTGTTCAGCTTCTCAAAAAAGCAGATCCAAACTCAGTTCTGCCCTGCTTCTCTCTCTGCATCTGGAAAGCCAGGTTTGCTCTGGATATGTCAGAGTGCACTTGGATAGCAGGACCTCTGTTGAGACCTGCTCTTTCTCCCAAGCCTCTTTTGGCTGTCACAATACTTGTGACAGATCCTCCAGAGAGGCCACTAGCTCACACAGGAAAAGAGGCCATGCTAAAAACCGCCTCCCTTGGGAAGAGTACATATCAGAAGTCAGCCAGAACATTACTTGTTTGACTGCATGTCCACGGTGCCACTGCTGATGATGTCCAGGAGAAGCACAGCCCATTCAGTTGTCTGCTGTGTGCTGCGCTGAACTGTGTCAAACATTCCCCCCACCTGGCAGAGACAAGCAGTTCAGTCAGAAGGACAACATGAAGAAACACTAAAATCAGTAAGTGAGAAAGGAGCCTAAACTAAAGCAATTCCAGTGCTACAGCAACTCCTCTCGAGAGCTGAAGGAGACTGCAGTCACCAGGACAAATCTCAGATGCAAGTAGTAGTGCTGTGGATTGCAAAAGCACTGAAATGGGAAGGCACATCTCTAAAACAAAGACCCAGGCTGTAGATTTCACCCTGGCAGAAAGGAGTTTTCCCTATCCCACTCAGGGCTCAAGACCTAGAAGCAGCACAAGTGCTCCTCCTATTTCCTTGCCTCAGGACACATATAACCTCTTCTAAAAAAAAAAAAAAAAAGAAAAAAGGTAGACAGCTCTCTACCCCATATGGTTAAGGTCTGTTCCTGCAACTTCTCACCAAATTCAGCCGTAGTTTCAGGGCTTCATGCATCAGCTGCTTGGCTTTGCAGTCGTCTTGGTACTGATCTTCCCGCCAATTTGTAACAATCTAAGGAATTTAGAAGAGAAGACAGACCTTATAAGCTGTACACTGAAGTTTATAGAGAACAGCTTGTACTGCCCACTGTCCAGGGATTCAGAGATGGTCAGTTCAAGGACCCTATACCCACCAGGGTAAGATCTTTGCCTTATTGAACATATAATCTGACAGAGAACATCCGCAAGTACATCCCCAACAGCCTGGCTGCTGGAGAAGCAATCCCTTGAGGAAAGTGAGGGAAGAAGCAAGACAACCTACCTGCTGGACTTGACTATACAGAGAAGTAAGGAGGCCTTCACGTTGCTCATCCTGTCCTTTCAAGCATGTTAGCACCAGTGACAGAAATGGCTGCTGGCTCAGGAGGGACATGCTGCAGAGAGAACAAAGATGGAGCTCTACTCCAGGCTGGGATCAGCACAGCAAGCACTGCCTGCCTCTGCCCCAGCTTCACCTCTTCTGCTTCTGGCGGTCCCGCTCTTTGCGGGACGATGACCCCAGATGTTGTCCTTTCTCCAGTTCTTCTCCAGCAGCTTTCAGCACATGGCCCTGCACTGATGTTGGAAGCTTGGCAATCAGAGGAGCCACCAGCCACACTCCTGATCTCTCCAGGGAGCTGTGACAAGACAGGAGAGAAAAGCACTTTGCAATCCAACCTATGATTCAAACTTGTCCACAAGGCAGCTGCTTGCTGGGACTGCACCTACCTGAGGATGGGTTTGGATTTGTTGCTGGCAGGTGTAGCACTTGCTGAGCTACTGATATTGTTGGCTCCATTGCCAGCAGAGCTAGCAGAGCTGGTCTCTGCTGACTGTTGGAATACCTCAATGGTGGCCTTGGCTATATTTTCTAACAAGGAGTTCATTTCCTGGAGACAGGGAAGAAAAAAGAGCCAAGTCCTTCCCTGAGCACCCACTGACAGGGCTTGCACATTTCAACACAACACAACTCAATCCAAATCCAGTTTGCCAACTTCCCCTTGGCTGCTGCTCTTCAGGTCTCAAGACTCATGGCATCCTTCTCATGCTTGCCTTTCACAGGCCTGACTCCTCCTTTGTTTACTTTGTCCCTGTTCTTTCTCTTCTTCCAGGCCACCTCCCCACCACCTCACAAGTAACCACTTTACACTGGCAACACCCCTTCCTGCACGATCCCTCTGAGCAGAAACTCACATTGTTTGCAGTCTGCTTAATCATCAGCTGCAGCTCCAAGGAGGACTGCCTCATGGTCCACTGGTCCAGATTCTGCAACACATGCACGCACACTTCATAGAGTCCTTATCTCAGTTCAAACTACAACAACCCACACCCTCAGCTCCCATGATAATAAGTGCTAGAGCCCTCAGATGGCTGTATTTTCAACAAGCCCACTCTAGTGCTACAGCAGGCAATTACTAGGACACTCTGAGGTTCTGCCAGGAGCCTGCACCTGTAAGATGCGTTTGATCCTCTGCCGCTGAGGATTTTCTCCTTCCTCGTTGTCCAGCAGCCGGTGTGGATAACAAATCAGCTGCATCAACCTCTGGGCCTGTGTGCTACTCAGGACAGGATCCTGCAAGTCATTGCTGTCTTCACAGAGGGACTTCAGGCATCTCTCACCTACCCACTCCTGCAAGACGAAGGCAGAGTCAGCACAGTGAAACCAGTGTCCCATTCCAAACCAGTCCCCCTGCTGTCGGTCTCAGAGAAATGCAGGGAACACAAACACATCAAAACCCTATTAGTGCATGTTGCACCTGATAAGAATGTCTCTTATCTACCCTGATTCAACAGGCATCAGACACAGCACAGCAATCAAACAGGAGAAACATCAACTCTGACAAGTCAGCACTGCTGAAACAGTAGCTGCCATTTCTTTTGATAAAATATTGGTATGATTTAACAGTACAAAGACACTGCCTCACCCGGGCTCCACCAACACTGCCACTTGAGCTAAAAAGATCAGAAGGGATCACTTAAAATTATTTGGTGTATTTCCTACACAACAAAGCCCTGGAGCTGTGCTAAATTAAATCATTCAGGGCTGCAGCCAAGGCTAATCTAGAATACGTCTTAGGGAAAAGCACACTCCTTAATTCTCAAATAGTGATGGAAAACACACTGCCGTCCTTAGTAAAACCAATTACTTTACTTCTCAAAGCCTGGAAGGGGAAACAATTCACTGGACCTAAGCCATTTATAAAGTCACAAATCATGAGGTGAAGGTAGACAGAAAACTATTATTGTCAGCCTCTCAGTTTCAGTTGGTGGTCCCTAAATGTACGATGATAATAAGACAGCAATTTCCAAAACAAACACGAGGTCTGAGACCAGCAAAGGAATATCTACTTCTGTCAATGCTACAAGCAGGTTTCAGTAGCATCAAGTATGATGAATTTATGCTTGTAAATAGGTGGCTCCAGTTCTTCTTTGGTAGTCTGGTAACACTGCTATACAGCAAGTCAATTAATGATCAACAGTATCACAAAGCATGAGGACAACACAGCACTTGTGTTGTATTTACACAATAATATAGAATACAGGTTTCAAACTGCAACTCTGCATCTTTCCTGTTGACAGAAGAAATTTGTAACCAAGGCCAAGGATACCCACTCTATAATTAAGTATCTTATTAGCCAGGTTGCAGTTCCTCAAATATCACCTTTCCACAAAGGAACAAGAACACTGGTGCTGTCAGATTAGACCAAGCAAAAGACTTTTGTTTTTCCTTTAATTAACTAAACAGGGCACTGCAGAGACCAGGGATGCATTAACAGCTTAGCTGCAAGCAGCACTTCAGCTGTATTCTGAAAGGCACCATTTAGCACTGCAACAAGCTGCTTTCTCCTGCTTATCTTCTTTGCCTCCAGCACACATCTTGAGCAAACCACCCCCAGCACTCCCCTCCTTGGACTTGAGCCCTGTCCTGTTGCCAAAGCAGAGGGGACAAGCAGTCCCTGCATACTGCAACACCTAATTCTTGACAACTGTTTCCCTCTCCATTTTCTGCTAATGGTGAGGAACCCTTGGCGCCATCACGTGGTGGAACTATTGCAGGTTCTTTACTGATCCTTCATAAAAATACCTGCCAAACCAAGTAAGTCATCTGGGATATATCTGCAGAAGGTATAAGGACAAACTCACCTGTTGACATATACTCCTCAGTACATACTTGGCATAAATATCCAAGCTAGCTGTTTCTACAGTTACTACCCGACCACCAGCCTTCCTGGTGCCCAGCTCATCATCCATGAGATCATCAACGCCTCCAGGGTGGGAAAAGCCAGAGCCTTTCAGTTCTGCATCTCCTACAAAGGAAACACAAGTGTCACTTCATCAGTGATAAAACCAAAGCCTGACCCACAAAATGTCTTGAGCTTTTGTAAACTCTCTCAGCAGCTAAGAGACACAAAGCAGCTTTAGAGTTTACAGCTCAACCAAAGGCCTTCAGACCAACAACATATTTACCAAAAGAGATCTCTGTCTCTCTGCATAGCCAATAAATGCAATATAGTGCCTTTCTGCCATCCCCCTAAAAAACATTGTTACAGGTTCAGGCTAATACAGGTACACACCCAGAACAAAGACAGCCTTCAGCACTGCAAAGACAGCTCCATCCACAATACGGTTCTGGGAAGCTGCCAGCAAGTGTCGGTCACAGGAAGAGAGGATCCCCACTGTGGGTTTGTCTGCAAAGAGAACAATGGGGAGGGACAGCACTCAGCAAAAGAAAAAGGCACAGGTTTTCAGAGCTGCCTGAATGATGTGCCATTCAGTACCACAGAATCCAGCTCAGGGAATCCAGAGGCTAGTCCACTACCCGGCTGTAACATGGGGTCAATTTAATTCAGTTTTGTGAAGCACAGAGCAATCATGCTGTGGCAACTGAACCATGAGATCCAAACAGGGAGCAGTGCATGTGCCATGAATTCCAAGCTCTAACAGTACCCTAACCTAGAACACAGGCTGGGTTTAGAGATCTGAGCTATCAGAATACTCATGAGCAGCCAAGAAAAGAGAGCTTCCTGGACTGTTTCTCTCATCACACAAAAAAGGGAGAGGTATAAAATAGCAGCTTCTGGCATCAAGCTAAGAGGCTATAAAAGGCATAAAAGAAAAAAAAAAAAAAAGTGATTATTAGTGTTATGATTTAGTGACAGCAAGGCCACCTCTACTGGCTAGTTTCCTGCCTCCAAGGGTCTCCTCCCCAGCATGCATGGCTACCATGGAATGACGTAAATGCAAGGATGCAGAAAGCAGCATATCAGGCTTCACCTTTATTCAAAGCAAGCAGGTCATGATCTCTAGCCATAGGGGACAGTATCTCTTTTCTTAGGGTGCTAGAGCCTCAATATTTTCCCAACAAAGAAAGGCTCTACTTTAATTCACTTACTGCCATCTTGCTGGCACGGGTTCAGCTGTGGAGTCTTAAACAGATGGAGTAAAATCCGGCAGGTCAGACGTGCTCCTGGTTCCGAGTCCTGCTCACTGCAAGCTATGGAAATAAAAGAGTCAACTGAGATTTCCTAAGCACTGGGACAGCTGACTGTCAATCCAAAAGCTATTCACAAGGCACTGCCCTGGAGCAGACAGTTGAGAAGCTGCAGCAGCCTTATTGTATTTACAAACATGGAGTATGGGCAGCAATTAACATTCCAGTGAGCAAATCCATCAGTATTATCTCCAATGACAGGCACTGCATTCTGCTTGCTCCATCTTCCCAACTTTACCCTTTCAGAGTCTGGGTGCTGCAACCCCCACAGCAAAGCTAGGAAGGCAGAGGAAAGGCCAAGTGACCTAACTGGTCAACTGGTTGCTCTAGACAAAATACCAAGCCGAACCACCTCAGCAGTGGGAGATGTTCTGTTGGAGTTCAGAGCTGAGCACACTGGTCAGACAGTGTGGCTGATAACATTTCTCTGTCCTTATTTCAGCTTGGACACAAACTCGACAGCAAGACACTGAAAATCCTTAGCACAACCAGTTTTTGATGGAAACAAAAAGGTCGGAAACTCTCTAAAGTAAAACATTCCATTCTTAAGTACTACACTATAAAAGAAGTATTGGAGGCATGCTTCACAGCTCCGAGGTTCACAACAAATCTATGAAACACA
>NW_009953098.1:811314-813663 GCF_000747805.2 Chaetura pelagica | reverse complement strand
TAGCAGCACAGCGGATCAGGTCCTCCAGCAGCAAGCACTGCCGGGCAATCAGAATGGCAACAAAAGTGGCCAAGGAATCATGGAAAGATAAGTCACTGACCTGGAAGAGAGGAGACGAGTCAATGAGCACAACAATCTCTACCTCATTCCCTTTGTCAGCAGTTCCTCAGCTTGTCTAGGACCCTGGGTATAGAACAGCCCATATTCATGATCAGCCCAAGCTGCAGCAAAAACCCACAGGCAGCCCTTACATTCAAAGCCTTTCCCCTGTCCTCAGGAGACAAAGCATCCACCCCTTGTGCATTTCTGCCTTCTCCCAAGGGATCCCTCCCCTTCTGCTTCAATTCCTTTTCCCCTTTTGAATGTCTGCACTTGCATCAACGTTGCAGAGGAGATCATTGAAGCCGCAGGTCCCATTATTGGAGGAACAGCACAAAGCTTTGAGCACACCCAGCCACTCGGCGCTTAGAGACTTGCAGTACCCAGTTAGCTCAGCACACAGGATAGCAATGTCATTCACCCTGGTAAATAAAGAATGAAAAAATCAGAGGGTCAGCTTTGCTACACATGAACACGATCATCTCAGTGATTTTCTAAGGGATCCCAGCCTTGGCTCCTTCTTCCTCACACCCCAAGATAGCCAAGGAATGGCTACTGGATTTTTTTTACCCTCACCTAAATACTTTATTATCTCAGTAGAACCATTCAAGTTATGCCTCTCACCTGTCTGGATCGTGGTGTCCCACACACACGTGCATAAGTGCATTGCAGACAAAACTGTAGCGGTTGGCTGGGTTTTCATTGAGGCTCTTGCCCAGGTTGGTGTATGTGAAATTATGTGCAGACGGATTTTCAATAGTGTCAATCATGAACTCTGGTTCCCACAGCATGTTGGAATCAGATGGCTCAACATTGCAGTAGATGGTGTTCTTCACCTTGGAGCAGAAGTCACTAAACAGGACAGGAAAGAGAGATGAGGAACACCAAAAACTAAGCTTCCAGTGACCTCTGACAAGCAAGACAAGCCCCCTCTGGGCAAGAACATGTGGAAACTCAAGATCACTGTGTACAGTCAAAGACTCTCCCAAAAAGTCAAGATGGTGCTTTGTTGTGGAAGCATCTGGAAGTTACCCACAGGCTCAGTGAACACAGCATGGGAATGGCTATTCCAGGTCTGACTGGGAAACACCTAGCTCAGTCCTCAGTGTCAGAACAGCTGATGCTCAGAGAAGAGTTTAAAAGCAAGGCAGGCATGTGGCAATACTGCTCCAGCATCCTTCCCCACACTGCTGCAACATGGGGTTCAGTTTTTCAGAGTTAAAGATAATGCTCTCCTCATCAGATTTTCCTCCTGCAAACTTGCCCACCTACTTTTTGAATCCTGTAGATTCGACATTCACAACATGGAATGAGTTCCATGTTAACTATGAGAACTATGAAGTTAATTCCTTTGTTCTAAACCTACCGCCTGTTGTTTTCCATTAATTCCTTTTTGTGCTTGTACTCTAAGACATGCTGAACATTCCATTCAGCTTATATTCCTTATCAACCATAACTGTACAAACACTTATCATTCCCTCTCAGTCCCCCTTTTCTGTGGGGAAGACATTTCATTCCTCATAAATAAGTAATTCCAAACCTCTGGTCATGTCTCCATTCGCCCTGCTTCAGACCTAGCATGACTACATGCTTTTTGGAGTCTGCTGCCCCAAAGCACAAGGCATAGCTGTACCATGACTTAAGTGGTGGCTTAATGGCACTCTCTGCTCCATTCTCCATTCCTTTCCAAGCAATACCTAACATTTAATTTGCCTTTTGACTGTTACTTAACAATATGATAATATTTTCAATTTTCTATCTGTTACAGCCAAAAGAACATTTATCGAACCCATAGTGTATATCCATTGCTACAGAGTTTGGAGGGGAAGAACGACAATTCTGTGTGCATTACCAGAGTTTGGTAGGAACAGATCTCTCAACTTCTATCCTCTAGGAGTGGGGTAAAAACAGATCTGTGGAGATGCAGAGGCCTACTGAAGGCAATTTAGCAAAACAACTTCACGATCTAAGAGTCAAGATTACACATGGAGCCATTACTGCCTGTAAAACAGGCACTACTCCCAAGACTCCAATTCCCAATTCAGAGGATCTTGGGGACAACCCCATCAAACAAAAATCACAAGCAAAGCTTAAGCCAAGGTGTTATACTGGTCAGCACCCACTGCATCCCACCTGCCACAGACTCACCTAAAGAGCTCCCCAAATTTACTTTTGAGGTGACTGCAAGAGGTATACAGGTCGTAGAGATAGGCCAGGATGCAGCGCTCTGCTGAGGAGCCATCTGAGCGG
>NW_009953098.1:800538-811208 GCF_000747805.2 Chaetura pelagica | reverse complement strand
GCGGTTCATGCCATGTGCCACCACCCCACACAGACTGTATAGAGACAAAAAACACTGCAGCACCACAAAAAGGAAATCTGAAGGAATAACCTCATTACATACAACTCCTCCTGAGCTCCAAGAAACAATGCTCACTGGGTAACATATCCCATCTCCCGCAAATTCTGTGAGCTGAACTCTCCGGCACCAAAGTTGCTGCCCTTCAGGAAGGACACAGATATACACCTGCCCCTTACAAGCCCCCAGAAGATATGTTGCTTTCTTCCACACAGTGAGGAGAAGATTCCCTTACCCTTCAAAGACCTGAGCCATCTGGTCCTGGTTTAATATAAGGCAGGAGTGGTAGTGCCGCAGCACAGCCACGATGCACAGGCACAAGCTGGTGGTGTAGCTGCCAACAAGGTCGGAGGACTTCAACAGCAGTTCTGCCTCCACCACGCTCAGTTCATTCAGCAACTGCACCCAATGACAGAAAAACCCTTCAACAGCCACAGGGGTAAGGTATGGTCAGAAATGGAGCTGGCACACCACACCCACAGCATTTAGGACCTGCCAGGAAAGGGACTGGCAGGCATTTTCTGCCTAAAGATGTACCCCTGGAACAGTTGGCACCCAGTACTTAGGCACAATGTCTCACTCAGACTGTCAGTGCTTGGGTAGCAGAGGGTAACTGGGATATGGTCACAGATCCTAGCATGCAGCTTGTCTGGCAATTCTGTCCTGCATAAATCTCACTCTGCTCCCTTTTTAAGGCTAACAGACTCAGTGCCGTCAGCAACCACCACAAGGCTTCAGAAGACACCTGGCACTGGCTGCAGGAACAGCAACAGAATTTCCGCAGGATCCAGAAGGCTGTCTGTGCTGCCATGTGCCAAGTATCGTTCCAGGGGAGTGAGGTGGAAGAGCTGCCAGAGACAGATGATCTCCTCAGGATCCAGAAGGCTGCCTGTGCTGCCATGTGCCAAGTATCGTTCCAGGGGAGTGAGGTGGAAGAGCTGCCAGAGACAGATGATCTCCTCCTCATTCATAACAAGGCCTTGCTGCATCCAGTGACAGGGATGCAATGCAAGTCCTTTGGAGACAACTCTGAAGCCTCTGGAAGAATAACCTTCAGAACAGAATGTGTAAGACTATGCACCAAAACCTCTCCCTAACAGCCGCAGCCCAGGACCACAGCACTCACCACCTAATCTGACTGTCTCCACAACACAGGTCAGAGGGTTACCAATGATCCCAGGAGCATCCCAACTACCACAGCACAGATCTGCTGCCCTTCAGGCTCATATACCCCCCCAGTAAGCAGCTGAGCACACTCTGCTTACCTGGATGGCAAAGTCAATAAGACCACTGATATTGAGTGAATACTCCATCAAGTCAAATATGAACTGCACGTGCTGTACCAGAGGCAGGTGATAAGACATCCCCAAGGCAAAGCTGGTGATCTGCTCCAAGACATTGCGAGATACCTGCAAGTGCAAGATGATACACTGTACCACCTCCTCTTGCAGAAGTCCCTCAGCAGACCCATCTCCTTTTCCCTCCTGGAACTAATGCAAAGGAACACAGTCAGGGTCCAAGAAGGACAGCAGTCTTGAAAGTTTCATACCTGAGATGTGACTTGGTGCTGATCAAAGTGAGAAAGGTGTTGGAACTTTGCAAAGATATCTTCAGCTGTTGGGAATGCTTCTGGCTTGCTCTTTTTCCTCTTCTGGCCTTCTTCTCCACCTACCAAAGTTGGGAGGATAAGAAAGCAGTATTAGGCTACTTTCCTCATCAGAGGAGGTCTAGAAATCAGTCACCAGCACCTGATAAGACCCTCAGCAAGACCAGCCCATGCCATGCCGCATAGCCAAAAAGCCCAAGTCCCAGACCTTAAGCTAATAAAGACCATCTTAAATTCAAAACAAACTGCTGAGGAAGGAATTCCTAACCTGTGACGGACAATAGAGTTAACATCTAGCTTATCCCTAGTGAAGCACTCCTTGGAGGGGAAAAAATACTTTCTCAATTTAGAGGCACACCGTTTCCCTGATGAAAAGACATTCTGGATTGAAGATGTCTAGCCTCAAAATTCCTTTGTCAGAGCACCTCATCTTTTAAAGGATGCCTTTCAGGAATCAGACTAAGAGAGAAGAGAAATTGTAGCTATATTCTCAGCTGACAGAAGTCAGAGGCTTTCTATTGATTTTGACAGAGCTATCCAAATTTCCCATCCTATACATTTAGCATGTGCCTCAAGCATAATGGCATGCTACATTTAATGAAGGTGTCTGCTGAATATGCATGGCAAAGTCCTCTTTGCTTCTTGTGCAAGGATCTAAATGCAAGAAGGAAATAAAATCTGAAAAGCTGAAGTTTTCGACAGGGCCTCAACTCTGAACCTGACATGACTTAATCCTCTTCTGATGAGAAGTTCAATTAAGCAGAAAATGTCAGCAGGGAACTAATCATCTTACTTGCTGGTTAGTATGTCTGGGAACAGAGCACCATTCTAGACTCTCAGTGAGTGATACAGCTGACCAGGCACTGCATATTCTATAAAATCTTTTCACTGTGAGACTCCAGATGAAGGGGCCAGCCAACTGGAAAGATAATTCCTACTTCAGAAAGGAATGGCTCAAGTCCTACTAACCCGTCTCTGCAGTGCTCTTTCTGTTCAAGACTTTCAGAATGTCTTTGGTTATTTTCTTGATGGTATGTCGAGCATCATCCCGTTGTTTTCCAACCCCAAAAAGAACTACCAACCGTTGGTTACACTCGTGGCTGCACGACTCCTCCTAGGGAACCAAAAGAGAAAGCTGCATTTAGCAACTGTGAGGTTGAATGCTTTAATCTTCTTCCACATCTGGAGCTTTTGAAGGAAAAGGAAAGCTTCATCTCAGAAGTTGCTCAGAGTAAACATTTTAAGTGGATCACCTCCTGCAGCAGTGCAGAAAAGCATGCAGGACGACAGGGAAACACAGCAGCCTCATGGCCAGAGCACAAGGCAGCAACAGGGGAAAGGCTGTAAGCAGGTCTCATACCTGAGGAATAGGAAAGTGTGTTGCATACTGGATGTGCCGAGGCTGGTCATACAGGGATGCCAACATTCCTTCCACAGACTTATCCTTCAGCAGAGGCTTCGCTTCCTTTTCAGGATCTGGTTTCTCAGGGGAAGGGCTGGCTTTAGATTCACAATGCATTGGAGGAGAAAACATCTAGGGACACGTAAGAACAATAAAAGGTAGTTAGGGAACACAATCATGCAACAGTGAATATTGCTGAAGGAAGGTACATCTGCTCAGGCCTAAAAAGGAGCCGGAAAAGGGAGGTTGGATAAACACCCAGTTCTTAGAGCAGTGACCAAGGTAATATACGAAGACATTATGCCCATTTCTGCTTCTGGTCCATGTTGTATATTGAGTAAAAAAAATAGGAAATAAATAACCACAACTTAGGATTTTGGGAGCAACCATCTCCACAGAACAGGTAAGGATCTTGGGAAAGCCATGGGAAAACCACATAGCTCTGCACATCACACCTGCCTAACATGTCTCTTGAAAGGCTAGAAGGAATGAAAGTTCTCAAGGGGTTTTCAACCACAAGTTATTTTTATTAGTAGATGCTCCAAAACATTCTGCAACCATGAACTATGCCCACAAATATTACGAAGAATGGTAAAACGCAACTAGTACTGAAGGCCACACAGTACGATGACAGCAGATCTGTGTCTTCTCCCAGGTGATGAAGAAAACCTCTGCCAAAGGTAACTGGTCACTCCCAATCAGTCCTGCTGCTATCATGGTCATGCATTTTTCCCTTTCACTTCCAAGCAACCTACTTCCTACCCTGCCCAAACACTGGACTGGCAGTGGCCAGAGAGTAAGAGATCCCAGGAATGATAGGAACTCACTCTACTCTGATGGACCCCAACCTGCACAGACAGGTTAGAAGGACCTCTTTACAGTGCCAGCTGTCTTACAAACCCAGCCCCTACCATCATACCAGCTCTACAGCAGAGACTGAGAACTCACACAGAAGAGAGGTATGTGCTGTCCCTGGTCCCACTACAACACACTGACCTACTGACGGAGAAGCAATTAGAAAATGTGGGAACCTACCGAAAAGTCTGTCTTCTCCATGTCATCAAAAAGCATTCCAGAGTTGTGGTCGATGTCCATGGGCTCAGAAAGACCTGTGTCCTGGGAACAGACTCTTTACATCTCAGTGATGCACCAGGGAACAAGATAGTAATTGTTTACTACAGCACTCAATACACACATTGGACAGTGACAGCAATATGCCAACACATCCATGGTGCCTGGAAGGTGGAGCCTAACACACTGCAAACATCAGGGACAGGCCTCACACAGCACCTCATGATAGGCTCCTCAGCTTTGAGCAGTGCCAGATTTTCCTGTCTACCCTTTTACATTCTGCAGACCCTTTGCAGCCACTTAAAACAGTACCCTTCTATTTTTGAAACTGAAATGCTAAGGAAATAGGCTTGGGGAAGGAGAAGCATGAGTCACTGGTAGTCATCTTCCAGCAGGTAACAGCCAGGAGGCTGCAAAGCTGGTGAAAACAGGCAAGCACAACACAGGGACATGTACAGCAGGACCATGGTGTTTGTGCTCTTACCTCGAGCTTGATGCCACTGTTTCCTTCTGTCTCCTTCCTGTCGTGCTCCTCAGCAGGGTCATCAAAGGGTGAGGGAGGGCGAGGCCCATGAGAATCCATGGCAAGATCACCCCGGGAGATGAGTGTGCACATGTAGATGTTGTGAGAGAAGACATCGTGCCGGATGAGCTCACAGAACAGCAGCACCAGGTTAAAGAACTCCACCTTCTCATTTTCTTTCCCAGGATCAGCTGAAAGGACAGCAAAGACAGAGCCCTTCTGCAACACTTCAAGCAACACCAGCCACCTAAGCTCGGGTAAAGAAAGTGCCACCAGATATCTCAACGTATTAAGTGACTGATACAAAGTTCTGAGATCACTGCAAGGACTAAATGGAGAAAGCCCAGTTTCAACAGGTGGCAATTAAGTCAAAAGCTCTCCAGTTAGCCTGAGGCACAGGACTTTAGCCAGAAGGTGTCATTCCTGGCTGTACAAACAGCTGCCTGTATCATTCAGAGTTGCATCCTGTCCTCCTTAATCGTCATTTACTAGTTAGAAACCTCCCTCGAGTTTCCAGCCTGAATTAATTCCTGATTAGGCTATACTCATTTATTCTTGGCCAATGCTCTATTAACAGGAGTGCTTCTGCATTATCTTTCTGTCATCTGGCCCTCCAGGCTGCTTTCTCTCTCCCTCTCCAAGGCATGCTCCAGATCACAAGGAGACAGAGACAGAATCTAGGTACATCCAAGACCTACGCACAAGAGAACAGCACACAAACTCAACTTCTGCAGGAGAGGGAAAGCTAGAAACCAAGAGAACACATGTTCTTATTACATACTTAGCATAGGAGCTTGAGTGTCAAGGAACTGCATAAGGACATCCTGAAATACAGGAGCACTGGCTGCTGAGAGAGAGCCTGAGGAGATGGAGCCCTTCTCATCCACGACTTCAGAGTCCCCACATCTCTGTAGAAAGAGAAAATAGTACCAACTGCTGTCACAAAGGAGAAATTCAAGCAGTTTTCAAGGGACATTTCCTATCTTGCACTTACAGGAAATCTACCTCACAGGCTTCTGTAAGCTACTTTACAGTCTCCAAGGATGCCAACACTTCCACACTGCAATCACCTGTCTTCAACACATCCAAGAAATGGAATGCACACCATCCCATAGGCTCATTTATGACCTACTTTGGGTTACATGGAGCAAATGTCGTAACTGTCAGCATCAGTGTTAAAAGGCACTGTCTGATCAGCCT
Source organism: Chaetura pelagica (assembly GCF_000747805.2). Classification (NCBI taxonomy): domain Eukaryota; kingdom Metazoa; phylum Chordata; class Aves; order Apodiformes; family Apodidae; genus Chaetura; species Chaetura pelagica. The sequence continues at coordinate 805,349 of NW_009953098.1, read as the reverse complement.
TTGCCTTTCAACCTAACAGTTAAGACAGCTGTAGGTAACCTCTGCTCTCCTTCACCACTGCTGGCCTTTCAGGAAGAGGGACTTACTTCAGCCTCTATCTCTGCTTGACGCTTCTCCAGGAGTTTGGCCACAACCATAGCCCTGTGGCGTCCAGAGCGCTTGTAGCTGACAGCCCACTCACACAGCAAGGCCACCACTGCATCATCATCTGGGGAGATCTGTTGAGATACAAGCACTACAGTGAGAAGGTGAGCCAAAGAGCAGAGGTGGGCAGTCCTAAGGCCTCAGGTTGGATGTAACAGCAAGTTTACTTCCCACAGAGCACTGCCCGAAGACTTCTACACCCCCTCTGCCCAACAGCCCTCCTGCTTTGTCTCTGCTTTGACTCTGCTTTGCAACACAAGGTGATCCACAGCCCTTGACAAATCTCTAGTCTGGCTTTGCTTCAGAAAACCATCTCTCCTCCACCAGCACATCTATGGAGTGCTAATCTCAGCACAGAGTGAAACACAGCTTCTCCACGGCATCATACAAAGCAAATGGCCAGTCCTGCAGCTCACTTCCAGGAACCAGTCCAGTATTGGCTGCACTATGGTCCCGCACATCATAAACAAGGCACCTACCAGACTAAGAGGAACTCCCAGAAAGCAGTTGCCAGCCCAGAATTTGACAAGGCTAGCATTTACTTCTCTCAGACAAATAACACTTTTATCATCAATCTGCTACCTGGACTGTCTTCCATCAGGAGGCTCTCCTCAGCTAGCTGTGTGGATTGTCCTAAGCTTACACATATTTGTTAGCACAGACTTTCTAGAGCACAGACCTCCCATTCTCATTTTAGTACCTCCCTAATTTAAAGCTGCACAAAATCCTTTTCAATGGAGATCACATCTCTTGGCCAAAGGCCACTACCTAGTCAGCTCTCTGCAGACACAGGACAGTAACCGTGGAACATAAACAAGAACATAGCCACGTCCAAGACCAGGGCCCAGCAGGAAAGTCCCAAGGCACCTCATGACTGTCTTTCGTTGGACCCAGCCCAAATATTCTGTTATACAAGGAATCTAAGGAGTTGCTGAAGTCAGATCTTTCAAAGCTGTGACTGTCCAGAACTTCTAAAGTGTGCAAGACACGGCCAATAGTGAAACCTAGGAGAAAAGAGAAGAGAGAAATGCACATTTGGCAACTGATACAACCGACACTGAAGAAAAAGTTTCTGTGAGCTCATTGCTCAGGAGACTACCTAAAGAAAGCTGTATCAGTCAGGCAATGGTCCACCCAGCTTAGTATATCCTGACCCTCACTACAGCCAACTAGATATTCAGGGAAAGCATAAGAATGTGGCACATGTACAAGAGTATAGTTCTCTGGTACAGATTTCCAGCTCCCAATAATAGAATCTCCCCCTATGCCTTGGGAAACAGACCCATACAAGATTTTCCATTGGAAAGAAAATGAGCTTTTTTTCCCTGCTGACAGCAAACGCCACCAGCAGCAAACAGAAAAAAATCCAAGAAAATAGCCAGACAGGAAGTTTCTCAGGGTGGAACTGGGGAAGAGAAGCTTTAACCTACAGCAAGTTACCTGCTGTGGTTTCCTGGCACTTGTCAAATGACCAGCGAACCTCCACGGCCTGGCCACGTTCCTTTATCTGCTGCTCAATTTCACGCAGCTTTGCCCGAACCTAGAAGCAATGGACTTGTGTAAGCATACAGAAGGATGCCTCAGAAGGTCCTGTGGACAAAATTATCAGAAATCAAAGAGTTCTACTCTACAGCAGTTCTACTCATGGTTAGATCCTGCCCGTCTTCAAGGACATCACTGTCATGCTTATAGCAGAATGGGAGCGGTTAATTCCTTGGGAGCTCTGCTTAGCACATATCATGAAAATAAAATCCTGAGAGAATTAACATACAGGTATTATCCTAGACCACAAGAGCTCCCTTTTTTGAAGACTGCTCACCTGCTGTGTAAATGCCGAATTCCCTCCCGGCATGGGCAAGTTGGATGGGGCTATAGGCAGGTGGTCCAATGGAGAGCCAGTCTTAATCCTGCTATCAGTCAATGAGTAATGCCACACAAGGGCACTTGGACAACACAAAATAATACTCTGCAACAGATAGAAAAGTCACTATCATTGAGCAAATCAAGGTCAAAACAAGTAAGATTATTTTCCACAAAAACAATCACCCCTTTATCCTGAATATCTTGAATGCCCAGACATTAGTCATCCTGTATACATATTTACTATTTTTAGTTCTAATCTCTGAAAGTGTCTTTGGGCTAAAGACCATACTAGAGTAGAGAGGAATGAACTTTTATTTTTGCTGCACTCAGTTTCTTACCCTGGGTGTGTTTAGGAAGCCAAGACCAGAGTTCCACATTACCCAAAAGAGAGCTCCCTGCTGCTTCTAATCAGAACTTATTCTCTATAACTCACACCATTGATGCAGAATCCAACCCTCATGGTCCAGGAGCAGTATTTCCAGGAGTGACTTACAGCCCTCATCAAGATTAAAGAGTGATAAGAATCATGAGTCAACAGACCCAAACTCATTATACTATATTATTTAGTAATTACAAGTATGATTACAGTAATGATTATAATACCAATATTATTAGAGGTGTATTTTTATTCTTTCATGATCTTGTACAGACACCCACACAAACAGACAACTTCACTGAACAATTCCTGAGATACACCCCTACACAAGGGGTCAGACATTAAGATGGACAACCAAGGCTGCTTTAAACACTCAAATCAAAGAATCCATCATATCTCAAGAGCATTTGGGCAAAGGTCAATTATGTAAACTGTCAGAAATACATGCTTCTAGCCTGACTTTACCCAGCTCCAACTTCCAACTACTAGATCTTATTTTGCCTTAGCCATGTCTGCTATCTGCAGATCAGCAGCTCTGCAGATTTTCTGCCAGAAGAGCTCTTCTGACATGTACTAAAAAAGACCAGACCATCATTAGCTATTTTGAACTTTTAAAGCAGGTTGTGTTCGAAACCAAATCAGCTAAATCTGATGAGGGGTTGTTTAAGAGCTCAAAAAATTATCAAGCACTCTTTCATTTCTGGCATAATTCCCTTTCTTAGATGACAACCTGTTTCTGATATACACAAGAGGAAGTCACCCTTTCTTTCTCACTCCCTCTTCTTCAAAGCTCTCACAGTCTCTCTCTGAGGCACCTGTGAACAGAACAAAAGGCTCTATTCCAACGCCTTTTTCTTACACAAGTCAGTCAAGGGCACTGTTACAGCACTTCAGGCTGATACAAAAGCTGAGTAACACCTCAGCCTACCAGTTGACAATCATGGTTTGGTATTTCTATACTCAGGTAGTTGCTGATTCAGACTGTAATGATTTTTCTGTGATAGCATACAATATAAACTACCCCTGTTGACCCAAATATCACCAGCCACTACTCAAACCTACCTGGAGGATGCAGCTAAGCCCATATACCACTGGCCGGTGCTGGGGGCACTGCAGTAAGTCACTGAAAGGGCTGGAAGGAGGATTCCCTGCAGCTGGCTGAGGAGTGGGAGTTGAAGGAAGAGCATTCCCAGTCTGGGCAGACAGGATGTGGGGTGGGTGCCCACCAGCACCATCCAGCTGCATAGCAAGCCTGCGGGTGCAGAAGTAGGCCAGACGTCTGGACAAGTATGCAGACTGCACAAACTCTCCAGAGTACTGCAGGAAAAGGGAAGGGGGGAAATGCCCTCGTTACAAACAAGAGAAAGGCTTGACCCTCCCGAAGTAATATACTATGTGGCACCACCTTGTAGAGACAGCCCCTGTTTGCAGAGAGCTGCTTAGTTTCATCAATCACCCACTGGCTACTAAGCATCAGAAAAAATCCTTAAATGCTACATGTCAATGATTTCATGTATCAAAATGTACCCAGACCCAGCCTTCCCAGAGAGTCAAATGTCTACCTAGAATCTGTTGCAACAGACAGAAAGAAAAGCAGCTTCCACGTAGTGGTGCACAACCAGTCCAGCTATCACAGCTATAATACGGGCAGGGATTACCAAGTCCAGTCCAGGGAAACAGAGTACAGGAGGACGAAACAGAAGAGAGTAGGATGAAAAAGGTATCCTTGTATGACCTAAGAAGGATGCTCAGAAGGACACCCTAGTAATCTCTGTGCAAAACAGCTCAGCATCCCTTAGGCAATAGGAAGGGCACGAGCAGAAGCCAGCACTCCCCTGAAGCAAGCTGGGTACTCTTTCTCACCCGCAGCAACAAGGGTAGGAGCATTTTCAGGAACTCATCATCTCCTGAGCGTATCTTCTCAAAGCATTCCAGGACCCACGTCAGGAACTCATGCCGGTCCAGCATGCCATCCTGTACACAGATAAAGGCAGAGGAAGCAACATGCACTAAGGCAGAGCAGCAGCAGCTTTCTAAGAGTGGAAATAACTCCACAGGTCTGCACAGTACTGCTGAGCTCATAACTGCAACCAGCCCTAAGAGTCTAGGCCAAGAAAGAGAATATACTGCAAAACCAAATCATTTTGAACCCACCTCCCCTAGCCCTTCCCTGCTACACGCCCCATCCAGCTCCTCACCTGGAACATGAACATAGCTAGCTTCTCATTGTAGTCCCACTGCTTCAAAGCTTGTTCCACTTCTTGGGGCACTGGCCCAGATGGTGAACCACAGCCTTGCCCTGGCAGCTGTCTATAGAACTCGGCAATTTTCTGCAGCTGCTCTGACAGGTATTTGGTGATGATCTGTGTCCATTCTGGAGAACAGGAAACAGGTTAGTAACGACTGCCATGGTAAACAGAAGCAGGAA
>NW_009953098.1:795208-800527 GCF_000747805.2 Chaetura pelagica | reverse complement strand
AAGGCTGGTGCACAAGTGGAAACCCAAAGAAGTTCCTGGCATTTAAAAAGGACAGAATGACAAAGAAAGAAAAGTGCTACTTAGGTTTGTTTGTGGCCTGAAGGTAATAGGGAGGAAATAGGAAACAAGGGGGAAGACTTCGAGTTTGGGGGCTGCTGTAACTTTGTACATGAACATTTGGGAAGAAAGATTCCTCAGCTGCAGTTGTTGAGAATGAACATGCAGAGTAAAGAGGCTTTTCAGTGGGGAGCAGTGTGAAGGCAGCCTGTTTTAGCATTCTCAGTAATCTGACAGACAACAGCAAAAACACTTCAACTCTGAACTTGTTGTTCATCTCTTTCAGATATTCGTGTAAAGCCACAATCAATGATTTTTTAAAATCCTTTTACTAAAACCTAACTGTATAAAAGATAAATTCCATACACAAAGGGACAGCATGATTACACTCTTCTGGGACAATGCAGATGGCAAAAACCAAGGCAAACTATGCAATAATGTGAAACAAACAACACTTACAGGGCCAACAGCAGGACAAATGCCCAAAGGAATAGGAAAGTAAATGGAATAAATATATCTAAGAAACCAATTAACCTCCAGAAACAGAGCTAAGAAGCCTGTGTAATCTTTATATCAAAATAAAGAAGGAAAATAAATAAAAAAAACATGGAATTCAGCTGCTAATACTGCTTTTCAAAGGAGTGTGGTCAGGTCCTGTAATCACAGCCATCCAAACTAGAAAATAGCAAGGGGAGCTCTCGTAGATGGCAGTAATCTGGAGCAGGCCAGGATGCAAAGGATGTTAGATATGGGAGCCAGTAAGGCTTAATGAAATTGCAAACACAAGCAGAGAATAATATACCAAAATTCTCTGGGAAACACACTTACTTACTTACTTGAGAAGTAATCAGCCATAGGTAAATTATAATGCTTACAGTTTTTGTAGGGTATTAAAAAAACAGGTTATACAGCAGAGGAGCACAGTAGAACTTAATGGGGAGAAAGGAGAGGTAGGTTCTCTGGAAGTATTTGTGGCTGCTAAGACTTATTTTTCAACAGTGCACTCTCACAGGTGGGCCCTGTTGTTTTGGACAGTTACACACATCAGAGCACTAAGAGTTATCAGCAGGGGCTACCTCTTACTGTTCAAGAGCAGGCTGTGAAGGAAACACCTGGGATGGACAAAACCACACAAGTGCTTACCAATGAAAGGGTCAATGACATGACGCTTTTTCACCTTGGTTTCTGTGATGGCAGCATAATAGGCACAAGTCATTTTGATGAGCCAGGCTGCTCTCATTACTGGAACAGTGTATTTTGCCAAATAACCAAAGACTTCTTCCTTCTTGCTAAAGATGGGCACCTGTAACAGAATTGAGAGGGAGAACTGCAGCCAAGGATGTAGATGGGAACTATTCCAAAGCAACTGCACATGCTGTAGGCACTGCAAGCTGTGAGAAATGTTAAAAGGGAAAAGGCACTGTGCTGCTCTGCATCTCAAAAAGTCTATTGCAAGAATTCACTTCTGGTCAGAAAGCACCAGGACCAGACCTGCATTTCAGTATAAATAGAAACAAAACAAACAGAAAACAAAATGACATAACTGTAAATCCACAGCTTTGAGGATATCCTCCAGAGAGGATATAAACTGCAAAAGATACAGGCTAAGGAGCCAGACACAGAGTATCTACTACACAGACTGAAGAAAGGACCCCTCATTTTGCAGAAATAAAAAACCAGAGTGGTTACAAAGTTCCTGTAATTTAATGAGTAGCCAACAGAAGACTGTGAGAAACATGGAATTCAGTACCATAGTAGGAAGATTCAAGATGCAAAATTCAAGATAAAACATGGGAAGATACCAGTGAAACCATCAGACTGCAGATCTGTAAACCAGGAAGCAATAATACATCATGGAAAAAAGCACAGCTGTGAGGCTCATTTCCACAGAATACCATGGAGAGCAAAAGTATGTGTGTGTTCACAGAGGAATGAGACAAATTCACAAAAAATATCTACTATTTGGTAAGTATTTCTAAGTCCCTGAACTAGCAAAAGCTTAATTGATTACTTGCTACAGGAAACAAGTTTATAGGGATTACCAGGCTACCTCTTACTGTTCAAGAGCAGGCTGTGAAGGAAACACCTGGGATGGACAAAACCACACAAGTGCTTACCAATGAAAGGGTCAATGACATGACGCTTTTTCACCTTGGTTTCTGTGATGGCAGCATAATAGGCACAAGTCATTTTGATGAGCCAGGCTGCTCTCATTACTGGAACAGTGTATTTTGCCAAATAACCAAAGACTTCTTCCTTCTTGCTAAAGATGGGCACCTGTAACAGAATTGAGAGGGAGAACTGCAGCCAAGGATGTAGATGGGAACTATTCCAAAGCAACTGCACATGCTGTAGGCACTGCAAGCTGTGAGAAATGTTAAAAGGGAAAAGGCACTGTGCTGCTCTGCATCTCAAAAAGTCTATTGCAAGAATTCACTTCTGGTCAGAAAGCACCAGGACCAGACCTGCATTTCAGTATAAATAGAAACAAAACAAACAGAAAACAAAATGACATAACTGTAAATCCACAGCTTTGAGGATATCCTCCAGAGAGGATATAAACTGCAAAAGATACAGGCTAAGGAGCCAGACACAGAGTATCTACTACACAGACTGAAGAAAGGACCCCTCATTTTGCAGAAATAAAAAACCAGAGTGGTTACAAAGTTCCTGTAATTTAATGAGTAGCCAACAGAAGACTGTGAGAAACATGGAATTCAGTACCATAGTAGGAAGATTCAAGATGCAAAATTCAAGATAAAACATGGGAAGATACCAGTGAAACCATCAGACTGCAGATCTGTAAACCAGGAAGCAATAATACATCATGGAAAAAAGCACAGCTGTGAGGCTCATTTCCACAGAATACCATGGAGAGCAAAAGTATGTGTGTGTTCACAGAGGAATGAGACAAATTCACAAAAAATATCTACTATTTGGTAAGTATTTCTAAGTCCCTGAACTAGCAAAAGCTTAATTGATTACTTGCTACATTTCTTACATTCTTCTCAATTATTATCTGATGCTTCACTTACACAATGACACAAACTGCCTGGCTACTGACAGTCACTGCTGTCATGTCTGAGTCCATGGAAACTGACGGAGCCCATTGCAGGAAACTAGAGAAGGCCTTGAAAGATTCAGGCTTTCTCAATGACCTCAGGAAACTGACAGACGATACATAAAGAAGGACACAAGGACTAAGTTTATTAAGAGATTCTGGGAAAATCTGATTACTTTATTTTCCCCTGAGAATAACATCGGGGACCAGACAAACATCAGCTTCTAAACTATGTGCTCTGCTACCATTTCCCAATGGGGAATTATGTTTTTCCACAATTCATACTAGATTCCCAAGTTCCCAGTTTACAGGCCCACCCTCAGCATGAGTTAGCTCCCCTTGCTATTAAGCCAAAGAAAACTACAGAGTAAGAACCTTCTTTCTTTCATACTCTACAGAACTCAGTGCTAGCAGGGAAATACCCAGTCCTAGACCCCAGGGCACAGAAGTGCTCCAGCCTGGCTGAGACCAAGCTATAATGCACATACTGTTCTCAGCTGAAAACCAGAAACGTGTCACACAGAATCACAGAATCCTAGGGGTTGGAAGGGACCTCAAAAGATCATCTAGTCCAACCCCCCAATGTCAATGCAACAGAAGTCTGGTAAACCACTCAGCTGATTATTTCCAGTAATCCTTACTGTGACTTTTGAGAACTTGGAAAAACCTTCTCAGTAGGAATGGTCCAAATCTAAACAACAAAGCAAAGAGAACAGCAGCAGCTCTTCAGAAGTGTCCTGGTTTGGATGAAAATCCAAACGTCAAAAATAAACCAGTCGTATCACATAAGCCAAAAGGCAAAGTTGAACAAAACCTCCAAACAGCAGATTAGGGATCAGTTCGTTGGATGGGGATGACTACAGCCAGTGCACTACAGACCCTGAATATACCCTTCAAGCTGAAAGCTTCAAGAGATGCAGAGAGAAGAAACTTCTCCAAATAGTAAAAACTTTCTGCTGTACAAACACTTTGGAAACAAGCACAGATGAAACACTCAGCTCTGCCAGGCCACCTCTCCTGTAACATACCTTCTTGGCAAGATGAGTGAGGGGCTTAGTTCCAGCCAGATCTGTGAACCAGTTGTTTATGGCACTCTGAGAACGTGCTGTCACCAGCCAGAAGTTATCCTTCTGATTGACCTGGGGTTTCCGTCTTCCTGTGTCAGGCAATGTGTTGCACCGCAGCTTCTCTGCAATAATACTGCTAAAATTTGAACTGATCTGGAAATAAAGTAAAAAACAGTTTAACTGCACTTCACAGGTCAAAGATCTGTTCTATTCTCTGTGCTTAAAATCTTAAAATTTATCACTCCTACCCTAAGTCCCACCAGCATCAACTTTTGAAACATACAAAAAAACCTGCTAATAATTTCCTTTGTTACAGTTGCAACCAGGAATGTTTCCAGACAATTGACACAATAACCAAGCATTGGGGTCACGTTGAGACAGGTTTGTCAAACCAGACAGAAGGCTCCTCGGACACACGATACCCAAGGAAAACAAATATACTGTGCTTATGGCTTGCCTTCCACCCCAAGTCATTATTAGTCCTCTTGGCAGGGAAGCCAGGAAGTTAATATCTTGATTTCAGAGATTGGAAAAATGAAGCTGAAGCCTGTTACATAACTTCCTTGCTTAAATTGCCAGATGTTTTAAGAAATCTTACTTCTCTTCTACCATGGCTATAATGTAACCAAACCAATATGAAGAATTTTCCAGCTTCTGGTATCCTAGTTTTTTGCTTTAATTGCAGAATATAAGGAGATGCTGGTTTAACAGAGACCACAGATACACCTGCCCCTAAGATGTGCAGAGCAAGGTAAGAACCTGCCCTCTCAGATGTTCCAAAACATTGCAGAACTTTGATTCTCTAGGAACAGAGGCTCAGATCATCCTGAAACACCCATTATAAAGGGAAGGATCTCCCGGTACTGGACACAGGGAAGGAATGAGACTCAGGACTGTCCAGGACCCAGCAGCCAGCCCTTATAGTCACCTCCCAAACCTCCACACCATCCCGATGGCCCTCACCTTTGCTGGGTTGAAATTGACATTTTTGGCACTGCCGTGCTCGTCTCCAGAGACTGCCGGCTGGTTATTGAAGCCTTGCTTGACGTTCAGAGCCGTCAGCTCATCCTGCGGGGGAAAGTCGATCAGCAGGGCCCGGCAAGGCCCATCCACCCAGCCCAGACACCCGCAGCC
>NW_009953098.1:794379-794822 GCF_000747805.2 Chaetura pelagica | reverse complement strand
GCCCCGGGAGGGAGGCGCTGCAGCGGCGGCGCCCCGGGCAGAGCTCACGTGACGCGCCTCGCGGGGCCGGTGGTGCCCCCGCAGGTCCCACTGACACCTCTGCGGTGCTGCCCCCAGCGCCGGCACCGCCACCAGCCGCAGGGACACCTCCCGTCACTGCCCCCAGCTGCCGTCCACTGCTCCCATGTCGCCGTCGCACCTCGGGACTGCTCTGGTGTCTCCCGGTTCTGCCCAATGCTCAGGGATCCCACCCAGAGCACCCACTGGGGGGCCGTGGGTGGGGATCCGCACACCGGCCCTGCTCCTGGGGGACAGCTCCGTGAGGGTGAACATGACAGTATGGCAGGATGAGCCCAGTGATCCTGGTGGGGCAGGCGGTGGGGCCTGGAGGGGTGAGCTGTGGCGCCCAGGCAGGAGGGGTGGTGGGGTCCCAGTGGGGTGAG
>NW_009953098.1:788535-789846 GCF_000747805.2 Chaetura pelagica | reverse complement strand
GATCTGCGCCAGCCAGTCGGGTAAGCAGCGTCACATGCAGGCCAGACGGAGGCCGCCGTCTCTTTCCACCCAGCGCTCTTTCAAGAAAAACGTTCAAATTCCTAGCTGGCTGTCAGTAAAACCCTGTGGCACGATGCTCTAACTGGGGACTAGCACCTCCCTGGTGGCTCTGCAGCCCCCAGACAGCCCAGGATGTGGCCTTGGGCTGCGTGGGCAGGACTGAAGACAGCAGAGCTCAGCGGAAGGAGGGGGCAGAGGAACCTGCTTGGGTGCCTGGAGCAGTTGCTCGACCTCCCAGGGCTTAGCAGGGTTTCCTGCAGACACTGAACTGCTGGGGCTCAGACCCTGGCTCTGTGGCAGTGGGATGCAGTGGGATGCACAGCCCAGCATAGCCCAAATCACCCAGACACGTGGTCACCTGCAAGCACCCGGTAGTGTAACAGGAAGATTAATTTAGCCAAGATAGAGACATCAGGAACAAATCCTGGAAAACCCCTGGTTTTTTGATGGGATAAACAAAATGGGTTGGCAGGGAGGGTTTTATGTCCTGTCCCACAGTGCCAGGGGCTGTAATGAGATGCCACAGGATAACTAAGGGGAGGGTGAAAAAGCACATCTGGAGCAAGAGGAGCCCATGGCACGGATGTGGGTAGGACAACTGCTTGGACAGTGGTGGGGCTGCCAGCTGCCAACACTCTGAACAGAGCAGTGTGGGCCTGGCATTGCAGGCAGGCAGGATGCATTGCAGCTCCCCCAGGAAGAGCTGGGCTTGTTTGGCTCACAGGAAGGAAGTATGTTGTGGATGTGCAGGGGTCCCTTGGCGTGTGCTGTGTCTCCCTGGTGCACACCTGGGCCCTGGAACCGCCACTAACCACGGCAGTGTCTGTCCTTTGCAGGGGTGGAGTGTGTCCTCTTCAACGAGGAGTACATGACCTGCATCTGGGGGACCAGAGAGAAGCTCAAAACCAGCTACTCTCTCTACTACTGGTAAGTGCCTGTGCCCCACTGCTAGCCCCACAGCAGGGTGTTCAGTGGTGGGCCCCTGCACAGAAGGCTCCTGCCAGCATCTCTGGTCCCAGCATCAGCCTGCTTCTCTTCCCTGAGCCCAGAGAGGCTCCACGGCAAGCAGGATGGGATGCACCAGAGGTAGGGGTCCTGAGGAGGGCTGGGGTTTGGGGGTCTCTGGGAATCCCAGTAACCTGCTGTGGCACAGGTATGAGAACAGGCCCCCCGTGGTGGAGTGCATGCACTACCTGCAGGACCAGGGTGTCAGCGTCGGCTGCCGCTTCAACCAGAGCGAAATCATCCAGT
>NW_009953098.1:785592-787864 GCF_000747805.2 Chaetura pelagica | reverse complement strand
CAGTAACCTGCTGTGGCCCAGGTATGAGAACAGGCCCCCCGTGGTGGAGTGCATGCACTACCTGCAGGACCAGGGTGTCAGCGTCGGCTGCCGCTTCAACCAGAGCGAAATCATCCAGTTCCAGACGTTCCACGTCCTCATCAACGCCAGCCTCGGTGGCAGGACCCTGAGGATCCCCAGTGAGCCCATGCAGCTGCAGGACCTGGGTACGGAGCAGTGAGAGGCACCCACTCTCCTCTACAGCACTGCTGTAGGGCGGGAGCAGGACTGTGGGTCTCCAAGGCTGTCCCGTCATGTCCTGGTTGGCGGAAGCGCCTCCAGGGCATGGGGACAGCACTCACCAGGCATCACCTGTGCCTTGCAGTGAAACCAGAGGCACCCGTCAACCTGACCATCCACAACATGAGTGGCAACCAGCTGCAGCTGACCTGGGCCTCCCCGTACCCCAAAGCCAGGTGCCTGGAGCATGCTGTCAAGTACAAGAGCAACAAAGACACCAGCTGGACGGTGCGAGCCTCCCCAACGCAGCACCCTTGTGGTTGTGGCCAGGGATGGGCCGTGCAGCAGCACACACAGCAAGTGCTGGCCCTCATTGTATGGCCCATGTCTCTCTGCAGGAGCATCGGGTGAAAGGAGATGTCTTCTCCCTCCCCAGCGTGGACTATGAGAAGTACTACACCTTCTATGTGCGCAGCAAAATCAACAGCTACTGTGGCAACACCCAGCTCTGGAGCGAGTGGAGCGTTCCGGTGGCTTGGGGCAGCAACTCCACAAGCAAGGGTAGGTCCTGGGGATTGTGGCAAGACAGGGTGGGCTGGGGCATAGTGGGGCTCAGCAGCCAAGGGGTGGCCAAGCAAGTGGAAAACTGGCACAGGGCAGCAGCTGTAGGGGCGAGTCCCATCTGAGCTCCTGGAGCACAGGCAATGGCATTGACCCCTGTGTCCTTTGTGCTGCTGGAAACCAAACACACCCCACCAGCAGGACCTGCTGACTTTTGCCAGAGGTTTCTTAGCTTTGGCACAGCTGGTCCAGGAGAGTGTCACCAGCCAGTTGTAGTGACAGTGGGGCAGCGCTTGGGGATGGGCTCCTTTTCCATCCTCCAGTCCCAGCTGAGCCCTGCCAAGCTCCCATGGCCACCCACAAAGGGCCATTGGCATGCCCACTCCCCTGCAGCGGCAGTGTCACCCTGGCTCTTTCCAGGTGCCCCCAAGGAGCAGCTGCTCTGGTTCTGGCTTCACACGATCTTGATCCCCATTGCCTGCCTGCTCTTGCTGATCTTTGTCATCCTGTTGGTGCGCATGGAAAGGTGAATGTGGGGTGCTGGTGGGGGGCAGCAGCGCAAGGGCTCTTCCCCTCTGACATGTCTCTCCCATGCAGAGTGTGGATCATCCTCATGCCCCGAATCCCCAATCCCAGCAAGAACTTTGATGAGCTCTTCATCACCCACAATGGCAACTTCCAGGTAAGGTGGCTGTGGGCAGCTCTGTCCTGGGCTTACCCCCTGCAAGTTGGGGCTTGACTGGGTGCTGACTCCTTTCATCCTGCTCTTCTTCCCAAAGGAATGGGCTGGAGTCCCCAAAGATATTGTAGAGAGCTTCAAGCCCAACTACAGTGAGAACATCTGCTATGTGAGCGAGCTACCCCCTAAGGACAGTTATGAGACCCTCCAGGAGAACAACAACCACTCGCCACTGGTGGTGCCCAGTGCCCCACCTGCCCCCCGTGAGCACAGCCCTTACAAGAGCAGCTACGTGGGAGTGTGATGGACTCCTGCATCCCTGCCCTCCACATGCTTTGCACCCCTGCTGCCCCAAACCTCACTGTCCTGCAGGCCTCACTCCTTGCTCCCACCCTGCCTCCACCAAATGCCTGGGACCCCATGCTCTGCTGTCTGGTCCCCACGCCTGTTGTCTCCATGCCCCATCACCTTTATGACTCAGTTCCCTGTCCCCATGCCCCATCACCCTCATGCCCTGCTGCTTTGTCCCCCACCACCTTCAAGCTCCATCCCCCTGCCCCGCTAGCCCAGGCAGAGTGGGGACGGAGGGAACCCGGCCCCCCTGCAGAGCAGGGCTGGGGCGGGACCAACAGGTTCAATAAAGGCTGGGTCTGCCCTTACCGTGCGCTGCCAGGTCTGTCCGCCGCGGGCAGGGTCCCCAGGCCGCCCCCCAGCGGCGGGGCAGCTCGGCCCCGCCCCCTGCCCCGGGTGGGCGGAGCCTCCGCCCTTGACGAACGGGTAACTTTCCATCCCTGCCCACGTGGTGCTGGGGGC
>NW_009953098.1:783182-784637 GCF_000747805.2 Chaetura pelagica | reverse complement strand
ACCTACCCGGGCAGGGAGGGGTGAGGCTGGTCGTGGGTACGGGGTGGGGGGTACCTGCTGGGATTCAGAGGGCTCGAACACATGAAAGCCCCCTTGGGGAAGGAGGTAACGCTCCCACCACCCAGGGCTGTGAGTGGGTGCAGAGGAGGAGGAGAAGGGTTATGGCCAGGGAGGGCGATGCATGGGGCCGGGGAGGCAGGGCTGAGGGGACGTGGCTGGTGGGGCTGTGCCAGCAGGAGAGCCCGGGGCTGAGCTGGTGCTGTGGGGAGCAGGCAGGAGAGCTCATCTGAGGGACAAGGGCTGCGGTGGCGGGGCTGCCCTGCACCTTCATCCCCCTTCCAGTCAATGTCTGCCTGGTCCTTTGCTCCATCATCACCTGGACAAGCAGAGCAGGGAGAGCTGGTGGCCCCAGCGACTGAGCCATGAGATGGTCACACAGCTCCTTGCAGGAGGTGCCCTTTCCCTGGAGGAAGCTGTAAGACTCCCTGGCTCCTCCAGCTGTGCCCACGAGAAGATTGGTGGCCGTAGCCCCATGGGTGTCATCAGGGCAGGCAGCTCATTTCCCCAAGCAGATAAACTTTGCAGGGGACTGCTGCAAGTCACTTTTGGTTTGCACCAGCTTTTTTGTCCCTGCTGGTGCTGCCTTAACCCTCTGGATCACCTCTGTGTTTCTTGCAGCCTGTCTTCCCACTAGAGTGACCCCTCTAAGCAGTACTCTGCCCAGCTTCTTGACCCAAGCCTGAGCCCTCTGTGGTGGCTTCTGATCTAATGGTGTCCCACTGGGAATACCAAGCAGGGAGAAGGGATCCCAGCCCTTCTCAGTGCCTGGATTTGCCTGGCATGGGCAGCAGCAGCAGGGGCTGCTCTGGGGAGAGCTTAAGCAGAGCATCTTCCCTGCAGGTAGTGAAGATGTCTGGCAGCGACCCTGAGCGCCCCCAGTTCCTCTTTGTGAAGGTGCTGGCGAGCTGGGGGCGGCTGGAGGCGGTGACCCAGCAGATGGGCTACCACCCGCAGTACCTGGACAGCTTCCTCAAGATGCAGCACTACCTGATGCACATGGACGGCCCGCTGCCCTTCGACTGCCGACACTACATCGCCATCATGGTGAGCCCTGCTGGGGGGGATGGGGGCTCTCTCTCTGTCAGACAGCCTGTGCTGCAGGCTGCTTTACAGAGGCCAAAATAATGATGTTCAGGAGGTTGGGCGAGAGGTGGGTGCAGGGCCCAGGATGTCCTGCCAGCACGGGGGTGCTGATGTGCTGCTCTCACAGGCAGCTGCCCGGCACCAGTGCCGGTACCTGGTGAACCTGCACGTGCTGCAGTTCCTGCGGGCGGGGGGCGATCCCCAGTGGCTACGTGGCCTCGACTTCATTCCCCCCAAACTCCGCAACCTCAACGAGATCAACAAGATCCTGGCGCACCGGCCGTGGCTCATCACCAAGGAGACCATTGAGGG
>NW_009953098.1:772414-782985 GCF_000747805.2 Chaetura pelagica | reverse complement strand
GCTGGCAACGGCTGCAGCCAGGAGCTGCTGCGCATCAACCGCAAGCGGGTGAGCCCCTGAGGCTGGGACCACGGCGGGGCAATGTGGCCCAGGAGCTCTGCCCTCACCCCGGACCCTGTCTCTGTGCAGTCCCTGGACTCCTGCATGGAGCTGGATTCCCTCCGGGAACGCATGCAGCGGATCCATGTGGAGACTGAAGGCAGGGAGGAGACGTGGCTGCTGCAGCAGGACCGAGAGGAAGGTGAGGGGGCAGGGAGCAGAGGTGGGTGTGCAGGAGAGGAGTGCACATGGCATCCCTGGGTGTTGCTCCCCATGACTATGCTTATGTATTCCATGATGTATGGCTGAGGGATTCCTGGGGTGCTGGCAGGGGGAGGAAGAAGAAGGCAGTGACACTTCCCAAAGAAGCCCAGCAAGGCCCAGCTTTTGACACCTGCTGCATCTGGGAACAGGACAGCTGAGCATCACTCTGATCCATCTGGGGGGCTCTCCGCTCTTGCAGATGCTGACAGGGAAGTCACTGGTGCCACCAACCTTGCATGCTACATGCAGGATCCTGACTTTGGATACCAGGACTTTGCCCGGCGCGATGAGGACCAGGCGCAGGTATTCAGAGCCCAGGTGAGGTTCCTGCTCTCTCGGCAGGCAGCCTGGGCTGCCACCTCTCCTCCCATCTCCTCTCTGCTCCTCGTGGGGAGCAGATGGTCGCAGGGGTGACTGTACAGCTGGGGTCTGGTACAGCTGTGTTTGCAGAATGCCTGAGCTGGGAAGCTCAGGTCTCAGAGGGGACCTGCCCCACTAGGGTTCATGAGAGGGAGGTGACCAGTGACTTCTGTACCCAAAGGCTGCCCATCTTTTCACATTTTCCTCATTGAAACAAGGGTTAAAATAATTCAAAAGCTGCCTGATGAGGGGTGTTGTGGCTTGTGGCAGAGCTTCCCTCAGAGCAAATCTCTGGAATTCTGCTGCATCCTGAGTTCTCCGGCCCTTCTTTGTGGGAACATGCCCTGGGCTTTTTGCAGTTGTGAAGGTCTCTTGCTGTGCTCAACAGGATTACTCCTGGGAAGACCATGGCTTCTCACTGGTCAACCGGCTCTACTCTGATATTGGGCATCTCCTGGATGAGAAGTTTCGGATGGTGGATGGTCTGCAAAGCAGTGCCATGGCCAAGAGGCAGGGCTGTGAGCCCTCTGTCTTCAAGCGGGGCATCTGGAACTACATCCACTGCATGTTTGGCATTAGGTAGGGAAACCAACCTCGTGCTCCATGGGAGAAAACCAAGCTGACCCAAGTGGGGAGAGAGGAGGGCACTCCAGCTGTCTTGCAGATGGGTTTGGAGAAGAGATGGAGGTGAATTGCCAGCCTGGATGATGGCCCAGGCAGGGAAGAGATGCTCAGCTTCTCTGGTCAGGGCAGGGAACTTGGGGGACAGGGCTTCAGTGCCTGGTGGCTGCTGCCTTGTGTCCCCCTGCCCTGTGGCTGTGTCGTGCCCCACGCAGACCACGGTCAAGGTGCTCTGTAGTGATGTGCTGGCTGTGACTTGCCCCTGTGCTCCCCACAGGTACGATGACTACGATTATGCAGAAGTGAATCACCTCCTGGAGCGAATGCTCAAAGTTTACATTAAAACTGTAACCTGCTACCCAGAGAAGACAAACCCAGAAATGTTTGACAGGTTCTGGAAGCAGTTCAAGCACAGTGAAAAGGTGGGACAGCCAGAAGCCCCTGGCTCTGACTGCCTGCAGTGAGCCTGGGAGTTGGCAGAGCTGCAGGCTGGGGTCCTTCAGGGGGTCTACAGAAAACATTTGAGTCACCAAACCAGTCTGAGGCAGGTGTAAGGAGAAATGGAAACTGGCTATTTGTAAGGAGTTGAGCTTAGCATCGTGTGGGGCTGCCCAATGTGATGGGCACAGGGGCCACCAGCAGTGCAGCGATCTCCATTACCCCGTGGGTGGGTGCCTCTAGGTGAGCCCTCCATCCAGGTGTAACTTGCAGGAGTGGCTGCTGTGGGCAGCAGACACTGTGCCACTGCCAGCCTGGCACGCTGGTGCCAAGTGTGCCAGGACATAGCATAAGGCTCTGGGAGGCAGCCACAGCCTGCAGGACTGGGAGGAGGTGGGAAAGGGCAGCTGCCTGTGCTGGAAAAGTTAGTCCCATTTTGTCCTATGCCAAGAGACTCACCAGCCCAAGTAGGTGCTTGTTTGCAGTGCTACCTGCAGCACACTGCAGCTACCTGAACCCCTTCTGCTTCTCTCTTAGGTCCATGTGAACCTGCTTATCCTGGAAGCCCGGATGCAGGCAGAGCTGCTGTATGCACTGCAGGCCATCACCCAGTACATGATCTCCTAGACAGTGGAGACCTGCACTGCAGCAGGGCTGGGCAGCAGCCTCTCTCCCTGGACTCATGTGTGACCTGTCATGCTGGGACAGATGGCAAGGGATTACTCCATTTAGTTTACTTGACTGTCTTATTCCTTTTTTTTTTTTTTAACTCCCCCCCTCGTGGGGCTTGGTGAGCAGCCCTGTTATGTGCAATTACCAAACTGTGAGGCAAGTCCGTGCTGCTGAGATATCAGTGTGATGATGCTGGAGACTTGAACATGTCCAAGGTGGACTGCCAAAGACATAGAGTGAGAGGGACGTGGGAGGGGACTGTGGCTGGTTTGGAAGGATGCTCCCTGTGACTAGAATCTCCTTGCCCAGGCGCTGCAGGAGCCTAAGCTGGCACAGGGAGGGCAGGGCAGAGCTGGCTTCCTTCCCTGTGCTGCAGCAGCTGCCCTGCTTGCGAGCCACCCTGCAGCACCTGGCCTTGTTTGGGTGCTGCATCTCACCTGGGAACAGCCCAGGCAGCTCATGGGCACGCTGCAATGTCCTGAGTTGTATGGTCATGCAGGATATCACTGGCTCCAAGTGAGGGCCCTTTCCCAGCCTGGGATGGGAAGGGGGAAGCACTTGCTGCCTATGTCTCCCGTCCTTTAGGTGTATGTGCCAAACCCTCCTGGGATGGACAAGTGATGACCCAGGTGAACTCCAAACTGTGAAGCTCTTGATGGCAAAATGCCCTGCTCTTTGACAGAAGGGTGAGAAGGTGTCTAACAGTGTTCAGGCTCTGGAGGTTTCTGCGGGAGAGCAGTCCTCAGGGAGCTTGCCCCAAAGCCTCTCCTCTGCCTCCAATCAGCAGAGGGGCAGGAGGAACAAGGGAGGCTTCCTGAGTTAACATGGCTTGTATCTTCTCACCACCATGGAAGGTCTGAGGCCATGTGCCCAGGCACTTGCTGCTTAATAATATGGTGGAGGAGACTGTGGGAAGCTTGTCCTTGAACCTGGGCTGGGGACTCCCCATTTGAACAGGCAGCACATGCACCAGCCTTGCCCCTCTGCCCAGAGAGCAGGAGCACACACCACTGCTTCCCCCAGTCCCAGGGCTGCTCCCTACCTGTGCTACAGCCCCTGGCTGGGGAGGTGATCCTGTGCAGGCTCCAGAGAACAGCCATGAAAGGGGACTGAGGCCATCCCATGGTAAGTGGGAGCCTGAAGCAAGGGCAGCTGTTGAGTCGGCCCAGCACACGCTGCTTCAGTCGACCTGTTTACTGCGTAAATGTACGGGGAGAAAACCTTGTGTATGGAAGCTACAGAAAAAGCCTATTTTTGCTATAAATATATTATGTTTGACATGGATGCATGCTTTATTTCTGCCAGATGTTGGGGAGGGGATCCCAACTTACATGACTGCTCTGAACACAGGACAGCAGCATCTGGCTGATCATAGCTCTAAGATGGCTCCAGAAAACCCAACGTGCCCAGCTGCAGCAGGGTCCTGCACTGACAGCTCTGGTCCAGAGCCAGCAGCTGCTCATTGAGGTTGGGCCTATCCTGTACAGCTCAACTGTGTCCCCTTCCCATGCTCAGAATGTTGCATGTTCAACAGAAAAAGATGGAAGGTTTTCAAGGCACATTGATGTTCCAGCAAGGAGGAGGGTGCCAGAGAAAGGAGCTGAGGAGTGAAATATGGGTGTTGCTTCTGCAGCTGAGCAAGAACCATTTTGCTTGTACTCACAAACAGGTACTCACTGAGAAAGGTCAAAAATCAGGACCAGGTCTTTCCTCAGTCCTCCTGCAAATGCGCCCTCCCAGCAGCGTGGGCTAGAGGAACCTGTGCTGGGGCTGAGCCAGCTTGTTCAGAGCCAAACCAGTACTGCCTGGCCAGTAAAATGCTAGCCCAGGTGCTGGGCAGTACTGGCTGAGTCAGTGCTGCTGCCAGGACAGTGATACCAGTGACAGGATAACTGCTGCTGGGACAGATGCCACCAAGCTTTGCTCAACACTGCTGGGACAGGCACTGCTGTACCATCATTTAGCCTGGAATATTGAGTATTCAAGGCTTGGAAGGCAAGCGTTCTGACCACACACACTGTGCAATTTCATGAATGAAACTTTCTCCTCAGTAGATTTTAAAACATCCCCGACTTGCACCCTATGTGTCAAGCCAGTCCAGTGGATCCCGTGTCCTACTCTCCTTCCCCACTTTCTCTCTGATCTCCTTACCTGCCTCCACTGCACAGAGCACCCCCAAGGCAGAGGGGGACAGCACATTCTCCAGCCTCATCCCAGCTTTGAGAAGGCAGATCTGTGAGAATTGCACACTGGTTTTGATTCAAGGGCTCAACCACCTTTCTCACAAGCTGCTTCACTGGCTCAGACTGTATCAGGTATGCAAGCAAAGCTAAAAGTTCACTCACATGCACACATGTCCCAGTTGTCAGCATCTGCTTGTGGGTAGGGTAGCTGGAAGAAGAGAGCAGCAGCAAATCCATCTCTGCTCCTGGAGATAACTGTTGCTGACACTCAAAGATGGATGTATGTAGCTATATAAAATGAAGTAATCTTCTGCACTCAGGTCTAGAAGGGCAGGGAATGAAGGGGCTAGAATGACCGTAGAGTAGTTCTGCAGAATTAAAAACTCTCCAGGGTCAATTTTAGGGCTTGGCAACCACACGAGTCCACACACACTGCCAGCAAGTTCTAACAAGGGGCTCTACACACAGCAGAGCACACTGGAGCCTTCTGTGGGCTGTCACACTGCAGCACTTCCACCTCTGGCCAGCTAAGGTGCATTGCACCAAGGGGTTGCCCTAGCAGGTGAGGAGGGCAGAGGAAAGAAGTCAAGGAAAAAACCAAACTGGTCCTCAACTGGGAAACAGAACAAACTGCATGAGACACAGAGCAGAGGATTACAGGTTTTTATTTGTCAAACATTCCCCCCTAGTCTAGCACATTCTACAGTCTTGCTAGCACAGATGGCAACAAAGAGCCTGTAATGGTTCAGAAGTTACACTGCTACAGAGAGCAAACAAAAGCAGATATTTATTATGTAAAAAAACAAATAAAATAATTGTGAGAAATGGGTGAAAAAGTGCAGAGGGGATGGGGGGGAAACTATGTCAGCTAGTGTTGCATGCCCTGTGTGCAGCAAACGTCTGTGCTAGCAATGAAGAAACCCTTCCTGGGATTGCACCAGGTGAAGACTCCACTGTGCTGGAAGCATTTTTTCACAGAACCATCCCCATTGCCTTATGAAGAAGGTTCCTTTCAGGAGAAGTGACTTACCCTCTACGTAGCCAAACCTCTCAAGATATCTTGGGGAGCACCAGAAGGTAGCACCACATGGAGCACCACGGCACCAGCTGCAAACATTCCTTTCTACCACACACCCTAACACTGCCTTAACCAGAGAACCATAAATGCAACACCACCAGCTCTTTCACCTTCAGCTCCTGCTATCTCTTCTCCCTGCTTTACACCATGGCATTAGATGTAACTTTGATTCCATCAGAGATTGTTTTCCATCAACTAGAGACACAATGGGGTGCAGGCAGAGACACAAAGGCTACAGCAGAGAGCTGAGCCCTTTCTTGAAGAGTGAGCAACTGGTTAACCACACACTACTGAGCCATCACACGGACAGATCTTTCAGACTTCAGAAGTCACCTCTTGCTTGTTTTTTCCCCACATTAATTAAATATGTTTTTCATTAGACATGCAACTGAGGCAAACCCTAAACTATCCCTGTTCATTCTCATGTCCCAAAGTTGATCAATTTGGTTGCTTTGTTTTTTGATAATGGGTCAAACTTGCACCTATTTCTGGTGACAGTCCAGGACAACACTCCCACCCATGGCACCAGACACAGGTTTCTCATTCCTGGAGCAAGACTAGCTCTGAAGCATTTCAGTGTGACTATAAATAAACAACTAAGGAAGAAAATTAACAAATGATGATCTACGTGAAAGCTTCCTAGGCATTTCTTCTGGAAAAGCTGATTAGTGCTACTTGCTTCTAGTATGAGCCTCACTTATGAATACACCCAGGCTCTGGAATGCTCCCACTGCTTTCGTTCCTCTCCCTTACCAGGATGATTTGACTGCTGTTTTCAAAGCAGCACAGGGTAGGGGATGACATGTTTTTAGACACACCAAGCAAAATTAAGGGCTCCAAGAAGCTTTCCAAGCTCTCACAGGAAGTATAGTAGAAGATGCTTAAGTTATAAAGAAGATTCAAGCAACTTGCTAAACCCAGGTGTAAATAAAAGCAACAAGTCTGCCTCCTGTTAGGCTCCACGGGCCTAGTTAGCCAAAACCTTTGCAGCCCAGAGCTGCATGGTGGCTTTACAGTGTGAAAGATGGCATTTGATCCTCTGGAGATGAAGAAACTTGTTACCCAAGCTCATTGAGGACAAGGAAAACACACACAGCACAACATAAGACTTCATGCCAAGAGTCCCCTGCTCACTCTTCTCAGGCACTTAACCAGGAGCATCACTCCCCATGTCACTGGCCCCTTCCCTCCCCACTCAGCTCCCAAAAATTGCAGCCCAGTCCTTCATGAGAGCAAAACTATCCAACAAGGGGCCTGCAGTGCCAACGCAGAACAAAGATCCACCAAGACACTGTCCTGAATCCAGCAGCAGTCAGTGGCAAACACTTTTTGGGCAAGATAAAAAAACCCAAACTGGACAAGTATTGAACAACCCCCTGCCAGGTACAGCCTTTCAGCAGATTAGGAACTTTAAAGTCTCCTGTGTCCTATGAGGAAATATCTCAGGCTAGAAAAGCTCAAAGTTTACAGAAAGGAAGTTACTTGAGAAGGGGCTGGAGAACTCCTGAATTCTCTGCATGTCTTCCCTCTGTGCCCATGATTCAAATCGTCCTGCTACACCTACAAATGAGAAGCTAAGTTGCCTGTTTGGGCCTGCACCATTGCTGTCATGATTTATTGAGCACTCCTGGAGCACCTCGTGAACACCACACAGGTGAGCTCTCAGGCTTCTTCAACCACTGCCAGCTCCCATTGTGTTGAGGAAACAGAGAGCACCTGCATGGACTGCTGCAAGACCGAGACATCCCTGACAGCACACTGGTACAGCAGAATTCCTGCCTGAGGTGCTCCTGTCTCTAGTGCTGTCCCTAGGAGAGGTGATTCTCCAGGAGTCTGGCCTGTGAGTATGCAGAAGAAAAAAGAAAATATAGGCATTCTATTTCATAATAAAAGGACTCTTATGAACTCACACTGTAGGGCACCAACCATGATTTACCTGGGCTGCAGCTCCTTCAGCTGGAACAGGTTGAGGACCTGGAGTAGCCCAGAGTAGGTTAGATCTCCCTGGACTACTACTACTGGAGTGCTCAGGGCTAGGCTCTCTGCAGCCAGATATCAGGCCAGGTCTCTGGTGCTGTCACACCTAGAGGAAAGCTTGGAACAGTCTGAAGACAGAACTTCCCCACAGACCAACTCAGCCAGAAACAGCTCACCATGGATTTAGAGGTCTGAAGCACTGGTTACTAATATCATCCTTCCTATGGCTTTGGGCTCTGTCTTCATGAGAAATGAGCTAGAGATTCACGTATAACATCAACACACATACTGGTGTCTTGTCCTTCCATACATGGCCATGAAGCACAGGCAGCCAACTTGCTCTGGAGGTCATGGGATTTTCATTTCCACTCAGAGCCCAAGCTGACAAAGTGACACAAGGAGCCAAACAGCACAATCCCACCAGGGCTGATTCTTCTGGGCAGCATATGCCCTCAGGTGTTTATGGAAAGAGAATCTATCCATTTGTGCACTGAACTAACTGCAATAGGGATGTCCATCCATTACTCAAATCTGTATGATCTGAAATCCCATCTTAGCATCTGCCTTTTTCTTTGTTTGTTACAATAAGGTGTGGCCAGATTTGAAAGATATCACCATGAGGTCTGTCATGAAGACAGCCTTCCAAGTAAAGGTCAGCAAACTATTCAGAGGCTCTGATGGCATGCTGAAGATAAGACTATTGAAGACTCCTTGTTGCATGTAACCAGACAAACCACTCCTGTTTCAATCTCCACTCAAATGAAAATGAAATTAAACCCATGAAAACAGAGCAGACAAGCTGGTAAAAGAGTATGGCTCATTGCACTGCACGATGCAAACCTTCTGAACAGAAGCCACCACCAACTTCAAAAAGGATTGGAGAGGCTTTCTGCCAGGCCAAGCCTACCATAACACCATGAAAGCACCATGTCTCTCACAGATCCTGCCATTGCAAACACTAAAAAGGTGACAGCAACGTGCCAGCTAATGTTCTGAATTAACTTCTTGACTCCTGGTTTCTGTCCTGCAAGAACAAAAAGACAGGGCAGGATCCTGGGCACATCCCCAAGTGTGTCCCTACAGGGTTCAAGCTCCCCAGCAGCAACTTCACCAGGAAAACCTCCCGAAACCCCAAAGTGAGCAACCAAATACAACCAATCATGCCCACCATAGGGGCTACCCAGAGTGTCAGCAGATCTAGCCCAATCCAGCCCACACCATCTTCTTAGCAGACTAGAGAATCTGTCCTATGTGTCAGCTGCAGTCCAGCTATTTAAGGGATTAGCTGAGAATGAGCAGGCTGTTAATGATTAGCATTCCCTAACATCATGTTCTTGGTTTGGCAGGAGTGCCCAGTTGAGGAGAGAGCCTGGGGAGCTGTGGCTGGGTGCCATGCCACGCGGGCACCTTCTGCCTGTTCTCAGGAGAACAGCCATTCCCAGTTACACTGCGGTGCCCTTCCCACTTTTCCCATGACATTTTCAGCTTCTTGGCCCAAAACACCTTAGGCCTGTCCCCTCCCATACTGTAGTGTTATCTGCTATCAAGGGGACAGATGCAGCAAATGTGGTTTGGGTTGTGTTTTTTTTTTTTATCCAATAATCTCATTTTCAATTAAAATATATAATAGATATATTTAAAAAGGTTTAGAAAAGCCTCTATGTAATTTGCAGCTACTTTTACATATAGATTACAATAATGTACAACTCTTCCCTAAGGTCGTTTGAAACCATGGGGACTTGCCCATTCTTTCCCCCCCAATCATATACATGATCAAACATCAAATGTGTTTGTTCCTACTACGGCTCTGAAGAAGTCTGTGACTGGTACCTTCTCAGAGGGAGAGATGTCTAATACACCCTAAAGGGGACACACTTAACATTGGCTTCATATTCACTGTAGAAAGTTCCCGGATTAGTAAAAAAATATCCCATCTATAGAAAATGCCCTTCTGAAAAGCAACCAGGGCTCTGTTAAGGCCACACCCAGGTTTTCCATTTCTCTGCTGTAGCAAGACAGATCAGTAACAAACCCAAATTGATGTTTTTTATGTCCCAGAAACAGCTATTAGCACCTGGGCTTATTATACAGCAGCCTGGTGTATCAGGAAAGTGCTGAGAACAGCATAGGGACTTCTTGAAACATGCTTTTGATTCAGCGGGGCTCAGTTGGCACAGTGAAAAACTCAACGTCCTCCTGCTCCACTCAGGCAGACAAGAGGAAGCCTTCTACACCACGACCACCTCCCTTCCCTGCAGAACCATGATGGGTGCTCTGGAGATGGGCACACTGAAACCAATCCCTGAAACAGCACTCCCTTTTCCCACAGGGCTTCCGCCAAAAAGCTCCTTCCAGTTCCTCTCTGAGTCTGGGGGATACCAAGAGCACATCTGGTGGCTTAATGAAAATGTCCAACTACTTTGCCCCAGAGGGCAAGCCAACTGAGAGCAGAGCCAGCCCTCTGGCAGTCTGAGGCACTGGGAGACTTTCTGCTATAGCAGAGAGAGGACAGCCAGGGAGACATTCCTCCAATAAACCCAACTCTTCACGTGGGAAAACACTGTTGTCTTCTGGCTGAGTTTTTCACCAGGGCTCCTCTTTGGACATGGACAGCTCAGGGTTTCTCCAGATGATCCAAGGCAGGGTCAGGTTTGTAGGAAGAGCCATGGCACATAACAGGATTATTATTTTCAAACTCTTCCTGTTGCAGCCAGGTACTATTTTTAAACTCTTCCTGATGCAGCCAGATGCAGGTTGCCTCTTCTTCCCAGCTGGGCAGCACATTCTGCCCAAGGCATGGTGTGCAGGGAATCCGAATCCAACATGCTCCATTCTTTTCTCTGCCAGGGGTGGGAAGTGAAGTCAGAACCCAATGTTCAAAACCTGAAGGACACTACAAAGAAGAAAAAGAGAGTGAATGGTTAGATCTCAGCTTCAGC
>NW_009953098.1:759246-772135 GCF_000747805.2 Chaetura pelagica | reverse complement strand
AATGGTTAGATCTCAGCTTAAGCAGGAATCCTGGATGCACAGATAACAAGTTAATTACTATCAATCAGCCCCTGCTGCTCAAAGGATGCAGCTTCCAGCAAGGAACAAACACAGATCACAAAAGACCTTGATCAATGGAGAGTCAAGTGGAGGATGCAACTGCTCAGTTCCAAGCTTTGGAATACGATTGAGACAGAAAGACAAAACAAAAGAACAAAGGTCAAAAGTAAGCACTCCTCCTGTAAGCTTATGACACTGACAGAGCTCTGCAAGATAAGGAGGTTTATAGAAGGACTTGGGTGACACCAGAGGCATTGCAGGAAAGCAGCAAGGAAGAGGAAAATTACTGTATGATCTTGGGAGGTCTTTTCCAACCTTAATGAGTCTCTAAGAGGAAAAAGAATATTCACCTTAAACAACCACAAATACCAATTGGTAGAGAAAAGACTGAAAAGTGGGTTTTTAGAGGTCACACACTAAAAGTGCTCATGCTCACCCACTTAAATAATTCCTGTATCTACTTAGAAATAATTTAACATTTCTGGATATCTCATTTCCCATAAGTCTAAAGATCCCTCCTCAAGTCTTCTGCCTGACCACAGTAAAGCTGCCACAACTCGTTCAAACAAGCCCTGGAACAGGTCTAAGCAGACTTAAGACACTGACATAAAACCTCCACTGCAGGTCTATGATCCACTTTAGAAGGCAGAACAATGAGATAAATTCTGTAGACAGAGGCTTTGTCTATCCAATCCAGGTAATTAATCCACCCAGGACTGCAGGAGTAGCTTTGCATATGTTTTGAAAACACTCTGTGAAAAACACTTAACTCCTGCAAAGTCAATGTGTTTCCCAAATATGATGGTCTGCCCTAGCAAGGCATGAAAAAAAGCAGACAACAAACCAACAACACAACAGATCAGAACAATATCCAATGGGAACACTGCTGAAAAGGCCACAGCCTCTGCCACTAACTTGCAAACAGTCTGAACATGGATGAAGAATGCCAATGTTTTGTCAAGCAAATTTGTCTTTGGAATAAAAAAAATTAGTTTCTGTATTCCACCTGAAGTTAGGATATTCAATTTAATTCAGCCACTTGGTAATTAATCAAGATCAATTAATTGGTAATTAATGAAAAGCCTCACAACGAAACAGGAAAGCTTGACTGACTCTCCAGTAAAGAGATCTGTTAAGTACAGACAGAAAAATGTTACTACTTAAATCCTAAGCAGTGTGGTGGGACTTGGCATAAGAGGGAGTTAAACTGTGTTCAAGAAGTCAGTATATAGTGGTGTATCAATGTGCTCACAGGGCTCAAGTATCACGAGCTCAAAGGACAGCATTTCACTTTGTCTAGACTCAAGACACTTGTCTAGAATGGCTGTACTGGGGCAGAGTAGAAAAATATTTAACTTAGTATTTAGTGTTCAGCACAAACAGCAGCAGAAGTGACCAGAAAATTTAGGCTGAAATGGATCCCCAGGAGTTGTCTAGTCCAAACTACCTCCAGGCCTCTCAGGCACCTAGGAAAGAGTATTAAGGTCAAGTACATGGTCATTTCACTCAGCCTGCAACATTTTGAAGCTCAGAGGCTTCCCACAACTGAAGCAGTATCTGCAATTTGCCCTTCCTTCTGCCTCCTCTGCTGGCCAGTATTAGGGGCTGAATCTGCAACTCTAACAAATACTGTATCTACCTCCTAGACAGAAAATAGTTTTGGCAAGGCTTCCACTTCCCAACCAGTATCCAGCCTATGCTCCAGTCCATAAAAGAAACTGTACACCTTCAGCTCCATTTCTCTAATTCTTCCATTGTGGTTAAAGAGCTTCCAAGCAGGGTGTCACACCCTCTGAGAATAAGACATTTTTAAAGCTTGTTCTCATACATACTATAGCCAACTGACTTGAGACATTTTTGTGCAAAGACTGAAGAGGCAGCTTTGGTGTGCATGGGACAGCACTAACACATCCTTCCTCCTTTGACCTTCATCCACACTGCATACTCCTGTTTCCCAGGCTAATAATGGATATAGAAGCAATTCAGTAGTTAAGACTAATAAACCAGTTGACCAGACTTTACAGACATTATCTCAGAGAGTGGGAAGGGCAGAAGATCTAGTAACAGAGCGATTGTGTCCTGCTGTGCACAGGGCACAGCAGCCAGTCACAACACAGACACTTTGCAACTACACATAGTGGAAAATGTTGTGAGGATAATAACAACCTGGAAAGAAACACAGCGTGTGCTTGGCTCAGTTCAACTGTTTTGTTCACACAGGATCAGGTCTTTCCTTATGGAATCAGTATATGCTCCCACATCAACCTCAGAGCTACAGACAGAGACCAACATCCTGCAATGCAATCATCTTTGGTAATGTCAGACAACAGGAGTTTAATTCAGGTCGCTGCTCTACTCCATAAAGGGATTTACTACCCATTAAGTTAAACTCACCTACCTTTACTCTACTTTTTTTCCTTCTAAAACAAGGCTCTCCCAAAAGCTTTTTACACAAAGAGCACCTGTGCTTCCAAAGAGGAATCTTCAACTGCTGCATAGTTAGGCACAGGAACTATCCCAAACAGGGCTGTTCCCATTGTAGAGCTGTAACACTTCATGAACTGCACTCACCTTTTTGTACTCCTGAAGTTAACTTGGTACCCAGGTATGGCTGGAGGCCTGTGAGGTGCTGGGATAGCTGGGAGTAGAGAGAATGGGTTCAAAATTAAAGTCCAGTCCTTCTCCATCCATGAGTTCACTGTTGATTATGTAATCCATATCACATTCAAGGTTCTCCATGTACATATCAACGTCCAGGTCGATGGGTAGCCTGTCCTGGTTGAATCCCAGGGGAGCAGGGCTAGCAGAAGAAAGAAGCAATGGACTGCCCAGTACCTGTTGGGCAGCTGTTGAAGAAACTGGAGCTTTCAAACTGGTAATGCTGGCAGTGTTTTGAGGAGATGTTACTATGGGAAGCGTTGATGGCAAAACACTGGCACCAACTGATTCTGACTGCTGCTCTGCAGGCTTTCCTCGTGGATTGCCTGAGCTCATCTTACTCTGGGTGGCTTGTCCACCTAGAAGAAGAAGAGTTTGGCTGCTCATCCTGTTACCAGTCTGCGGAAGAACTGGATCCACCTGAGTCATCATAACATCCCTTGGAGGTGGAGAGTTGGGTGTCAGAAGGGCTTCCAAGGTCGAAGGGCCAGAGAAATGGCTGACAGAACTTTGCAGTGAGATTTCAACAGGGTTAAACAAGGAATTGCCAAAAGTAGCAGTGTGACCAGCTGCATTTGAGCTCCGCAAGGAAAAGCTGGAATCTCTCTGGATCTGACCACTCGAGGCAGATTGCTGGGTAGATAACACAGATGAGCTGGGGGACATCAAATTTAACCCATCGATGAGCTCAAGCTCCTCAGTCACAGTTGGTGGAACGTTGCTGGATGCACTGGAGTACACTAGAGAAGGAAGCAACTCTTCATCATGGAGGTCATCCTGCTCTGTCAGGATAGGAGACAGCCTTGCACTGATGGTGCTTGCATTGGAGCTGGTTCGAGGCCGGAAGGTGTTCCACACATCAGAGTCCTCATTGCTTCTTGAGGATGGGCTCCCAGGCCACTTAGGGAACTGGGAGCCAGGACTGTCAGCAGTGGATTCTGGAGCAGACTGGAGAGGAGGCTTCTTCTTGGATGCTTTACCTCTGACTTTTGCAAGTTTGCTGCTGTTGTCCATGGAGGCAGCTCTTCTTCTTGGTGCTTTTCCACTTTTACCACCCTCAGGATTGAGCATCCACCAAGAGCTCTTTCCTGTGGCTTCATTATGGACTTTAATGAACTTGCTGTGCAGGGACAGGTTGTGTCTAATAGAGTTCTGGAAAAATAAATAGAAGACATGAGGATCCGACAGTTGACTGACCTCCCACCTAGAAACCTCACAAGCATAAATGCACTCAGGCAGTATCCAAAGAGGGTTAAAACAAAGATCTACCCCTAAAAACGTGGTATTTCTGCTGGAACACACTTGACAGCACTAACTCTCAGTGCAGCACTGGGGCAGTACTGAGACAACTAGCAGCTTCCAGCTAGCAAAATACTAACACAAAAGAACTTTTCAAGACCATACAGAATCTGGAAAAGCTAAGCACACCACAGAGCAAATAAGCAAATTCCCAAATACAGCTTGCAGCTTCAACAGGATAATTTAATTTGAGCTAATGCTGCTCCCACTCTTCTGCCAACCCCATGAGCCAGCATAAACCTGGCTGAAGGATTTGTTTTTTATACTGCAGCTTTCAGATGGATTTGAGCACAGAATGGCAGGAAATCAAATAGCCTGGGTGAAGAGAAACAGCAAAAGACTTCTAACTCACTAGGCCCACTACCATCTTAATCCCAAAGCCAGAGAAAGAAGAGGGAGACTTTGTTGAAAGAGTGTCCTAGTAATCCTGGAGCCTGTCAGCTTCACTCTGCAGGGAAGCACTATGCTTTCCTCTGTGTTTGTTCCTAGTTGGTAAGACACTCAGTAGACAGTGCACTCCCACACAGTACATGCCAGTTTTAGCCTCTCACATCTTTTTATTTGGCAAGGCACACATTCCTTGCCTGTCTCAATCCCCTTCTTTTGGTTTAGCTTTGCTGAAAACTATGAGCTAACTTATCTGCACACCATCATCAAACTGTATTTTCATCCTGCAGCTGATAAACTCCCCAGTATTTTAGAATCAGCAAGCAATAACCTCATGGTTTGAGCAGATCCTCCATACATTCCCCTTGAGGGCTGTGCTGTGCATGTGGTTGATATTAGTATTTAACTTATTCAGATGGTCAAATTACACATCGCTAAAAGGTGCTACACTGGCAGCATAACAGCAGTCCAAGAGCAGTATCTTCCTTATACAAATTAAGAGGCACATAGCAGACTGCAGCTTTCATGTATGCTCTCTTAATTCTGAATCAAGTTAACTGTGCTTTTGTCATCCTTTCCCATCACCTCTAAACACAGTTCTTTCCTGCCTGCTGCTTTCCCTTTCCCCACCCTTTTCCTCTCCAGTAAGTCCTCATCAGGCTAATTTTGGCCACCTCACCAGAAGTGCTATCCTAGAACGAAGCAGATGTAGATAATACAAAGTGGAAAGTTTTCATGTAAAGGGAAGGAGATGTTGCAATCATTTTGCATTAGCTTTCATTTTAACCTTTGGCTACTGAGGAGTTGGAGAAGACTGGCTGCTTGTTGTGATCGGTATCAAAGAATACATGTGTTCTTACATGGAGAATGCTCCAGGGCTACTGCAAAGACAGGGCCTGATGGAACATGTGTCAGTCAATGTTCTTACACAGTTCAATTATTTGAGTAATTCTCAAATTACTCAAATTTGAGTAACAGCTCTACAACATTCCTGCCTGGCATCTTCTCTAAATAAAGCTTTCTCTTTCTTCAAGTCTCCAAAAAGTAATTCAGACTTACCCTGTCTTGTGGAAGGCTGCTGCTTTCATTTCCAAAGAATCCCCTCCTTTTCCCAGGTAAATGTGCTGCTGCAGCAGTAAGAACCACTAGCTTGTCACTAATTGTTAATTTATTCTCCTGAACGTAACCTGTGAGCTCACTGTAACACCCAGTCCCATAAATGGGGCTACTGGGAATGACCCAGTAGCTTGTACACACAGCATGCATTTGGAGTCTCATAACCACCTGGTTATTAGCTCCATTTATGAAAATGGAAATTTCAACAAGAGGTTTAGAATTTCAAAATTTCACAGCTAGCTGTATTCTGTTTTATTCTCATGCATGGCTATGGCCAGGTTTTAATTCCTGTGTCAGCAAAAGCACACTGAACTGGTGCAGGCATTTCAGTAACAGAAACCTAAACAAAATTAGCACCACTGCAGGTATCATAAGTGACAATTTTAGCAACTAATTTTCTTGGGTTTTGGCTGAAAAGCAGCTTGAAACAAGATAACTTGGAGTAACACCAGGATGCACATGAACACAGATATGCAAATCCTGGTACCTTTTATGAAACAGTCTCAAAGTGTTTTTACATGTTACTGCTAAACTACCATAATTCCTAATAGCTGTAAAAAGAGGTAATTGCTGTATCACTCCTTCTTTCCTCATGTTCAAACTCTTCTCCTGTAACACAAGCATCTGTGACCCTACCAGCTTGTTCAGAGAGCTAACCCAATTGAAAAGCAGCCCTATCCTTCCTTGAGAATTACTCTTCCTGTCTCTTCTCTCTGCCTGTTTTTTGAACTACCCCACTGTGGGAGTCAAGCACCAAAAATTAAGGAAGAGAACAGAATGTGTGGCTGGAGGCAGGGATAAAACAAGAACAACTTCTTACCTTGGAGCTGACTGCTGTCAAAACTGCAATGCCTAAACTATCACTGTTGTACCTCTCCTGCAGACTTGGTGAGGCAGCTCATCACGACAGCACCCAGAGCTGTCACACACCTGCCTGAGCTCACTTGTGTCCTGGAGACTCAAGTCCAGAGAGTCCCAAAATATAAGTAAACCAACACACCTGCCAGCTTGATGCTGTCAGACAGCCCAAAGGATTCACACTTGCACACTACACGCTGCCCAGCACAAGAATGCACCTGCTGGAATGATTCTGCACACCTACCACATGGAGGGCACCCTCATTGAGAAAGTGAGGGGCAGACCCATTATGCTAAAATAATCACAGAACTCCAGGTCAAACTTGACAGGAGAGGAAATGACAGAGTTCAGTCACCCAGGCAACCCCGACTTACTTCCTTTCTCAACGTTAAGCAACTCAAACCAGGAACATATAGATGACATCAACTTTTTAATGCTCAGCTTTGGCAGTGCAAGAGGATCCCAGTTGGTCTGAACACCTACAACCCACGCAAGGTCTTGGCTCTCCAACCACTTTGACTGTAAGGAAACCTGACCTGAAAAGGCACAGGCAGGAATCATTCAAATCCTTAGGGTCCTTTTCAGCAACTAGTTAGAAGTGGTTATTGATGTTTATTGAGGTATCTTCTAGAGTTTCTTGTGGCTGGTAAGAACTGCACTGAAAAAAATGCCAGTCTATGTCTCTAATCCATCACAGATCAAAGGTGACTACTGCAGACCACATTCAGACAACAGCATTCTGAAATGAAGGGCATATTATGCAAAAAGCAGTTTTTTTGCCAGAGACAT
The DNA here is from genome assembly GCF_000747805.2 of Chaetura pelagica. Taxonomy (NCBI): domain Eukaryota; kingdom Metazoa; phylum Chordata; class Aves; order Apodiformes; family Apodidae; genus Chaetura; species Chaetura pelagica. The sequence continues at coordinate 764,968 of NW_009953098.1, read as the reverse complement.
GTTGTACACTGAAGGGTGAACCATTCACCAAGTCTCAACCACCTACAAGACAGGATGTAGGGACCAGCCACAGAAGTGGGGCTAGCAACATACACAAACTATTTCCGAATTCTCAGCTACCACATCATTAAATATTCTTCTTTGATAAAATCTCCTAGCCCTATTCAAAGGACAGGAACAATCCTTGCCATCGTACCAGGCCTGCCCCAACACCAGTGTCAGTGCTGTTGTGGACCCTGCCCAGCACAGAACAGTGCTTCAGTCTCAGAGTGGGGAATTAGCCACAGGAGTTGGCAGCACAACCAAGCAATTATCCTGCCCAGTCAGCCTTCTGGAAAACTGCCACAGACTCCGAGATACTATGGAAAATGCACAAGTGGGTCATACAGAAGACAAAATGCCAGTGACAGCCTTTCCAGAGGACTATACAGCTTTGCAGGTATGGCCAAGGTTATCTATCATAAAACTGCACTTTTACTCTGAGCAGTTGAGAACATTCAGAATGGTTTGTTCAGACTTTAAGGTTCCTCACACTAAAACAAGTTTAAACTTACTCTCCTGTGATGCACTTTCTTCTATGCACTGGAGCAGGAAGGTCCTGTGCCCTGCCCAAAGGATCTTGTCCATGTAGCAGGAGCACAAGCTGTGCTAGCAGAGAGCTCAGGGGCAAGTACAAACTATGCTAAGACATACACAAATTGAAAATGTTGTGCTTGCCCATATTTGCCTGGATTTTCAATCACTGCTCCCTTTCACCAGGGCCACTCTCCTGACAAACATCAGGTTTCTATTGCAAACCACAGAGGAACCAGATTTCTTAACAAAAAGGCTCCCTTAAGAATGAGTAACAGTTAAAAAAACAACCAAGGTATCACTGCAGCTGCCTGTAATACACTCTCACTGCCTCAGAGGCATATAAAGAACATGGTCACATCCTAGTGCAGGGCCATCTTCCAAAGCCAGGCCTATAACTGTGCTGAATTCTCATTTGCCATGGCATTCCTGGGACGCTGCAATGGGAGCATACCTTGCCTGTTGTGTGTCGGTGCCTGCCTCAGCATGCACCTGGCCACTTGGCTCCAAAGGCTCCAGGAAATGGTCTTTGTTGCAGACATTTTGCAAAGTTACTTTCGAGCAAGTAAGCAACTGCTCCAGAGCCAGGGAATGAAAACATTTCCCCAGCAATCCCTTCCCAGAAGGAACACTTGAGCACAGACATCAATCCTGGCAGATGGGGGAACTGTATCTTAGGAAGAACACTTTCCTTTCCTGTAATCTTTCAATGGGAGCCCAGAAGAAGAAAATCCCAGCTCTCTAAAAAGTAAAGACTGAGGTGATTTACAAGTTTACCAAGACAGGCAGGCATATACCAGAAAAGCTGTTCAGGATTATACAGAGCAGAAAAAACTTGTTGGAACAAGTAATACCAGCAGCCCAGGAACAGCCTTCTATGAGGACTGCCTGGAAAATTAAGCCATGCTGCAAGGAACAATCTTTCATCAAAGCAGCTTTCCAGAACAAACTGACAGGGAGTAAGAAAGAGTAGCAGTAAAATTTTCAGGTAATTTGACTGGCATTGCAAGGGGCAGATGGACTTTTGCCAACAGACAAGCTCTCCTCCCCTTTCAAGGGGGGCAACTACACTCTATAAGGCTTCAAAAGAAAAAAAATAAATCTCACACTTCATATCTATTCAGGGTGTTACAGCTTGTTTGGTAGAAGGGGCTGACACTGGAAGTCAGGGAAGTCACTTTACCATCATGAACTGAAGTGCATGTTATATGCAAGGAAGCACCTGAGAGCCCTCAGTCAGGTCTCCCAATCCACCTGGTCAACAGCTCACATCAAATACAGGCCACTGGCATGTAACACAAGCATGAAATGGAAGGGCTTCAAGTAAAATGCTGCCCATTGTAATAAACATTAAAAGCTAGTTGAGTTTCCAGATGGATGACACCTTCTGTTTCAGACAAGCAGAATGCTTGGTAATTTTAAATTCATAATACATAATAATGGAGTTGTTGCACATAGGTATCTGCACATACATGTACACATTTGAATAGAAGTAAATGTGAACTACCAGAATGCAGAGGTGTAATCAGCCTCCTATAACTAATGCAATATTATACAAACATTTGTTTCTTCCTCTGGCACACACAAGAAACGTCTAATTTTGCTTCCGTGAAGTATCTTTGGAGGGTAAAAAGGTTTTAAAGTTCTTCTGTTCCTACAAAAGGGAAAGAAAACAGCTTTGGGAGACTACAGGGAATGTTTTACTGAGAAAGACTAGTCCTTATCGTTGCTCCTCACTGTGTCAAACTTGTTCATACTGGTGGATGTGAGAAATGCAGTAACTACTGCAAACTGCTCCAGCTTTATGCACTTCGACTTTATTAAAAACCTTCAACATCTTTCTTCCTCAAACAATCTCAAAGCCAGAAGGAATTATCCTCTTATCCACAGAGCAGCTTGTGGAGCAGTGAGGGGAGGATTACAAAGAAGCCCCACAACACACCCCTCCCTGCAAGGGCACTTCTGCCTTTCAGGCTGTTCAATTCTTAACTTCAGCTGAATTACTGCAAGGAAAGGACAGATGCACACCCAGCAAATCTGTCCTCTACCAAGTCCTTGAAGTAGTTCAAGAACAGCAAACACCATCTTCCTCGAAAACACAGATTCTTCCGGAATTCACAGCGGTTACACCCTGGCAGTCTGGAACAGCTGTATTTCCCCCAATTGTATAGTGCAATAGAACAGCTGCAAAGTAATTATGAAGCAACTAAGAGTTTATGGGGTTTATATTAACTCTAGTACATTTTTTTAAAAGTTTTTAAAGACACATTTCTTTGAATTCCCATTTTAAGATTCCCTATTAGAGCTACACTATATACAAAGAGGACATATTATCAGGATGGCTCTCCCCAAACAACACAGAAATATCAAAACTCTAGAAGCTGCAGTATAATCTTAACAGGCATCAAAATGCTACATCAGCATTTAGCAGCAGCTCCACATTAATTTCCTTAATCCAAACTCACTCCGTTCAAAACTGAGAAAGTAAAGCAAAAACAACTCAAGAAGTTTTAAAGTTACTTTACTAATACAAATAAATAATAAAAATAAATGCAAGCTGAGCTTCACAGCTCTAAAAATACCAAGGAACAGCTAAAACAGAAAAACAGGTAGGTTCCTTCCTCAACTGAAGAGGCATCTTTTTGTTTTTCTAAATTCATTTTGTCTTTTATATAAAACATGCACGTATTACATTTACTCCAAGTCCAAAAAACCAAACTGAACTGATTCGATGAATTCCACATCTCTGAAACACTAAGTGGTTAACCTGCTTTCATCTAATGCACCTTGATGCAATTAGACTGAAGTAAACCAAACAAAACCTCTTGCCAATCTATGTAACTGCATGTTAAGATAAAGCAAGGCTAGAAGTCAGAGCACTGTGGTCACACGTGATGGGACATGCATCCTGCCAAGCTCTGCCAACAGGATTTGAGAGAGTGAGCAAGGGAAAAAAAAAGGAGCAGTGGGAATACACCACAGCTCCCTTGGCCTCTCCTGGGCATGCAAGTTTAAAGACATATCCTCTAAAAATATTGATATTATGTGTTAGAAATTAAAGCACGTTTTCTAGATAATTGTTCCTAGCACTTAAACAATTTCAACCGTGTTTCTGTCATGGTTTACTGTTTGCTGGTTAAAGTCAAGGGTTTAAAACAACATAAAGCAGACTGATTGCCACCACAGCTGCTGTTGTTCTGCTCATCTTTCCTGGCAAGAAGCTTCTGTTCTCTTCCCCTTCTGAAGCCAGCCTGAGTTAGTCCATTCCCAGGCTGAAAAACTACTAATGAATTTCACACTGAAAACTCATCACAGAACAGCTACAGCAACACCATCTGAGCAGGGACTTCAACCCTTGCACAAATTCTCATCTCTGCCTTTCTCCAAGTTCAATTCAAATGCATGTATCCCAAAAGTAAGGACCATTAGAAGAGAGCAAATCCAAAGACTGACAGTCCCATTAGACAAGAATTAATATAACAGAACAGCCATACTGAATCAAGCCAGAATTCTCCCTATTCCAGCATCCACTTCCCTATATTCCACCTTCCCCACAGTAGCTGCAGCTGCATTTCAGAAGCCACATTGAACTTCAGTCTCAGGCACTACTGGCAAACAAATACAGGCACACTCCTGAAGAGGAAATGCACAAGTTTCATGAAGTGTCTGCCAAAATAATGCGACTACATACAGCAGCAGCACAACCCCTAGCCTGAGGAAGCAAGAACTATCTTCCAGTGAGACCACCAAATCTTCTGAAGAGAAAGAAAATACACCCCAAGTACTGTCCCACATCAGATCTTAAGGACTCAACCTGCACAAAGCAGGAGGAAAAAAAAAAGTTGCTTTCAGTCAAACTATGTGCATTCTCTGGGAAATCAAACAGATAAATGGGAAAGGTAAAAAGCTTTTACTGACTTGTGCCAGCCTAAGCTGTGATAGCTGCATCCCTCTCACCATGTTCCTACAGTCTCTTGACCAAACACACACAACCACATGGTGTGCCACTTCAGAGAGCTGAGCCAGCAGAAAGTGAGCCTACCAGAAAAAGCTACCCTTTTTTTAAAAATTATTTTTTCCCACCTCCCCCCCCCAAATTAACTCTCTCTGCTGAGTTACTGCTCAGTCACACGGGCAGAGGAATGCGTGGCTGAAGTCACGGAAGCTCCAAACCACATTGGCTCAAGCTGCTGCAGAACTGCAGCGTGGAGGAACTGCTAACCACCACCACCACCACACACAGAGGTGCACTGCAAACAGGAGCGTGGCCGAAGTGTCATTCCAGTCTGCAGCAAAAGCTATAGATCACAGGCTAAATAGACTCTAGTCACTGTGGCATCCACTGCAATATATCAGGACAGCCTGAGGGACTGTTTTGCCAGCCAACTCTCAGATATCCCTTTCTCTTTGCTAGAATCTTTGACTAAAGAGAATGGGAACACCAGGCTGCTACCTGCAGAGACCAGAAATGGAGTTTAGCTCTTCGTACATGTCCCTTTCCAGAGCAAGAGGAGAAGACAACGGTGAGACTTTGGACCAGTATATTGTTTTCCCTTTTCTGAATTCCAGTGGAGGTGACTAGTCCCTGCACGGCTGTAACACCAGCACTGCTCTGGGACACACCATCCTCTTTAAAGGGAGCTTCTGAAAGCCGGGAATGCCTGCTATGAGACAGTTATTTATACTGAGCTTTAGTACAGTCAGGTGACAAAGAACTGTGGCCTTGTATTTAAAACTCCTCAACTGATGCTCCATCTTGCACAGCAGCTTAACTACAGCCTATTAACTGCCCCTCACTCCTTCCCTGGAAAACTTTCCAAACACAAAGGGCACAAGGAGCAGGCTGACAGGACCACGCTGCAACCACCCACCCAGAGAAGCCTGCTCCTCTCTGCTCCAGCCGCGCAGAGCTGGTGCTTGGGAGGGCTCTGAGGAGACCGTTCCCCGCACTCAGGGCCACGCAAAGCTCCGCCAGCCAAGCGCCTGTGGGCAGCGCTGAGCCCAGCCCGCCGCGCGGGGATCAGCGCTGGCGCCGCGAAGCTGGAGACGAGGAGCAACAGGTGAGCACCGGGCTGCTCGGCGGGGAGGGCCCGGGGCGAGCGGCAGCACCGCCCCCGCTGCCGGGGAGCGGGAGGGCGCCCGGGGCAGC
>NW_009953098.1:751841-757313 GCF_000747805.2 Chaetura pelagica | reverse complement strand
TGGTGGGTTTGACGGGGCCTTTCGGCATCCCGTGAAGGCTGCTGTGCGCAAGGACAAGGAGGTTGCTGCCTCAGCAGGCTCCTGCTCTTGTCCCCTCTCCAGAGCCCCAGGCCTGTCAGTTGGACACCGTTGAGTGGTTGCTGAGCAGGACATGGCTGCCTGTAGCTGGTTATCACAAGCAGGGGAGGCAAACCAGCTAGCAGTGTCCTGAGACCTGATCACGGTGCAGTCTACCTCTTCTGAGTCACCTTGATCACTTTACAAAGAGATGGTGATCCAGAAGTCTGTGTAGCAGACTGAGCACTTCTTGCAGGGGAGCTGAACTGGGGACCTCTTCACAGCTCTGCATCTGATAGCTGAAGGGAGTAAGACAGAGCTTCCCCTGAAACAAGCTACCTTTACCAGATGTTACAGTCTGTTCACCATGTAATTTAATTGCTAAGTCTCCAGCACTTTTCAGAATAATCAGGTGTTTGCTTTTTCCTGTTCTGACACTTGGTTTCCATCAGCCTGCCAAAGACTGCCTGGCAGGTGGCAATGAGATCCTTTTAGTTCTGCTGAAACTGTTTCTTGTGGAGATGCTTTGAAAGCAGCTGGTTTTATTTCACAGACCTCATATGACTATCACAAAACTTGTTGCAGCAGTAATGTGTTCCTCTGGGTGCTGCTTGTTAGAAGGTTTTGCTGCCTCAGTTCCTTGAATGTTTCAGGCTACATTGATAGGGTAAAGGTGAAGTTACTGTAGCTGTCAGTCTTTAGACTGAAGGGTGTGGAATTGCTGCACGTTCCTCCAGTGACACAGTCCAGATATGGAAAAGGTGCTCACTGTTAGGGTAGGCTGTTTATTCTGGGAGAAGGTTTTAGCCTTGAACAGTTGCCGGGACAAGATTTCCTCCCTTAGTTCATCAATGGAAATGCCAGTGTCAGGCTGGAGGTTCTTTTGCTTTACAGGTTGATGTGAAACTTTCCTGTAGATCACTTCAAAATTGAACTCGGGGTGGGGGGGGGATAATAGAATGGGTTGGAAGGGGCCATAAAGATCTTAGTTCCAACCTCCCTGCATGGGCAGGTACACCTCCCACTAGACCAGATTGCTCCAAGCCCCATCCAGCCTGCCCTTCAACACTGCCAGGGATTGGGCAGCCACAGCTTTTTTGGGCGACCTGTTCCAGTGTCTCACCACCCTCAGAGAAAATAATTTCTTCTTAATATCTAATGTAAATCTGTCCTCCTGAGGCTTAAAACCATTAGTCCTCATCCTTTCACTACAAACCCTTGTAAAAAGTCCCTCCTCTGCTTCAGCCCCTTCGGCCACCGGAAGGTGCTCTAAGGTCTCCCTGGAGCCTTCTCTTCTCCAGGGTGAACAGCCCCAACTTCCTCAGCCTGACTTCACAGCAGAGCTGCTCCACCTCTCTGTTGAGGGCCATGCTTCTTTTAACGCAGCCGTTTTTCATCAGCCAGCACCCACATGTCCTCAGGGCTGCTCTCAATCCATTCTTCACCCAGCCTGTGCTTGGCATTGCCCCAACCCAAGTGCAGGACCTTGCACTTGACTGTATTGAACTTCATGAGGTTGGCATGGACCCACCTCTGAGGCCTGTCAAGGTCTCTCTGGGTGGCCTCCCTTTCCTCCATCATGTCAGTCACACCGCACAGCTTGATGTGGTGCCAAGCACCATATCAGCCCTTGTTCCAGCATGTGCCCCTGGGAGGGGGTGTGTCCCTGAAATAGTCACTTCAGGAGGAGCAAATGGCTCTGAGCAGCCCAGCAAGTGCTTGAGTCTGCAGGGCTTTGGTGCTCGTGCTCTGTCCTGAATAAAGAAGCTGGATGTTCTCGTGATCCCTCACTCTCGGGGGGCTTGGTTTTCTAAATGCAGCTTCAGGTTTCAATTATGCGTTGAAATACTTTTTGGCTTCCAAGGCAACCTGCAAATGAACTAATTCTCTTTGTTACAGACAAACCTTCCAATATTCAAATTGAAGGAGTCGTGTGTGAGGAGACGATACAGCGACTTTGAATGGCTGAAGAATGAGCTGGAACGAGACAGTAAGGTGAGGCCTGGCTCACACCTGCCTATTCCTGAAACCAGGACATATGGGAACAGTTGTAGAGATAAGCTTGAGGTGCCCAGAAGTGAGGTTGTGGTTGTGGACAGCTGTTGGGGCTTGATCTGTGTCCACACAGCAAAGGATGCCCACCTCACAGAATCAAAGAATGTTAGGGTTGGAAGGGACCTCTGGAGATCATAAAAGTCCAACCTCCCTGCCAGAGCAGGAACACCTGGGGCAGATCACGCAGAAACACATCCAGCTGGGTCTTGAAACTCACCAGAGAAGGAAACTCCACAGCCTGTCTGGGCAGCCTGTCCCAGTGCTCCCTAACCCTTACACTAAAGAAGTTCTTAGGTTGAGGTGGAACCTCCTGTGTTCTAGTTTGCATCCATTGCCCCTGGTCCTACCAGTTGCTGTTTGCTGACAGGGTGATTTTGTGCTTTCAGATTGTAGTGCCACCACTGCCTGGAAAAGCTTTGAAACGACAGCTTCCCTTCCGAGGAGATGAGGGGATTTTTGAGGAGTCCTTCATTGAGGAGCGGAGACAGGGACTAGAACAGTTTATTAACAAGTAAGCTTGATCTCCTGGGTTTGCTGTGTGCTCTGCTCCTGGCAACTGCCAGAGGAAGAGGGGGCTGTGGGTTGACTGGGAAGGAGTTTGGATCTGTTGTGCACAGCTCCTATGCTAAAGGATGGTGCCTGCAGCCAGGAGATGAAATCATGCTTCTGGAGCAAGTCCTGCCTCTAGTGTGGGTTGTGTTCAGTGCTTTCTTCTGAGAGTGAGGCAAATACCAGCAGCATGGCTGTTGCTGCAGAGATCCACCAACTAGGCAGGGCTGGTTAAGGATGCTCATGCCATGCTGCAGGGCATGGCATGTGAAGGCACACCCTGTGCTCAAGCACATCTTGCTGGCCCTGTTGCACACCAATCTGGTGACCTTGGCCTGAGACTGGTGTGGGTCTGCCTTACTGGTTGTCATGACCCTGGCTGGGCAACCTGGGCAGATGCAAAGTGGGCCCCTTTGCTTTCTAAGCTCAAAGGGGAGCCCAGATGTGTCTGGATCCAACCTGTGTCTCAGACCTGGCCTTCCCAGGGAGAGTAATTAAAATGTAATGGTCTGAGGAAATACTCGACCATCAGATGCCCCTTGATTGGATTAAGGTGATATGACACTCAAGATCTGTATTTGAATATGAGGTTTAATTAAAACTATAGAAGGAATACTGATACTTCAGTTATTATCTCAGGCTGTGCAGTCATTCAAACTGCGTGACCTGAGAAAAAATTGGGTTATGCCTTGTGTTACTGAATGATTTAGGAAGGAAGAGGGAAAGAACAGGAGAAGAAAAGTTAAGTGAGACAGATAAGAGAGAATCACCAGTCCTGGAACCAGCCTTGGTCCAACCAATGAGGGGGTGGTGTTGTCCATGAGGCTCCCCCAGCCCACCATCTCAGCTCCTTCTTTACAGGCCTGTTTCAATTAAACAGTCGTTTCTCAACAGTGAGTAAGTGTCGTTGAGACATATCACCACTGAGCAAGTGGCATGATCCTCCACCCCCTCTGCTCCTCCATCCTTATCTCTGTGGTGGTCTCCATGTGCAGGCCATTATTTCTGTAGGAGCCAGGCAGTCCCTTTGTTTTGCTGGAGGGCTTACAAAGGGACACCACTTCCAGGAGTATGGCCTGAGGGCTGGTCTCTCACACTGGTTCCTTGCAGGGGGTGGAGGTCTTGGTGGTGGCTGTGCTAACCTTCACATCTGATTTTGCTTCCAGAATTGCTGGACACCCACTGGCACAGAACGAGCGCTGCTTACATATGTTCCTGCAAGAGGAGACTATTGATAGGAATTACGTCCCAGGGAAAGTGCGCCAGTAGGAGTACCTGCCACTGTCTTCCTCCATTCCACCCTCCCTCCTGCAAAAATGACATTTATTTTTACACTAAATCTGTCTTCTCTGAACCAGCTTTTCCTCTCTTGAACCTCCCAGTTTGTTCAGTATTTTCCTCTTTTGTAACTGGCAGCAGCTTGTTCTACTGGGCTGTGGTCTTGGCCTAAAGGTATGAATTATGCAAATGAGCGTGTTGTCCTGCACCTGGGGCAGATGTGAATAGTGTGGAGCAGGAACTTGCTGCTGGCGTTATGGTGTAGGAGCTGCCTCTCTCCCTGTACAGGAAGGTATGAGATGACCTTCACTCCCCTGTCTGTGCAGCCCCAAGCATCTCTGCAGGAGACTCTGAAGAATAGCAGTTGTCATGTTGGTCAGTGATCGCATCAGGTATTAGAGTTTTAGTGTGAGGCTTACCCAAAAACCGTGAGTAGGTGCCTGGGTGTGTTGCTCTCTTGTCCACCCCATTCACCCTGCATGAAACCCCCATTCTTCACTGTCTGGAAGTGCTGAGACCCAAGACCTACTCTAACCCTGCTCTCAGCCTCCTGCGTTACAGACCTGTTTGGTGTATTCGTGTTAATCCCCCTCCTTTCTAATGTGCTGCTGGCAGCTTGAGGGGTTTCCATGACGTGTGCTCTCATGATGCTCTGCGTGGGCAGTTTGGCATGTGGAAGCTGGGATAGCCTGGGCTGCAGCAGCGTGTGCTGTGGTGGTGCCTTGGCCCAGGATTTAAAAAATGCCATGCAGCTGGCTGTGCAGTGGGCTGATGTGGTGTTTCCAGCAGCACCCTGCTGAGCTGAGCTGTGACCTTATCCTGTACCCCAGCTGGAGAGGGGAGGAGACAGGTCTGGCTGGGGAGGAGCAGGAGAGGGGTGGTGGGGGCTGTTGTAGTGTGTGGCTGTGATGGCTGTCACAAGAGGAGCCCAGCGGTGAGGCCTGGAGTGAGGACACCTCTCCAGAAAGGGACAGTAGAAAATGGTCAGTCAGTCCTGAAATAAGACATTTGCTTATGAAGCAGAAGTAACAATGGCTTCTTATGTGTTCTCCCCTGTTCTGCAGTGAGTTAGGCACGCACTTGTGTGGAAAGTAAGGACACAAGCCTGGTCAGGGAATCATTCAGAGCTTGAGAGAGCCCACGAGGCTGTGATTTACTGCAAGCAAAACCGTCCTTCAGGGGCTTTTCCAGCTACCACAGCTGTGATGAGCAAGGTTGGGCTTCAGCTCAGGGGCTCCTCGGGTCAAGGCTGGCTGGTTTACATGCGCTTGGTCACTTTGTGGTGGCACAGTTGAGCCTTTCTTAGAGCATAGGCCTGCTGTGACTGCCCTCCTGTTCCTGCCAAGCACATCCCCCAAGACCTCCTTAGTGTCTCCTGGGTTTTCTGTTGAGGAACTGGAGCTGCTGGGCGAGAGGTGGCTCTTGGGGAGGAGAAGTTACTGAGACCGTGAAGGAACTGCTCCGGGGACCAGCTCGGTCGGGGAAGGGCTGTGGGGCAGCGCAGAGGCTGGTGCTTGTGGAGGCAGCCGAGCC
>NW_009953098.1:744041-748808 GCF_000747805.2 Chaetura pelagica | reverse complement strand
CTCTTCCCCAGGTACCAAGCTGAAGATGCCGCTGGCTGCCAGGTCCAGGCTGCCGCTCCCCAGGGGGGCTTCGCAGCTGGCACATCCTCCTGCTGCTCCCAAACCCGCCTCCCGGGACACAATAGAAAGTAATTCCGCCCCCGTCAGATGCCGCACGCAAAGCAGGGGAGCTTGGGGGGGCTGGTGCTGCAGCTGGAAGAGAGAAAGGGAGAGGCTGCAGCAGGGGACAGGGCATGGGGAGTGGGGAAGCCGCGTAGGTAGGAGCCCAGGAAATGTACTCGTGTCCCAAGTGCTGCCTGGAGCCCTCACCCTTGAGGGTTGTGGTGCTGCTGGTGCCCATGGGCGTGGGACGGGCAGCCTGTCTGAGCCCTGAGCAGCTCTAGGAGAAGTGCTGTGTAGCTGCTTTGGGGTGACAGCCTCCGTGCCTCATGTTTGTCCACCCTAGCTGCTGTGAAGGTTGGAGGTCGCAGGCAGCCCCCCCAGAGGCTCCGTGCAGCAGTTCCTGCTGCGGCATCTCGCTCCCGGCTGCGGTCCCTGGGAAAAGTGCCTTCCCCCAGACGCTTTTGCCGTGGTAAGGGGGAATATGGGCAGAAGCCCTGGAGGCTCTGGTGTTGTGGGAGGGGGGAGCTGCTGCCCTGGGGAGAACGTTCAGGTCTTGGCTGCAAAGTCAAGGCTGTTCCTGGGGAGGGGACTGGAGGGGGCAGTGTGTGGTTGGGCTCTGAGAAGGGGAAGGGAAAAGTGGAGCAGTAAGGCTAAGTAATGTCCTCTTCCCTGGAGAGGCACCCAGCAAAGAGCCTGAACAAATCTGGTGCTTTGGCTCATCCATAGGTCAGGGAGTGGCCCTGGTTATTTCATTTTTCTGCCAGGGCACTCTGAGCTCTTTCATTTCCTAGTCCCCACTTCAGGATCAACTACCCAGGAGCTGATGGGCAATAGGACCCAGGAGCTGATGGGCAATAGAACCCAGGAGCTGATGGGCAATAGGACCCAGGAGCTGATGGGCAATAGAACCCAGGAGCTGAAGGAAAATGGTGAGAGCAAAGAACGACTGGTTGCAGCAGGGACTGTCTTGGGAGCAGGTAAGCAGTAAGGAGGCATGGTCCCACACAGGAGTGGGAAGCTAGAGCTTGCTTCCCTGTAGAGAGATGAGCTCCTCTGGAGCATTCCTGATGACTCCTGATTGCCAAGGGCCTGCTGCAAACCATGCATCTTGTGAGTGTAGTGGAGTGAGGGTGGTCTGTATTTCTGTGTTGGGCTCTGGTGGGTTCTCATCTTGTGTTGGGGTGAGCATGGGAAAACATAGGCAGTTGGCAGCTGCAGTCCCCAGCCTGTGGCCTGGTTGGAGAGGGTCTGGGGATGGCAGTTATGTTCCTGCTGGTGACTCTTCTTTCACAGGTAGGGCTGACCAGACATGGGTGTGTATGCAGTCTTCTTTTTCTAACAAGTTGGCCCCTGGCCCAGCTCCAGGCTGTGGGGATGGAGTCCCTGCTGAGCAGGTAAGAGCCAGCTGTGTCCTGGCACCATGGAACACTGCTCAACCAGTGGCTTAGGCCAGCTGTGCCAGAGGTGGGAGATGATAGAACCTGAGGCTGCCAATGTCTGGGCTGCTGCCTGAGAAGTTTTAGCCTTTCTCTAGGGTTCACACGAGACTTGTGCATTTGCTGTGTGGCTCTACCACCCTTCCAGTGCTTAGGGGACTGTAGGCTTCTGTTCAGTTAATTTTTTTTTAAGGAGCTTTTGAAAGATACACACCCCCTGTGGCTTGTGGTGTCACTTTCATACCTCCTGACATGTTGGACATGTCCCCAGAATGGAGTGATGAGAGTTTGCAGCAAGTAGAGGCTTCAAGGTGTGAAACCTCCTACCTGCAAAATATGTTTGTCCATTTGCCAGCAGTTTTAGGGTGCCATGGCTGTGGCTGTGTCCTGCCAAAGGCATCCTTGTGACCCAGGAGTAGTGACAGTTGCTCACTGACAAGCGGCCAGCAGCTCCTTTGGCAGGCATGGCTGCTGCCAGGAACAAACCCTGGCTGTTTGCCCGTGGGTGCTGCACCAGTGCCAGGCTCCTGAGGCAGGGGGTGAATATCAAAATGGGGTCCTGCTCTGATATGCTGAAGGGGGTGAGCAGGGCTCCCCAAGCTCAAGAGCCATGAATGTGCTTGTGCTGTCTGCAGAGGTGCTGCTCCTCTGCAGGAAGGGCTGTGGTGGGGCTGAGCTGCAGGGCACTGCACCCCTGTATCACACTTACACCCTGTCCTCACCAGTCTGCAGGTGATGAGCTGTCCCAGGAGCTGAAGCATGTAAAGAATGAGCTGGAGCGAGTGAAGGGCGAGCTTGGTACGTGGCACTGGCTGTTCTGGGGGCTGTGGAGCACCCACAGTCCAGATGACAACCCGTGCAATTCCCCTAGAGCCCAGGGCCTGCAGCTCCCCAGGGATGGGGCTGACTTCTTGTTGGGGCATAGAGCAGGATCCCAGCTGCTGCTCCAGAGGGTCTGGGGGTGAGGTGTTCAGGACAGGCTGAGCACACACCTACTTGTTTCCTGCCTGCAGCTGACAAGACTGCCCAGTGTGAAGCCTATTGCCAGGTGATCTCCTCCTTGAAGGCTCAGCTCAGAGCAGCAGGTATGTTCCCTCACTGGGGTGAGCCCTCAACCCTGGGCAAGCTGCAGGGATGTTCTGGTGATCCCTTGCCAGTGCAGCTGAGGGAAGGGCCACAGGTTGTGGCCTTCTCCATGAGGGAGGTGATGAGTGCTAGGAGCAGCAGTGCTTTGATGCTGCTGTTGCTTCCCAGGAATCTGTCCAGAAGATGCAGCAATGAAGGAGAGTGGTGGCCTGGGGAAAGACTGACAGCTTGCACACAGGGACAGATTCAACAGCTCCTTGTTTGGTCACCCGAGCCAATGGACCAGTTACATTTTTTCAGCTCTTGAATGGTTGAATTTTTCACTTCCTTGTATTTAAAATAAAGGTGTCTTTTTCTGGCAATGCTTTCTGTCTGCTGGGGTAGGGCCAGTGCCCAGTGCTGCCCACTGATCTTCCAAGGGCTAGACAGAAAGGGCAGTTCTGTGGCTGGTTCTGCTCAAGGTCTATTGTGTGAAGGAGGTGAGTGCTGGTGGATGGAGGCACATTGTGACTCTAGGGAAGCCTTTCTGTACAAAGCTGGTGCTTCCAGGCAGGATGCTTGGATGTATGGTGGTGACAGGCAGCCAGATGGGCAGGTTTCTGCCTTCAACTACCTTCATGTTGCATATGGGAAGAGCCAGTGCTGGCAGGTGACACATTAGGCTTCTGTAGGTGTTTGCTGCTGCTTCACATTTAGCTGGTGACTCTTGTCTGGGGGCAGATGATGGGGAAGCAGCACTTGAGACTGAGTCCCTCACTGTTCCCTGCCTGCCAGCACCAGGAGCCCTGCCCTGCTGCCTTTTCTTTGCTGTAGGGTGGTGCGGGCACCTTGTGCTGCCTCACGTCTAGGTGAGGCCCTGTAGAGTCAGTGGCCTTGGGAGCCTGGAGAGGTCCCAGTTGACTGGAAGCTGGCAAAAGTTTTCAAGAAGGCTAAGAAGGAAGAACTTGGCAATTACAGACCTGTCGCTTTCACTTTGGTGCTTGGTAAAATTATGGAGGAAGTTACTTTGGGAATTACTGTAAAACATTTGAGAGACAACTCAGACCTTGGCCGTAGCCAGCAGGGGCTCACAAGGGGAAATCTCTGCTTAGCAAACTTAATTTTCTTTTATGACAAGGTTACACAAATTATCTGGATGCAGGAACTGAGTGTAAGTTTGGTGCCACTGGACGACACTCTTAGTCACATGCTTTATTTTTAGGTAGTCCTATGAGGAGCAGGAAGTTGGACTTGATCCTTATGGGTCCCTTCCAACTTGAGATATTCTCTGATTGTTGTGGAAGGTGATGGATTTCCAAGGGCTGATTCAGATCTGTTTCTGCAGGCCTCCTTTCTGGGCTGGGGCCACCTCCTACCCTCCTTGGCTCTGGTTAGGCATGCCCTGCCACTATCTGTCTTCCTGCCTCTCCTGTCAGGACATGCACTTGGCTTGCTCCATGTCTTTGGCTGCTCCCAACCCTTGGCCTGTGCTGCTGGATCAGGGCCCGGAATGGGAAGGAGAGAGTGGGAGGTGAGGATGGGACACTGTGAAGATGGATGTGGAACTGTGTGTGATTGTCTAGATCACATGTGTGGTGCCCTGGTGCTGCTCCCTGCTCGGAACTGCCTCCCACCGGCTGCTGTCAGGAGTGGATTTCTGGGAATAGGCGAGTCCTGGTGTCACTTCCCTCTCGCAGCCTCTGCCTGGCTGGGCAGGGCATCTCCAGGGGATCCTGGTGCCTGCAGCGCTGCGGGTCCTGCCCACGGAGCCCTGGTGCTGCCTGCAGTTAGGGTTAGGGGTTAGGCCCGGGCAGATCCCTCCCTGCTTCAGGCAGCCCAAGAAGGAGCAGGGAGCCCGGGCGCCAACAGCTCAGCTGCGGGGCAGTCCCGGATCTCCATCGCTTTGTTCCTGGTTCCGCGGAACGGGCGGGCGAGAAGGGGCTGAGCCACACGGTTCATTCATCTGCGAGGGCTGAGAGCGGGAGAGTCTGTGTCACTGGCAGCTGTGCCATCACGTTGAGGTCATTTTGTCGAGTGGAGCCTTTTCGTCTCCCCAGCATCCCTGGGAAAAGTGTGTGCATCCCTGGGAAAGGTGGAGCGGGCAGGCACCCGGTGCCTGAGAGAGGCCGGCCCACCTCCCGGAATCGCTGCCTGGTCTGACAGG
>NW_009953098.1:730061-743066 GCF_000747805.2 Chaetura pelagica | reverse complement strand
AGCCGACTGCCAGCTCTCGGTTTCGGGAGCCAGTGAGACAGCGTGGCTTTCTGCGAGACACCTCTCTGGCCGTGGGCTGAACGGAGCCAGCCCACCCGCCTGGGTCTGACGGATGCGGGTCTGTGTGCTTAACGTGTTCCGTTCCCCGGGCACGTCGAATCCCAGCGCAGCGGGGCCCGCGGGGGCTGGGACGGGGACGCTGCCCCTCGTGTTCCTGCTCGGTGCCGCTCGAGGCTTTTTCTCTGCGCTGCTTGGGGAATAATTGCTGAGCGCGTTTCTGCTGCCAGCCCGGTGCTTGCAGTTTGCAGAGCTCGCGTCGGGCATCAGAAATCCTTGGAGCAATCGGGCAGCACTGAGAAAGGCAGCCAGAGCTGTCCGGGCAGTGGCAGAGGAGAGTGACAGTGCTGGGACACTTCTTTCCTTGGCCTCTTGGGCCAAGGCCGAATGTGGCACATGCTAGCTCAGGAGGAGGTTTTTGGCAGAAATGGGCTGGTTTGCTGGTTTTGGAGGAGCAGCCGAGCTGGTGACTGCCAATGCAACCCTGGCAATCCCCCTCAGTGAAAAAGGGTCACTGGAAGAAGGTACATTTAGATTGGATATTAGGAAGAAATTATTCACTGTGAGGGTGCTGAGACACTGGCACAGGTTGCCCAGGGAGGTTGTTGATGCCCCATCCCTGGAAGTGTTCAATGCCAGGTTGGATGAGGCTTTGAGCAACCTGTTGTAGTGAGCAGTGTCCCTACCCATGCAGGGGTGTTGGAACTAGATCTTTACTGTTCCTTCCACCCCAAACCATTCTATGATTCTGTGACAGCTGCCCTCCTGTGTCCTTACACTGATCCTACAGCGTGGTGTCCGTGCTGCGCTGGGCCCCTGGCTGGAGCGTGTCTCATTTCCCACTGAAGGGAGCAGCTGGTGGGGAGAAGACACTGGTGGGAAGGTGGTCCAGAGCTAGGCACAGGGTGCCAGCTGTGGCCATGGGCTTTGGAAGATGCTTTGCTTGTGACTCCTCTTATGCTGTACCAGCCTAAGGTGCTGTACCACAGGATGCTTGTCTCCCCGAGCTTTTAGGGGATGGATGTGAGCAAGAGGAGCGGAGGTGTCAGGTATTTAGGGTGACTGCTGCCTGCGGAGTATGCAGACTTGCAGGCAAGGGATGTGTACCAGGGTACTGTGCTGTGTGCCTGGCTGTGCCCCCCTGCCGAGGGTGTAGTGCAGAGGCTGGGAAAATATGATGCAAAGAAGGAAAGGGAAAGGCCACATCCCAGTGAGTCAGCCCAGCCTGCCAACAGCTCTGCTGGACAAATGCTTTGTCTCCCTGCATTGCAACACACCCACACACCAGGCCAGAGGGTTGTGACAGCAGTCAAGTTTGGGCTGAGTGATCTCCAGGCTGCCCAATCAGTTGCTGGTAGACAGCGGACAAGCTCTGGGGTGTATCTGGGGGCTCTGTGGTGGGAACCACACATGGCTTGTGCAATGAGCCTGTTTCCCAGAATGGACTCCTTGGGTTCATCTCTTACTTGCTCTACTGGTGCAGGAGCTGTGCAGGTGGGGTGTGCACAGCCCCGTGGTGCCTTGGAGGGAGCTTCCATGGTCTCTACCCCACCAGTGTGATGGGGACTTGGTGCTGGTGAATTGGCTGGGAGCAAGCACAGCTCCTGTGGGCATTATTGCTTGCCCTTCTTCCTGCAGTGTGGATCCTGCTGCCTTCAGGACACTGAGCTTCATGCTCCTACGGTCTCTTCTCTTGCAGGGGTTTTGAGCAGCTGAGCACCACCTGCGAGAGGACAAGATGTTTGGGGGAAAAATGACCAGCATTGGGAAGAAGTTGATCCGCCGGCGCGTGGTGGATCTGAGCTCCGAGGACACGCGTTTCGCTCGCTGCCTCTCCACACTGGACCTCATAGCCCTGGGTGTGGGCAGCACCCTAGGGGCTGGCGTGTACGTGCTGGCCGGGGAAGTGGCCAAGGATATGGCTGGTCCCTCCATTGTCCTCTGCTTCCTCGTGGCTGCTCTCTCATCAGTACTGGCCGGGCTCTGCTATGCAGAGTTTGGGGCTCGCGTCCCCAAGACTGGCTCTGCCTACCTCTACAGCTATGTCACCGTTGGTGAGATCTGGGCTTTCACAACTGGCTGGAACCTCATCCTCTCCTACGTGATAGGTACGGGGCTGGGTAGGGTGCTGGCCTCTGTGCCCAGGCTCCTTTCAGCACCACACTGGCAGTGTGAGGGACTCATGGGGCAGTGTGTGGTGCTACAGGAGCAGGGTGTGGGGTGCAAGCAGCAGGGAGGTGGATGGCAGGGTGGGGGTGGCCAGTGCTGCTCTGCTCTGGGCTCAGGCTGATGCACAGATTTGCCATCAACCAGGTACGGCCAGTGTGGCTCGAGCCTGGAGTGCAGCATTTGACAACATAATTGGCAACCACATCTCCACCTTCTTCACGAACACAACCACAATGCACCTGCCAGGGGTGCTGGCCAAGCACCCGGACTTCTTTGCTGTGATCCTGATTGGTCTGCTCACTGGTGAGTGTGTAGGAATGGCTCTGTGGCACCACAGGTTGGTGGCATGGGAGCCTAGCAGGTCCCCACTCACCCCTTCTGTCCTCACAGTGCTGCTGGCCTTTGGCGTCAGTGAATCTGCCCTTGTGAACAAAATCTTCACGGCAGTGAACCTGGTGGTGCTGGGCTTTGTCATCATCGCTGGCTTTGTGAAGGGAGACATCAAGAACTGGCAGCTCTCTGAGGAGGACTACATCAACCGCTCATACGTAGGCCCGCTGTTTGACATCCGGTGAGGAGATCAACCATGCCAGGCCAGGGTCTGGCACAGGACTGCCACCTGCCCCACTGCCTGAGCACCCCACAGCAGCTGCTCTCCTCCCTCATTTCCAGGAAAGAAAACTTTGGCTCTGGTGGGTTTGTCCCCTTTGGACTGGAAGGGATCCTGACCGGGGCTGCCACCTGTTTCTATGCCTTCGTGGGCTTTGACTGCATCGCCACCACAGGTACCACTTTGGATGAGGGCAGTGTGGACATTTCCCCAGCACAGCTGGCAGCTGGCTGGGACCTGCCAGGGAGGATGCTCCATGGTGTGGGAAACAGCCCTTCCCACTGCTCTTGGGAGGTTTCCCCATGGTGGCTCTGTCCCCAGCTGGGCTAGGACAAAAGGATTCACTGCCTGCCCTGCCCTAGGAAAAGGGCCTCCCCACAATGTGTGGTGGGAGCAGGGCTGCACCCTGTCTGTGCCAACAGCTCCCAGGGCAGTGGGGGGCCCTTCTGCAGCCAAGGCAAGGCTGATGCCTCCTGGTTATTTCCCAGCTTCAAGCAATGTTTTTCTAAAAGAATTGAGTTAATGCAGGACTGCTGCTCTCTGGAGCACAGGGAGCCTGCTTAATTTCCTCATTCCTCCAGGAATCTACTTAGTGGGTGGCTGGTACAGGCTGTGCTGCCTGTTGCTTCCCGCCCCCAGGGGCTCCTCGTCAGCCACCTCCTTTCATCCTATGGCAGCTGCCCAGCCCCTTGCCAAGGAGCAGCCTAGTGCAGCAGGAGAGTGGGCCTTTGCAAAGGCCAGGGGCACAGGGCATAACAGCTGTGTGGCTGTGTGTGTGCACACAGAGGATCCTCATTCAGTGGGCTCTGTGGGAGCTGCTGGTAGGAGCAGAGAGCTGATGCAGCCCAGGGCACTGCAAGCCCAGCTGCTGGGCAGATGCATGCCTGGAAGCCAGGGCTGCAGCCACACACCTCTGCTCTCAGCAGTGTCAAAGCCTCTGCCAGTGCAGCAGCGTGGCTGGGGGCACCCTATCCTCTCCAGCGGGCCCTGCCTACTGCTGCACAGCCCCAGGCTGCCATGGGAAGTGCCTGCTGGGGCTTGTCCCTTGGGACCAGTCGCCCTGCACGCTGCCGTGGAGCGGGGTTGGACGCTGCTTCTTGTCTCTGCACAGGGGAGGAAGCCAGGAACCCACAGCGCTCTATTCCCATCGGCATCATTGTGTCCCTCCTCATCTGCTTCGTGGCTTATTTTGGGGTCTCTGCAGCTCTGACCCTCATGGTGCCCTACTTCCTTCTGAACAAGGAGAGCCCGCTGCCTGAGGCTTTCAAGGCAGTGGGCTGGGAGCCTGCCCGCTACGCAGTTGCCGTCGGCTCACTCTGTGCCCTCTCCACCAGGTAGGACTGGCTCCAGCCCTGGCACAGCCTGGAGACCAGCAGCATGTGTCCCTGCAGGGCTGGGGGTTTGGCCTGTCTGGCTGCTGTCCTGCTCAGCCAGTCTCACCCTGTCTGGGTGATGGGTGTGTTCAGCTTGCCCGACAGGCCCTGAGCCGTCTCTCCCCACGGCAGCTTGCTGGGCTCCATGTTCCCCATGCCCCGTGTGATCTACGCCATGGCAGAGGACGGGCTGCTCTTCAAGTTCCTCTCCAGCATCAACAGCCGCACAAAAACCCCTCTGTTAGCCACCATCACTTCAGGGCTCCTTGCGGGTAAGGCTCCCAGCTGCCACCTGACACTTGGCACCGTGGCAGTCGGGAGCCATGCTCATGCTGCGTGTCCTTGTTGCAGCCATGATGGCCTTCCTGCTTGACCTGAAGGACCTGGTGGACCTCATGTCAATTGGCACGCTGCTGGCTTACTCCCTGGTGGCAGTGTGCGTGCTCATCCTCCGGTGAGTGCCTCCTCTCAGGGGCAGTGCCTGTGGTGAATGTCCTTGCACTGAGCCTGGGGCTTGTGGCCACAGCTTTTTCCGAGGGAGACACAGCCTGGAGAAGCAACAAGCCCCCAAGATGGAGGCTGCTCACAAGAGTCTGTGTGATGTCTCTGGCCACATCTGTGGGGTGGTTGTTGTGGGGCTGCTATTGGAGCAGCATGAGGGCTGGAGGAGTGGGAGGATAAGAGGGTGCTGCCCGCTGTCCCCATGGGCTGGGAAGTTTGTTGGGGTCCCCTGCAGCTTGTCCCATCTGCTCAGGTACCAGTTCGGGCAGCTGAACTCCTCAAAGGCCATGGAAATGCTGGAGCTGACTGGGAATGAGGAGGAGAGGGTGGTCATGAACCCGGCCATCACTCCTGGTGACCCTCTTCAACCCGCCCACAGCCACCCCCACTGCGCTCTCGGGGCGCATCGTCTACATCTGTGTCTCAGTCATTGGTGAGTGAGCAGGAGCTGGTGGTTGGTGTCCCCTCCTGCCAGGGGCTGGAGCATTTTGGCGTGTCTTTGCAAAGCTGGGAGGGGATGGTGGGCACGCTGGGCAGAGGAGGGGACTCAGCAGCACAGATGCTGCTGGCAGCACCAGTGGGTGCTGGACCTGCTCTGTCTTGAGCAGGGTGCCAAGTGCTGAGCTAGGCATGTGCAGGTGGACATGGGAGCTCCCTGTGACATTCCTGGCCCAGGGTGACCACCCGGCAAGGGTGTCTTGACCCCCTGAGAGCACTCAGGCTCAGCCAGTGAGGTTTGATCTGTCCAACAATAGCTTCATTGTGCAGCCAGAATGGGGCAGCTCAGCCAGGTCTGGGTAAGTATCAGAGCAGGGTTTGAGCTCAGGTGAGTCCAGGCTCTCCTCAGCTTGCCAGGCTGGCAAGTTTGCGCAGCAAAGCACTTTCCTGAGACTTTGGGGAGCGTGTGCTGGACCCATATCTGACCAAGAGGTGCAAGTGCCTCAGCCCAGCTGTGGGTGAGGCTGGGCATCTGGAGGAAGCCACGTGCCGTGCAGCCCCCTGACTGCCCCCTCTCTTGCAGCTACACTGATCACAGTCATCTGCGTGGTCCTGACACTTCAGGTGACTGCACTGAAGGAGGCCAATGTGGGCTGGATTGTGGCCCTGGTGCTGCTCCTTGTGGCTCTGCTCATTCCCATCATCATCGTTTGGAGGCAGCCACAGAGCAACGTGCGGTTGAACTTCAAAGTGAGTGCAGCCCCCAGCGGCTCGGTGTCTGCACCCCTGTGGGCCCCTAGCAGGGTCTGGGCCATTGCAGGGTCTGCCAGGGCTTGCTGCTGGGCAGTAACTATCCAGGAAAGCCCAGGGCCCTGAGACACAGCTCTCTGAGATGCCTCATGGAAGTCATGGAAGTGCCAGGGTCTTCTAGGCTGTGGCAGGGGTGGGATCCCTCTGCAGCCAGAAGCATCCTCGGAGCCTGGCAAGGTCCCTCAAGGCACAGCTGACACTGCATCTCTTGTCCCTCACAGGTGCCTTTCCTCCCACTCCTGCCAGTCTTCAGCATCTTTGTTAACATCCTGCTGATGGTACAGTTGAGTGCTGGCACCTGGGTGCGTTTTGCCATCTGGATGGCTCTGGGTAGGTGTCCTGCAGAGGGGAACATGGTGCCTGCAGCATCTTCCCTTGGGGGGGGATGTTACCCTGGTAGCCCACCGCTGTGCATTTCATTGTGGAAACTGTCCTGCAGGTTTTATAATTTACTTTGGCTATGGGATTCGGAACAGCGTGGAAGGGAAAAACACGGAGGAGCCCCGTGCCACAGTAGAAAAGCCTCTGCACCACCCTGGACTGGACCTTAGCCCTGGGGCTGCGGCAGTCTGAGGACCTAGGCACCAGCACTCCATGGACCTCTGCCAGTATTCCTGCTCAGGGTACAAGATTGGGATCCACACGATCCCAAAGTCAGGACCGTGGAGCCAGTATTTTCCCCTCGCAGAGCAGAGGTCAGGGAGATGAATCCCTGGGCCAGGTAGGAGCACTGGTCCATCCTCCCAGTGCTGCCAAGGGGCAGTGACACCAGTACAGCCCTCCCACCATGGAAGCTGCTGTCAGAAATGCTGCTTTCCCTGCGCACAGCAGGCCCCGCGTGATGGTACAGCTGTACTTGTTCTGTCTGTCCATGTGGCTGTGGTCACCACCTGCTCTCCATGCTTTCCACGTGCTGGGCATGTACATGGCACCTATGGCTGAAGCTGTGCAGTTAGCCCTGGGAGGCTCATTCTGGTACTGCCAGCTGTCCAGTGCTCCAGCACAGGACGGGAAGCTGGGGCAGCTTGGGGCTCAGCTGGCCAAAACCCTCTCTGCATGCCCCCCTGAGCCCCATGCTGCCCTGGCCATGCTATTTGGTGTGAGCAACTAGTTCAGGTGTCTGTGAAGATGTCCGCAGTGTATCCGTACCCATGTCCAGCCTTGTAGGCCTTTGTATAATTGGTATTTTAATGTCAACTTTTATACATATTAAACAAAATGGTTTTTAAGTGCTTGTCTCTGTTGGTCCTGTGGCATCTTGTGTTAATGCTCTGTGGTCCCGGCCCCTCCCCAGGCAGGACCCCACGTGCTCCTGGGCTGGATGCCAGGCTGGTGCCAGCACAGAGCAGGTCCTGGCCACAGCTGGCTGTGCTGGGTGAGCTCCCTGCCCAAAACCTGCCAGCTGGAGCCACCAACCCTCTCACTGTCCAGGAACCGTGGAGCAGTGCTCCAGAGCAGCTCAACCCAGCACTGCTGGTACCTGTGGGCAGGACACCATCCTGCCATAGCCCCACCCTGCAGGCCTTGTGCTGCTTGGGACTGTGTCACCATGTCCCAGGGCAGCAGCTGCAGTAAAGACCTTGGAAATATCTCCTGGAAGCTCCAGTAGTGGCCTGCAGAGGAAGCACGGCCAGGAGCTGGACTGTATCCATGTGAGAAGATGATGATTTCCCTGTTTCTGGTCTGGTCTAAATCAACCATGACAGATTATTTTGCAAAACAAACCAATTTAGGGCAGATGCAACTTGCGTGGTTTTGGTGTCTCTCCCTGTTTACTGGCAGTGGAACAGGGTCAGCGGCAAGGGCCCTACAGCATCAGCTCTATGAGGGCTGCCTGGGAGCTGTAGAGCTGGGCTCTGCCTGCCCCACTGCCCTGGGTCAGGATTCCCTGTCAGAGCCTCAGGCTCCAGCCCTTAATCACAGCCGACTCCTACTACTGGCTCCTTGCAGGTGCTTCCAGCTCTCCCACCTGGTGTGGCTCTTCTGGCTGGGGCAGCCCCTGGAGCCCTGCTGAGCCCTGTGCCCACAGCTCTCCTGGCACCCACACACCTGGGTCTGGTGCTGTTGTCCAAGTCTAAGGGTTAATAGGCCCACGGCTGCAGTCCTCACCCTGGGGTCTGGAACAGCCCTCTGAGCCTGTTTGTGCCTGTGTCCCCATGCACATGTGCAAGTCCATGCCCATGTGTGTATTTGTGTGTTTGTTTGTGCATGTCTGTGTCACGGAGCACTGGTATCCCATCCTGGGCACCCATTGGGACTGGCCCTTCCTGGCCCCCGCTGTCATTATTGCACATCTTAGTGCATCAGTTGGTGGATGAATAACACCCAGCCAGAGCCCCAAAACGTTGTGGGTGCAGGGGAGCAGCCTGTGTGTGCTCTCCTACTGCTTTAGCTGCTGCTGCATCACCCTGTGTGCGGCCAGCTGAGTTGCTCTGAGAGCAACCTGGGGCCCACGTTTGTGGGTGAAGGCTGTCAGATGTTGGGGGCAGCAGGGTGGGCTTTCCCCTCCCATGGCTTCCCGCTCTCCCACCTGGTGTGGCTCTTCTGGCTGGGGCAGCCCCTGGAGCCCTGCTGAGCCCTGTGCCCACAGCTCTCCTGGCACCCACACACCTGGGTCTGGTGCTGTTGTCCAAGTCTAAGGGTTAATAGGCCCACGGCTGCAGTCCTCACCCTGGGGTCTGGAACAGCCCCCTGAGCCTGTTTGTGCCTGTGTCCCCATGCACATGTGCAAGTCCATGCCCATGTGTGTATTTGTGTGTTTGTTTGTGCATGTCTGTGTCACGGAGCACTGGTATCCCATCCTGGGCACCCATTGGGACTGGCCCTTCCTGGCCCCCGCTGTCATTATTGCACATCTTAGTGCATCAGTTGGTGGATGAATAACACCCAGCCAGAGCCCCAAAACGTTGTGGGTGCAGGGGAGCAGCCTGTGTGTGCTCTCCTACTGCTTTAGCTGCTGCTGCATCACCCTGTGTGCGGCCAGCTGAGTTGCTCTGAGAGCAACCTGGGGCCCACGTTTGTGGGTGAAGGCTGTCAGATGTTGGGGGCAGCAGGGTGGGCTTTCCCCTCCCATGCCAGTCTGGAAGGGGCCATTTTCTGGTTTGAGAAAACGGCATCAAAAAGGGCGCAGGCCTCTCAGCCAGGCTTTGTCCCTGAGCAGCTCAGTCCCAGCCTGTCTCACAGCTGCCTGTGGTTTGGCCCGTCAGCGGGGGAGTTTCCACCCAGATCTCACAGCACTGCTGTGTTCCTGCCTGCTGCCCGGCCATGGGCCTCCCCAGGGCAGCTGCTGGCAGAGCGGCTGGCAGAGCCTTGGAGGGAGCCAAGCAAGCCTGAAGCTGCTTCCTTGACAGGGTTTCAGAGCAGTTCTCTTTACTGACCAGCTGCTTGCCAAGGAAGAGCTTCCCGGGGGGCTGCATGTGTGTGTGCAGGCTCAGGGCAGGACTGGGCTGTTGGAGGGGAGAGCTGGCACTGCACAGCCCGACTCTTGCTCTGCTCCCCTTCCAGAACATGGGTGGTACCTGGCACGTGGAGATATAGATGCTGATTAAATTTTAAATTGGGCACAACGATCCAGCCATCTGGCTGGCCCGCACTGATTTGTGACAGCAAATATTTCAGCCTGAGGAATTAATGCACCACCTTCTTCCCTGTAGGACCAGCAAGCAGGTACAATGGTACCAGTGGTCCTCCCCTCAGATGAGCAGCTGGTGGACAGGAGCTGTGCTGGCTGCCAGGTGGGACACATCCATCAGCAGGGCATGAGCCCTGCAATCTGGGGAATCCACCCCGGGGCAGACAGGGTTACTGATGCAACAGAGCAGCAAACTCATCAGCTTGTGATATTTCTGTGTTGCAGGGGCTCACCATCCAGAACTCCAGGACATCAAAGCTGGTAATGAGTGAGATTCCTGTCGCTCCTTGCTCACCCAGCTCCAGGCAAGTCCCAGCCTTTCCGCTCTTTGTGGTAACAGCTCAAGCATGCTCGACCCAGTAGCTGGCAGGAAGCTGTGTGCATCTGGTAATCCTGCCAGCCCCGAGCCACGGCAGGGGGCCACTCTTTAATCATGCAGGCTTAATGCTCTCCTTGCTTTGTCTTTGCAGGTCTGGCACGATGACTTGCTGCCAGGTGGTTGCTCTTTTCTTGCTCCCCTTTCTTTCCAGTGTTGCAGCTGGTGCTGCTGGTCCCCCCTCTTGTTCCCTGGCCCATGCTGCAAGTAGCCAAAGGGCAGTTCTTGTCACAGCCTGGTCTGGAACTGACAGTGTGCTGCAGTGATGCCTGCACCAAGTGGGAGGCTGCCCCTGCAGCCACGGCAGGTGGCCACTCTTTAATCATGCAGGCTTAATGCTCTCCTTGCTTTGTCTTTGCAGGTCTGGCACGATGACTTGCTGCCAGGTGGTTGCTCTTTTCTTGCTCCCCTTTCTTTCCAGTGTTGCAGCTGGTGCTGCTGGTCCCCCCTCTTGTTCCCTGGCCCATGCTGCAAGTAGCCAAAGGGCAGTTCTTGTCACAGCCTGGTCTGGAACTGACAGTGTGCTGCAGTGATGCCTGCACCAAGTGGGAGGCTGCCCTGGTCCCTTAGGACTTCCAGGAGTACCTCTCTTCTTAGACAGTGCATCTCAATGGCACTCACACCTTCATGGTAGTGGAAGTGAGCCCAGAGAGCTGGGAGCACCTACTGACTCGTGAACTTTCTCATCTCTCTTTGGTTCCATCTGGAACTGCTGTTAGAAGGAAGGGTTCCTGACATTTACTGTAGCTGTAGCATTTGAGGTGGATTATTTTGGGCAAATACATGTATTTGAATAGAAGTCAGCACAAATCTCTTTGCAAAGGTTATGTTGAAAGAGAAAGTGCATAGATCACTTAGCCCTGTTTTGGGACTTGCTGAAGTCTTCCTCCAGACTGAAGTGAGTGGGACAGGGAGATCTGTGTAGAGCTGAAATCACAGTAGCTTGCAGAAATAGTGTCTAACACCTTCTACAGTCATAAAACAGTCCAGGCACATGATTGAGCAGATGTCTGCATGTTCTGTCACATACACAGAACTGATGTGTCCAACAAGCCACACTAGGCTCTTCCAGGAGCAAACTGAAACCTTGTCTCATGTTCCTCTATCTAATACATGAGAAATTTATTTGCTAATTCTAGACTTCCATAGCTGATACCTCTCCCCATCTTCCTTAAGTTTTCCTGTTTCCCTGCTGTGTTTGCCCAGGCAATTGTTCCCTCTGTAATTCATATTCTCCACAAAGAACTTCATGCTGATGATGCTTTGCCAGGCTGGACAGACAATTGCTTGTATTTTTCACTTTTAAGTTGATGTCTTGCTCCTTTTCACTGCATTTCAGGGACAACCCACATCACAGACTTGTCCCTGGTGTCACTGCTTAAATCTGCTGAATACTAAACCTGTGACAGCTGTACAGGAGCAGCAACCAGACTTGCAAAACAAACAGGTAGGAGACATTTCAACAAACTGAATGTAACTCCCCCTTCCCGTTCAGTTCTCAAGACCTCGGGCTCTTGTGAGCATTAAACCAATTTAAATTGTATGCCTGCTCTGCAGATGGGTGTGCAACATCTTCTATTATCTGGGATGAGATAATGCATAAAAATCATGATTACACATTACCGGGCAGGGAGCAGCTGCTATTATTTACATAATACAAACCCAATTTACAGGCAGAATTTAACTTGTTCAATGGAATTACCTGCCCTAGTTGAGAGGTTCTTGGGGACAGATCAGAACGGGTTTTCATCTCCTTCTGGCTTCTTGTTCAGACCCTAAGAACAGGCAAGAGAGTGTCAGCCATGCTCTTCTTAAAAAGGGAAGAAAGCCTGTCATAAACATAGGGAATTTCTGGTTCCTTCCTCTCTGAAATGCTCATTGGGCCTTTGTTTTGCTTGATACACTCCTCTGGTTGTGGAACAGGTGACAGGATAGGAAACTTCCAGAACTTGCTGATGTGAAACATCAGGATTTGTCTTATTAAAAGCAGCCATACACTTTAGGAGCAACTTCTTTCTGCCATCAGCTATTGCAAAAGAGAAGAGAAGGAAAAGCCAGCACCAAGATGGAAGCCAAGAGAAACATGGTGAGGCTCATGCCCCCTTTTAGTGTCCATCTTTGTGCTTGCAAGTGACAGCAGCTTTGAGACACCAACAGATGTTCCCCTCTGGTTCATATCAGAGAATATGTGGCTTTGATGCACAATCTGCAACAGGTGCAAGATTCACAGTTGTAGTGGGTTGACCCAGCTGCTCTGTCACTTCCATCCTCAGCAGGACAGGGGGGAAGAAGTAAGATGGAAAAGAACTTGTGGGTCAAGATAAAGGCAGATAGGTAAAGCAGAAGCTGTGCATAGAAGCAAAAGAAAACAAAATATTTACCCTACTCCCCGTCAGCAGGTGATGTCTGGCTGCTTCCCAGGAAGGTGAGCTTCAGTAAGCACAGCAGATGCTCAGAAGACCAATATTGTAACAACAAATGCCCCCCTCCTCTCCTTGCTCTGAGCTTGTATTGCTCAGCAGATGTCATGTGGTATAAAAACTCCCTTTGGTCAGTTTGGGTCAGCTGGCCTGGCTATGTCCCGTCCCAAGATCTTGCCCACCTACAGACTCCTGGGTGAGGAGGGGAAACCATGGAGACACAGCCTATTCCATACCATTTGTGTCATTTTCAGATCCCACATAATTTAATACTTATATATTCTAACCATCCCATTGTATTTAATTCTTATTAATGAAATCCCATCTTATCAACACTTACAACTTCTACTACATACTTAAACCATCTTTATAGCCAACATACAGATTTATACATTCTCATTAACTACTATTGTCTGTCCTTTAACACATGGATATTAGTCTCCCATCCTATGAGTTTCTTCTACTCCTCCAAATGTTCATAAGAACAGGCCATGACTTGGGCCCCGTCTGCCAAGGTGGGTGCTCAGCATAGAAGCTGTTGGTTTGACTGTTGGGCACTAACACCAGCTTGGTTTGAGTCATCATTGTTCTCATCTGGTTCCTTGCAAAACTCACTTTTG
>NW_009953098.1:724589-730049 GCF_000747805.2 Chaetura pelagica | reverse complement strand
CCTGCTGCATCACTTCCTACAAGAGACAACTCATTTCACAGAGTATTTTTCCCCCTAGGTCAAATCTTCTTGAGGCACACACTGGGTCCTACCCAACAAGAACACCCAGGCCCTTGAAGAAAAACAGCCTTTTCCCAAGGGAGGACCAAACCACTCTGCCTTCACCAGCCACTTCCACGTGAGCACTAGAGGGGCTGTATCTCCTCCCACAGTGTGTAGGGGTTTTTTTGGGCAGGACCAGGACAGTTAGCAGATCCCTCTGCTGTTAACCAGCCAAGTTGGCTTCTGCTAAATTTTTATCCCAGTGCTTCCCTGCCCCATTGCCCAACACTCTCAACATAGTCTTTAACAGTCCATTTTATCTCTCAATCTTTCCGGAGGCTTGTGGGTGGTAGGGAATGTGATACACCCACTCAGTGCTGTGTTTCTTGGCCCAGTAGTTTATGAGATCACTTTGGAAATCAGTCCCATTGTCTAATTCAATTCTTCCTGAGGTACCACATTGCCACAAAATTTGCCTCTCAAGGCCTATGATGGTGTTTCAGGCAGTGCCATGGTTTACAGGGTACTTTCTTGCCAACCAGTACTTGCTTCCACCACGGCTATTAAGTAGCACTTGCCTTGGCATGTTCATGGCAGTGGTCCAATATAGTCAATTTGCCAGGTCTCACCATACCAAAAACCCAACCACCACCTTCTATTCCACAGAGACATTACTCACGTGGCTTGCTTGATTGCAGCATGTTTAACATTCATGAGTGACCTGTGTGAGTCTCTGTCACTGTTTGACTCAGGTCCGACAACAATGCTCTCAATCCCGTCCCCCTCCCACCCAGGTAGGGAAGGAGAGAGAGAAAAAGAGAGAGACTTGGCTGGATTGAAAACTAAACTACACAGCTTTAATTAAAACACTAATGAATGATACAAGAAAATATATACAATTATATACAGATATATTCAGGTATGGGCAAAAGCCTCTCACCTCCCCCCACCCCAGCAACTCCTACAGCACTTCCCTGAACTGGGAAGAGTCCCGAGGAATCCTGGAGCTGCTGCTGGAGAAAGCAGAGAGTTATGGGGGTCAGGAGATCTCGAGCCTAAGGGTCGACGGTGATGGATGAACAGAGTCCTCCCTGGACGCCGGCCATGGACCGAAGAGAAGGGGAGAAGAAGAAGGAGGAAGGAAGTTGTCTTCTGTGATCTCTGACCTTCCTCTGAGCTTACGTAGATATATGGAATGGAATATCTTTGGCCAATTTTGCTGTCCATCTAACTCAGCCTCCTACGGGGGGGTCACAGATCTCCCCATAGTGTCTGAGCCGGCAGAGTGCAGGTGCAGCCTTGAAGCCTCAGTAGTTAGAAAAACATTCCACTGTCTTATCAGCCTAGCAGAACACACTGTTGCTAGTTACAAGAAAGCTTACTGAAGGAAAAAAATCAGTAAAAAGAAAAATTGGCTTTATCCTGGCTCAAACCAGGACAGTCTCCATGGTCAGGTCCATGCCTTGATCACAAGCTCATCTGTATGTTCCATCTCTCCCTAGATGGCCCAATGTTTTGTGGGCCCATCGACCTGGTGGAGACATAGTTATTATCTTGTTGATCATATCCACAGGGACCTTCTGGGGAGGGTGGTGAGGCACTGGAAGAGGTTGTGTCCAGAGAAGTTGTGAACTCTCTGTGTTCAGATTATCCTAATCTAGTGGGAAGTGACCCTGCCCATGCAGGTGGGTTGGAACTAGATGATCTTTAAGGTCACTTCCAACCCAAACTATTCTGTGATTCTATGTATTCTCACATCCTCTCCACAAGACAGCTCCCCCAGCACAGCAAGGCCATCAGTGCCGGGGCAAAACACATTGACATTGCTGGTACAAACATGTTCCCAAGCTCACTAAAATAGAGACAAGCAGTGCAGCCAACAAACTCTGTGACCCACAGGAGCTTGCTACTTAACTACCATAGCTAGAGCATGCCATCTACAAAACTGCTACTATCTCAGCAGTCCCATCTCCCATGTTGGGTGCAAAAAAGGACTGTGATGGGTTGACCTTGTCTGGATGCCAGGTGCCCACCAAACTGCTCTATCACTCCTCAGTTAGACATGGAGGGGAAGAACATAAGATATAAAAAACATCATGGGCCAAGATAAAGGCCCCAAATGGAAACAAAGGAAAATAGATGATTTGCTCTCTATTTCCCATCAGCAGATGATGTCTAGCCACCTCCCTGAAGTAGGGCTTCAGTAAGTGTAATGGTTTCTCAGGAAAACAAGTGTCATAGTAACGAATATCCATGTGTCATGTGTCCCCTTTCCCCCCTCCCCCTTTTGTCTTTGCTTTTATTGCTGAGAATCTCCCTTTGGTTAGTTTGGATCAGCTGCCCTGGTTACATCCCTTCCCAAGATCTTGCCCACTCCCAGCCTCCTGGTAAGGGCAGGGGAATGTTGGAGAAACAGCCTTGAGGCTGTGGGAGCCCAGCTCAGCAGTGGCCACAACACTGGGGTGTCATCAGCACCTTTCCAGCTACCAAAGCACAGCACTGTGAGGGCTGTAGGGGGAAAATTAACTCCATCTCAGCCAGACCAAATACAACTGTTTATTACAAAAATTTTAAGACACTTTTAACAAAATCACACTGAACAGTGAGGATCTGAAAAGCCAGGCAGCACTGGGGGCATCATGAAGAAAAATGCTCTGAAGGCCCTGACCAACCCAAGGGCTAGATGTGCAGACAAGCACCTCCAAGTGGATGATAAGACCTTGTTCCACTTCTCTCATCCAAACAGTGATACTGCTTTGTGAGCAGGTGAGGTTGTAAATTAAAAACCTGAATCTCTTGTGCATCCCCACAAGGTGCCCAGGCACTTGGAGGGCTCCAGTGGTGCTAAGCTTTTAAGAAGGTCCATTTGAGAGCAACCACAGCTGGAGGGAGCCCTCTGAAGAATGTCAGAGCACAAGCTGTGTGTGACATGCTGCACTTCTTCTTACCCAGAATCCTGCAGAGACGTCCATTTTTTTCCCCTTTGTTGCCCTGTATCAGCACAGAACTTCTTCTCTAGCCCAGAAGGAAGGGGGAATGAATACATGTATATCCACAGTCTAAGGAGGGTCACTTCTGCTGGAACTTGGATCTCACTCCCTACCCCAATCCAAAATGCAAGAACAGGGCTAGCTCTGGAAGGACAGAGCCCTCTATGAGCTAGGACCCACGAGGCAATTAATAGATTGCAGGCTGATGATTTGCCTTCTGCATCTGAATGATCTTGCCAAAGCCACCTCTTCCCACGTCGTAGTCTGTCCGGTACTCATCTCGCACCTGGGACACAGCAGGAACACAGACGTTAGCATCCTGCACTGCCCGTCTCCACGTAGACTTCAAAATTATCATCTCCTCCTTGCTCAGGTGGTGGGGAGCTAAGCTCAGATTAGAAGAACTTCTACTTGACAAAAATCTTTTTGACTAAACCACCCAAAAGGTGGTCATGGTGGTGAAAATAACAAAGGAGGATACAACTCATGGCTCAGGTCTTTTTAGGCAGAAGCAAAGAAGACCTAAAAATATTTTCATTCCGCTTCTTAGTTTAGCTTTCTGAATTACTAGGCTTGGCCTTCAGAACATTTTCTCCAGTCCACCCTGGAAATTTGCAAAAGAACCTCACCTTTGCACTGGGGCAAACTGCTGCGTTATGAGATTGGCCAAGAAGCTGTGCTGTCCCCCTCCATTAAAATCTGCATCTTTTAAAGAGTACTAGCTTGGATTAGCAGTTCTGGGCCCCTCACTACAAGAGAAATATTGAGTTGCTTCAGCAAGTTCAGAGAAGGGCAAGGAAGTTGGTCAAGGGGCTGGAGAACGAGTCCTATGATGACAGGCTGAGGGAACTGGGATTGTTTAATTTGGAGGAGGCTGAAGGGAGACCTAGTTGCTTTCTACAACTGCTTGAAAGGAGGTTTCAGGGAGTTGGGGGTTGGCCTCTTCTGTAAAGTAAGTAGTGATAAGACTAGGGGAAACAGCCTGAAGTTACACCAGGGGAGGTTTAGACTATATATGAGGAAGAATTTCTTTAATGAAAGAGTAGTCGGACACTGGAGCCTTAGGTCTTTCCACCTACACATTGTTCTGCATGGGACAAAACTAGCCAAGCAGGAGAGTCTTAGGGCCATCAAATCCAAGGTATGCACTGGTATTGCTTTTACCTGGCCTCCAGTTTTCCCTCTTCCATATTGTCTCCCCTCCTTAAACCCTGCATCCCAGTCAGTCCGGATGATCCGGTCATCCAGCCGCGTGCCGTTAATGAACCGCATGGCGTGCTCGGCGTCTGCTCTGGTGTAGTACCTGCAGCAAGCTGTAAGGAGAGCTAACCCTGCTGGGTTGGTGTGCACAGGCAAACAAAAAGGAGATTAAGAAGCAGAAAAAGGCATGTTTCCCCTTCCTGCTCTGCTCCACGGGATTAAAATCTACACTGATACAAATCCAAGCTAAAAGCAGCTCCTGTGCCGAAAGGATCCTGAACTTTAATGTCAGTACCTGCATAGACAAGAAACAGCTTTGGATCACTTATTCCACAAGGAGATGAAAGGAACATGTTAAAGCCTTGCTAAGGGCAAGAACTCTGTGCTATGCCTTTTCATACTACTTGAGTCTTGACTGAATCTGAACAAAAGGAGCAGCCCACACAGGAGAGCTTTACAAAGACAGTTCATGGTACAACTTGTACAAGCGTGTGCCCTGTGCTTGGGAATGCTGCCAGGGCTTACTCTGCTACTTCATTCTAGTCTGAACTTAAGGTGAGAAAGTGGTCACGCAAGAGCTCAGACTGATGATTTTACCCGTTCTTATTTGGGCTCTAAAATCATCAAAGAAATTAAAGGAGTTTTCTGCCACCTCCAGAAAGCACCACAGCATTTTTAACCTGCGCTGCACACCCTCTCAATTTAGGTGGTGTTGGGGACGTAATAAGGCTGGAAGTGCCTGGTAGAAAGCACTTGAGTATCACTCCTTTTCAGTTATTCCACAGCAGTACTGCTAAGCTTGCTGTGCAGAGAGGAACTAAAGGTGTCAACCACACATGGGTTGACAGCAGCAGGCAAGAAAGATAAGACAGGACAAGAAAGGATACTCGACAAAGCAGAAGCCACAGGGGGTTTTCTTTATCTTGTCCAGCCCCATAACAATCCTCTTGACGTCTCCACACTTGGAGAAGAGCTCCTGGATCTGCTCCTCGGTGGTGTAGAAGGACAGGTTGCCAACATACAGCGTAGAGGAGATTTTCAGGGACTTTTCCTGCAGCTGCCTGCTCCCCTGAGGGCAGAGGGGAACACGCAGCAGGGTGAGCGCCCCTGCCGCCCGGCCCCAGCGGCCACCTCCCGCCTCCCCGCAGATGCAAGGCCCTCCCCCCCGCCGGCTCCTCTCGGGGCCTCGTCCCGGGAACTGCCCTTCCCCTCAGGCGCTGCTCAACCC
>NW_009953098.1:682507-723971 GCF_000747805.2 Chaetura pelagica | reverse complement strand
GGCTGTGGGAGCTGAACTGTGGCCCTGCGGGAATGCAGCCCCCTGTGGGGATGCAGCCCCCTGCGGGAATGCAGCCCCCTGCGGGAATGCAGCCCCCTGTGGGAACGCAGACCCCCCTGCGGGAATGCAGACCCCACTGTGGGAACGCAGACCCCTGCGGGAATGCAAACAAAGCAGTTTATTTCTTCATCTTTTAGCCCCCTAGCGTGAAAGTCCAGAATAAAGTGGAAAATAGTGATCCTAAGGGTAAAAGTTATTGGTATCTTAGTGATGCTGAGGTTTTTGCTGTTTGTTTTTTTTTTTTTTTCTATAATTGTATCTTTTAGCCCCCTAGCGTGAAAGTCCAGAATAAAGTGGAAAATAGTGATCCTAAGGGTAAAAGTTATTGGTATCTTAGTGATGCTGAGGTTTTTGCTGTTGTTTTTTTTTTAGTAGTGTCTAATTGTGATTTCAAGTTAAAATAGAGCAGTGATGCATTAAGAGTTTGGTGCTGGGTCAGAGGAGAGCTCCTTACTCTGTAAGTGGATTCCAGTGATAGCAGATACCTGGGGAAGAAGAAAACAAGCAAGCATGTTGTTTTAACTGCTTGATAAACTCAGAACATATTATTACAGTGGGAAGTACTCATTTTCATATGTTATAAAAGTGAATTCGGTTGTTTTTTATAATGTTTTTAGTTTTAGGGGTTTTTTTCCCTTCTATGAATTTCTCCTAGAGCAGTACTTTAGTGTCTGCTTTAAAAGGCCTTTTCAAAACCCAAGTAGAATGAGAAGTACACAAATCTGGAATAAACCCAAGATCAGATGAGATACTGTCCAGCCTATTCCTCCAAAATTATATTTTGAAGAGGGATTTAACTCCTCCTAGTGATTGTCATCTAATGAAGTCCCAGATTAGTTGACAAGGAACAAGATAGGTCAGCGAGTGTCGCAGCAGAAAATATGCTTAGTGGTGAAATACAGGAGCATAAAACTGATCTTCAGTTCTTCCTGAATCAATTTGGCTAAATTATTTCTCCTTTTGTTAGTAATCTGATCTCTTCAATAAAAGGGGTCACAAAATGTCTCCTAGTTAGGCAAGAGAGTGTTTGTGGACAAGATTTGTCATGGAAACTAGGATTTGAAGTGATGGAAAGTGCAGCCCTTTAAGGTGGTTTGTTAAAGGAGCTTAATGCCTTTATGTAGGATTGCAGCATCTTTTTAACAAGAGCTAATAGCAGAAATGTCCTGATGTAGGTATTTCAAATAATTCAACTACTTAGGTTGTTTTTGGTAGGCAAAAGAGGTGAAGCCTTAAGATAGGTATGTTTTCAAACCTGATCTAATTCTTACAGCTTTTTTCCAATCCCTTCAAATATCTGTTTAAAATGTACATAATGTATTTTGAAACCTGCCACTGAATCAGTTGTATTTTGGACATGGTCATGGTCTGTTGCACAAATTTTGTATCCATGAGTGTTTGTGAGAGAGTGTCATAGATAAAGCTTCATGGATATGGTGAGTGAGGTCATGATGTGCTATGTTTGGGAAACAAATTGATACTGAAATATCCTAATCAATATTTCTAATGTGACAGTTTAGAAGTATGTTTCAGTGTTTCTGAAGTTCGCTGATTCACTTAAAGGTGTTGCTGCTGAGCACCATTTCAAATTGGAGCTGAAGGCACTGATGGATGAAGGGACATATAGGCTACTGCTCAGATGATTGATTAGTTTGTT
This sequence comes from Chaetura pelagica, assembly GCF_000747805.2. Taxonomy (NCBI): domain Eukaryota; kingdom Metazoa; phylum Chordata; class Aves; order Apodiformes; family Apodidae; genus Chaetura; species Chaetura pelagica. Next base: position 722,254 of record NW_009953098.1, on the reverse strand, counting down.
TTAGTTTCAGGTCCTGTCAGCCTTGGATTTACACAGTCATGTTCTTTTTTACCTTGCTTCATCTTAGAAACACTCTCCTATTTTCCGAGTATGTGAAATAGATTAGAAATATACTTACTAAAATATACTTGTGAGAAAACTATGTGCTTCCTGCCACCTGCTTATAATTCTTCCCTGGGGGATCATGTAGCAGTTTCATGGCAAACTCACACCATTGACTCCAACATGAAAGGAAGTTGTGCAAACGTGGACAGGTCATTACTGTAATACACATGGAAATTAGTTCCTTTTTCAATAGTCAGTTTCAATGTGTCCCAAATCCAGGAGAAAAGAACATCTAATGGCTTTCTCTTACTCAGGTGGAAGAGGATGCAATAAGCTTGTGGAACTGGGCTGTGACCAAACACATGAGTTCTGTTGTCAGTGATGAGCAGAGAGCTAAATGTACGTATGTGTTTTGTACCTTCCTGCTTTCTGTGGGCTGTAGCATGAAAAGGAAAAACTCTGCTGACAGGTGGATGTGTAGTGCTGTACATTTGTTTGGATCTTTGCAGATAGCATGTAGACAGAGGGAAATAACAGCTGGGTTTGTATAAACAGTTTGGGAAGGAGCAACCTGATGTTTTACTAATCTCCTTGTGACATGGAATCAACATAGGCATTCTTATCACTCTATGCCAGAGCATCAGTAAAGAGGTGATGTGACCAAGGCAACTGTAATTTCCCTTACAATGCTATGGTTTTGATCTAAACATATATGGAAATAACATATATTTACATTTTAGACTGTTGGTCACTTAATTTGTATGAAGGGAGAGTGCTTTGCTTTAATGTGTCTCATCAATGTTTGCATACAGAAAGCCTCTAAGTGCTCTTTTTACTTCCCTGCTTGAGCCATGTACACAACTGTTGGGTTTGCTTGGAGCCAGGAGCAGGGCTGGGGGAGAGCAGAAGTGAGCTTTTGATCTTTTCAGCCAGCCTGCTCTTCATGTGGTTCTCCAGGAACCTGGAGAATGGCCTACATCTTTGTCTTGAGGGTTTGTAGTCAAAATTATGTATAATCTGCATCATTTAAATTATATCAGGTAAAGGGAAAAGGGTAAGTTTACACTAAATAAATAGTAATTGTGGAGTGTAATGTTCTCAGATCTTGTATCACAGCTGAAGGGCCAGGGAGAGGCTATTTTAAATGCTTTAAGTGGTGTGTTTTCCATCCCAGATGTATAAGGAAGGCCTGAAAATATTTTTGCTTTTTACTTTGAAAATGTAAAGGTTATTAAACTTCATTTCCCTATTTTGCTGAAGGCCGTTTTGAGGCTCTCAAGACATGTTACTGTAAGCACTTGCAAAGCAATTAAGTCTTTGAATACCAAGTATTTAACTCTCTCTAAAGTGCTTAATAGGTATTTTTATGAGAATATATATATATATTTCTTACTGCCTAAAACAACTTGGCTGAAATTGAGACTGCTTTGACTCCTGAAACTTTAACATTTTTCTTTCTCATCATTTAAAATGGCAAGCAGTCTGTCAGATATGGCAGGCCCTGACTTTCTTAAACAAAAACAAAAAAGAGAGAAAGAGAAACCAGGGGTTCTGAATGTCTGCATTGTCATCTTGCAGTGCGGTTTGCTGCTTGCAGACTGGTGTGTCTTTGTGAAGGCAGTGACCCTCCAGAGGGAACTATTCGCAGGCAGATTTTGGTAAGGCTGATGGTAGATGAGCACTGAAGTACAGCTGGTCACCCAGGGGAACCTACAAACCCTGGTAGGGTTGCTTTGGAAAGGGAATGAAATATGCCTGTAGTTCTGGGGAATATACATAGAATCATAGAATGTTGAAAGTTGGAAGGGACCTTAAAGATCAGATTCCAACTTCCCTGCTATGAGCAGGGACACCTCCCATCAGATCAGGCTGCAAGAAATCTCACTATGATCTTCAAGGTCCCTTCCAACCAGAGTGATTCTGTGCTTCTGTGACCTCCAGGGATGGGGTATCCACCACCTCCTTGGGCAACTTATTCCAGTGCCTTACTACCCTCATGGTGAAGAATTTCTTCCTGATGTCTAACCTAAATCTCCCCTTTTTCAGTTTAAAGCCATTACCCCTTGTCTTATCACTACAAGCCCTTCTAAAAAGCCTCTTCCCAGCTTTCCTGGAGCCCCTTCAGGCACTGAAAGGTGCTCTAGGGTCTCCCTGGAAGCTTCTCTTCTCCAGGCTGAACACCTGAACTCTCTCTGCCTGTCTCCAGAGCAGAGGTGCTGAAGGGGGGAACTGTGTTATCACAGGTACACTTCTGAGCCAGGGCAGTTTGGAGTTTCTGGACAGTGAGATTAGCACCACATCTTTGTCATGTGGTAAAATGTTACATGACCAGCATATTAATTTATTTTGGTATTGTCTAGTAGGGCACTATAAGCCTCACACTTCATCTGAGTGTTGAGGACTTCATTCAGACAGGATTGTCTGAAATTGAAGAGTTGAAATACCCCTCTCTTACAATAGAGACGTGGATCAGTGAGATGAGATCCTTTCTTGAAAGTGACTGTATTTTCACAAAGCCCTTGCCATTTCATTCTTCAGATGTCTATGAAAACTGGGAAAGGATGGATAGATATTGGAAAAGCTGATCTTGCCGATGGATTTCTAGAGATTGCTATGACTGTAAGTTCTTTTCCAATTTTAATTTCTTACAAACACACCTATTTGTAAGTGCCATGGTTGATGCCTACACTTTATTTTCCAGAATATAGAAAAACTGTATGCAAAGTTACTTAATGGGAGCGATGGTGAAGCAGATATTTATGTGCACAAAGCTGATGTGGAGAAGAACCTCTTCAAAGTGCTCTCTTATCAGGCTGAATCAGTATGTGTTCTTCCCAGTTTTCCTTATAAGTAACTAGGGTTATAGGGGGGCAACTCTGACCCAGTTATTAGATGTATGAGTGCTTGGCATTGAAAAACTGCTGAAGGATATATTTCCTTAACTTAGATATAAGATAGCAGATCTCATGTTTGCAGTCAGTGTTGCAATCATTTAATGATTTTTAATTTGCCTGATTGATTGCATTCATTTCTGCTGTGGTGTTTCTATCTAGTTTAGATTTGCTGCCCTATGATTTGGCTAGCAGGCTGTTTATAAAACAATCAGTTGCCTTTCTGATTCATAAATATGTCAGTTCCAAAGGTGTCCTGTACCAGACCGAAGAAGAGGGGAGAGGGCTGGTGTGGAGCCTGGGTCCCCTAAACTGCATTTGTGTAATGTGCACAGCAAGACTAGTCACTTTGGAATGCTCATCAGACTGTGTAGTATTTGCAGCTGGGCTGACTGAAGGGGTGTGAAGGTGGATTCATCATGGCTGCATTAGCCAGGAGTCATATCTAACAAGTAGATATAAGCCACATTCAAAGTCTTCTGTAACTTAAAACTGTCATGACTCTGCAAACTTGTGGACATCATCAAAGCTATTCATATTACATGCCATCAGACAGATTTTTCCATGCAAGTACACCCTCTTCCATGACTTTGTAATGCTACTTTCCACATACAAAGGTTTTAAACAGTGGGAGAGTCACTGTAAAATGACAAGATCTGGAAATAGGGAGTTCCACTGACATTTGATGTTTTCTTTAAAGTCTCAATCTCTGGCATTGTACAGTGGGGTAAGAATCATGGTGATAATTAATAAAAAAAGGCCCAGTGCAATGTGAAAAAATGCTAAGGGATTTCTAGGGGATCAACAACACAAGTTAAAGTAATTCAAAGTATGTAATTGAGAAAGTCTGAGTTTTATGAGGGACTCTTGTGCCTGACTGAAGTTTCTGAGTACTTGATTAATACTACAGAGTATTACAGGCATATGGGTGTAACTATGAGGAAGTGTGGTTGCTTGCATTTAGTGATAGCACCACAGGCCTTAGTATCTAGAAAAGGAGTACCATCTCCAAAATTCTCAAGAGCTTCCCTAAACAGGCCAAAGCAGTGGCCAAAATTTTTAATTTGATCATGGAGACAAAAGAGGACCTTAACTTATTGGAGATTTACTGTTGATCTTAAGATCTGAACGAGCTTGTCCCACGTGTCTGGCCTTTTCATACTGCCTAAGGACTCTAGTTTTTTTCTGGAAGTCTTTATCAGATATCTAATCCCAAACCTAGCTTTACTGAGTCCAAAAATCCCAAGTCCTATTTTAGAGAATCAGTCTTTTAATGAATTTCAAAGCCAAGTTCCTCACGAGCAGTTTGTTGGCAAGCTCTCCTGCTTTCTTAGGCCGTTGCTCAAGGGGATTTTCAGAAAGCAGTGATGTGTGTGCAGCGCTGCAGAGATATGTTGATAAGATTACCAAAAGAGGTAAGTGAAATCATCCCTTCTTTATCATTCCAAACTTTGAAAATCTGCTTTCCTCCCTCTCTGTTAAAGGAGGACATATGCCACATTTAAGGCCAGGTTGGACGAGGCTTTATGCAGCCTGGTCTAGTGGGAGGTGTCCCTGCTCATGGCAGGGAGATTGGAGCCTGATGATGTCCCTTTCAACCTTCACCATTCTATGATTCTATATAATATTTTGAAAAGTACTCTGAACTATGCATTGCCTCTGTGGTTGGTTGCTGCTCTGAGATTTTCTTTTAAAAAATTTTGCATCAAAGCAGCAGTTTTTTCTTCCAAGTTCTTTTTTTGTGTGTGTGTGTTTCTCATAGTTCTCATTCAAAATAGAATGTTAACTCTTCCTAAAGAATGAGAGAAAACAAACCAGCAAGCAAGGCAAAAAAAAAAAAGATTCCTAAATTCAATGTGCCACCTGCTCTTCTACAGAACCAGCTGCATTTTACATCTTGATCTTGTATATTGCTTCTCCACTTTGTATCCCTATAAACTTTTGTCTGGAGACAGATGGAACAAGAGAAGCTGTTTTTGAAACATAGGTCTGTTGCTACCCTCAGTACCAAGCTTCACCTTCATGAAGCTATAGAGCTGTGAATGGAGGCTTCTCATTGGCCCAAACTGTGGTTTTTGTAGTTCTTTTGTCAGTGAACAATGTCAAAAAATAACAAGCTAGCACATGCAGACCAGTTCTTTGTTTGCAAAGATAAACATCTAATGTATTTGTATCAGATTAGGCATCCCCACATTTATTTTAAGTAGTTTAGTATTTTCCCAATATTTAGAAAACATTTTGTTCTCTGTGGGACAGGTAGTAGAATTCAAAGGGGTAGATGTGAATTCTGAAAGGGAAATATGGGAAATACAGTTGGGGTTTAATTAGGTGTTTAACCAATTCAACTCCAACCAATTTGAAAATGTTTTTTTGTGATCTGCAGGCCTTGTTCAGTGTGTCTGAGTGACTTAAGTTGCAGGGATCTAGCTTTGATTTTAACCACAAGAGCAGAGTTTCTTCTTGTGAATTGCTGAGATATTTGCGTTACTGTTCCTCATTGAATTTTAAATTAATTTAATGCATTCTGCTTAAGTACCTCCATTAAATATTAAACTTTTCATGAGTGCTGGTTGCAAACCAGGAGCACAGGTGCAGACAAGGAAAAGGTTTCTGATCATGAGAGATACAATTTACTTCTGGTTTAGAGAGTGGTATTTAAACAATGAGAAAAAAGAAAAAAGGTAGTTATTGCTGAGTGACTTTGAAACGTTTGGACCACTAGGTAGTTCTTAACTCTTCAGGCTCCAGAGAGCACTTGCAGGGTATCACCAGGAGATTATGGCATTATGGTAATGTATGGTACCACAGATCAGCTGGAGAGGATTTACAACTTGTGGCTCATCAGTGGTCTATGAATCATAACTGGGAACTCGTGACCTACAGGGTGAAATACCAGAATTCATAGAATCATAGAATGGTCAGGGTTGGAAGGGACCTCTGGAAATCACCTAGTCCAACCCCACTTGTAAAGCAGGTTCACCTAGAGCACCTTGCACACGATGGTGTCCTGGTGGGTTTTGAGTATCTCCAGAGAAGGAGACTCCACAACCTATCTGGGCAGCCTGTTTCAGTGCTGTGTCACTCTCAAAGGACAGAAGTTTTTCCTCACATTCAGATGGATTTTTCCTGTGTTCCAGTTTGTTGCCATTGCTGCTTGTGTTGCTGGGCACCACTGAAAAGAGCCCATCCTCCTGACACCTGCTCCATGCATATTTATAGGCATTGATAATATCCCCTCTCAGTCTTTTCTTCTCCAGGCTAAACAGACCCAGGGCTCTCAGCCTTTCCTTAGAAGAGATGTTCCAGTCCCCTCATCATCCTCACAGCCCTAAGATTGTCCCAAAGGCTGCTTGTTCAGAGAAGTGCCAGGTTTATGGGGCTATTTAGTGTTATGCTTGATTCCTGGAAAACAGTAATTTGCTGAAATAGTATTTTAATTATCCTTTGAAATGTTGCTTTTCCAAGCCTGCAAGTAAATGACTGGGGTGTGCCACAGCATGGCTACAGTGCTATGCTAAACACTTTGCATGAAACCCTCTCAATACACTAAACTTTCTGTTCTTGAAAGAAAACATCCACAAATGAACTGATGAAAAATCAGGGCTTCACATCTGAGAGTGTTTTGATTTTTTTTATATTCATGCATACTGAATCTGTGCTTTTGCTTCTGGATTGCAATGAAATATACAATAAATTAGAAGCAAGATGTGCTACCTCTCTCATTCTTGCCTTAGGATATGAAGTCTGTAGTCACTTGCAAGAAACAATTTATACTTGGAAAGTGTAAGTATACTTCGAAAGGTGCTGCAGAGGCAAAATGGATGCGAATACTGGCAGCCTGTTAGCATATAAAATTACTTTTCTGTCTCTTCTTTGGATGACACATGACAGCTGCAAATAATTTCAAAGGAAAGACAAGTTGTTATGAACAGATACTGCTAGGCTGACTGATAAAGGAGAGAGGAACAGTGCTCTGAATAACCAAGCATTCAAAACCAGTTTTCTCCTAGTGCTTATAATGTAGATGATCCTTTTTTAACCCCAAGGAGACCTACCATGGAAGAGGTAGAGGCCTCTTCACTTAATTATGTTAAACTTTGTTGTAATATTTAAAAATTAAGTTGTAATAGTTTTTTTCCTCTCCAGTTTGAATTTTCATTGTTTACTTTACACATTTCTAGTGCTTTCAGTGTGATTTCTCGAGGAACTATTCTGCCTTAAGTGTTTCAAGAATCCCACTGTTTTGCATGTCCTGGGCTGGCTAATGATGCTTTACTTTCCCACACAATTACCATTCCATTTTAGTCATGTTCAATAACATGTATAAGGTCAGAAGTGATAACAGGGGATATGTCTTTAAAGTGAAATGCATTTTAAAAAACCTGAGACTGGAGTGTCATGGGTCTAATGATGTTTCTGCTAGAACATGATAGAAGCAGGAATATTTTCTTGCAGACCTGTTACCTGTCAATCCTCTGTTACAATTTTGGAGTGGAAACCTATGAATCCAAGAGGTATGAACAGAGCTCCTTCTGGCTCAGGTAATGTGCAAAGGCAAAGAAAATAAAATCCTGCTTTTGAGATGTAAAAACATGGGACAGAGAGTGGGGAGCAAAGGACAGCAGAAGTTTGATTAAAAATGGGAGAAAACAAGATTTTAGCTGAATCAAATTAGTGAGCAGATACTTAGTGCTGTCTTACTCTGATGCCTGATGTCTGCTTTTTACACCTATTTCCATGACATTAGAAGGCAAGTCTTCTTTCCCTGGTTCTTATCAATTCTGTCTCTAACACTTCTTTCAAAGAGAATATTTTTATGAAGAGCCTGTTCCCAGTTCTTGTGCCATTCATAAGTGATAATGAAGGGCTTTTTAGAACTTTGGAAAAGTGTAAATGAATTCATCTGACTGATTTTTAAATGGATTTGTTTTAAATAGTGTTTGAATTTCTCATAAAAGATGTGCTTCACTGTGATCAAGTCCTTGATTGATGGAAGACAAACATTGAGGTGAAAAAAATGAAGAGTTAGAGATGGTTTGGGTAGGATCCAAAGAAGTAATGTTGTACTACTAAGGCAGAAAAAATGTAGGCTATTGGGAAGAGCATCCTCATGCCAAGATCACAGCCCAAGCAGCTCAGGGATTTGTTTTGATTTATTTTTGTTCTTTTTTCAATTAAATAGAAGAAAATGAATGGCAACATGTCAAATTCCAAGTAGTTATGGTCAAATATGTTGTCGAAGAGGATTTGTAGGAATGCTTAGAATTAATTACAGTGGGTGCTTCAGAGATTATTTTATATTTTATTCTTGTGAAACATTAAATACCGAGTCCTGATGACAAAATATGAGGAGAAAATAAACATCTGCAGTGCAAGTAATTATCTGGAGAAAGAGATGTAGCTCCATCTAGTGGGTTAAAATTTCCCTGTACAGAGAATATATTAGATTAGGAAACAGATGCCCAATTATTGGTCTTCTTTCAAACAGTTCTTCATTCACAGTATTTGCAATCAAACCTGGTTTTGTGGAATTACCAGTACATTTTCTTCTGGGTGGCCCTTTGTGCTGTCACTGAACTTGTAGAAAAACAATGGAGAATCATAACTCCCAGGTTACATTTCTGTTTCTGCTGTTGCTTTGCTGTGGTTTTGAGACCAGGTCATGTATAACTTTTATATATTACTTTATTATATGATTTGTGAGAATGAGAACAATTGCTTCTTCAAACCCCTGTGGCTAAAGCTGATAAATCCTTCTGAAATGCTTGAATAGATGTTACAGATACCGGTGCAACAAGTTCAAGAAAGTGATTTGAGTATAATTCTTAATGTGAGGATATAGAAAGAAACCAAATCTTTCTGTTCTCTTTTGAGTACTGAGATTAGTTTGTGTGGTTTATGTAGTTTCTAACTGTTAAAGAAGTGGGAAAGGATAGGAATGTTGCACAAAGCAGAAAAGGGCTGAATTTATCTCTGTCATCTCGTTTAATTCTAACTTTCACTTAACATTCATAGCCAGAGTTATGACATTGGGAAGATGGACATGAAATACTCTATTGGCAAAGAAATGCAGGTAAGAAATAGCAGAATTGCTGTTTACAAATAAGATTATTTTGTTAACCTGGCTCCACTGCATCATCTGCCTTTGCTGTGCCAAGCCTGAGCAGTGATTCCTTGGCCTCCTGTTTACTACTGTCTGCTATGAAGTTTGGTGAAGTTGCAAGTTTAGTTGCTATGAGCATCATTCCGAGAGTTCAGTCACTGATGGGTGCTCTTAAATCACATCTGAATTTACTGTTCCATGGAAATTAAACTGCAGGAAGGCTGAAATAGATCTTGAAAGGCCATCTCTTCTTCCCTTTCCCCTCTTCTTGAAGGCATCACCAGTTACATCTGTGTAATTTCTGATAGGTGTTTATCTGTCTCCTTCATAATTACTCCTTTCACTGCCCACAGTGATATGGAGATGATTTTAATATCTTCCTCTTTATATGAATCATTTATCTATTTTAAGGCCTTTATCTTTTTTTTTTCTCTCAGTAAAGTTTCTTCCTCCTGTTCCTTCAGTTTCTTCATTCTGTTTTTTTCCAGATCTCTGATTTTCCTTGCTACCCTTCTGTTCTCCTCTGAACTGTTTGATTCATGTTCTCTATGAATTGCAAGGCTGGATGTGCTTCAGAATGGGGCAATCACTTTGCATGTCTGATGCCAGACAGGCATTCTTTAACTCAAAGCACTTTTATGTTTCATGACCTTACATTTTAAGTCTCTTGTGTTCATATGCATGTTCATGTGTGGCTATTTTTTTTTCTGCTTTTCAGAATGCATTAAAACTTCAGGTTTGTTTTCCTTTCCAGGCTAAAGTGCTGCGTTTGTTAGCCACAGCCTATTTTGAATGGGATTGCAGTCTGCATGTTGATAAGGCATTGAAAGCCATAAACTTGGCCAATCAGGTAATAATGATTTATTGTATTTATGCTGTGCAGTAGTCAAAACTCCAGCATTTATTAACATCATCATATGGGCCACATGAATGTTATCTTTGACATCAATAGAGGTGTATTTTCTTTGTCTTATGAGTGTTTTCAAACTCATAAATCTGTTTTGTTGTTCCCAGTTTTTTTATAGAGAAATCTTTGCAGGTAGATGTAGAGCTGTCTTGCTGCCTCATATCTATTAATAACGAGGTCCTTTGATAATGATCTGACTAAAATTTCTCTGGCACATGTTCAGGAAAACTGTACAAACAAAATAAACTACAGTATGGTCCACCTGAGGTTTGTAGCAGCTGGCTTTTTATGCACCAGATTTTTGTCTTGCTTTTGGTTATAAGGGGCATGTTCATACAATATCTTGAGTTGCCATCTTACTATCTGTACAAATGTTTGAGCAAGCACCAAGCAGAGCTCAATTCTGAAAGCTGTGTAGCCACATGCTGCATCAGGCTTATTTTAAGCAATTAGTTTAGCCATTGCACTTGACTAACATGACTGTATTTCTTGAGGAAACCTGAAAAATGAGCTGTATAAACATAGGGCTACCTGAAGGAAGTTTATATATGTCCTGGTTTGAGCTCAGATCAGGACAATTTATCTCTAACCAGTCACTGCAATGAGGTCCCTTGCTCTTTCACAAATTTAATTTCCTGCATAAAGGCTCGAGTTAATCTGTCTTTCCAGATTAGTTAGAGTAGCTTAAATTTGAAAAAATTGTATTTGGTTTTGGTTGACTATTTTTTAAACTTCCATTATCTGTTTAATATTAAACAAGCTTTAAGTATAATATCCTGTTTTAAATGAAAGGTCAAGTTCTGTTTTCTACATTATGTTAAAAATTTCAGACAGGTGATTAGGCATCAGATGTGCTCCTGGGATCAGGAGAAAAGGCATTTCAATGATGCAATTAACTTGCTCCTACATTGTCTAAGCCCTTTGCAGTTTTTATTGTATTTACTTTTGCGAAACCTTTTGTGGTGGCAAGTTTTTTTCCAATCAATTTTTTATAATGGATATTTTGACATTGTATGAGGGGATGGAAAACTAGAAGAAAATTTTTATTCTAGAGTCTGAAATGTGCAGTGAAAGCTGTAGAACACAGTCCTCATTATTTCCATTTGCTCTCATAGTTGTTGTCTTCTAAATTTCCTATTATTACAAGCTGCTTTGAATTCTGCTGTTATTAATTCTAGAGTAATCCAGCCAATTCACACATGGAAAAGCAGGAAATGTTCTTGTCATTCAATATTGTTCAGCTTATGTTTAAAACTATTGGAAGTGGGCCACAGCAAAATGAGAATCATGTATCTCTTGATCTCATTGTCCTCATGGTCTTTTGGCAGTATAAGAATAAATAATAAATATGCACATTGCATTTAAAAAGAAAATATTACCAGTTGCTTACTTATTACTTCAGTTGTTAAAATGAAACTGGAGAACAGAGTGGAATGTGTGTGATTGCCTGGTGTTTGTCTGTGTTAGGAATGTTCTGGACTCTCACAGGATCTATATTCTACAAACAGCTGTCCAAGTAATGAGTTGTTTTTCATTGTGCAGGAGAATGTGCATCCAGCAGGGCTTTTTCTGAAAGTTAAAATTCTTCTGAAAAGTGGAGCATCAGATGAAGATATCAGCTCAGGTATCACAGTCTGTATACGTTTCACAAAGAGGTCATGCTACTCCATATCCAAGAAGGTGGCCTGAGCTATAGATAGAAAAAGTAAAGAAGAAAAATCCTTTCTCGTGTGTTTTAGAGGAATCTTCACTTGCTAAATGTTGTTCTGGTTTTGGAGTGTGAGTAGTCAGTGTTCACAGAGGAGTTATGCAGGTGGTAATATAAGTCTGAATTAAGTGTGATTTTTGTTGAAAATTTAATAGGCTGGAAATAGGGAAGGGGCAGACTGAACACAGTGAAAATACAGCAATGCAAAGGTATGTCTTAGACATGTGCCTAAGGTTACTCAAAAAGGGTGAAGGTGGGTTGTCTCTTACCCAGTCAGCATAGGGCTGGATGGTTTGAATGCTGCCAGACTAGCAGAAATGGAAACTCCCCTTCAGATTGCTCCTGGGGAATTTCATCCAGCTTTCAAGTGGACAGTTATTCAAAACTTAGCATTGCAATAGCTGGCTTCTGTCCTGCAGTTGCAGTTGTGAAGCCACAGTGTTGCCTGTCAAAGCACACTGTTTATATTTAGTAGCACTAAGACTCCAGTCAGTTTTTCAGGCAAGCTTATTAATGAGTGGATGCCCTCCTTGTCTTGCATGGCTGGCATGGAAGAGTGTGGTGGTCATGCACTGTAACTTCTCTTTGTTTTGAGTGGAGATTCCTGCTAAGCTTCAGGCATTTGACTAAAATCTTGGATTGTGCACTTGTACACAGGTGCCTTAGGAATGCTTCCTTTAACAATTGCATGTCCCAGTTTGTTCCTTCTTTGATCTCATCCAAGCTACAAATGTATAAATCTTGTCATTAACCATCCAGCACAGTCTAGTAATTTTTAAACTTTGTCTGAAAGGTCTAAAACTGATACCTGCTCATCAGCAACAGTCATTTCAACTGTTGATGCTAAAGGCATTAGACTTGAGTAGTTTCCATTGCAATATGATACCACCACACAGCCTGAGCACTCTGACCTCAGTCTTAAGTGGTTCCTGCTGGATAAGGATGAGACATTTTGATGGAAAGCAGCTTGAGGCAAAAGTTTGTGCTACTAATGCCTCTGCTTTTGCTGCTTAAAGAGACAGAGGGCTAGAATTCCAGGGCTGACAGTCTGTCAGCTTTCTATAGTACTGCATTAATTGTACAGTGAAATAAATGTCAAAGCACAATAGATATTTTTTGTTCTTCCTTTTGTTGTATTGGGATTTGTTTTGTTTTCTCGTAGAAGCTGTAAGAGGTAAATGGTAAATTGAGCAGTTAAGTGCCTAAGTTGATTAAATAATCTCAACTGCTTTGTGTTCTCTCAAGCTGTTGCAGAATTCCTGCACCATGACATATCTTTAGACTTCTGTTTGAATGCTGCTAAAGTGCTGCTGGAGCATGGAAGGTATGGAAACATCACCAAGCGTGGTGAACACAAATATTTGGGCTTTGTAGATCTTCTTCTATAAGCAAAGAACAATTATTATACCATGATGTTCTATTTTAAATAAAAACTCACAGAGGTAAACAGCTTTGAGAGGTAGGCTGTCTTTTCTACAGCAAGGTGATAGAGATTGTGGCAGAAACAGAACAGGGTGTGAAATAACGTTGGGTGGCAATTTGCAGTGCTGTAGCTTTGCTTTGGAATGATTAAGATTTTTCCCTGTGGATTTTTAATATTTATCTGGAATAATATATATATGAGTCTGGATTAATCTGACTGAAATCTTCCTTCCATACTAACTCGCCAAACCTCAGAATGAAAGAGTTTGGAGTTATAGAATAATTCATGTGAAAAACAGTATGAGGAGGAAAAAGACATGCCATTTCACACTGTTGAATGTTCCATCATGTTCCTTATGCTTCTATCTTGCAGTAAATTCTTATCCTTTCAGTATGAGGAGTAAGCTGTCTTATGAATACTATTGAACAAGTGTGTGCTCATAGGAAGTTACTACTGAATAGATGAACTGCAGTGAATTCATACCTTGACTCACTTTGTCAGTGTGATTGTGTGCCAGTAGTATTACTAAGAAGCCTGTGAATACATAATTCTTTAGAATGGGAACTTAACAGCTCTTCTTGTGCAACCTCTTAAAAATGCCTCTGTGTGAATAGGGAATCAGTTGCTTTTGATTTTCTGAAATCTGTTCCTGAGCGATATGAATCTTCACCTGACCTTGGAAAAATTACCCTGCTCCACATCGAGTTCCTGTTGCAGAGTAAGAGGGAGCTGCTTGCAAAGCAAAAGGTTGAAGAAATTATTATAGGTTTGTATCCATTGCTGCTGTTTGCTAAAAGCTGATTTATTTGACTAAAGTTTTGAATGCTGATTTTCACTTTTTTACTTGTTCTTATCTTTACTTCTCTTTGTGTCTGTTCTCCCTCATGGTTCTTTTGCATGGCAGTTCTCAACTTCCATCATGAATGACAGTCATGATAAAGCTCAGGGTGAAATTCACTTGCTAGAACAATTCCTACTCCTTAGTGTGGACTGTGTGGGGCTGACATGTGGGATTAGAAACATTAACCAGATGTTCTGTGTAATGGTCCTACATTGTCCATCTAGCTCATTGTGGTTTTGTTTGTCAGTATGAAAACAGGTTGCAAATCTCTGTTTGAGCAGCTGAGGAAGAGTTTCCTTTTCAGGTCTCTTGCATGTATTGTAGTTTTTTTTGACTGTCAGATCTACTGGAAATCAAACCATATTTTACATAGCATCAAGTTAGGTCCAAGAGACACATTTATCTTTTTCAAGCATGAAAATACTCTCTTACCTGCTGTTGGTTTTTTGTTTGTTTGTTTTTCATTTGGTTTGGTTGTTCTTTTTGTTTTGTTTTCAGAAGCAGGATATGAAACCCTGGCTGCGGGCTGAAATGATTGCTGTGTCAGTGTTTTTTGTTGCAGGCTGTGGGACAGTCTTTCTCAGGTAGTTCTTAGGTGCTTCTCAGTGTGCTTCTTAAAGTTCTTGTAAAGTGATGATTTGCAATATAATTTCAGGTCATTATACTGGGAAACAACTGTTGCCTGAAGCCTTGAATCGGCTGCACATCATCTTGTGGGACAGAGCTGCCAAACATTATGAGGTTTGGGACCAAACATTAGTGTTGTTATTTGTATCACTGAAAATGAAGATCTGCTTTTTCTGACCTCTTTGGTATGTCTTCACTGAAAGGGTTGTCAGGCACTGGAACAGGCTGCCCAGGGAAGTGGTTGAGTCACCATCCCTGGAGGTATTTAAAACCATGTAGGTGTAGTGCTGAGGGACATGGTTTAGTGGTGGATGTGGCAGTGCTGGTTTAAGGGTTGGACTTGATGATCTTGAAGGTCTTTTCCAACCAAAACAATTCTATGATTCTATACCTTCTTATTCTTTCAATATTTGGAGATGAGTTCATGTTCTACTTGTGTATTTCTGTCAACACTTGTTTCTTGATTATATAAAGAAAAACACATGTGCTATTTTATTACTTCTCATCTGTGTAGTCAAGAAGGAATTTTGCTAATGACACAGCTTCCTTCCTCCTCATTTTAAATTAAATTCACTTTCCAAATTGTTACTATATTTGGGAGTAACCTCCTAAGCAGACTGTCATCAAGGTTTACAGTCTAAATGGGATAAAATACTTTTGTCTTTTTCTCTTAGTTTCAGTTACTTAGTATCATGGAGTATTTTTGAAATAATATTTCTGTTTTGTATTTAGTCATAAGAATGTCCTTTCTGGGTCAGGCAAATGACCCATCTACTCTAGTGTCCTGTCTTTGATAGTGGCTGTAGGAATGAGGGAAGAGTAGGAGCAGGTAAAGCACCAGTTCTAATTAATATTACTTATGTTGTGGGACCAATGATTGCTTTTCCGGGGGAAAAGTTACATTACAATATACTAGATTATCTAAATCTTTCATTTCCTATGACCTTTTTATGTTTTTAAATTTGGGAAAACATGCAGCTCAATCACCTAAATATGGATGTGTTTTTTTGTTGTTGTTTGTTTTGTTTGTGGTTTTTTGTTTGTTGTGTTTTGTTTTTTTCAATTTCCCAGGCAAAAAGCTATTCTGAAGCTCTTCAGTGGTACAATTACTCTGTCAGCTTCTACATACCCGGGCAGATAGATCAGAACTTGGCTAAGCTGCGGAGGAACATGGCTTCTTGCTATCTTCATCTGAAACAAGTTGACAAGGTATATAAATAAATAGGTATACATAGGTATAATACTTATTAATTTGCATTGTTTTTATTTTGTAGCTAGGTCATTGGGAGTTAATTTACATCTTTTTTTACTGTCCCTCTTTTGCTTGTAGTGAAGGAACTGTCTTTGTCTGGCATCATCCATCAGAGTGATGTTGTTCATCATTTTAGCTGCTATGTGGACCTTTTCTATCATCAATCATTCTAATGGGGAAAACAGTCCCCAAGTTGTGTGAACATGCCTCAGTATGTTCATTTGCTTCTCAGATTAGAGGTCCTCCTCTCTTCAAGACAGATGAGCCCTGGCAGGAAAAATGTTTGATGTGTCTCACTAGAACTTCCCTCAACAGTGTGTTAGCCCTCACCTCTGCAGAGCTGCACCTGCTTCACCTACCTAGGCCTTCTGGTTTGGGGGTGTGAAACCTCCCCATTCAAAGTGTCAAAAGGGGGTTTCATTTTTCAGCATGCTCAGGGCTTCTCTTGCCTTCTGGTTCTGTAGCTCTAATTTTGAGGAGCTGGCTTTTTCCTCAGTCTGGTCATTGTCAGTCTTTGCTGCCATCCTCTGCTCTGGTCACTTTTCTTTCCAGGGAAGATGTTGTCAAACCAAATTTCATGAGTAATTATATAAATATCATCAATGTAACCATTAACATTTTATGTATCTTTTAATCTCTTCTATTGCAAGTTATATTACTGATTTCAAGATGTCATTGTGCTGATTTCCTTTAATCTCTTTCATGAATAGGCTAAAGAGGCGGTTAAAGAAGCAGAGAGGTGTGATCCAAACAGCATCTTTACTAAATTCAGTGTCTATAAGATTGCAGTGATGGAGAAAGATACTGATAAAGGTAGAACCTGAAAGATCAAGGGTCCACTGCAAGGAGCAGAAATGCTGAATATATTAAATAATACTAAGCATATTTGGGCTGTTCATCTTGAGAAAGACAGGCTGTGTGTTCATGCTGTTAGAGTGAGGATGCTTTTTGCACACAATATGTGAGATGTGGAGTCCATTGTCATAACTGATAATGTCTGGATGGAGCTTCTTGCTAGGAAGTCTCTAATCTCATGGGCAGAAGCTATTGTGGTATTCCACAGTGAGAATCATTGGATATTTCCTGTTTCTGGTATTCCTCTGTATGCATATACAATATAAAGAAAGGATACTAAGCTAAATGAACATTAATGGGACCCTTATTATGTCTCTTAATTTCTCTGGATGAGTAGACCCTGAAGTTATCAAAAAATACATGCATTACTGAGCTGACTTAAAGAATGACATACCTCTGTAGACTCTCTTCTTTCTGATGAGTTCTGCCATTTCATATTTTAATGAGAATCTTAGCTCAAGTCATGAACATTGAGAAATACAGCCTGTACTTAGAGTAACAAGCAGAGCTTATTTTCTGATTAGTTCTGTGCTGATTAATTGCTCTCTATACGTCTTTTAAATGACAGCATAATCTGTTCAGATAATACAGAGTGGGAACCATGGCACAGTGTGAACATAAAAGCAGCAGCACCCTTAGCATAAGCCAAGACGTGGGAGCTTGGAATCATGCCCAGACAATGTATTAGAGAAAGCCTGTCTTTGGTGACAAACAGTTACTTAGCAGAACAAAATTATGCATGTGAGACAGAGTTTCATTTGTATGGCATCCTTGTTTCCTTAGATGAGTAGCTTGGAAAGGCTTTTGGCACCTTTCTAGGAAGAAATGCATCATTGTGGAGAAGTGCTGGTGTGGTCAGGATTTCTTCTCTTGGTTTTTCTTATTAAAAAAAAAAAAAAAAATTACAGCCTTTCATAAGTAATTTCTAGAGCCTCATTAAAATAGTAGAACTTTCCACCCTCCCATTGCTGCTATAAAAGAAATAAATTAATTTCTCTATGTGTATTTCAGCTGTGGAAGCAGTTATTGAAATGGGGAAGCTGGCAGAAAAACTGCCTCAAGATGAAGACAAGCTGAGAATGGATGAAAATACAGGCAATAACCTTCTGAGTTTAGCTGCCCAAATTGCTTTAGAGGTAGAGCAGATAACATTGTCTTTACTTTGCTTTATTGATAGGAGCAGGACAGCTGTAACCTCTGTATTTTGGCCTACTCTATCTCTCTGTATTTCATTCATTTTTAAGTATTCCATGCTTCCATGACCAAGGTCTCACTCCAATGTGTGATGTAACAGAACTTGATTTCACCTATAGAGAAATTGTGGTTTTTAATATTTCTTCAGGAGTATAAAGAATTCAGAGGTATAAATATTGGTATCTGGACATGACATAGTGTATTTCCATAAAATTCCTCTTCGCAAAATGTCTTTCTCTGCCTCTGGGGTTTGATCTCTGGTGTGCTGGGTGGAACCTGTTTACAAGTCAGTGCTGAAAGACTGAAAAGTCACTTGTCCCTCCTGTTTGCCTTTTGGTTGGTGACTCGAGCAGTATCTGAACTGGCTGATTACATTGGCATAACAGAGGCTGTTGGTGGCCTTTTAGGGCTTTCCTCTTGGCACTGTAAGGCATGAAAGCCTTGCCAACCTGCACTGATCCTGTTCTTGCCATCTAGTGCATGGAATTCTCTGATCCCTCCTTTTGGTTTTCCCTTGACTCTGAGACTCTTCTGTGCAGAGTCCTTTGTTCTTTTTCCTCCTAGTAGACTGCATGGAGCTTTGGAATATGCTGTTGCTTTTTTTTATGTTGGTTTTGGTTTTTTTTTTTTTGGTGGTAGCTGAGGTGGGTGCAGTTTATTCAAAACATGTTTTAATTTCTTTTCAGAATGAGCAGCAAGTTGTGGCTGTCAAAGCTTTGGAGTATTTGTCTGAACATTTACAGGACTGCCAACAATTATTTGCAGCTTTAAAGTGAGAATTCAATACATTTACATGGAAAGATCAAGTTTTCTGTTTTCTTTTTTCAAAAAGAATTTGTTATATTGAGGAAGGTGGAAAACAGAGTAGGTGAAATGTGAGTTTGTAGTCTTTTTGATGCTGCAGATGTACCTTAATCCTGAACTCCTAATATCTAAAGATGTTCCAAATCTCTCCCAAGCAAACAGTATTTGTTGCTTTGAATTTTATGATTATGTTGTGATTTGAACAGATGAGCAACAGTGACTTTGATGACCTTGTACCAACATATTTGGTCAAAATTCCAGTTCCATTGCATCCTCTGATGAAGCAGTATCTTTTCATTGAAGATATATTTATTCCAATATTGGCTTAAAGCATTTGCTAAAGTACAATGATTTCCTTACTATTACCTGATTTAATAAAAGTCATACAATATAAGTCAATAGAATAGGAAATGGTATAATCTAAATCTCATTTTGACACTTTCAGTTCTTCTGTGAGTTCCACAGGCTGATAGCATAAGGAAGAAAATTTGGATCCTTTCTGGAAAATTAGGACATAGCACATTGTTGGAAAAATATTTATTGTTTCTTCATGGCTTGTTTGTCTCTCATTTAGATGTTTGGTTCGTATTATGTTGTCAAAGGTCTTGGCAGAAAACGAAGATAAAAGGTGGGTCCATTTGCAAAGCCACTTTGTTATGTTGGATATGTTGTACAAATGGTTACAATATTTTCTTGCTGGGCTTATTTTCTTGCAGACTAATCAGGAATTATTTTTTATGCTAGTAAGAAGTCCACTCAGATCACTTCCCAACTTGACCTAATGACATCACCTAGGAACATCTTTTCCTCACATAACCTTTCCTTTAAATATTTGCTCTTTGCCTTCATCTTTGGTTAATGCTAAGACTGTCAAGTATTTTTGATGGGGACTGTGAGCTAAACATCCTCTTCAACTTTGACACTAGGACATGGCATCTCTCAAAATTTCTGAGGGAGATTTCAGAGTAGCACCTCCCTTGCTGAAGACCAGCCACTTGGCAAAAGGGGTGCTGGCTTTGGAGAACTGTCCTGCTGGATTCTGACTGCCAAGAAGACAGTGCAGTGTCAGGGAGGTTTGGAGTTTCACCTGCAGCCCTAAAAACTGAGAAAAATCTCCTCCTGCACTGCTACAATGGCCTTTGCTGCAGATGAAGAACAGTTTCTGCAGGCCTTCAGTACTCCTTTTGCATCTTCCAATGCTAGAAGTTTCTAATGCCTAAGATACTTGTTAGGGGAAGAATCCATAGTTACAGAGATGTTGTATTCCAACATAATCACATGTCCTGATGTAAGAAAGTTAATAAAACATTTTCTGAAATTTTTTCCTCCTTCTAGAGATGAAGACATCAACTCAATGCTAACTTATTTGACCTTGGGTATGCTTTTGTTTTATTTACATTTTCTGTAGTTCTTCCATCTGTGAACATTTGATGATTGGATTAGGTCCATACCAAACAAATGTTGAGATTCCTTATTTCAGTGCAGGTTCCTTACTTCCCACTGAAATAACTGAAAATTCAAAGTGGAAATTCAACAGTGTTGTGGAGTTGGATCTCAGGTTTTTGCTATTAAAAGTTTGCAGGCTAGTGTTGGAAAAAACAGCCTGTATTTGAGAGCTTCTCTCAGACAAAGGGGCAGTTTCCCTCTTATCCTTCATAAGCCCATGCAAGCAAACAACAGACACTTGGGTACAACCACAGCCCAAGTGGCTTCAAGTGACAGGCTCCTGCTCTGACTGCGTCAGCATGAACAAAGTTAGTATCTTCAGCAGCAGGGCTACCACAAAAGGAAGCAGTTTGGTTTTGTAAACTGAATTAACAGCTTAACTTTCTGTTGGCCATTATTAAATGCCAATGGTGGTCTTTGCTGTTGTAGCTGTTTAAAAGGGAGCATTTTATAAATTAAGTTAATGCAGTTGGGGTTTTTTGCCCTTAAACTCTTAGACTGTGCCCTTTTGAGGGGCTTAGACAAAGACTCTGCAAAGAGTAATTGCTCCCAAGACTAGAGAGGCTTGTAAGAATTGGTTCCCACTTTTAAGTTGTGCTGTCCTTTGAAAAATAATTGTCTTGTTTGTATTGGAAAAGGTGCAGGAGTTTTACAGAGGACTTTTCTCCATCAAAAGAAATGCTTATTTTCACTAGATGTGTTTTTTTTTACCCTTCTCTTCCTATGTTGGACAAGAAATGTAATGAGATTGTAGAACTTTATCTACACTAGCCATTCTTCCTGTGGTTAGAAGAGAATGAAGACTAGAATTAAATAAATTAAAAGTTCTTTGAATAAAAGCCTCAAACCTGTTATTAGATTTAAACACCCTGAACTTCTTGTGAAATTGAGTAAAACTCTGCATTAGATTTCAGTGTCAGTAAACTCTGAAGAGGCAGTGCTTGTTGACAGCCTTATATGTCTTATCTAAAATGCTCTGAGGCACTTTTGATATTTTTTATAAATGTCTCTGGTCAAGCATGTTAGATTTAAGCTGTGAGAACAACTCTTCATCAGGAATTAAATGGGAGTTTTGGATACCTCTGTTTTGTAGTGTAGTTATTAGACTTGGAAACATTTTGATTCTGTTCAGAAGGTGTTACTTATGTATTGAACAACATGTTTTCTGCAGCTCACAAGAGACTTGCTGAGTCTTTCACAGAAGAAAAGTTTACAGGGGACATAAGGATCCTTGAAGCTCACTGGTTTAGAAAAGTTGGTAGGTTGCACTCTCAGCATCTAAACTGAATCTCCTCTATCTCCACTTAGGCCTTAAGGAAGAAAAGTGTTTAAAAATGTGGTAGATTTGTACAACTTGTCACCTTTGGAAGTTGCTGCCTTAACTGGTCTTCAAGTTCTCCTGCTGCATTTTCTGTCTTCTGAAACTGATATGGCTCATGTTTTAAATTAGTTATCAAGACAAATACACAAGGTGTATTTGACTGGTGGGATTCCCTTCACCACAGAAAATGTTCTAAGTGTCCATGATTCAACTCTTAAAAGTTCACTATTTTTCTCTTAGTCCTTCACTACCAAGTCAGTGCATTTGCTGTCTGGAAATAAAAATATAAGCATAGGGTAACAGACTGAAATGATTTTTCAGATCTTTACTTCTGCCAAAGCATGCAGGAGAGAGAACAGCTGAAATCAAGATATCTGCCATGATGAGCTTTTGCATCCTCAGTGCAGCCATGCTCCAATAAAGGACAGCAGAGGAGGGACAAAAGCAGAGGACAAACATGGGAACATGAGTGAATGGACTCTCTGGTGACCATGACCTCTCCAAGGCTGCATTCTCACTCAGAACAAACAATTCACAGACTACCAAAAAAACGTGTCCTAGGGAATCAATTAACATGAAAGTTAGAATCTGCAAAGTCAATGGAGAATCTAAACATTTAATTGGGCCAGATTCTCATACATAAATAATTTAATTGTCTTTAGATGGCTCACCCATTTACTAATCAGAATTGTCTGTTTAATTGCCATTTACCCCTGCTGGGGGGTAAGAAAAAACTTATTTGTGCTCTTGTGGGTAGGCTACGTGGTGGAATGGATACTTGGTTATGATGAAATGATTAAGATTGGAAAGTATGAATAAGCTATTTTATCAAATCACTAATAATGGTATTTCTTTTTGCTGTTAAGTGAGCTGTTGTTGATATTTTGATGAAGAAATTGAATTGTAGAATGTGAACTATTACAGGAGATTAGATGGTCACACCTGTAATGTTAAAGATTTTTATTCTAGTCTCCATTCTTTATGTCTTTATCAGCTTGGAATTTAGCTGTGCAGTTCAGAGGCTGCCCTAAAAACATGAGGGATTTTTTTCTACTGTCTTTCAAGGTATGTGCTCTTGCTAACAGTGTCTCTGATTGAGGAATATTGTCATCTGTCTAGTTCTGTTAGAAGTTACATCCAAGGGAATCTCCTTGTAGACATGCTTGTATGCTCTGGAGATGGAGTGCTTTTGTTAGGAGTTTGTGATACAAAATGTAAGCATTGTTGTCATACTTCACATTCTGTTGCTTAAAAGTGTCCTACATTTAAATGAGAACTTTCTAAAATAAATGGATTCTGATGCCTGGAAACTGTCATTAATACAAACTTGTTAAGGGCTCGAGTCCTAATCTCTGTGCAGAAATTCTGCCAACACTGTCAGTTTTTTGTGAGTTTGTACAGAGGTGACTCCAATGCTGCTTTACACTTCAGATTTAAAGAATCTTGTGTAATTGTACAAGAAAAATTGCAAATATCAACTGTCCATGACTGATTACTAAAAGTGTAGACTCAGCAATCAAATTGCTTTCCATGGTCAGAGTTCTCACTACCTGCTCCTGTTCTTGGTGGCAGTTGTCCCAGTTTTGTCCTTCTGACAAGGCTGTTTTACTGGCTCAGAAGACGTGCCTGTTGATGGCAGCTGCAGTTGATCTGGAAATGGGGAGACAACAAGTGTCACCTTCTGAACAGGTAGGGCATTGCTCTCTGAACTGGTTCTGGATGTGCCAGTGAAGCGTTTTTTTCCTTTGGATTTTGAAGTCGTCATTTCGCTCAGAACAGGAAATTGAGAATGGAAACTGGAGAACCTTTCATAGTTAATTAAAATCAATGCACCTCGTGCTTTCCAGACAATTGTAAAGATTTGATTTCTGCAGTTAGTTGTTGACTTCAGTGGATTTGAACAGATCAGCAAAGGGTCATGGCAGAACCTTCTGGAAGGATTTCAGTCTACCTCATATATTCTGTAAGGAGTCTGCTGCTAAACATTGCTTGGTCAGGCAGATAGTTACTGCATCTTTAGGATTCTGCCTGCTGAAAGTAGATACCAGTATGGTTGTGATAAAGCTCACTTCTTGTTGTTTTCTCTTTTTTTTTTCTACACACATCCTTTTTTTTTGGGAGTGTTTTACTTCCTGTGGTGAGAAGATTACAGAAAACGTGCAGTGGTTATGAAGGAAGTGCAGGGGTGTGTACAGGTGTGTGCTGTACAGTGGCCTTTGGAGGAGCTGACTTTTGTGGAGAGCAATGCACAGAGATTTGTGTTGTGGGATTTAGTGGTTTGTCAGCCTCAGCAGCACTATTTTATGCTTGGGAGCTAAAATAAATGTCCCATAGGAGACCATATGGTTGTTTTCTGGACCAGTGGAATGTTCAGTGTGAAGAGGCTTTGTCTGAGCTGTGGAGGTTATTGAAAAAGAGAGGAAAAATCCCCAAGAAACAGTAACTGCTGTAGTAGATACACTAATTAGCCTGTTTCTTGATTTATTTTATAGTTAGGTGTAAAGATCCTGTTAGATGTGACAAGCATATTCCTTTCACTTCTGAAACTATGACAGAAAAATAACCTCTTGAATTTTGTTAAACAGACAGAGCTTTTCACTCAGGCCCTTCAGCATCTCCAGACATGCAAGGAGATATGGAAGGTTCTGAAATTAACAGGTAAGATACAAAGTGTGTCTGTTCAGCACATTAACTCTTAGACTTAGTCCTTGTATTTGTGAAAAGTACAGGGCATATGGAGTTGCTGTCTTAGCTGAAGAGTGTTGAGGCAGATCCATGGCAGCATGATGCAAGACTTGGCAAAGCCAACTACTGGGTTTTTTTTGTATGTCATTGCAGGCTTTTTATTTTCCAGATGCTGAGAAGTATGGAACAATCTTTCCTAGTGATGTTGGGTTGACTGTTCTGTGGTACATGTTAAGAACCTCCAAGGTTTTTGCTCTAGAGTGGAGTAGTTCTTGCACTGCTTTAATAGTGCTACTAAATTCTTCCCATTTCAGAATACAGAAAGTCTTGCTACCAGTACCTTGAAGTGCCCAAACTGATCCTTTGTTCCTGACTATTCCATGTCAATTTAGATCAGGTATTACTGGAGGTGGGTCTGACAGCTGAGATGCTGAGTGATTCTCAGCCCATGCTTCACGTTTTTAGTAGTATATTGGTAGAAAAGTTCCATTAGGCATTTCTTGTCTGGCTTGTGGTCTGGTTTGTTTTCAGTTATATGTTTGGGACACAATGGAGTTTCCATTCTAAGAAGCATTGACATTTAACCTTTGTCAAGAAAGCTACTTGCTGTTTCTTTCCCCCGACCTAAAATTAATTAAAGGTTCATTATATGGCCTGGATTTGGGATTATTTTTTGCCCTTTTGCACCGATGGCAAGGTAACTCAGGAAGACTTCCTCTCTTTTAGTTTTCTATCCTTAAAATCTGAAGGGGTTGATTATCCTAGGACAGGGACATACTGGAATTTCTCCTGCAGAAATTTGTGGAATGGTAACCTGGGGCATCCTTCAGTTCTTCACTAGATCTTGGCCAACATGTGGTGACAAGTCTGTTGCCCTGGAGGAAGCTGAGAATGTTTTTTAGGTGTAAAAACAAAGGTCTTTGTGATAGTTCAGTAAAGGATTGTTTGGCATTTGTATCAGGTTTGCATCTTCCTAGCAGTTCTGTTCTCCCCCCATTCTTCTGTATTTCAGGATTTCCTGAGGGCTTTTCTACCAGAAAGGGGATGAGTCCTATAGAAAAAGGGGAAGCTGATTCTTTCCTAAGCTGACCTTCTGAGCTGGTGGCCTTTTGTTGTCTCTTACCTGTCTGTGAAAATGGCTTCCCTAGTAGCTATTAGTGTTGCATGAATTTAACCAATTACAATCTGTTTTTTGGGGGGAGGAAGAGACATTGTGGTTGGTGGGGTTGTACTTTGGACATCTGAGACTTCTGTCCAAGACTGCTTCAGAGTTCCACTTGCTCTGCTGATAAATCTGAGTACCCTTGATGGTTTTCCAGTCTGTTGAAAGCAAAGTCTGTGCTTTATAATACACCATGTGGCTCTAAGAAAATGAATCATTACACACTGGCAATTCTGTCTCTTCTGCAGGAGATTTTGCTAAAGATCCAACAGACACTTTGCTGCTGCTTTATGAATTTGAAGCAAGATCCAAACTGAATGATCCAACACTCTACAACCTGATGGAGTCAGTATGGGAACAACCACAACTCGAGGTCAAGACGCTGGAAATCATTGCATGTAAGGCCTGCATTTGTACTTCCATAGTTCCTCTAGTTCACTGGGGGTGACCAGGATTAGCAGAGATGGTGCAGCATGCAGAAAATGGCTCTAACCATATATGTTTTGTCCTGAAGCAAAGATGCTCAGGATCTCAGCAACATTAGGAGAGCTGTAGTTTGAAATACTGCATCACCTGGATGATGAACCATCCATCCATTTCTAGACCCTGAGACATTTGTATAGGTTGTGAGTCTGGCAAAGATCATTCAGATGAACTTGTACAAGCTCCAGACTGACAAAGGCCAGAGAATGACCCTGGCTTCAGGGTTTTACAGAAGTTTACAGAAGTTGCCTACAGAGGTTGTAGGATGTGGGCATTGGATAGATAGCTTTCCACTGAAAGCTAGTGTTGGTAATTTGTAAATAGCACTTTTTTAGTCTCGACTACCTTTTCATCATAAAGTTCCAGTCATGTCTTCTTGAGAATTTAAAGTAAGACCCAAGGAAGATGAATAAAATGTAAAAGCACCATGGCAGATCTTTGGAGGGGATTCTGCAGAATTGCATCAACATCTGCTTGTCTCCCTTGTCTTGAGGGTGTCCCCACCTGGGCTGCACTGCTGACATTCCTCTCCAGCATGATTTGACCATCCAGAGACAAACAAAACAATACATTTTACTTCAGACACGCCCCCCACAATATGTTTGTTTTTACCAGAAGCAAAGTGCAGTGTGAGTGCTTGTACATTATGAAACCTGCTGTTCTTCTGCCTTTAGTCCTCACTGGTGATGGGCACAGGAGGGTGGCAGAGAAGCACTAACCTGTGCCCAGCACGTGCATTAAGCAAATCTCTTTTCAGTTATTTATCACAAGGGGTCTGTCAACATGCTGTAGTTTATTTTAGTGAGCAATGAGATGGAAGTCTGGCTTCAGTCACTTCTTTCTTGTCTTTTCTTTTGCTTTTAAGCATTAGCAATGGAATTTCCAGCTCGGTATCCTGTGCTGTGTAAGAAAGCTCTCAAGAGTGCACTAACCCTTCACAGAAAGCAAACTGTCATTGATGCTGTGAAATTTAGGTTAGTGTTATCACATCATAACTTTGCCATGAACCTGAGGGAAATGGAAATGCTGACAGGGAATAAAACCCTGCAATTTGGAAAAAAAGAATAACTGGATTTTAGTTTATGTGCAAAGGTTCCACTTTTTGCTGGCCAACCAGTGCACCTCTCAAGTATGACTGGGTAATAGATGTGTTAAGTGCAGTTTGTTTGCTTGGTATATTTTCTAAAACATTTGTATTTCCAATAAATTAATCTATTGAGGAAGGAAAATGAAAATTGGGTTCAGAAGAGGCCTTTGTGAGGAAGGTATTAATTTCAAATGCAAATGTCATTTTAAAGATAATGAAGAAAAATTAAGGGCTGAGAAGAAAGCCATGAGTTGCAAGTTAGTGGTGTGATGCCATAGTACATCCATGATTTATTTTGCTGGGAAACTGGCTAACAGCTGCACCTTAGGGAATCTGAAGAACTACTTGGTGTGTCTCCTCTTGCTCTTGTATCCCATAAAGGATTTTTTCCTCCTTGCCAAGTTCCTTGCAGTAACCACTGGGCAAAGGCAACTCTTAATATTGCCTTTCTCCCTTCACACTGAGAAGGAAAGACCTGTTTTTAGAAACCATGTACATGTTACTGATTTTATGAGGGTGCTGACTTAGTCCTTGGTGGTGAAGTTAGAAAAAGTATTTTTTCCTCACCATCTTGTGTAGCACCCTAAAAAACGTCTGACAGTCATAGATGTCTTAGTGAGCTGCTGATAGTAAAAAGTAGCTGTTTGTGCACATGGTATTTAATGTTTCCTCTTTTGCTCTGTTTCAATTCTCAGCAAATGCTTAAATAGTTTGATTAATCTTTCTTTGCCAACTGGATTAACAGACTTGGATGCCTGTGTACTGCAGGAGGTCTGGGACTACTTTGAAGATGGTCTGAGTGTGGTCAGCAGCACAGTAAGTTGAGGAGGAAGACAAGAGGTTGGGAGGTGATCCTCAGCACGTTTTAAAAAACACATCAGGCTGAGAATAATAATAGACTGAACATTATCTCGTGTTACATGTGGAGCAGCTGAGACTTCTTCAATAAAAGAGACACTGAAATTACCTCAAAGGAAATGCCTCTTGGATATTAATAACTGAATAATTAATTTCCCACTTTTGTAAGGGCTTTAAAAAAAACACATTTAATGCCACATTTTCAATGCCTATTTTAGAAACATTTTGAGCTATAACATCCATCTTTCCTTCTCTTGCTTTCTGCATTCTGAATATGCTTTTAAAATGCAGATTACTTTTCCAGATCAGTGTAACACTGCCTAACATTTGGATACCAGTCCTGCTTTTTTCCCCTCAGCTCTGCTGTGTTAAATCTATTTGGGACTTAACTGCATGACTACTTTTTTTCCAAATGACCTAGGATTAGATTCCTGTCGTGTCAGTACTTGTGACACCAAATGCCTGGTTTACGTGAATACAGGTATATGAGGAGGAAGATCTTTTTTTCTCATTAAGCATTTCAGCTCTGAAGCACAGTGCTGAAGGGTGAAGGCAGGTACACTGAGGAAGTCAGACATTTCTACTTGGAATTTCTAGGCACAAATAAGGGAGTGTTCCTGTTGAGGAGTAATACTGTGTTTCATAGCTTCATTGCACTGCATGGCTGTTTCTTCAGCCAGGTTGGAACGTCTCTTCTTTTATAAAAGTGACAAAGATGTGCTATTCCTGACTTCCCAAAAAAATGTGTCCACATTCATGCCTTTCACCAAAGCTCTCATCTCTAGCTTTGGTCATGTTCTCGTTGAGGGATACAAATGGAATGTTAATATGGACTGATACTTATGGCAGCAAAATTTCAGTCTTGGTCATGGCAGCAGGTACTAAATGCTACCAGGCTAGGAGGGAGGACAGTGGGGCATCACATCCATGTATTATGAGTTAGAAAGCTGATACACCACTCATGATTTATACCTCCTAGTCAGAAAATGGATGCTGCAGTTCAGAAGTTTGCTCTGGGCTCTCTTTAAGATGAGAAGTATGTATCAAAGGGGGAGAAGAAGTCCTTCCAGCCTCCCTCTTGAGGATTAGCATGACAAATATGTAATTGTTTGCCTTTCCCTCCCCAAGCCAAATCACGTGTCTTACCAAGTTCAAAGTACTGCTGGGTACTCTTAGCTTCTGTTCTGTAGCTCCAAGGGCAGCTGTCACTCAGGTCAGCCACTGCCACAGTGCAGAGAGAGATTCAGAAGACAAGAACTGCTGCTCCTCATCTGCAGTGAGCAGCCATGTCCTGCTGGTCCATAGTGGTTGAATACCTTGGGAAGTGCTGCAGCAGCAAGGCAGCCTGGTGCAGCCTGGGGGCAAGCACACTTCTGGCATTATTTCCAGTCTCACAGAATTGAATTTTACCAGTTGCTAATTGCAACATGACTTGCCTATCTTGGAAGGCAGCTGTGTGACAGTAGTGCAGATGAACTGTGAGGAACAGGCTGGCTTGGAAGGAATTGCCCTTTGCTCAAGAGAAAAACACACCACTGGTTTTCCACTGAACTCTCGTGTATTCTTGACTTGTCAGGCTTAAAGTGAAGAGTCTATTTTCTGATGACCTGCTGCTTGTTTTCCCCACCAGGATACTTACCCGGAGATGGAGGTCCTTTGGTTGATGACAAGAGCCTGGAATACAGGAATATTTCAGTACACAGTTGGTAAATACAAGGAAGCTGAGCAGTGGTGTGGACTAGGGATGCGTTTCCTTGGTCACTTAGGATCTCTGAAGAAAAGCTACGAAGGCCATGTAAGTGTAAGCAGATGGATGTGAGGATGTGGGATGGAATGTCTGGCCTGAATTTGAGATGTGGATCTGGGTGAAAGAACCACTGCAGGTGATCTTAAAGTTTCAGGAGACACATGGTACCTCAGTGTTCTGGGGCGGCTTGATGCTAAAAGATCTTTTCAAAGTGAAGCCAGAAGAGTTTGATAGACAATAGAAAGAGTGATGTAGTGTCCTTTTACTGAAAGGATCTTGTAAAGGACTGACTGGAAATAAACTGACTCTGTGGCCATAGGAGAACCCATGTGCCTTGCCTGCTCCCACTGAGGTCAAGGAGCTGTACCAGTTTACTTAAACCAGCTGCTGTATTAATATTTTCAAGCTTGATTTCTAGTATAATCTAATCTCTTATAAACAGGGGTTAAGCTGATGTGAATAAAATCATTAAAGCTCATGTTGTCAGGTGTGGCTGAGCCACCTCCTGTGAGGGAGGAATTGCAGGGCTAGTATCTGTGTAGAACACAAGTGAGCTGCTCTCTGCAGCTTTTGACTTGACTGCAGCACAGAGCAGCCAGGCTGGTGGCTGCAGTCATCAGTCACTCCCTTATGCAGGAGCTGGGCAATCAAGAGCTGGTTGCAACTTTGATACCATTTTAAGTGCATCAGTTAAGACAGTAAGAATTGAGATCACTCCCTTCCAACCTCAACCCTTCTGTGATCAGGTCTATTCCCTGATGCAAGTGCTTTTTGTCAGTATAAATAAAACCCACCTTTGTTAGTTACATCAGTGTGACCATTTTTGGTTTTTTTCCTTAAATAATTGTATTTAAAATCTGCCAAAATCTTTACATTGATCAGAAATGTTAGGTTTAGAAGCTGGTGACACCCACCTATTTCCTTCTGTCCCCTGGGGCTTTGCTGTATTACCTGTATCAGCTGAATGATACAACTTTATCCATCCTTGCTGACAACTGTCCTGCTTATATTCTCCAGATGATTCGTCTTTATAGTGAGGTTCTGGACAAACTGGACAGAGCAAAAGGGTTTATTCCAAATGAAGAAGAATGACAACCACAACTGCACCAAGGGCAGCAGTGTCTCTTGGAAACCTGCTGCATGAGAGAGGCCATTAGCTCTGTGAAGACATAGGGTCATGGGAACTACAGAGAAGAAACAAGGAGCTCCTTCTTGTTGGCAATTATGTTACGCACTTTTTAGGTAAAGTTAATTGAATAGATGTAATTGTTTTTCTCTAGCAAATAATTTTCATCCTCTGGAGCTGTGTAACAGTTAGAAATAAATACTTTGTCAGGACATGCTGTTGGGTAACAGTTTGGTTTCAATACCTCTACTTTAGTAGTAAGTGGCAATGAGAATAAAAGTTTTCCAAGACCAGGCCTCTCTCCTTTGGATGTCATAGCTGCCTTGCTGCATAAATATTTATCAGTGTTTAGTTTTCAGTCCATTTCAGTATGGACAAGAATTCAGAGCCGTTTGCCTGTTTCACAATTTAGCTGGAATAAAAAAGAGCAGGAACAGTTCAGCTCACAGCAAAAGCTGAAGCTTTGACTCGGTCTTGCTCTTTCCAGACTCCAAACTGAAATACACTAGTCACAGTTCAGCACAAAATCCCCCCAGATCCACATTAAAAACACAGCCTGGTAAATGGCTGGATCCTGCTGGAGCTGGATGGAAGAGAGATCACCCACCTGAACTTCAGTGTGGAAAGTGAGTCTCAGCAGCAGGGTCAGAAGTCTGGAAAAATGCTGTCTGAGGGATATCTCCTGAAGTGCAGCACAGATGTGCTCCATGGCACCTCTTGCTGTCCTGACTGGGGGACAAAAGGTGGTGGCACAACCAGGCAGGAATCACAGCAGGGAGCTGTGTTCACTGAGTGCTTTTCTGCTGAGGCTGCTGCACTAAAGCAGGTACAAAGCGCAGGTCCAAGGAAAGATGGAAAAAAAATATTAAATCCTAAAATTCTCTCACCTTTCACTTTGCTAAATGACAGTCAGGGAGGAATCCATACCTCATGAACCACATCTGTCTTCCATTGAACACTCCTGTTCTCTGTACTTAAAGGTACTAGAAAAAGATACTAGTTGTCTTTACAACTTCTCTCTGGCATCTAAACAGCCCGTCAGCCTGTAAAAAGATGCTCTAGCTTAGCTGGCCTGCCTTTATATCCAACATAGGAACAAGCACACAGCAGCATATTATTTACTCTACATTTAAAGCAAGCTCCCCACAATTCAAGCCATGACCCAAAACATATTGATGGTGTCAAATCATCAAGATCAGAGTCAACCTGCGTTACAACAACCCAACCCAGAGTTTTTCAGAGGCCTAGTTATGGCTGTAAATAAGCCCTCTGCCTCATATTTTTTAATGTTGTTTTAAACAAGTTCTCAGAGACCATCTTATACTAAAAAAGGCAATGTTTAATTTTTTTTAAACCACTGTCAGCACTCAAGTTTTCCATGGAGAGACCATATCAGCACCAAGAAAGCAGATCTGGCACACAATGAAGGACTCTACAAGAAGGTCTCAAAGACAAGAGTTCTTTGCAACTCTGTTTATTAAAAATATATGTCTCCTTGGAAGAAACACTGGTAACCAACATTGTCATGATCGATTCGATACTGTCAGTTATCCCATGGAGTACATCAGCTTTTTCTCCATGTGACTTGGTGAGAGGGAGACAGGCTATTAGGGGGAAAGAAAAAGAAAAGAATATAAAAGAAAAAAGACAGGAACAGTGTGACAAGCATCTTAAAGACTTCTGTTTCACTTACTCCACTTCTTCAGGGACTGACGTTTATAGCAGCTGGAGCAGAACCAGCAGGGCAGGGGCTGGATGCCCAAGTGGAATCCATTCCCAAAGTTTGCTCCTTTAGGGTCGGTCCCCCTGACAGCAGAGTCCTTCCTGCTCCCCACCGCACTCACAGTCACCTCCTCTGCAGTACTGCTCTCTGTCCTGGGAAGCTGCTCAGTCCCTGCAGGGCTCCTTGTGATGCAGGATAGGTGAGGACAGCTGCTTCCCAGACAGCCCATGTACAGCCTTGGGGCATCTCACACTGAAACCCGTGACCTTTGGACACCACATCATGCCTGACACACTGTGGTACCTGTTAACTTTCAGGGAAGAGGACTGGTACCCTGCACAGCCACTTATCCCTATAAAATGGGGAGAGGGGAAAAACGGGCCACGACTTACCTGCTCTGTGCTCGTATGAGCTCCTTTGTGCTGGTGCTTGGCACTGTGCCTGAGGAACAGCATTTGCCAGCTGTTCTGAAGGTGGGAGTGCTCTTCTGCCTGTACTGAGTACCCAGCAGCACAGCTCCTGCTCAAAGGCTGTTCGAGTCCCCCCAGCAGCTCCACACAAGGCTCTGCTCCCAGGATGGAGCCCCATTCAAGCACAGAAGCTGAAGTGTCCTCGACATTTCTCAGCTGGGGCCACCTGTCTCAGCACCAGTGGTTGCCTCACTTGAAAGATTCCAGTGCACAGAGGATGGGGGCAGATCTGCAGCCCCTGCCCCACAGACCTGCCAGCACAGGACACCCAGTTCTGTTTGAGGTGACCTCGAGAGAGGGAGCAGAGCCCAAGTTCAAAAGGACACCTGCCAAAGACAGAACCAGGCCAGCAGCCACACCTTCACCTGCCAAGCCCCACTCCCAGAGCACCAGGTGAAGTCCCTGCTGTGCTGGAAGGGACCACCACCACCTGCACGCAGCAGAGCTGGGAATTTGGCACGAAGCAGGGAAGAGAGGAAGTTGTTCATTTCTGTTACTGATTTGGAAAAGTGTGAGTGTCCATCCAAGGCACAGCTGGGGGCTTTTCCTGCCAGTGGCTAATGCAGCAGGGAACACCAGCACACTGCTGCAAGCCACGCTGGGTCACTTCACCTGCACCCACAGGTACAGGGCCAACCCAATGTCCCAGATTTCCCACAACAACACAGGACAGCAGGCAGGGTTGTTGCTTGTGGCCAGTAGAGTATTTGCTAACTAAACACCACAGACCTAGATTCTATTTACAATAGAGTCAGCTTAAAAAATAAGTTAAAAAACTGGATTTTATACCCATTCAGTTCATTAACAACAAGAGAAAAATGGAGTAACGGAAAAAAAAAAAACAACCAAAGAAAAAAGCCAACACAGCAACACAATGTGGTTTTGGTTTAAAATCAGCTTAAAAAAATAGAACCAAAAGGAAACCTCTCATGCAAACACATAAGGTGATGTGTAAAACAATGTGCAATTTAGTACGTAGTATCATCCATTCTCTTGCTCTGCAGCCTCCTGCTCAGTCTCTTGTCTCCCAGCCACCCTCAGCTCAGCTGCTGCTCCTTGCTGTGTTAACTCTGGACCTCAGGTCCCTCCTGCACAGGCAGCAAACCAGTCTCTGCTCTGCCCCAGACCTGGGGTGCTGGAGGGAGCTGCCCCAAAGCACCTGGTACCATTTCGCTTTCTTCCTGCCCAAGTGGACTCCCTTACCCCCAGTGGTCAGGACAGAGAAACTGAAAGATCCTTGCAATAATACAATACCTTTTAAGAGAGGTCCCTCAGGTTTCCTAGTCCACATACATATATATATATAATATATATATAATATCTCTCTATATATTATATATAAATTACATATACAGATAAATAAAATGCTTTCTGCTGCCTTTCTGTTGCACTGTTCAGAGTTGCAAGACAGTCACACTTGGAAAAATGCCCCTGGAGCTCTGATCCAAGCTCCTGTGCTCAGAGTTTGTTGTTTCACTCGTTTCTTACGTTAGTCCTTAGCTGCCTCCTCCCATCTTGATTCTTGGTTTAGTTAATAATAATAATAATAAAAAACGACCTTGAATGGGTTCTCATCTGTCTCTAATGGAGCAGTGGAAAGGTCCATGCAGGATCAGTGGGAACAGTCACGTGATGAACGAGATGAGTTCATCCCAACAAAAGAAACAGGACTAGAAAACTCAATTTTGCGACGATCTAAAAAAAGGGGGCAGGAATTGTTTTCATATCCCCCCCCATCTTGGGGCAGAGGGCTTGGGTGGGACTTCAGAGATCTTCTGCTCACAGGGAAGCAGGTGGGGGGCATCTTCAGAGTTTCTCTGGAGATGGGATCCAGATGTAGTGCCCGGACTGGTCCTCAATGACCTGTTTGATTTTGCTGTAAATCTCTTCAAGAGAGTCTCCTTGTACGATTGCTGGAAGAGGAGAAAACAAGCAAGACCTTGAGCATCAGGCACTGCTGCACCTTCCCTGACAGGAACTAGGAGAAAGGCCTTCATGCTGCACCGAAGGGGCTGGTGTGGTGCAGCCAACAGCCAGTGACTGACACAGCCTGTGTCAGAGGGGCTGTAACAGGCACACGATGACACAAGAGGGTTAACCCAGCGTGTCCAAGGGGATTAGGGAGCTGATCCCTTGCTGGGAGAGCTCCTCATGCATGTGGAGTGCCAGGTTCTCCACAACGAGCTGCTAATCAGCTTTGCAAACTGTGTCATGCCAGCAGCCAAGGCTTCAGGCTGGCCTGGCACTGCAGCGTCTGACTGAGAGGACCTCAGCAGGATCAGGCACTGTGCAACCAGCACAGACCTTGAGGTGCAGGATTTCTTCATCCCCTCTGGTCAGTTTCCGAGGGCTCCTGGTGTTGGCTGCTTCCTCTGCTGCAGGGTGGGAAGTGCAGCACGGTCAGGCTGGAAAAGCCCAGCTCATGGCTGCTGTGCAGCAGCAACTCCCACCCAAAGACCATGGACAGTCTCGCTGCTCAGTACAGGCAGAACATGAAGCACTTGACTCTGCTTCCCACATGCAAAGAGGAAGATGCACACGGATCGCTCTCCAGGAGCTCTGTGCCCTCAGTACCCTGGCACAGAACTTGCTACAGCAACCATCTCCTTCCACAGCAGGTTTCAGCCAAGACTGTTCCTTCCCCAGGTCAACTTCAAACTCGCCATCCAAGCAGACGATGGCTGGCCCAGGGGTGGGCATAACCATGGAATGTGCTTCCTTTGGGCTCTTCTTGGAAGAGCAACTGGCAGCTCTGACCTGCTGCCCAGGACAGGAGGCCTGGGCAAGGCTTTTACCCTGTTTGTACCTGTACATTCGCTCAGAAATTCCTTTTTGGAAAACGCTCTGCTTGGGATTCTTCCCGGTAGCAGTTAGGTGGGTAGTGCAGGGTTGGCAGAATTATCACTGCTCAGCTTTAGAAGCAACAGTTACTGCACTGGAGAAAAGACCAGTTTCTCTGCCTCTTTGGCTGCCCATGATTCTCCAAAATTAATCACATTACAAACATATTAGTTCCTTAATGCACAAGGATGCCTGTGTCATGAGCAGCTCATCTTTGCAGGCACAAAATGCCAGGCAGCCCCTGAGTGGTTCTTCACCAAAGACTACTCAGGAAGCCAGCCAGAATTCCAATCTTTTTTTGGGAGATGTTTTGTAATAATCTCAGTCTTCACCATTTACGTCACTAATTTCTGATCTTTCTCCCTTAAAATCATTATTCTTGCTTTGAAAATGCTCTCCTTCCCTCCATGAAGTGAGTTCTTATTTCCTGTAGCCTCATAGCACCCTGACTCTCTGCTGTGCTTCCCCTGCCTGGGATTTCTGGGATTTTTTTTTTTTTAAATACTATTAAAGTTGGCTACAAGCTTTCACAAACACAGAAAATCCTGCCTGACAACTTGTCTCTTTCTCTAGAGCTGGTTTACTCTTATCCACTGGATCTTGGAGCAGTCCCTTTGCAGAGCCCTCCTGGCAAAGTGCCATGGATTTTTTTTTCTTTTTTGCTTTGATGAAACTGGACATTTTCCCACGACCCTGCAGTGCTGGCTGAGCTCACAGCTGCCAGCTGGAAAAATCCATCAGATAGAAACCCGCTCAGGACACTCACCTGTAAAATACTCTCCAAACTCTTGCTCAAGTTTCATGGCTTTGTCAAAGACCTTGTTGGCCTGTTCATACGTCTGTCTCCGGTTCATCTCCCTGATGAACATGCACAAAAAAAAAGAGAAACTTTGCTCTTTCTCTTACTAATGAACAGAAGGAAAAATACTACACAGAGCAGGGGTGCCTGGGAAGCCTCTGCACACCAGGAAGGGAAGGACCCTTTCCCACATGCTCTTTGCTGCCTTGGCACTTCATCTCAGCTTCCAACCATCACTGCCACCAAACCCTTGTTTCACCACAGCACAGAAGGGGACTCAAATCCAGACAATCCTCCAAATTTGCAAGACCACTGCAAAAGACCCCCTGCTTTCCCAGAGCCTGTCATCACCCTCCTTGCCTAGGTTCCCTCTTTTTCATACAACACCCAAATAAGCCATTTGACCCCTTCTGGCTTAAGTTTTTCCCAGTCTCTTCCAATCCCAGCCCATCTCTAGCTACCAAATCTCCTCACAAATAATATTCTCTGCTGCTGCTCAGAAGAGCTGTGAGCTTGACTCTTACATCCTGTCCAGCCTGCACTTCCCTAGGCCAAGAGCAGCATCACAAGCAGAAGGCACACAAGAAACATCCTGCTCCCCAGGGCTGTCCTGGCTCAGCCATCATGACCCATCCAGCTGTGACCCACCACTACAGGTTGTCTGTAGCTCTCCTGGTTGCACTCAGAGCCCAGGTAAGCAGGTTACAGCAGGCACATATGGGAGCATTTTTAGATTTTCCATGGAAATCTCCTCTGGGGTGAAAGGCTTTAAGCCAGAGGAACCTTGATGCACCATAGCATTAGCTGTGGAGGCACACCACAGAGGGTGGGACCAGCTCCTCTTAAGGGACAAGTTCAGCACCAGCAGCAACCTCTTCTGCTTTCTAAAAAGCAAAGGCAGCAAACACACAAACCCTGCCAGACCAAAGCTGCCTGCCCTGGAGAGGCACAGAACATGGTGTTTCACTTACATGAGAGCTTCAATGGATTTTGGTTTGATGAAAATGGCAATGGGATAAAGTTGTGCTTGTTGCAACCTCTTGATAGCATTGCCAGACACATCCAGGATGCAGTGTTTCCCCTGGAAAGGAGATGATTTGGATCAGACCCACCCACACAGTCTACTTCGTGCAGAAAACAGCTTGCTCATACAGATGTGCTTACAAAAGAGCGGCCACAGAGATGAAACACCAGTCCTGAGCCACAAGCCAACTCCCAGTGGAGTTGTTCCCACCTGCTTAGGGCAGGACAGCAGGGACTGATCTTCCTCTGAACATGTGAAACAATTTACAAGCCATCAGTACACTCCAGTACTCCTGTGGAGGAAATGCTGCTGCTTTGAGAAGGGCAGCTGGGCATCTCTGCCCTCTGAGCTCCCAAGCATGAGGTTGGTGCCACCAGTGCCAGGCTTTTAAGTGGTGTTTGGATGACAAGTATGACACTGAGGTGGAGTAATGTGGCTGAGAAAAACAACCACATGGCTTGGCAAGACTGGAGGGAGGAGGGGCTTGTGCCACACTTGCTTAATGTGGTTACAGCCCTTTGTTAAGAACATGGGGACAGGAGGGGAACTGCTGAATGCATCCGTGTTCAGGCTGGATGTGTCCTTGGTCCCAGGAATCCCACCAGACACTCACCCTCTCTGCTACTGCCCGCACTGACTGAATGCTGGTCCCATAGAGATTGTCATTGAACTGCCCAGCCTCTATGAACTTGTTGTCCTGGATGTCTTTCTCCATCTGTTCACGGGATACGACAAAGTGATAGTCCTGTCCATCCACCTCGTTGTCACGCCGAGGCCTGGTGGTGTCTGGAGGAGAGCAGGCACCGTGAGCAAACCCGGGGTGACGCACAGCAAACCTCCTGGGAGGGACAAACCCCCTGCCCTGTGCTGCCACCCCCCCACGCTGCAGGCTAGACCCTGCAAGGAGCAGAGCCACTGCTCTCCCCTCCCCGAAGGAAGGGCACCAAGTGCCAGCTGGGACTTACGTGGCACACAGGAACCAAACTTGTGTGGGAATTCAGAGATGAGATCGTCGTTAATCCGGTCCTTGGTCGGCCCCAGGATGATCACCGGCCTCGCGTAGTGAACTGAGAACAAGAGCCACAGCCTGAGGCCCCGTCTGCACCACAGGCAGCTGACCCCACTGCCACCTGTGGCAACAACCTGCACTCTCCCTGCTGGCAGCGGGGCTCCTGCTCTTATGGGCACCCAAAGGTGTCTCCTCCATGCATCTCACAGTCAACACCTCCCTCCCATCGGCACAGCCCTGGGGAAGGTGCTGTGGGTCTTTGGGGTCACATCAGCAAAGCTGCTCCCTCACCCAGGGCTGGAGCCAGGCAAAGATGCCACGGAGCTGGGGGAGTGAGGGAAGCCTGAAGGTCTGATACAGCTTTGGCAAGGAAAGACCACTGAGGCTGGGACTAGTCAGGGTCTGTAGAGATTGAGCGTCAATGGGGAGAGGCTGCTCTGCAGCAGGGACCTGGCCCAAGGCAGGGAGGTATAATCCCACCTTCAGCTGGGAACTACAGCCCAGCTGAATTTTAGCCCAGTATCTCTCCCTTTGTCTTGCAGACCAGGTCACAAGTCTTCTGTTGATTAAAACGGTCTGATCAAGGTCAGGGAAAGCTCCAGGAAACAGCAAGCACACCTGCCACCCCTGCTGCACACAACAAGACAAGAAACTCCCCTTGTGTTCACAGGCATCATGCTGGTATGGCAGGGGAGGTTGCACCAGCCACCCTGGCTGTGCCAGGGACACGGGTGCCCACTCTGGAGCAGACTGTGCAGCTCAGCACTAGGACTTACTTTCATGCCGCGTCACTGGCTCGTATGACAGGATGGTGTCCTCTTGTCCTTCTACAAAAGAACCAGGGAGAGGCAGGTAAGGACTCCCAGCGGCCTTCCAGCTCCTCTGCACCCACAAGGAGCTGGCTCCTGCCCCCTCCCAGCCTCCCACAGCCCTGGGGACACCTCCAGGCTGCCCCTGTCACACTGCCAGCCGACATGGAGTGTGACGGGCACTCAGGTACCAGCCCTCAAGCCACGTTAATTATTATGTCCCAGCTCTGAGTCAAGCCTCCTTTTTCCCTCCCCACTGCTGCAGCCCTTTAGAGAACTCACTGGGGATAAAAGCAGCATTCACTGCAGCTGGACCCCCACAGGCTTAGGCTCCAGGAGCCACCTATGCTGCAGACCAAGCTTCTGGCCATTGCTTGCCACAGCAGGCACTGAGGATGGGGGACTACGATGGACTGGGAACACACCACCCAGACTCAAAGCAGAGCCCTGCAGCCAGGAGAGAGCAGGGAAGCAGGCAGGCTCGCTCCTGCACCCCAGCCCCTGCCC
>NW_009953098.1:679477-682200 GCF_000747805.2 Chaetura pelagica | reverse complement strand
AGGAATGCCACCAGACACTCAGCCTCTCTGCTACTGCCCGCACTGACTGAATGCTGGTCCCATAGAGATTGTCATTGAACTGCCCAGCCTCTATGAACTTGTTGTCCTGGATGTCTTTCTCCATCTGTTCACGGGATACGACAAAGTGATAGTCCTGTCCATCCACCTCGTTGTCACGCCGAGGCCTGGTGGTGTCTGGAGGAGAGCAGGCACCGTGAGCAAACCCGGGGTGACGCACAGCAAACCTCCTGGGAGGGACAAACCCCCTGCCCTGTGCTGCCACCCCCCCATGCTGCAGGCTAGACCCTGCAAGGAGCAGAGCCACTGCTCTCCCCTCCCCGAAGGAAGGGCACCAAGTGCCAGCTGGGACTTACGTGGCACACAGGAACCAAACTTGTGTGGGAATTCAGAGATGAGATCGTCGTTAATCCGGTCCTTGGTCGGCCCCAGGATGATCACCGGCCTCGCGTAGTGAACTGAGAACAAGAGCCACAGCCTGAGGCCCCGTCTGCACCACAGGCAGCTGACCCCACTGCCACCTGTGGCAACAACCTGCACTCTCCCTGCTGGCAGCGGGGCTCCTGCTCTTATGGGCACCCAAAGGTGTCTCCTCCATGCATCTCACAGTCAACACCTCCCTCCCATCGGCACAGCCCTGGGGAAGGTGCTGTGGGTCTTTGGGGTCACATCAGCAAAGCTGCTCCCTCACCCAGGGCTGGAGCCAGGCAAAGATGCCACGGAGCTGGGGGAGTGAGGGAAGCCTGAAGGTCTGATACAGCTTTGGCAAGGAAAGACCACTGAGGCTGGGACTAGTCAGGGTCTGTAGAGATTGAGCGTCAATGGGGAGAGGCTGCTCTGCAGCAGGGACCTGGCCCAAGGCAGGGAGGTATAATCCCACCTTCAGCTGGGAACTACAGCCCAGCTGAATTTTAGCCCAGTATCTCTCCCTTTGTCTTGCAGACCAGGTCACAAGTCTTCTGTTGATTAAAACGGTCTGATCAAGGTCAGGGAAAGCTCCAGGAAACAGCAAGCACACCTGCCACCCCTGCTGCACACAACAAGACAAGAAACTCCCCTTGTGTTCACAGGCATCATGCTGGTATGGCAGGGGAGGTTGCACCAGCCACCCTGGCTGTGCCAGGGACACGGGTGCCCACTCTGGAGCAGACTGTGCAGCTCAGCACTAGGACTTACTTTCATGCCGCGTCACTGGCTCGTATGACAGGATGGTGTCCTCTTGTCCTTCTACAAAAGAACCAGGGAGAGGCAGGTAAGGACTCCCAGCGGCCTTCCAGCTCCTCTGCACCCACAAGGAGCTGGCTCCTGCCCCCTCCCAGCCTCCCACAGCCCTGGGGACACCTCCAGGCTGCCCCTGTCACACTGCCAGCCGACATGGAGTGTGACGGGCACTCAGGTACCAGCCCTCAAGCCACGTTAATTATTATGTCCCAGCTCTGAGTCAAGCCTCCTTTTTCCCTCCCCACTGCTGCAGCCCTTTAGAGAACTCACTGGGGATAAAAGCAGCATTCACTGCAGCTGGACCCCCACAGGCTTAGGCTCCAGGAGCCACCTATGCTGCAGACCAAGCTTCTGGCCATTGCTTGCCACAGCAGGCACTGAGGATGGGGGACTACGATGGACTGGGAACACACCACCCAGACTCAAAGCAGAGCCCTGCAGCCAGGAGAGAGCAGGGAAGCAGGCAGGCTCGCTCCTGCACCCCAGCCCCTGCCTTCCCTGCCCCAAGGAGGGAGCAGGCCACAGCATCTCCGTGTCACTAGCAGGAAGGACCAGCCTCCAAACAGAACCACCAAAGGGACAAGACAAGATGGAGGTGTCAGAAGGTGCACACACATACACACACACACACACACACACACGTATACAGGGGTGGGAGAGCAGACGAGATGAACACTTACTGGAACTGCTCTCGCTGTCACTGGTGTTTGATGTCACGCCCTCTGTAAAGCAATGAGAGAGACCCTCTTCAGAAAGAGAGAGGGCATGGGGGCACCCAGTACTACTGGCCCAGGACAGGGCAGCACTGGCCTCCCGAGAAACCCAAGCCCAAACACCCACTGGCACAAGCCTGCACCAAATGGGCTGGGTGGCATCTCTTGCCCTTTGCTGGGAAACCAAGGTCATCCAGGGGGATGCTTGGCTGCTCGGGGAGAAGGCAAGGATGGGCAGGAATATGCAAGGTGCTGGGCTTCCCAGGCCAAAGGAGGGAAGGTGGA
The DNA here is from genome assembly GCF_000747805.2 of Chaetura pelagica. NCBI lineage: Eukaryota > Metazoa > Chordata > Aves > Apodiformes > Apodidae > Chaetura > Chaetura pelagica. The sequence continues at coordinate 679,963 of NW_009953098.1, read as the reverse complement.
GTGCATGGAGAGGGGGGTGCTGGCAGGGGGAGCAGGTGCAGCATGCAAACAGGGGGAAGGGGAGGGCACAGCTCCATGTCAGCACAGGGACAGGGGAACCTACCTCTGGGGACAGGGCTGGGACTCACAGAGACAAGACAGTGACAGGATGGGACAGAGTTTGGGGCTTTGCTTGCTCAGGCTGATCCCAGTGCTGCGACTGCCTCAAAGAGGCTTGCTGGCTGCTGCCTGCCCCGGGTCTGAACTGGTTGGGGGGGTGCAGAGCTTGGGAGGGGACTCCCAGCCCAGCTAGGACAGCTGAAGGGCTCCCACCATCGTTTTGCAGTTCTGGGTATGTGGTGCTCCAGAGGAAGGTGGCAGCACTTCAAAACACCGTTACCCACCCCACTCAGAAGGGACTTGTCACAGCCATGGTCACCTCCCACCCACACTGGTGGTGGCTGAGTCTCTAAGCATTAAACCAGCAGCCAGCCCAGCTAGGAGCAG
>NW_009953098.1:677928-679465 GCF_000747805.2 Chaetura pelagica | reverse complement strand
CAGCTCACCCTGCGTGCAGCAGGCAGCCCTCAGCTGGGCACATGGCCAACATCCCCAAGCAAACTCCCCCATCCCCTTCTCCCCTCCCACGTGTAGCAGCACCTTCTCAAGCGCAGCAGCCCCGCGGCAGACGCAGCATTCCCTGGCACAGGAACAGCATCCACAGGGCTCCTCCTTCCCTGCACCCAGAGGAGCACAGCTGCCCAGGCCAAGCCCAGCCATTCCCCAGGCACCACTAGGCATGCCAATGACAGAAAGTGAACAATGCGCAGTGAAGTTTGACTTACTCAGGTTCTTTGCTCCATAATAATCGTCACTTAACCCAGGGAAGTCCTGATTTCACAGAGAGCAAGAAGGGGGAGAGGAGGAGAGAAGAAAGCAGGGGAGAGGGCAGTCAGAGGGATGGGGGAGACAGAGCCAGACCAGCATTAGTGACAAGAGTGCAAAACGGCCCAGAGCTGCAACTGCAAGTGAGGTCAAATGTTTTCAGAGCTGACACCATCACTCTGCTGCCAAAGTCTTGCCTTGTGTGGTTGGACCCGCCCCCAAGCTCATCCTCTCTGCCAAAGAGTCCCAACGGCTATCCTGTGTGGATGCAGCCCACAGGGAGGGAGCTAGCTGTGGATTTGGGACACGACCTGCCCCATCCCCAGGCTGCACTGCATGGCTGGCCAAGAGCCCTGCCCCAGTGAGCCCCCAGCTCCAGCACGAAGCTGACTGGAGCCCAGTCTTGTCCAGGCACCGAGATACCTGGACACCAGACTTAACCCTCATCTCAGCACAGAGGCTCACACTAGCTAAGCTCACTGAAGCTGGCACCAGCCTGGCAGGGGCAGCAGAGGGCTGCAGGCAGCCCTCAGAGAAGCCAAGTATCAATCTCCTGCCTCTGCATCATGCCCAGTAGAACCATGGGAGGGGACATCCTTGTTGCACTGGCACCAGGGCACAGACACTGTTCTGCCTTGCTTACTTCACCTTCCCTGAGGTGTGAGGACTGCAGCTCTCTGGGTGCCTGCCAAAGGTATGGATGCAGTTCAGTATCTGGAAGGAGGAGGGACATGGTTTGGCAAGCAGCTCCAGTGCTGCTCAAGTCAGGCTTTGGGGCAACAAGCTGAATGAATGCCCTGTCTTCACTGGGAGTCCTGGGGTGATGCCAGGTGGGAGCTGGGCAATCTACCAACATCTGCAGCCACCTACCAAATACATGACTCAGTTGCAGGTGGGCAGCTCCTCCACCAGCAAAGCCATGGCTCCCCCATGCCAAGGGGGTTTAACCCATGGGAAGGGCTCTCAGACAGGAATACATAGCTACATGTCATTTCTCGGGAAGATGAGGAATGCAGCCTGGAAATCCCCTGCCCCTCAGCCCTGACAGGGACAGGAGAAGCTCTGCAGGAAGTGACCAGCCCCTCGCCTGGAGCAGAACAGCCCTTGGCAGGTGGCAGGAGGGAGCAGAGCCTGCAGCAGAGAGGGGAGAGCATGGGGAGGCAGAGCAGGAGTCAGATGGGTGTAAGGTTGGATGAAAGGATGAAGACAT
>NW_009953098.1:667307-677906 GCF_000747805.2 Chaetura pelagica | reverse complement strand
ACTGTTCCACAGCTGCTCCTTTCATTTCAAGCTCCATTTTCTTCCTTACTGGTGGCCCAACTGTGGAGCACAGACTTGAACACAAGTTCCCAAGGCAGGGAACCTGAGGGTCATGCTCTCCCTCTCTGGCCAGCTGCTACTTACGTTCCTGTCCGCTGCTCTCCTGGACCAGGTTCTCTTTGCTCTTGTAAAATGGAAACTTTCGAGAAAGGCGGAAACTCTTTTTACGTTTCGTTTTGATCGACTGAAGAACATGGAGATGGAAGGGAGGACAGAAAAAACAATGGTGTTTAACACGTGGGAAAAATTAAAATGAAGAGACAACGAGGAGATGTGTCAGGGCAGTTACCCTCAAATGAAATCATGGAGATTACATGAAAACTGTAATGCAGGAAAAAAATTAAGCGTGGAGAAACACATGTGGTAGGGGTGCTGGCAAGATGATGGGGCAATCAGCTCTGCAAGGGTAGCCAGGCAATTCTCCCTTCCTTGTCCAACCACTAAGTGCTCTCCATGGCTGGCATGGGCTGCTACCTTCACCTGCACAAATTGTGTCAGCTCCCACCCACAGGCTGCAGTGGGATAGGCTCTGCTCTCCCACCATTCCAACCAGGGGTCCTTCCCCAGTGCTACTGCACTGTCCTGGGCTCCTCTGCTCATCCCCTGCAGAGTCACAGAGGATTGGTGCCAAGCAGCGCAGGCCTAGGGCAGGTCCAGTCGCGCTGCTCTTTGCTTTGGGATTGCTCCAGCTGCCCCACCCAGAGCTCTGGCTGCTGGGAGTCATCCTGCCCCCATGAGCTATTGGCTCTGGGCATTCCACTGAGCCCCAGCTTGGCACTTACCCTGTTGGACTCAATCATGCCAGTCCTGGCATGGAACTTCACCGTTTTCAACCGTGCTCTCTCCTTCTTTTCCACCCTGATCAGAAGCCAAAAGGAAGAAAGAGCTGCTAGTCCCGTGCATGTGCTTTCCATGCCACCCACTTAGCTCCCCAGGTGGCTCTGTGCACCCGCAGATGGTGGCCCAACTGGTGCAGGGCAGCTTCTTCCCAGAGAGTTACAAAGGTGGAGCCACCGGCCTGGCACCTAGACCAAGGCCAGCATCTGCAAGAGCAGGAGAGAGGACAAACCAACCTTCCCCAAAGGGGTGGGATGGACAACAGAAATAGGGGTGGCTCTGCAGACCCGATGGCAGTGGCAGCCAGCTTCTCTGCTCCCTGTGACTTCCCATCTCATGGGACCTGGCTCACAGAGCTTGTAAGGTTGTCAGAGGACATGAGAAGCAGCTTGCAGTCACTACTGTGACTGTTATCACTTGGAGCCCCGGACTGGCTAACACCAGCTCTCCACCCCACAGGGACCACAGAGGGGGGGCTGAGCCCCTCCTCACCTGGAGTCTCACCCAGCTTTAAAGAACATCTCCCTGGGCAGACCTGCACACAGCCCCAGCTTGCAACCAGGGTGCCCTTCACACTGCACAGCCACAGAGGGGCAGGTGGGCTAGAACCAGAAGGATATCACACCCTGGGCAGACCCCTGAGGGCTGCAGGGCCTGCAGCGGCTGGGGAACTCTGGGAGGCACCAACCATGGCAGATCCTGCAGATGGACACTCACCTTTTCTTGCTGGGGATGACCCCGATCTGCTCACTCTCGCCATGAGGAGTGACCAGTCTGGCTTGCCACCACTCATCATCCGAGGCGTTGATGACGTGCAGGATGTCCCCATAAGAGAAGCTGAGCCCCTGGCTGGGCAGGCAACTGTCCCGGGTCCGGTCATAGTCAAACAGGGCTCTGCAGAGGAGCAGGGAGAGGAGCAGTGACTTCCCTGATCACATCCAGGCAATGATGGCAGCAGCATTGCCACCTTCACATCCTACAGGATTTAAATGCAGATTTTTGGGAAGCCTTCTACTGAGGCAAGACATGCACACCCCACCACTGGTGACCTCAGCAGAAGCTCTGCAGAGCTTCACAGGAGTGCTGGACACAAACAACTGCCTCTTGACCTGAGCTGCCAGAGGCACATGGACCACAGATGACTGAGGGTGGCTTTGGTCAGTGAGCAGACCAAGCTTAGGCAGCCTCAAGAAAGCAGCAGTGTGCAGGAGGGCAGCAGGGAGCTGGAGTGTGGGGCTGCTCCCCAGCACAGGGCTGAGGAGGAGGGCAGGGAATGTCAGCCCCCCGGTGGGCTGAGGCACAAGCAGAGACCACAGGGTGCTCTGAGCCTTCACTTGGATTAGCCACAGGGGTATGTTAGTACAGAGCCTGTGAATTAGGAATGTATCTGAGGGTGTGTGTGTATATATATATATCTGCTTCCTGAACTGATCCTTTTCAGACTCCTCAATACTTCCCCTGAGAACAACTTAGTTTAAAATTATCTTCATTATTAAACTAACCAGATACAGAAAATACTTTATTCTTTTTTTTTTTTTTAAACAAACCAGAGCAGCAACAAGGACCCTCCTGCTCACTATCACACCCAGCACTGTAGTCTGTACCCACAAGCTGCACTTGGAAGCTTCACGTGCAACTCATTCTGCTAATGTCAGATCTCAAACTGTGTCCTCTGTGATACATTCACTTTGCAAAAAAAAAAAACAATAACCAAAAAAAACAACCAAACCAAGGGACCAACCAGTAAAAGCATCACTGCTGGCAGCAAAATCCCTGGGTTTGCTCCTGGGACATCAGCCCTGCTCACCCCCCAGCCCAACATGAGCACAGGCACTGCAAACACTGGCTGGCTGGTGGTTTAATCCTGGCACTAAAGAGCCTTCCTCAACCAAGAGAAACACCCTCTGCCCTGCTAATTACCAGCTTCCACTGCAAGGAATCCCAAGGAGGTCTGAAAGCACACAATGCAAATGGAAGGGCTGAGGGACCAAGCAGCAGGTCCTTAAGCAGCCCTACACATCCAGGTACATGCAGCAGCCACCAGGTCACTCACTCCCCCTTTCCCACCTTTCTCAGGGCTGAGGCAGCTCTCTTTCGTTCCCTCTGCACCCAACACTGCAGCCAAAAGCAAAGCAGCACAGCATGCTTTGGCTGGAGGCAATCAACCCTTGCAGGCACCTCCTGGCCAAAAGATAAGACTGTGCATGGCCAGCAGGTCCCTGCAAGGCCAACACTGTTGGAAGCAAAACACAAGCCAAGGCCTCAGGAACTGGTCAGGCCGGTTCCTGAACTGAGGAAGCTTGTACCCTGCCCTGCAGAGCAGTGCTGGCCCCGCGGCTCCCTGCCTGCCCCTGCAGCAGCCACTGGCATCCCAGGGCAGGCACACCAAGATTTATGCAAGGGCAGGACACCTGGAAAGCCAAGATACAAGGTATGTCCTTCCTCAAGGTGTGATGCTCCTGGAGATCAGTCCCTGGCCAGGTTGACACCCAGGACCCACTAGCTGGGTGCTCAGGGTGCAGGGGCCAGATGGCAGCGTGGCTGCTCCACTCCGCCCCTGGGCCAGCTCATGGCACACAGGACGAGCAGCCAGGAGAACAGATGGTTTGGCTGGAGGGCAGGAAAGCAGTGCCAGGGACTGGGCATCGCCTCCTCCTGGTGCCCAGGCACAATGCTTGCCTGATCCCCATCCCTGCCCAGCCCCAGTGGACTTTGCCCCGTGGCAGTGCAGGCCAGCAGTGTGCAAACCTGCCTGTGCTGTGCAGCTCCCAACACACAGTGAGCACCAGCACCCCCAGATCAGCTCCAACAGGCACCCAGGTGCCCAACTCCAGCCCCACTGACAGCACGTGGGCTGCTGCAATGCAGCCTCACAGACCTGACTCAAGCAGTTGGGTAGCAAGTCCTGTAATTGATGTCCTGTCCACAGCACAGCAGCTCAGCTGGTTTCGGGTAAACTGTGCTTGAAACTACTCCACCCAGAAGGGCTGGGACAGCCTGGGCACCCAGCAGCTCTTGCGAGAACATGTGAGGGGTGTGGGGCTGCCAGAGCTGGGGAAGGTCAGGAAGGCCCATGCTGGGGAAGAGCTCTCCCCTGGGGTCACCCTCTCAGCAAGGTGCTGCCCAGCACCCACCTGAAGCCACCTGGGTGCGTATAAGGGGACACAGCACTGCAGAGGCCACCAAAGCCACACTGACGGATGCATCAAGAGATTCAAGATGCTACAACCAGCCCGGAGGCAGCAAGGAGCATGCTGGTTGCAAGCACGACCCAATACATGCAGTACCTATCCAGGCAGGAAACAGAAGACCCAGAGTCTCAACTAAAGCTGACCCAGCCTAACCCCTCCTCCACCCACAAGGGTGCCCATTGGACAGCAGGGGAGCAAGGGCAGGGCCAGCAAGAAAATGTTTATTCAACATGGTGCCAAGCTTATAGACCATCCCCAGCATGGAGCCCTGAGATGCTCTGTCAAGGAAGATACCTGCACAGCCTCACAGAAAGGCATGAATTGCAGGAACCCAGAGCTGCAGCTCTCCCCTTCTGTCAGGCTGGGCTTGCACCAGGTCCAGCAACAGCCTGAAGCCCCTCTGCATAGAGCAACAACGCAGCCAGAGATGCAGGTTGAGGCTGATGCAGACTGGGCCCCTGCCACCCTTCCCATGGGGAAGGAGAAACATCCCTTGCTCCTGCCAGCTCCCACCTGCAACCAGCTGTGCAGGGCAGGGATTTACACAATTGTTTTAATTCCAAAGTTAAAATTACTTACAAGTGTCACCCTACTTGTGCTGTGGAAGGCCGGAGGTGGCAGGAAGCAGGCAGTAAGCAGGGGCTGTCCTGTCAGTGCAGGACTTGTGGCAGTTAGAGCTGCATGGCTGCTTGACCCCAGCCTGTCCCATGCCTGGCTCGGGACCAAAAGCGCATCCAGGGCTCAGAGCAATAATCTTCCTAAGAGCTCATCTCCCTCCAGAAAGATCCTGCCACAGCAATGGCAGGAGGAGATGGGAAGAAGCCTGTTAGCAGGGAGTAGTTTGAGGAGAGTGCCCCGAACACTGCCCTGAGCTGTCTAGAGCAGAAGTGGTGCAGAATTCCTGGCATTTCCTCATTTCCCATTTCTCAGTGGGTTGGCCAGGCCAGTAGCTGCCCAGGGCTCTGTAGAAACACCAGTGCTTTCCAAAGTGGAGCAGCCCTCAGAGGAGGCACTTGAGTGCAAAGCACCCAGAACTGGTGAAGGAGAGCAGTAGCACTGCTCTTCCTCCTGCACCCTCTGGGCTTTATGATGCCCCCCCCATCACACTCACTTCCCTGGCCTCCCAAACACCCATCTGCAGAGATGCTGCGTGGCCCATGGTCCCAGTTTGCACTGGGGGGGACATATCCACCCCACCCAACTGCTGCTGTTTATGATGCGGGGGCAGGCAAGGGGGCAGGCAAGGGGGCAGGGCCTTACCGGACATAGAGAGATCTCTTCTCGCTTGTCCGGAGGGAGCCGGAGCCAGAGCTCATGCTGCTGTTCATCATCTGCTCTCTCAGGTCGTGGATCTTTGACTCGAAGCGGCTGTACTCTGTGGGGAAAGGGTTGATCAGTGCAGGCAGGAGTTGCCCCTGAGCCACAGACCCATGCTGAGAGAGGCAGTATTCATGGGGCACCTTCCCCACGAGCCTGTTCATCCCTGCATGAGACAGGATGAAGCCAAGAGGCTCCAGCACCCTGCGGGAGTCCAGACAGAGCATCAGGAGCACAAAGGGCACTGGCTGCTCCCAAATCCACCCCAAACACCGCCCCCCCCAAAAGACAGCATGGGCAAGGGCTGCCAAAACCTCCACCACTGCTGAGCTGCAGCTCAGCAAGGGAATGGGTGGGCAAGGCTCAGCACATTGCTGATCTACAGATCAGTTCAACACAGGCAGAGAGAGAGAGCCCCTCCAGCAGATTGTCACCTGCTGGCTGGAACAGCAAGGCACGCCTGCAGCCATTGGAAGGTCCCACCCACTGCTCTGCCGGCAGCATGGGGAAGTAAAAGGCAAAGCACAGCCCCCTCCCAGGGAAAGGGAGCAAGGAGAAGGAATTCACCTTTTGCTCCTATATCCCAAGGGCAGAGACCCGCAGGAGGTGCCGGGTCCCGGACCCAGCAAAAGCTGCCACCACCACCTCCCCAGCAGGCAGGAGCAGCCGCCACCCTGTCTCCTGCTGCCGCGCCAGCCCGACCTTCAGCCGGGTGTAAAGGTCAGGCCGGCAAGCAGAGGGTGGAGGCTCGGCCCTGCTTACCCAGGGCTGCCGGGGAACGTTTGCGGGAGCTGAGCCACTACGGCGTCGTGACATTAGGGAAGCTGCTGGCACTGCCACAGCCCACCCTGGCAGTTCTCACCCCAATACCTTGATTTTGTTCCCTGGGCACACTCTACAGTTACATCTCCATGCCCCAGCAAGAGGGAACCACTCTCATATCTGCTGTAAAACTTGCCTAGAAAACCTTCTCCACAACCCCGTGTTTTAGATGTGTTTTTTTTTGTGAACCAGAGCAGCTCAGCAGCAGAGGCTAGCACTCGGTGCAGAGCAAAGGATTGTGCAGGCTGCTGGCTGGCCTGCAGAGCTGGCCTGCACTGGGGCAGAACAACTCACTGCTAAGAAATGCACTGTGGGCTGCGCTGGAGAGCCAGCCCCTCGTTGTGAAAGGGGAAAACCTCAGTGCAGACACACACGGGCTTATGCAGCTGCAGCTTAGCATTTCCTGACTATCCAGCCCTTCACTCTGCGGCTGAACCCACCCAAGCATCTCCCTCCTGCACTCAGCTGCTAATGACGTCTTTTTACTTAAAAGACTGAAACAAAAAAATAAAGCAGATACACAAAAACTGCCAAGCAGCACACAGAAGCACCACATTAAGGATGTTTCCCTGCCACAGGACATCAAGAGATACTACACGCTGGGCAGGGTCAGCTGCTTAATGCAGAGGTCACCAGCTTCCTAGTGACCCCAGCTGCCCCCTGCCAAGGGGACCCACTGCCCCTGCCTGACTTCCTGCTAGCACAGGGAACGAATTAGGCAGCCAGGCATGGGCAAGGTGTCATTATTTTGTAAGAAAACTGAATTCTGTCACCAAAGCGGCACTTTTCCACTCGCCAACCTGCACTGGGGTTTTAAAGAGCTCCTAGCAGAGCGAGATGAGCTTCATCCTACTCTGCATCTCCTGCCCCACACCAGGGTGGGCTCATTCTGCCCCAGGAAGCCTGTGAGCTCTTACACTCCATAGGAGCAGCCGTCAGAAGTGGATACAGCTGCTTCATAAATTCTCTTTGGTACGGAAGCGCTATTTCCCTTGAAAGGGTACTGAGGTGGTGCTACAACCCCTGTCCCCAGTCAAGTTGTCCAAAACCCTTCCAGGAACTCAGACTCTCAGTGCACTCCGCAGCCAGGGAGCTGCTGCTCCCGGCCATGTGGGCTTGCATGCCTTCCCTAACACCCTTCTCCACAAGAAGCCTGCTGCGGAGGACACACCACCCAGGATCAGCCTGGCAGCAAAGGGCAAAAGCAGGTTTAGGTGCCACTGACATCAGGGCAGAGGTGTTAGGAGGGCAATCTTTGGGTGCCACTGCCCTACCACCAACCATGTCCCTTGCATGCAACCCAAAGACAGGGCTCTCAAACACCCCAGCCTTGGTCAGGGCACTCCATTCAAAGGGACTTTCCAAATTTTGTTGGAATGGTCGTGCTGCTTGGAGGAACTGACAAAAGTCATGCCTGCATGACGAGAATCACAAGCCAGGCTGGATGCAGCAAACTGAAGAAGAACAGAGGCACTGCTCTGGCTTTATTCCCCAAAGAGCAAACACAGTCCCCATCCTATGAAGGGCCTCCCAAGGAGCCACCAACTTGTGCTCACTCTAACAGCAGGAAGGCATAGGGCAGAGGAGGAGCCAGCCCCAAAAACAAACCTGCCACTTCCTTCCCAGTGCAGGGGAGGCAAGATTATCCCAGGAACAAACATGGGATGCTCCCAGCTGCCACCAATCCCCCGTATCTGCACACTCTAGCAGCCTCCAAGACAATTCCCAGCTGGTAACTCCAAGCAAGCAGCACTCCTGCCTTTGCTCCCTGGCTCACAACCACCTTGCTTCCACACCCTGGAAGGAGATCTCTGTGCACAGCCAAGTTTCCTGGGAAGCTTGCTCATGGCGTGGCAGGGAGGTGAGCCCCACCTGCCCAGCATTCCTATGGGACTCAGGTGCCGGACACACTTATCAAGGCTGAAAAATATGCAACAGGTGATTCGGCACCTCTTGCCTCAAGTGGCTCCATGCCATGCACCAGGAGGGGCAGGACATTTGCTATTCCCACTCAGCAACTCAATAAAAACACTGCTCCACCCTCCTGCTGCTCCTCCTGTCCCAGAGCACAGGTACCCCTGGACCTGATCCTGCACCACGGGGTGAGCTCAGTGCTGGGAGCAGGATACAGCCTCAGTGTGCCCAGGCTGCAGACCAGTAAGATCAGGCAGGGATCGTCTGCCTGCACTGGGGATCCCCAGCACCAGCACACACTGGTGGGGTGCAGCTGCAAATATATCCAGTGGAGTCCAACGAGATGGTGGGTCTGAAGGCAATTTCTGGGCACCAGGAGACAGTGCAAGGGGAAGAGGTGCTGGCAGAGGGGAGCTGCAGGGGAAAGCAACCCTTGAGCATACATAAAGCCTCAGGTGCATGCCCTGCTCTCCCCAGCATGCAAACTTCCCTGCTCAGGGCCAGGCCAGCTCCACCAAGCTATCAGCAGAGACCAGGGATGCTTGGTCACAGGCTCCAACCCAGCCACCTGCAAAAACTACCCCCAGCTTCCCCTCCGGCCTGACATTTTACTGCCCTGACCCCACACACCTTCCAGCTGTGGGGTTAAAGTACAGACACCTCCCTGCAAAGGCACACATGCTGCAGGTCCAGGTGAGTGGAGGAGAACATGACCACTGGGAAAGCTTGGAGGGTTTTAGGAGTCACCACACAGCCCTGGCACTTCCCTTTGAACGGCCAGCTCAGAGAAATTATGTCATGTCAGCTTTTCTATTTCAGGTGAGGAATATCAAGGCTTTGTTGTGTGGGGTGTGAGGAGTGGGAATTGCCAAACCCAAGTGCTGGTGACAGCAGCAGGCAAAGGTCAGGGAGAAGATGTGCTCAAAGGGAAGTAACTTCAGAAAACATCTCAGAGGCACCATCACAGGGAGCAGCCTCCTCCTCCTTGACAGCATACAGCAGTGATCAGAGGCAGTGTGCCAGGCACAGGTACTCAAAAGAAAGGCCAGACAGCAGCTCTTCCTCCTGTCCTTCCCTGGTTGCTTTTGCTTCTTTCCACTCCTAGTGCCTGACAGGACCCCACAGAGAGGGCACCTCATCCCTCAAGACTGGCTCAAGTAGCCTTTCTGCTCCCTCAGAGCTCCAGTAAGGTCAGATGCAGAGCACATGTGCACTCATCCAACACCCCGTGGGCAAGCCTTACTCATGCTCATGTATAAAAGACAGGTACCATCCTCCATTTCCACTAGCTGGGAGAAACTTCTCAAAGCCCCTCTGCACCAGCATTTCCACCTTTAGGCATCCCACAATCCAGCTCTCCTGCTCTTTCCACAGCCACGATGCACACAGAAAAGGCAAACATAGGGGAGTACACATCACCTCAAGGGAACTCAGCCTTACCCACACCTGAGGTTTATGCCAGGGAGACCTTTCTCCTTGGCTCCCAGGTCTTGAAGCCTCTGGAGCTCTGAGGTCAACTCCCAAAATACAACAATCTGTCCTTTAAAGCAGAAGTGCTGCCTCCCAGCATGGCTGCAGCCTGTGTGCTGGCTGCCAGTAGCCATCACGGACCCAGAAAACCACCAGCTACAAAGCACTGACATGTCAACCTTGGTCTAAAGGGTTTTCAAAACGTTTTGTCCCGTTTGACATTTAAGAACCACTCTTGGTTGGTGTCTTTGCCAAATGTGAAGTGGCAAAGGGAGCCAGAAATACAAGAACATTAAGTGCTTCCTGGAAAGAAAGAAAGAAAAAAAAAAAAAAAAAAAAAAAAAAGCCAAAACAAACAAACCCCACACCCACAGCACACCCCTTGAGCAGCACTGACAGCTCAGCACCCCAATGGCCTCTGCCACGGAAAAGAAGATGAAGAGCAGGGACAGAGACCCTTAGGGCACTGCCCAGCAATTCCACCAAGGAGGCACAAGGGAAAGGTCAGGCAAGGGGTGGCACAATGGCCTCAGTGGAGAGGACCAGAGCTGCTGGGGGAGAAAACCAGCGAGGCACGGGAAAGACACCATCACCAGGGGATGGGAACTGCTGCATCCCAGCACAGTGACACTCGGGACATGGAAAATCATGGCAGCAGCCCTGCGAGCAGCTCCCGGCCCCTCACCCACCCTCCCCAGCACTCACCCTCCCAGCCCACAGGTGAGGCTTCAGCCCCACCAGCCTGGGGAGGGTTTCAGAAGGCAGGGACCAGCTCTCCCCCTGCAGCGACCAGCCCCTGGCTGCCCCACACAGGGCCCTGCCATCCCACGCGGGACCACCAGCCCTACACACACCTTTGCCGAGAGCCCCGAAGACCAGCACTAACGCAGGCAGCCGGCTGGGGCGGTGCAGCGGGCGGGATGTTGGAGCGGAGGACGGGCCCACACCCCGCACCGGTGACCCGGTTCCAGCCCCCCGAAGCCCACCC
>NW_009953098.1:665514-666712 GCF_000747805.2 Chaetura pelagica | reverse complement strand
CAGAGCGGCTCAGTTGGACTGGACCGGACCGGACCGAGGCGGTCTGCCCTCTGCCCTAGGCACCGCGGCCTCTGCACCGGTACTACACACAGTCCCCACACTCTCAGCTTCTCATCACCCAGCCCCTGTACCCTCAGTATCATCTCTAGCCCTGGTATCCCGGGCACGTGTTCCCCCGGCCCCCCCTGCACCGCAGGGCAGGTCCCAGGAAGGTGCTGCTCCGGTTCTACACACCCAGGGGCCACATCCATGCCAGCACTGGGGATGGACCCTGCCGAACCGTGTCCTCAGGTGTCCTGCGGGTGCCCTCCCCGGGCTGGGGGGGCGATGGGGGGGGCGGCGGGCAGCCCCCCCGACTCACCGACAGGATGCGGTCTCCCCTCCGCAGCTCCCCGCTGAGGTCAGCAGGGCCTCCAGCCAGGATGAAGGACACAAAGATCCCCTCACCATCTTCTCCCCCGACGATGTTGAAGCCCAGGCCAGTGGAACCTTTGTGAAGGATGATTTTCCGGGGCTCCCTGGAAAGGACAGACATGGGACAAGAGAGACACCAGGGTGAGGAGCAGCAGAGCTGGTGACAGGGTCAGCTGTGCCTGGGCTTGCCTGGACTCCAGCACGGCTGGAGTCACTCTGTGTGCGACCTGGCGTGACTCAAGCCCTTGGCACAGAGGAGGCTGATAAACCAGGAGAGGTGTGGGCAGTTGCACAAGTGACATGAGACAGAGCACAGATGAAGACACGGCATCCACCAGGAAATCACACACAGAAACATCACACTGAGAGGCAGCACCAGATGCCATGAACCTGGGCACTGAGGACAGTGCAGCCATGGCAGGAGGGGGATCAAGCCCCTCCACAGCCCTGCAGGACAGCATGAGTGCCTGCAGCCTCACACACCCCCATGCCACAGTCCCTGCACAGCTCAACAGAAGTCCTAAATTTTTTGATGATGACTTAATTCTTCACAGCTCAAACAATAGATAGGCAAAGGCAGAAAGACTGTCTAGCCTCACAAAAATCCCACATCCATTTTTGTCTGCGAAAAAAACCCCAAGTCTGATGGGAACAATGGCAGCCCCCAGCTCAAGTGCTGGATTAAAATATGAAGGAATAAATGGTGCCAGACAATTAGCACCGGCTGGTGATGATCATCAGCTAACACAGCCCTGGGGACCATCAGCACATCTGTGGTCACTGG
>NW_009953098.1:663507-665479 GCF_000747805.2 Chaetura pelagica | reverse complement strand
CAGCAGCCCAATCAACTCTGCGTCTGCTGGGAAACAGAAGGAGCTCCAGAACACGGCAGGTTTGGGTTTTCCTGCTGCCCAGGCAGAGTGAAGGAACCACCACTCCAGCTCAGCCCGGTGGGAAGCACCCTCAGCACCCAGGGGGACCAAACAGTTTGGCAAAAGGTAGAGAGACATTACAGGAACCAAAGAGAGGATATGAAGCCCCAGACAGGTACATCTCATGTCTCACTCATAACATGCCCTCTCTGCTTCAATCCTCATGCTGGGAGGCATGGATCCTGCAGGCAGATCCCATGCTGGACATTGCAGCATTAACACTGAGACCTCAGCACAGAGGGACTGCAGGGATCCTGTGGGGCTGTGCTGCGTCTGTGTTGCAGTGGTGGAACTCAATGGAAGACAGATGCTCTGGTCCCTGACCTCAGGTACTGCAGGACATGAGGGTCATTGGAGCCATATCCATGTCTTCAGCAGAGCTTATGCCCATGGGAGGAGACAAGAATCCAGCCCAGGACCTTTATTTCTCCTAGGGAATGGCTAGCAGGAGCCTCTTGGGAAACAGCTGCTTTCTCAGGAGAGTTGCTGCCTTTGTCCACACCAGCAAGATGCATTTGGACCACACTGGTTCCAGTGCACAATCTTGGTGATTCGTGAGCAAACAGACCAGCAGCAACGAATCTGTCCCGGGGGTTGGTGCGCGTGAGGCTTTCAGTGCTGTGAGGGGTGTGTAAGGGGTGCTGAGCCCACTGCAGGCTGTGATGGTGGGGAGCAGGGGGCCGTGGCTGGGGAAAGTGGCCCAGCCTGTGTGCAGCAGGGCCCTCCACAAGGCAGCACCATCCTCTAGCGGCCACCGGCCTGTGCTGCACCAGGGCCACTGCCAAGCCACCCCTGAGCCACTGCTGAGCCATTGCCATGCCACTGGGCCATGTCCAGCCCAGGCTGGGCTGCTCTCTCTGCCCTCTGGCCCACAAATAAGGACGTCAGCACGTGTAGGAAGGGGCACCCTGCTGGGATTGGGATCCCTGCTGAGACACAGATGGTGCGTTTCCCGAGCACTGGGACTCAGTCCCTTCTGTGGTGCGATGTAATGGCAGAGGGCACTGCTCCTGCACGTGGCATCACCCCCCAGTGCCCTGAGAGCACCGGCCTTGCTACACTCAGCAAAGACACAGTGCTGGGAACAGGCTGTGGAACCAGCATTGTTGGTGCTGAGACCAGACATGGGATGAGGCAAGGGTGGAGGCCAATGGTGCACAGGTCACAGTGCACAGGGGCACCAGGCTGTGGTCCAGCACCAAGAAATGCCCATGATGAAGGAGCAGCCACTCCCTGGGAGGACAGCAGACCTGACACCAGATGGCAAGTCAGCATCTCCTGCTCTGGCATCTGCCAGCACCCCACAGAACAGGACAATCCAGACAAGGCTACAGCATCTGCCACTGAAAACACAACCCCAAAAACAGCCTCCAACCTTTCTCCTAATGACAGAGCCTTCCCTAAGCCTAGCCTGAGTCCTATAGCCTTGGCCCTGGGGATACTGAATCCACAGCAGGGTCAGCACTGGCCCCAAGGCCATTGCAAGCAGAAGGAAAGCTGTGAGCCCAAGCAAACAGAGCAGAACCAGCCAGGTCTCACTCTCTAAGCACGAAACACTGGAGAAATTTTACACCATGTCTAGGCTCAGAGCAACATCTCTTTTGTGCTCCTCTTTTATTTCCTGGGGTCAGGAAACAAACCTGTTGTGCAGCATAAATGTGCACATTTTGTGTTCCAGGTATTGTAAAACAAGTAGGAGAATGAAAATGAAATGCAGATGTACAGTAAGGCTTAGGGAGGAGTAGGATGGGGAATGGGGAAGGGGGGCATGCAGTGAGCCAGGGAATGACACAGCAGGGCTGCTCATAAGGAGGGTGAGCACAGAGCTCTTTGTGGGGGCTCCAAGCTTTGTACCATGCACCCACAAAAGGGC
>NW_009953098.1:651818-663449 GCF_000747805.2 Chaetura pelagica | reverse complement strand
GGACTAGGGATGCTCATGCCCAGTACTCACCTGGTGAAGTCCTCATCCCCTATCATGTGCCGAGGGATGGGCGAGTACCGGGATGGAGTCACCTGGGGAGGGACTGGGTAGGCAGGCTTGCTCTCGATGCTGCCAAGGTAGCCCAGATTGGAGTTATGGCTTATATGGTTGTCAGCCAAGGCTGAGAAGGCTGCAGGGGAGGAGAAGGACATCAGGAACAGAAATCCATCTGCAACGCGGACATGGAGACCAGCCCAGCATTGCCTGCCACCCGAGCAGGCTCTGTGCCCCCAGCCCTGCAGTACCCGGGCCGCCGTGCCGGCAGCCAGCGCCATACGTACTGCTGGCGTAGTCGGGGGGCGCGTACATGTCGTTGAGGTGGATGTTGCCAGGCTTGGCCACTTTCAGGTACACCATGTCAGAAGTGTTCTTCAGGGCAGCCACAGCCTCCTCGTGCCGCACGTCCTGCAGGTTCGTGTTATTCACCTGCCAGAGGGAAGGGGCTGGTAGATGCAGCCACAGATGGGAGGGCAGGGGCTGATGCAGCCCTGTGGGAGCAGAGTGGTTTCCCATAGGGAAGATGCCACAGGAGCTTCAATGACAGGGTCCCATCTTCATGCATTTGGCCCTCCTGCCTGCAACTAGTTCTGCACCTATTCCTCCCACGGCACTGTCCCAGTGGGGTTCCCAGGGAAGGTGGCATGGGGCTGCTGGCAGGAGGGGTGCTGGGTGCAGGATCAGCATCACAGCTCAGTGGAGACTGCCAAGCTTCACCTGGTGTCCAGCTTACCGCGAGCAGCCGGTCCCCAATCTGCAGGCGCCCGTCCTTCTGGGCAGCACCTCCCTCGATGATCTTGGTGATGTAGATGCTGTTATCCCCAGGGATGTGCTGGTTCCCGATGCCCCCGGCGATGCTGAACCCCAGGCCTGAGGGGGAGTGAGAAGGCACGTGAGGGATGAGGGACAGATGGACAGAGCCCTGGGATGGCACCACACCCCCTCTGCCTCACTGGACTTCCCACCCTGCCCTAACCATGGCAAGCAATGAGCCACCCTGCTGCTGCACAGGTACAACCCAGCCACTGTGCACTGTGCCATGGGGCTGTCCCATACCCTGTGCCCCATAGGATGCCACACTGCTGGACCACCCTGTGGCATCCTCCACCACGGTGCTGCCACCTCGCATCCCACAACCCCTGTGATGCCGTCTCGCCACCCCATGGCACCCTACACCAGGGGGCCACCCCAAACCGTTTCACGGGGCAGCAGGGCACCCCGGTCCTGAGAGCACAGTGGGGGGATTCACCTTTGGGGCCCTTCATGAGGTTGACCTCCATGATGGTCTCTGGTGGGGGCTGCCGGCGGCGCACCACGAGCCGCACCACGGGCCCCGCTTCCTTCAGGGCCTCCACGGCTTTGCTGTGCACCACCTCAGAGACGTCCACGTCGTTCACCCGCAGCACGCAGTCGTTCACCCTGCAGGCACAGGGTGGCCCTGAGCTTCCCTGGGGAACTGCCAGCCTGTGCCACCCTCCTCCAGCCAAGGAAACCCTTTTGTGAAGGAGAGTTGCTCAAGCTGGCTAGATGCTGCCCTGCTGGGGTGAGAGTAGGGTCCATCTGGAAGGGAGAGGCAGTGGGACTGGTCCCCACAGTGTGACCCCGGTGGAGATGGGAGATGAGGGGAAAGGGGATGGCTGCAGACAGGAGGCTGCTGGCAGGGGACAGTGGGCATCCCAGTACTGGGGGGACCTGGCTATGGGGAAGGGACCAGGAGCTGCGCAGAAGGTCCCTGGGGAGATCCCGGGTGACACCCTGATGGGGCTGCACCCCTGGCCATATCCACTCACCCTAGACGGCCGTCCATGGCTGCTGCTCCCCCGGGGATGATTTTGGTGATGAAGATACCTGGGTCATCTGGAATGTGGGGGTTGTCAATTCCTCCTGCTATGCTGAAGCCGAGGCCAGAGTTACCCTGCAGGAAATCAAACACCGCGTCTTTCCCCTGCAGGCAAGCGCCTGCTGCTGCCGTCCCGAAATGGTTCCCTCTGAGCTGCGGCTGCCTGGGCTCTTACAGCATCTGTTGCACTCCAGGGTGCCCAGCTCAGAGGGCAGAGGGATGCGTGGCCGGAGGGGAGGCCGGTGCTCATCAGCCGAGGCGTTCGGTGCAGCAGAGTAGAGCACCCAACAGATGGAGCGGGAGAGTGGGAGCCGCCGAGGACCTCCGCCACCGCATCTCTGCCGAGAGACTCTGAGGCAGGCAGTGAGCTGGGGGAAGAGGGGGTGGTCCTTGGCGGAGAAAACCTCCCCTTGCTGGCTGTTCCTTAGGAGGAGACACTGATGCTGCAGCCCTCATGGAGCAGTGGGGCTTGTGCCAGTCATCAGCATCCCACCCTGGCCGTCCTACACCCTGGGAAGCAGCTTTGGCACAGGCCAACACTGGGACCAGTAGAGCTGATGACACAATTTGCAGGATTGGGTGGAGGGGGCTGCCAGGATGAAGTGGGGTCTCCAGTCCTGCCTCCTCTCCATCTCAGTCATGTTTGGACTCTCACTTGAGCTTTGTCGGGGGAATGCAGCAGCTGTGCTGCCTCTCCAGCCCTACAGTATCCCAGGACAAGA
Organism: Chaetura pelagica; assembly: GCF_000747805.2. Classification (NCBI taxonomy): domain Eukaryota; kingdom Metazoa; phylum Chordata; class Aves; order Apodiformes; family Apodidae; genus Chaetura; species Chaetura pelagica. Next base: position 660,830 of record NW_009953098.1, on the reverse strand, counting down.
GGCCGTGGCCCTGTGCTGCCCCTCCCAGGATTTTACAGGATCCTCATTAGTGTCACACTCACAGGTGCTGCTTCCAGCTCCATGTTTGATGCAAGTGGACAATTTCTGCTTTTTCTGCTCTGCCTTGAAAATCAGATGGCTCCTCACCTTGTTAGCACCAGTGGAAGAGCTGACACTTGGTCACATCCTATCACGCCTGCCTTTCTTGTACACAAATGAGATCAGACCAAGCACTTTCCTGGCTGTTCAGCCACACTCAGCGTTAGGGAATGGGGAGCTCTGACTTTCTAGGGGACCTGTGGCCAGGAGGGCCACGCTGGAGCTCAGACTCCCTGAGATCATCCAGCACCAGCAGCCAGCTGGGGTTCATGCTTCTCCCCATTTGGGGAGCCCCAATTTGGGCTCAGCATCAGCTCTTGCAGCGACACTGAGATCTCTGTTCTGACTTTATGCCACTCATGACACAGTGTGTAGCATCTCTGAAAGCCACCAATGCCATTTAACAGTGAAAGGTCTCAGGCCACTCTCCTTTCTCTGAGTTGGATTCTGGTTACCCTGCTCAGAAAAGTTGCTTACTGTCATCAGAGACCCAGCCTGGAAAAGCTGGTGAGTCTGTGCAAAATGGCCATTTGTTGTGCCTGTTTATGGAAGGGTGTGCTTCAATGCTTGCTATAGAACTTGGAAGTTATCTGGGAGGTATTTATTTATGTTTTGATAAACCTGACATGCTGCCACTGTAGACACATGAATGGTGGGCAAACCCAAACCCACATTCCTCTGCAGACTTTTTTTCCTCAGTTATTGCCCCCAAAATGCTCCTTCATTTGCCCTTGTCTTTACAACAAGGACAAGGACTAGTAACAGTGACAGACCACCAATTTTGGGGTACACTGAGGTCATCTCTGGGAGCCCAACACCTCAGCAAAGGGACAAACTCACCCACAGGCATCAGGGTTCTCCTCCTACAGTAAGATGGGGCTGTTGGGTCTCACTGGGGACCAGGTGAAAGGAGGAGGACCTGGGTATGGTCCATGCTGGCCCTGACTACTAAGCCCAGAAATTCCCTCATGGTTTCTCACTGTTGGAGAGAGAATGGCTGCCTGAGGCTTTGAAATGGGGGCAGCAACGAGTTCTGCCTCTCTGTGTGACCCTGCCAACTCCTCCCCTGCTGTGGGCTGAGGACAGAGGATGCTCTGAAGAATCCCTGAAAACAAGGCTTTTGACTCTAAATAGGGCCTGGAGCGAGAAGCGTTCAGCCCAAAAAGGAAGCATCCCCTGGGCTGGCTTCGTCAGGCATTGCCGGGGAAGTGGTGGGTGAGGCGGCAGCCCCAGATAACCTTCCGTCCACCCACCTCTGTGATGCACAGCCAAGGAGAGGAGGGAGATGACTAAAGGCAGAGAGGAACAGAATAATGAGTGATGTGTCTTCCCCTGTGACGCTGGCCACGTGGCAAGGCCGAGCCATCCGGCGCGGCAGCAAGGAGGAGGCAAGGTGTGCTGTGGAGTGTCCCGGCCATTCCCACTCAGTATGGCTGTGCCCACCTCTTGGAGCAAACCTTGGGCCAGCTTTTCGCCCTCCCTCTTCATCCCTTGATCCCTGCTGCTCCCTGGCTGTCAGAGGAAAAGCCTTCCCTGCCTTCTTTGGTTCTAGCTCACCCATGGATGAGCCCCATCCATGAGTAGAGCTAATTTTAATCACAGCCAGCGTGGTGCCCCACCATGGGGCACCTGTTGGCTCTGCGTTGCCAACAGACAAGAAATGGCTCAAACAGAAATTCCTTGTGGTCTGGTTTACTACAAAATCCCTCCTTGCTGCTTAGCATCCCTGGGCTGTGCACCCTGGAGTGACAGGGAGCTGGGTGCTGGGGAGGCATCGGTGCTTGGCCGTGGGGCTGCGCCCACCCGTGTGCCTGCACAAGCAGAGCTCCCTGCACCTCCATTTCCCAGCAAAGGTGGTGACAAAGAGCCTCCTCCCCCAGCTCTGTGCTGGCAGGTTTGTGGGGGCGAGGGTGTGAATGAGGGAGGTGAGGGAGAAGCCCTCCTCCCTCCCTTCTGGAGGGGTGTGTGGGGGCAGGAAGCCGCAAGCCCACCCCTCCCTGTGCTGCAGGGGCCATACAGGGAAGGCAGGCATGACACCCCCAAAACCTCCAGAGAGGGGAGCATAGATGGGTCTCTCCCCATCAGCTGCTGTGGGGTGGCTGTGCTGGTGGGAGGGAGAGTGGGAAGAGGCAGGAAAGTCTGCCAGTGGGGGAGTAAAGAGCACTTACCCTTTCCAAGACAATCTCCTCGTATTTGAACATCCCATCGCTGCCGTTCACCTGGGGAGAGGGAGACAGTGTGTTATGGCTCTGTGGCAGTTCTGGGGGCATTTCCTTTTCCCTTCTGATAGCCGAGTATCAAGAATCCAACCTAAAAGCTGTGCCATCACTGCTGAAAAAGCCTTAAATGCAATCCCTGGAGCCTGCCCTGGGATTAAACCATGTGCTGCTTTTCTTTCTGGGCGTGAGCCAAAGCCCACTGACTTTAATGCACTTCAGAGCAAAGCCTTTATTCTCCCAGCTCATTTCTCCAGCCATGAAAAGGAACACAACCCAAGGCACAAAAAGAAATAATGCCTTTGTTACGCAGCATGTAATTAACCTCAGGAATTCACTGCTGCAGGAAGGAAAAGAGGTTGGTCCATTTAAAGGAAAAAAAATAAAATGTATGTACATAATCAACACCTTTAGCAGCCTGTAACTTGCAAATCTTTTAGTAACATGACTGTGTAGATGAGGAATTCAGAACAATTTATTCTACAAAATTAGCTGGGTGCAAAGGTAACAAGGTGTGAGTGTGGGGCACAGTAAGAGGGGAAAACAATGTGATGATGTTACTTAAAAAAAGATGGTGTATCCTGTCTCAGTGCTGTACACCAAACTGATCCCCATGCTTCAAAATCTCCCATACCCAAAGCATCAAAGCAGGACTCTGGGAAATAAAAGGGATGTAACTCTAGGCTCTGAAACAAGAAACATTAAATGTACGGGTCAAAAACTTCCTTTTTCTCCATAAGCAGCAATGCACAGGAAAATAAGGTGGCAGGTCATCAGGATCAGGCCATAAACAGCTGTCAAGGTCTAAAATTTAGCAAGATATGCAAATAAATTAGCCATTGGAACATCTAGAGCTGTTACATTCAACAGCAACAGTTTTAGAGGGGACTGGACTCACCCTCACAATTTGAGTCACTCTGGGAAACAGGTTGGGGTGCAGGCAGGTCTGCAAGGCATGGCAGAGGTGGCAGGACCTGGAGCTCAGCAGGCAAACACCTCTTCCAACATGCAGCTCTGCCTCTGCCTGTGGCCCCTGGGCAATGTGTAGGGTTTCTCATGTAGATTTTACACCTGCCATTAATTCATTAAATCATCTGGAGCCACTTTCTGGATGCACTCTGTTATGCAAACTGGAGCTGCTGTGCCTTTGGATACAGCTCCCCTTATCCAGCACTGGCATACTGGTTTTATACTGCTTGCCCAGCTCTCTGCCATCCACTCCCATGCAAGCACAGCCCAGACACCCTCCAAAACCCTGCAGTGCTGGGTCATTAGATGGAGAGGACAGCAAACATCATTTATGCTAAATCCATCACTTGACATCACAGAAGGAAACTCAGCTAAGTGATTGTGAAGCCCTACTTATAGGTAGGAAGAGGAAACATGAGTTTTCTAGATGGGAATAATCAGGTGCCCAGGTGAAAGAGCAGTTCTGCATGCCAGCATCTGGGATGGGGCTCTGTTACCTGCGAGACATGTATCCTCATCCCCTGCCTGCTTCAGCTCTGGTGAGGCCAGAGCAATCCCACACCCTGTTGTGGGACCTGCCCTTAAAGAAGGATGAGGCTGAGGAGAGTCAGAGCAGAGAGATGGGGTGGGGGCTCCAGGGAACTTGGGCTAAGAGGGTTGCTCCTCCTGAGATGTTCTCTGTGTCTGGTGCCTCTCAGCCACAGGAAGATTTTAGGGCATGGTTCAGGGTCAGGACACTGAGATGCTCCAATATTGGGATGCTCTGATCCTCCAAGCACACTGCAAAAAGCTTTGCTCAGCTCTTGAACAGGAACCCTCTGCAGGAAAAGCACAGGGATTTGTGGGATTAACCCACAGCAGGATCCCCGACAGCCTTGGAGGGACAGGGACGTGCAGGCACTGCCACCTCCTGCCACAGGACCACCCTGGGATGTGCTCCTGCAGGCAGGGGGACATTGCTTCCCTCCCCACAGGCTCCCCCTGAGCCACAGGTTGCCTTTCCATCCTTGCATCCCACCGTACTGACTAATCCCGAGCGGAGCCGCCCGCTGCCCCCGCAGCCTCCCTCACCGCAGCCTCTGGGCTCCTCCTGTCTCCCCAGCCTGGTGCGTGGGGCGCAGCGTCGCCTCTCCCCGGCTTTCCAGCAGCTCCAGATTCCTGGCACCCTTCGCTACTACACACATTGTCCTCTCTGCTTTGGCATTCCAGGCGGTTGCCACGCAGGCAGCCATCCGCACACCCACGGCCACGGAGGAACAGCACATCCACACCCAGGGGACGGGGATGTGCAGGGAACTGACAATCTGTGAGGCGCAGAGGGAGCCAGCAGCTCGCCAGCCTCACCCAGCAGCCGCTGCCAGCAAGTGCTCAGGGGCACAGAGACACCCTGGCATGCAGCCCCCCCAGGCACCTCACTGCCAGGCAGGGGAGTTTGGGGTATCCCTGCTCCCCAAATCTTGGTGCTGCCAAGGCTGAGTGGTGTCTTGCATCACTCCTTGAAAGTCAGTGATGTCAGCACTTGCCCGGCAGAGCGTGTGCTGGGAGCAACCTGCTCTGGCCGGGCACGCTGGGGTCAGACGGGCCTGACCATGAAGCTTTTGCTCTGATTATGTTTCCAAAATCCACGCAACAGAACGCCAGTTAATTGCATAAGGAAGCCAAATGGGAGACCTTAATATATACCATGTAACCAAGGGAACAAGCCAACAAAGCAAACGTTCCAGCATTGGAAAATTGAATACCAGTCATTCACTGACGGCAAAACCTCCCCACAGCACCCACCGGAGCTGCTGCAACCTGCCTCTTCCTTCTCCTTCACCCTGTGGTCCTCCCCAGAGCTGCTGATGGGGGCCATTTCAGTGCTATGGGCTAGATGGGGGGATGCCCAGCTCCAACACCTCCAGGCAGGGAGAGAACACTCCACCCTGCTTCCATCTCCCCATGTCAGGCTTGCAGAACAGACAGGGGTGTCAGGGGCTAAGTAGTTGCTCCCAGCGTATCCCAGTCCTAAGCACCATCTGATTTCTCATGGAAAAGGTTAAGAGTAATATTTTCCAAGCCCTTCCCATGCAGCAAGCCCACCTGAAGCCTCAAGAAGAGGCCCTCTCTGCTGGCCTTCCCTCCCCTTTCATGTTTTAGGCAGTAGGGAAATAGTGATGATGACATTTCAGTCATCAACAGAAGGCTGCAGAGTTAACACTCATTTGCTAAACAGAAGAGCACACACCTTCCAGAGCTACTGCAAGCTGTCTGCAGGCTCCACCAGCCAACACTGCACCAGCACACATGGAACATGCTTTGCAATGTGCTAGAGAGTCAGGATTTGGGTTGGTTTTGTGTTTGTTTTGTTTTTTTTTAAATCAAAAAGGAGGACGAATTTAGAAGACTAAGATGGGGTTCCTCAAACTCTACTCAAATACCTCACCAGGATGCAAGAGGAACTGACCTGCAAGAAGGATACCACTGCCCACAGCCACGTTTGGAGCAGGATCTAGCCCATATCTTGTGGTTAGGATGCAACGGGAACAGGCATCGGGAGCTGGTGGTGGAGCAGTTGTGTACAGATACAATGAAGACAGTCTGAATGCTGGAGGGTCAGCCCTTGGCAGTGCCAGCCAGACCCAGGGGTGGAGGATGCCTGGCAATGCCCCACGCCTGCCCAGTGAGAGAAAAGCAGAGCAGCCCCATGGGCACCTCCCCACTGGGGCAGGCAGTAGCAGAGAGCTCTCCCTGCCTGTACATGGCAGAGGACCCAGGAGAAACAGGTCAAGAGCTCCAGTCCTCCACTGTTGCAGGCTGTTTTAATAAACAATGGATATGTGAGCAATCCTGTTTTTACTGATAGAACACCTGGGCCTCGATGACCAAGGACTCTCTCATGAGAACCAGTTGATAAAAGTGAGCTAACAAAGTAAACATCCAAACATGCCAGAGGAGGAGATGGGGTGGAGAGTCCTGATTGAGCCTGGGCCAAGGAGCCAGTCACTGTTCAGACCGTGGCAGGCTCTAGTACAACTGACCAATCATAAGTGCAACCCTGGACATGTAAAATCCGGGCTAAGGGTATATAAGTGCCTGTAACTTCTAATAAAGTTGGAGTTTGCTCTGTCAATCATATTGATTGTCTTGCATTCTTCCCTCGCTGGAATACACCTCCACGAGCCGGCCAGGCACACAGACACTTCACTTCTCTGCATCCATGATCCTGCCACAGCACCGAGACCTACTGACTTGCTTCCAGACAAACCTTGGCCTCAACCCTCTTGCGTGCAGAGCCCATGGAATTGGCCTTGAGCAGAGAGCAAACAAGCACCATATTCTTGCTCAGCCTTTTGCCAGAGGGCCATGGGGATGAGGCTGCTGAGCTCGGGCAGAGGGAACAGGTTTCAAGCCCTAGCACACAGCTGGGAGGGCTCTGCAGCCACCCTGTCTGTGGGTACTGGCAGCAGGATGTGCCACTGCCAGCACTGGGGACCACAGTGTGAGGATGGCAGTTTAGTTGTTTTTTTAGGCTTACAAGTAAGTTTTGCCCTGCTCAAAAGCACTAGACCGTGGCAGCCATCCCTGCTGCCCCTGACCCTGCAACAGACTTTGAAACACAGAGGACCTGTCTGCCATGGGAACTGGGTTTCCAATGCTCCATCTGCCTGCTATGGACCTGCTGGGCAAACTACACCAAGGCCTGAAACTGTGAGCAATGACCAGGAGCAGGCACAGCTGATCCCCCCAAGCAACTGTCCTTCCTCTTCAAGGGGTGGTTTTAATACAAAAGGCATTTCCCAAGGATTTGTTTGGGTTTTTACACCCTGAGGGTTTCTGGGCTCTGCATAAGCCCTGGCGGTGAGTGGGACCCAGTGCTGCAGCTCGTGCCTTATGGTGTTACTGGTGCCACATGCTCTTGGGGATGGAGGTGGGTAGACAAAGATACTGAAATGTGAGGCAGACTTCTTGATAAACAGCCGGGGCCAAACTCAGCCCAGAAGCTAGTCCAATGCAATCAATGGAGCTAGAACAGGAAGGAACTAGACCACAACCATCTGTTTATCGTTAAAGAAAGAATTGAATAGTTAAGTACTTAAAGATTGGAAGATGTGACTTTAACTCTTCCAAATGCACACTGTAGCAACAGGCTTCAGATTTTCAGTTTGCAAAAAAAACATGCTTCCAAATTTGCCATTTTGGTGTGCTTTCTGCAGCCAGCTGGGAAACTGCCAAGCAGGAGGTTTTGGGGGGTGTTTTCCCTAAAGCCTGAGGACCTCGGCACCTTGGAGGAGGAAAAAGATGGAGCAGGGCTCGTTCCTATGCTGGTATGACATCAATAGTAGGCAAGAGAGGAATCGAAGTGAGGTGTCTTCCCTGCCCTGGGCACAGGCTTCTCTGGCCATGCCACAGGGGGCACATGCCTGGGCACGGGGTTGGTGATCCCTGCTCTGCCCAGCAGATAACAGCCACAACCTGCCCCTTCCTTTTGAAGTCCCCTGACCCTGGCATGTGCTGCCGGGGTTGGATGGATGGGGCAAGTGATTGTCATTCCCAGGGTGATGCCCCAAAACCCAGACACAGCCCAGGTGCTTCCATCTAGCATGGCAAGGAGCTGTGGCCAAGGCACAGGGAGAAGGGATGGATGGGGATATGGAGCTAATGAGGTAGAAGGAGAAGGGGGCACGAGGGATATGGGGTTAATGAGAGAGTGGGGATAGGCAGGCAGAAGGGCAGGGAAGTGGAGTGCACTGTGGTGGGAGGAGGTGGCCACTGGCCTCACAGCTGGGATTCGCTTCTGCAGGGCTTGGGAGCCTGTCTGGGGTGACAGAGCCTTTCCTTGGACCTCGGGGCCACCTCTCATTGCCCTTGGGCATGTAGGCAGGGAAAAGGGACAGGAGCCTGGCAACAGACGTGGTGCTTGCAGCTGCAATGGCAAGCAGGCAGTGTCCCTCCGAGGGAGAGAGGGTACAAAACAGACATGAAAGCAGATTTTCCATCCAGGAATACCTCCTTGCCCTGCCCACAGCACACCTCTCACCCTCCCAGTCCAACCTTGAGGTGTGTCCTTTGCTTGCAGGAGATACTGGCTCTCTTCAGTTCTCTGTAGAACAGCACGAGCCAGGGGAGCACAGACAGCAGGCTGCAACACAGCACTGCCCTGTAGCCAAGGTGCCCAGCTGTGAGAAGCTTCCAATCCCACAAACACCCTGCCATGCCATGCATTTTGAGAAGTAAACCTTTGGGGACAGCAACTCTCTTCTGCCATGATCATACAAGGCTGCTGGACCCAGGACCACCACGCTGAGAGAGGCATCATGGCCTTCCTCTCCAATGCCAAGTGGCTTCTGTTCAGCATCTGAGACAAACCACCCAGCCAGGGCTGCAGAGGTCTCAGCTGGGCTTCACTTCCTTTTTGTAGCCCTGCCAAAACAGCCCAGCTCTGATGTACAATGACCCCACCACAGGCTGTGGGCTGAGATCTGCTGTTCTTGACAAGAAAGGTTCAACCACCAGAGTCACCTGCAGCCCTCTACCTGAACTCCAAAGACAAATGAACCCCAGCTCTGAGTCCTGGTGCCACTCCATGAATGTGGAAGGCAGCTGAAATTTTCCATATCAGAAAAAAAAAACACAACACAGATGCAAAGCACCTAGCCCTTGCAAGCTGTCAGCTGAGCTCTCTTTGGGGGAAAAAAAAAAGGGGAGCACCCCATGAGCATGGAGCCAGTGCTGCAGAAATCAACAC
>NW_009953098.1:650868-651260 GCF_000747805.2 Chaetura pelagica | reverse complement strand
CAGGAATGATTCAGAAATGTGCTGGGAAGGGATGCAGCAGAGTACAAGTCCTCTCTGCAACACATGGAGGAGGATTAGCTTTATACTATGCCAAGAGTGCCAAATGCACTGTGGTTGCAAACACTCACAGTCACCAAGCACTGCTCAGCTGCTGGCAGCCTTCACTGGGAGAGGAGCAACATCTGATGGGTCCTGTTGCCTGAGGACCAGCAGGTGCTATGCCAACAAGCACCCAAAGAGTCCTGTCTCTCTCCTGAGGTGTTGGGGATGCTGAAGGGGGTTGAGGCAGTGCAGGAAGGCAAGGGATGCCTCAGCAGAGCCTCATGGTCACTGTGCATGGGAAGCTGTGGAAATGGCTGGGGGGGGAAGCCGTCAGGCAACCAGGCCCACTC
>NW_009953098.1:637394-650713 GCF_000747805.2 Chaetura pelagica | reverse complement strand
AAGCTGTGGAAATGGCTGGGTGGGGAACCGTGAACACAGCCAGCCCAGCTCCCCTGGTGCCTGCTTACCCCACAGTGTGCTCCTCTGAGTACCTCATGCCTTGTTCCCTCCCTGTGCTGGAGGTCCCTAGCATAGCTTGCTGCTAGCCTTGGCTCTGCTCAGTGTCACCCAGCCCCAGCCAGGTTAGGGGCTGGGATGTGGTGCAGGTACCAGGCTCCTCTGTCACCTCACTGGGGCCTCCTTGGGTTGGAGGAGCCTTTCCTGCACCTCTGAGCAGGGAAAACTTGTTTTCAAAGGAAAAAGCTTGTTCAAAGGAAGTGAAACAAAACCAGGAGACTTACAGAGAGCCCTTGTTCCAGTGAGTCTGTGTTCACAATAATGGGAGCAGGGTTGGCCTGTGAGGAGACAAAAGCGGGACGTCACGGAGCTGAGCGAGGAACCCTTTGCAAGGCACTGCCTCTGCCCTGCCCGTGTGGCACAGGCAGAAGAGGGCAATTCAGGAAGAGCTCTGTTCTTGTCCCTCCTCCAGGTTTCAGAGCCCTGGGACAGGAGCAGGGCCATAGAGGGCTCTGGGAACCAGTCCTGCCCTCAGGCCTGCTGTGTCCCCAGCACCCCATGGCCTTGGCTACTGGGAAGACTGGAAATTTTCCCAGCCTCGGGCCAGAATCCCACCAGCACCAACATTTACTTGAAATCCACGTTACTGAGGGGTCGGGAAACAGAAGGAGCAGTGAACACAGCCCTTCTGAGGGAGGGATGTGTTGCCAGCAAACCAGCCCGGAGGCCTCCCCACACCTTTCAGCAGCTGCTGCTGCCCCTGCTAAGCACAGGAGAGGTGCCCTGGGAGAGGTGGCAGCATTTGGTCCCTCACCCTCACTACCCCCGGGGTAACCACCCTGCTGGGCTCACCCCCACCGCGTACCCAACTCGCCCACGGCAGGAGGGAGCCCCGAGGGCGAGCTGGGGCAGAAAGAAGGGCCGAGGCCCCGCGGGGCCGTTCCCGGGAGCGGAGCGCGGGGCCGGTCCCGCCGCCCCGGAGCTGTCCAGCCCCGCAACCTCCTGAAGGCGCCGCGCCCCGCCGGGCAGCCCCCCGGCCGGTCTCTGAGCGGAGGAGTGAGGGAGAAACGGCAAAGAAAGCGAGGATTTAAGAGACATGGCAAGGCAGCTGCGGGGGGTGCCAGATCCTGGCAGGTCGGGGGTGAGCGGGGACTCACGTCACCCTTCCGAGGCTCGTGCGGAGCAAAAAGAGGCAGAGCGAGACAGGGAAACGCAAAGAGATGTGAACTGCAAGGGGAGGTGAATCCTCTGCCTTAGGGCACCAGAAATATCAGAGTCAGGGGCAGGAGCAAGCAAGTCAAGGTGTTGGGTAGTGCAGCAATTAACAGGAACCACCGTCTGTCCAGCAAACTCGGTGGTTGGACTGCACAGCCCGATGTGAGCCTGTGATTGTTTCTGTAGGAGCAGGCTACCCCCTCACTGCCCTCCTCTGGGTTAGTACTCCCCTGAAAGAGACCAACCTCCTCACATAAACCAGCACTGGCAGTCCCCACCATCTCCTGATTTACTTGATGGTGTTTTTTTACTTTCCACTCTCCTCATCTCATAGATGGGAGAGTTGGGCATCGACAGGATTGTCGTTTAAATCTTGCCCTGAAAGGTTCTGCTCTCATATGGATGGAGCAGGAGGTAGTTAATTGGATTTATTCAGATGCTTTCTGATCTTTCCTGCAGCTGTAACTATTGGTTACAAAACCATAGTTTTTATGGCAATTAATTCTCTAGCTCAGGCAAATATGACCACTTCCAAGCACTCCTGCCAAACCCCTCCTACACACATAAGAGAATCACAATTTTCAGGTCCAATGTCTTGGGATCTCCATGGCCCAGAAGCAATGTTAAACTGGGAATATCCCCTCTCTGGCAGTACACAGTCCTGATATTTAATCCAGATAATTTGCGAGATAGCATATATTAAACCTGGCACTGGTTTTTATTACTCCCCAGTGCAATTCTAGGAAGGGAATCCACATTCCAAGGCAAAAATAAGAAGCACTTTTACTGCCAGCAATTAACAAACGGTGGAAGTTTGAACCTTGATGTGCCAGAGGCCAGCTCTCATTAGATGAGTTTCCAGGAAGGATGCAGAAGAGGCATCCTAAGTGAATGTAGCCTGTCATGTGCCCCATGATTTATGACACGAGTTCAACTCCACAAATGATGCTTTGGATCTCTCCCAGGGAGAAGTGCTCTGTATGCTAATATTACAGGGGCTTTTGCAGGTCCAGCCTGAGTCTTCCTTCCACTGAGCCCCACTGCAGTCTCTTTGTTGAATTACTAATAGCCCACAAATCACACATCACATTGCCTCGCTCACACAGTGCTGGGCCCTAAGGACATATTTTGTCTAGCATGCTCCCTGCGCACTGAGCATCCTTCGCAGCCATTCCACACTAGTGATTTTTACATCTCAAAATACTGCTAGGAGCACAATTTCCCACTCGGGCTCCAGATGGGACCCAGGAGATGCTGAATGTGAGTGGCTGCTTAAAACAAAAGTCACACATGGTCAGGAGGAATTCAGACCAGGAAATCCCTGCTTACCTCCTGTGGCTGGCTATGCTAGCTATCACAAGAAAGGTGTCTGGACATTAGCTCTGACTTCCAGTTGCAAATATCCCAACATTTGGACCTTGCCTGTTTTACTGCAGAGTCAGACAAGACCTAAGACTCAGAAATAAACAAGAGGGTCTGAAAATGAAAAGCTTCTGCCTCCCTGTCAGGCAGGCACATGTACCAAGCCCTCTGCTAGCTGGAGGAGGAGAAACAACGTCATCATTTTTTTGCTGGGCAGCAAGAACATGCTGGTGAATTAACCATGCCCTCAATTCTATAGGGAACAGTAAGTAATTTATGCCCTAAGGAGCAGGGGGTTGCTGCATGCGGGGAGGAGAGGGAACAGGGTTGTGCATTCAGGTCATATTCAATAGGGGCTGTCAGATCTCTTCCATCTAAACCGCTTCATCACACTATTATTATTTACCAAGTCCTGTTTGTGCTTGCGGGGTTTACAAATGGAAAGAGAAGAGGTCTGAGCCCTGCATTGCTCACCCCATGGCAGCAGGACCACCAAGCCTCAGAATATCTAGCCCTGAACTCTCCTCATGAAGCAGAGGCACAGGGGGCTGCTCAGATCCTTGGGCTCAGGGGCTGGAGGCTGCAGGGAAGGACCCTGGGGAGTGAGGGGGGTCATGGCACAGATGCAGGGAGATTGATCTAGGCACAAAGCCAATGAGGCAGAGGACAGCTGTTGGGAAAATCTGGGCAGCAACAGGAGTTGAAGGGAACAGTGCTGAAGGGGGATGAGGTTTGAAGGTCAGGATTCGAGAGCTCTCTGGTCTCACGAGGGCTGAGAGAAGCAGAGCCTTGTGTTCACTTATGTCAAGGCACCAACACTCCAGCACTACCGGACAGTCTCGGTGGCAGCCACAGCCCAGGTGCTAACAGAGGGAGTAGCAACCAGCCCTGTGCAGCCCCCAGCAAAGGACAGGCTCCCTAGAGAGGTCCCAGGAGAGCCCAGAGCCAGTCTGGGGGCAGCTCCTTCCATGGCTAAAGGCACAAGGAGGCTGTGGGTCTGCATGCAGGGCAGGAAGGATGTCTTCTCCCTGAGAGCCTGCAGCCTCTCCCAGACTGTAGCATGTTCAGGGAGTAGCAAGCCAGCTGGCAGTGCTCAGACACACCTCTGGGGATGGATGCAGCCTTTCAGAATCACCTTCAGACATCATCTCTGGGCAGTCACCTGAGAGGGACCACTGCTGTTGGGGCTGAATTTCTGATGGGTGACTGGCCTTGGCAGCCCAGGGCCACTAACAGAGTCACCTGGGGGCAGCCAAGCTCCTATCCAGAAGTATCACTCCTTCACCCCTGTTTCTATTGCTGTCATCTGCTGGTGCAAAGGTAGGAATTGCAAAACAAGACAATTTTTCAAAACTTCCATCCAAAATAAAAGACCATTTCCCCACAGACTGCTCTCGGGACTGGAGCATGGGAGCCAAGCAGGGAGATTCTGAATGGAAAATTCAAGACACCGTCTCCAGAGCTGAAATCCCAAAGTTTTTCAACAGCTTCACATCCTCCACAGAACCAGCACAGGAACCAGCCCACTGAGGTCAGGAATTACGTACCTCCTCCAAAGCAAATGCACTGCAGACATCCCAGGCTAATTGCAACTGGATTGTGCCCACATATAAACCCATTTCCATCTTAACCAGCAACAGGACTCAAACAGGAGCCTCTAGAGCTGACAAATACCAAGCCTAACATACAGAGCTGGTCTCCACAGTAGGCTGGTGTGCCCCATGCATCACACACTGTGGGATGTGCAGGACAGGGTGACTATTTGTGACACTGAGCTAGTGCATGAGAACTAAAGTACTAACTTCATTCCTTTATTTCTGCAACTTTCCTGGATGGGATGCGGGTGAAGTCAATCTGCCTTTAAATATCCTTTGCTTCATACCATTTGAGGTATAACAGTAAAAGTCAAAAGGAAATGGCTAAGAGATAAGAGAAATTCAGTCTCCACATCCTTTTGAAAGCTCCCAGGGGCTGAAGTCAAGTAGGGAGATGCCCAACAGAAGCATCTAAACAGAGTGGACACACTGGGCCATTTGCAGCCTTGCTCCATCTGCTTTTATTCTTTCCTTTTTGAAGGGTGTTAAAAGCATGGAGAAAGCTGTGCATTTACAGCTAGGAAAGCAGCTGCTCTGTGGCAGGAGCTCACAGTGCTGGGCTCTAGCCGTGAACACACAGGTACCAGCTGGGGGATGCCGAGGAGCCGTGCGATGCTGCGGCGGCAGCGGGATGGGCTGTGGGATGCCTGGGCAACAACAGGCTCCCGCTGCTGGGGGGGAACATGGAGCTAATGAGTTCATTTCTCAGGAGTGAGGCCAGGCCCTGCCCAGGCAGTGCACACAGCAAGGCAGTGCTCACCACCACTCACCCTGATAAGCACCGACACGCTCATCTGCTTCATGCCAGAGTTCCCTGCCCTTAGCACAGACACTGGTTTTCCCAACACTGGGACTGCCTCCTGCAACAGCCCAGAGCCCAACACGTAGCTGCCAAAAGCATCACCTCCCGAAGCACCTGAGATGACACAGCTCCTTGACCTGTGCTCAGTTCTGAGGTTGAGGCAGGACAGCAACCACTCCCGAGGCTCCCCATGCCTGAGGTGAGGAAGAGGATGAATCCCAGCTCTGCCCCTGCCTGGCGAGCAGGTGTACGGAGCAGAGAGGTGCTGGCCCCACCCTCCAGGCTGCTCTGAGCCCCCCCATGATGCCTGCATGCCTATAGAACCCCTCAGCTTTCACAGAATCATCACAGAATCATTCTGGTTGGAAAAGACCTCTAAGATCATCGAGTCCTATCACCTGGCTGTGCCCAGGGAAGCCACCTCACAGACCTCCTGTTCAAAAATGATGCACAGCACATCCCTTCCTGGCCTGAAGCCTGGCTCCTAGATAGCCCATGAGATGTAGGGCTTTTCCTACATCTCAATACCAAATCCATGTTTTGGCCTTCCTATCCCTTCCCTACTCACTGGGAGAGATACCACACTGCTGGCAGAGGCCGGTGCCCTTCTCACAGCTCCCTGTGTTCACCCCTTTTTGGCTTCAAGGGCTCTTTATACAGCAGCCAGAGCCAAGGGTGCTTGGGAGCATTGGAGGGCTGCAGAGCTCTAAGGGAGAGCTGCATGCCTCAGGGCTCCCACAGGATGGGATGCAGAACAGGAGCAAAAGAAAATGGAGGCTGGAAACTTCTGGAGAATGAAGAATTTCAAGGCCAGAGATGAGTCTCCCTTCTCTTTAAACAGGCTGGACAAAATAACTCTTTTTGCATTTTTTCTAAGCCACTGCAAAAGCAACCTGACATCACCTGGGCAGGTGGAAGGCACACACCACCCAACAGTGTGCTTATACAAAGGGGAGAGACAGGCTGAGCTTGACCCCTGTGCTCTCCTTCAGCAGAGATCAGGCATAAGCAGCAGATAAAATCATCCTGGGGGTGACTATGGAGCTTGACCTGCTGGGTGGGTCCTGGCTGGTCAGGCACTGGCTGCAGCCTGTGCCCAGTGCTCAGCTCCCAGCCAGCTTGGTGGCCCGTGGGTGAGAACAGCTCTTCTTTTGAGGCTGCCTCTGGGAGATACCAGAGCTGGGACCATTTTGGCAGAGTCAGCAGGTTGAGGGGCTGAGGCAGCAGAGCCCCTGCCCCGCAGCTGCTCCTCGGCACCGGCTCAAAGTGCTGCAGCCACCCGGAAACGGGGAGCGCGGGACTTGAAAGGTCCCTGGTCACAAGGAACTTTGGCAAAGCTGCTAAAGTGCCCAAAGTGTAACAAGCAGCTACTGAGGGTTTAACCTTTGTTTTGGTGCCTTATTTTATTTTTTTTTTTTAAGAGAAAGCTTAAATAGGAACTGGAAAAAGCCTTCAGTGAGTGGAGAGGGAAGAAAGCTTCCCCAGACAGAAGCTCTGTGGAGTCTAAGTTTCCATTTAGAAACCATTAAGGCCAGCATGTTCATACTTCAAAGTTAGACATTCTGTTCCAGGCTCAGCCCGCTAAAATAAGTGACCCAATTTGCAGAGGTGCTGAGCTCCAGTGGCTTCCCTTTCCCCTGCCAGTACCAAATAAAATTGACTCAATTCCTTTTCTCACAGGAAGAGCTGTTATAATCTGAAAGACTCACATGCTTCTTTCCTACCTCTCAGTCAAATACATATTTGTACAGGGAAAAAAAGAGTGAATAAGGGATAGTGTGATAATAAAGATTTCTTTGGTTCCCAGGATTCAAATATCCTATTTTCTTCAGTAGGTTCCAGTGCACATCTAGTTACAAAGTGTTAAGAAACATGCTTCTGTGGGACAAAAGCAAAACAAGATTCATCAACAGAGCCTCAAACTAAATTTTGGTTAATACAAAGGTGACAAGAGGGCATTTAGGGCCTGGTACAGGGTGCTCTGAAGCACCATGTGCCCCCCAAAATAATTACACCCCCGAGCAGTCCTTCAGTGAGACACAACTAAATGAGCTTCTGTGCAGACTAAGCTGTGAACTTTGTTTCAAAATCAGGTATTCTGAACTTGTTAAATGCTGTATTAGAAGCTTTCATCTCCAAGTCCCTGTATGTTCATAGAATATTGCTGGATTTGCAACGAGGGCCCTTGAGGGATCCCTGTATCATCTCATCCTTGCATGTGTTACAACTTACTGCTAGCATTAGCACAGCCCATTGCACCTGAAGTGCTGGCATGACCTTTCAGCAAGGGTTCTGCCCACTCCCAAAAGGCAGCTGCCAGGCTAAGCCAGAGATGTACTGTCCCTCCCACCAGTGCACAGGGTTTGGGATGGCAGGTAGAGCCCCAGCACTCCAACCACACTGAGGTCCTCATGCAGACCAGTGCTGGACTTACTTTCCCCTGGACCCAGAGACCACAGTGCCCTAGGAGAGCATCCTGCACAGGGCTGTGCATTAGGGGCACCCAGCACATAGCCACGGCTGCAGCTGATTATGGCCTGATTAGTCTTAATGACTTCCTCTCTCTAAATGAGCATCCGCAGCTAAAGAAGGAGTGGAAGCTCCTCTCCTCCATCACAAGACACAATGTACTGGGGAGCTTACCCAAACAAGGCAGCTCTCTAGGGATGGTGACTGCTGCTTCTTCACTTCCACCTCCCACCTCACCCATAGTACCTGGATGGGACCCCTGGAATGGCTGTCCTCTGTGTTTCCCTCTCATGCAACCCCCTGGGGGATCCTACTCCCCTGAGTACAGCCTGAAGCCAGCTGGAGGGTCCCTACCAAATCCCTGACATTGGTCAGGACCAGGCTCAGGCAGGTCCCAGCCACACAAAACCCAAAACCATGGGGAAAGAGCCAGGTGGAAAGCGTAGCCATGGACGCATGGGGTGCAACCCTCTGGCAGCGGTGAAGGCAGGTGCTGCCACAGCAGAGGCTGAAGGTCTTCCTGTCACCCCTAGGTTCTTCATGAGGAGCCATCTCTTCCACATTAACTACATCCCTGCTGAAACCTGCCTGTGCTTGGCCCTGGCTGCCTCACCCTTGCCCTCTCCTCCTGCAGCAACATGGCAGGGTCACATCTTCCCATTTTTAGTGGGTACTTTCTTCTTCTTTCACGTGTTGTGCATAGGAGGTCTCTCCCACCTATGTGGCTTCAGACACTGCCTTTACAGAAGCAGTTACATCTGTACTACAGCCAGTTTGGACACCAGGTTCCAGCACCTCTCCTTGTGTTGCCCCCAAGGTCCCTCAAGCAGCTCGACATGCCAAAACCAGCAGCTGGGTGGGGGTCCTGGGCCACGGTCAGCACATGTGTGTGGGCTGGCAGGCAGTAGTTGGTAACCTGGCTGGAGAGGTGCTAAACTCAGGCCTTCAACTCCCCTCTGTGATTTCACTGTCATCCATGACCATTTTGATGAGAAGTATCAAAAGGGTCAACAAGCACAAGTGTACAGCCCCTGTCTGAGGAACTCAGATGCTCAAGTCTTACATTTGCATCAAGAAATCAAGGAGACAAATGTCCTCAGCTGTCCCCTCCTGTATAAGCTTGATGTTCATCCCACAGGATGCTCACCAGGCAGCTGGATGTTAAGGCATAAGCCTCCTCAGGAGACACACAAGGAGAGGGAATGACTTTATAAAGCATTAGCTGGGGTTTGGTTCCAGCGGGGTGTCAGGAAAGGAAGGTCAAGACCATCAGAATATTGGCTGCTTCCCAGGTCTGTGGGGCAAGGGGCTGAGTGCAGAAGCAAGGCTGGGTTTAGGGAAGGAGAGCAGCTCAGTGCCTGGTTATAGCAACTCAACTGGGTGATGATGGCAGGAGCACCAGACGGAGATGCCCGAGAAACAAGCTGAGAGGTGAAATCAGATGGAGGGAGATATATTAGGAACAGACACGCAGATTTACACATCATGAGTGAGGAGGTGACAAATAGGTCTGTGGGATGGGACTCAAACTCTCACAATGAGGGAGTGGAGTGTGATGAGGAGTGTTGGAGGGGGAAGACCCTCCCGGGACTCCCACTGGTGGGAGAACATGCTGGAAGAGATGCTAGAGGTGGTTGGGAGACCAGCAGGACCGACCACAGAACAGAGGCCGAGCAGATAGACAGGGTCAGGGACAAACACCACATTCAGTGTTGGAGCCAGACATGAAGGGCAAGTTTCACTACAGTTGTATCTACATTTAGGTTGCCAAAAATACCTTTCACAGATTGGCTGTCTTTAATTAAAAGGATGTCTCCTGTGCTGCTGGCACGATGCAGAGCTCATCCTGCCACGCGGGGCTCCGCGTGGATGCTCTGCAGGGGAGGCTTTCCCACGGGGCAGCTCCTCTCTGCCTGCATCCTCCCAGGCCCTGCCAGCACGGGACAGGCAAGGCAGCTGTGCTTCCCCCAAATGCCCCTCCACAGCACAGACACGGAGCAAAACTTCACCCCTTTCCTGTTTTGGCTTTCCTTCCCTCCAAACACAGAGAACGCCTTCCTCCTCTCTCCTCCTCCACCTTGCAGTGCAAAGATTTTAGCTAATTTCTTCTATGAATAGCACAGGAGTAGCCATAGCAACATCACCCTGCCAACCTCACCACCTCCACTGCCTCTGTGTCCCCAGCACCCTGTTCCTCTCACCCTCCTTCACACCTCCCCAGGCAACATCTGGGGCTTCAGCCATTTCCCACGAAGCAACCTGCTTTTGGCTTCCAGCCTGCACCCTCCGTGCTCTCCCTCCTTCCTTTCAGTCATCCCTGTTCATTGCTCAGCAAGCCAACCTGGACCCTCACAGCTCTCCTAAGGCCACTCAAGCCCACTGTGGTCTGGACATCTGCAGGTGGTCATGGACTCATTGCAACGCTTCTCTACACCCCTCCAACTTGTCGTCCCCCCCCCCAACTCTTCAAAAGGGACAAACGGGCTGCAGGAACTGGGGACAGCAGGACATTGCATTTCTGGCCAAGCAGGGCCAGCAAACCTGGGGCAGCCCAGGGGGCAGAGGGTACTTCTCAACCAGATGCTGGGGAACTGCACTGCCCCAGAACCCTTCCCCAGCCATGAGAGGAGGTGCCCATGCCCCAAACACTCCAAATGCACATAAAAACAGTGGTGAGACCCTCAGGAGCCTCATGGGGGGCCACCCTCTGTTCACCATGCCCAGCACTGGGGACCTTGGGGCGAACTGAGCAGCAGAGCTAGACCTTCTCTGCAGGAGGGAAAAGTGGCAGCTGCTGCCAGACCCTCAGCACAGGGAGCTGTGCTGGAGAAGGGGCTCAGGCATGGCTGGGCAGCTCAGCGCTCCTCTCTTGAGAGCCTGTGGGCATCACTGTGCAGGGGAGAGAAGGGGTTTGAGCACTTCAGTCCTCTACTGCTGCACATCAGGGATGCTTCCCTGGATCATGCTGCCATTCCTCCCCCAAAGCTGGGAGTCCTCCCCTCACCCCAGTCTGGCAGGGGAGGACTGAAATGCCCCACCAGCAAGCGAGGGGTGATGAGCAGGGTGCCGGGCCAGCTGGAGAGATAGTGATAGGAACAATGGAGGACAGCAATGACAGCAAGCGAGGGACCAGGGACTAATGAACAGGGGACATGGATATAAGAGGGAGAAGAAACAGAAGAGATCTCAGAGGGGAGAAGAATAGCAAAGCAAAAAGAAATGAGAAACCCAGAGCTTGGAGATGTCCTTCCTCTCTACAGTCAGGATGAAGGGTTTTCAGTTACTGGCACTGCCTGAGCAATCTAATTTGTGTTCTAGAGAAGAGGCAGAAGGAGGGAACCAACAGGGCACTGGAGGTGGAAGGAGGTGTGGGCTGATGTTGGGACTGTTGTCTCCATCGGGCAGCACGTGTGGGCACATCTCCCACGCCGTGGAGCTGCGCACGGGGCCTGCGAGCGCGCGTGATGTCAGAGAACATGCAGCGCCACACGCAGCCCGGCGCGGCCCCGGTGCCCGCGCTGCCAGGCAAGCGGGCGGTGCTCCCGCTCCTCAGGGTGCCCAAAGGAGCCAGGGCAGACAAAAAGGCTGAAATGAGAGGAGGTGAAGTTCCCAGGAGGTGAAGAGATCCCTGCTTTCCTAGCAAAGCCTCCTGGCCTGTGCAACCCTTCCCAGTTCTGCTTCTGGAAGTGCTTCCAGGGGCGCGGCCCCGGTGCCCGCGCTGCCAGGCAAGCGGGCGGTGCTCCCGCTCCTCAGGGTGCCCAAAGGAGCCAGGGCAGACAAAAAGGCTGAAATGAGAGGAGGTGAAGTTCCCAGGAGGTGAAGAGATCCCTGCTTTCCTAGCAAAGCCTCCTGGCCTGTGCAACCCTTCCCAGTTCTGCTTCTGGAAGTGCTTCCAGGGACAGGGAGTTCATTTAGAGGGGAAGCCCTAAGAAATGGCAGCCCTGCCACTAGCTGAGGCTCTTGAGGATGTGAAGGCTGCCTCCTCAGCTCCTGCAAAGGCCAGCTTCACATCTGCAGCATCCACCCAAATCTACCCAGAGCCCAACATCTCCCAGCCTCACAGAGCCAAACCCATCTGCCTGGGCACAAGCCATGCCCCACCTGGTTCCATTTCACCGCCATTCGTCCCTCTGTTCCTCACTGCACTAGGAAGAACGTGGGATTCCTGATGGCTCAGGCACTTTGCACCCTCAGATCAGAAGGGGAGCATTGCTGAGGTATTTGCTACAAAGCTTTACTCATTGCATGCATTTGCTACACACCAGGGAGCAATCCTGCCTGCTCTCATCCAGGCAGTGCACATACCACACGTCATATTCTACATGCAGACCCCTCCAGCCTCACGTAGCCTCACACGCTGGCATCCTCTGTCACTTGCAATGCCTCAAAGAGCTTCTGATTTTTTTAATATATATATTTTCCTCCCAACTTCAGAAAGCCTAAGGCCGAGTAGAGATTCCCAACGTGGACTTTCAGAGCAGCCCAAGCCCCGGGGCTCCATGGCAGTACCACAAAGAGACAATGATTTCTCTTCCACCACTGAGAAAAATATGAAAGGCTCCCCTGGCCAGCCTGCCATGGCAGCAATGCAGCTGGCATTGCTTCCTTCCCAGCCTGCTTGCAATTGTCTTACCAGGAGCCCTGGGCCAGACCTTTCATGCAAGTAGGAGTGGAAAGGATGGAGCAGACATGCTTCAATTCCCTGCTTCTACTCATCTCCCTGAGCTTGCTGCTGCTCTGGGTGGAAGGAAAGAGAGTGAAGGGAAGATGGAAGAATGCTTGCCAGCAATCAGCAGGCAACAGTGAGCCAAGGCTGATTTTGATGCAAAGAGTGGCAGAAAAAAGAGACAGAAAGCAGGAACAGGCTGATAGGAAGGTGGCTGGGTTTTTGGGTGCTTTCTGTAAATATAATCTGAGTAGATCAGCTTTGAATCTAATTATTTCAATCAGAGATACGGTGAGACAGTAATGAAGAAAAAACAGGGGAAGGGAAGAAAAGGGTTGTTTTCAGAAGGTAAAAAAAAATGGGAATGAATTCCCATTGATTCCCATGTGTCTGCCTGCTACAGCATCTTGAGATAATTAGAAGGATCAATAAGAAATCATATGAGGTTTGAAGATAATGAATGAAAGAGGTAGAAGCAACAAATTGAAATACCTTTCTGTAAAGCAGGGTAAATTGTTTTTCAGGCAGGGTCTAGCCTCCATTTTAATGCTTTGCAAACAGCTCCAACCATTTTCTAAGCTGGCTTGTGGGTTCAAAACAAGACTGGTCTCTCCATTTAGGGGAGAAAGAGAGACATAGGCTGAGAATGGGTCCTGGAGGAGAACACTAATCAAACGAATGTGTGTGGGAAGAAATGGAGGCAGTGAAATGGGGCAGAAAGCACACAGCATGCCAGCGACCAGAGCAGGGTTACGTAATGATCTCGGGGAGCAGGGACGTAGCAGCAGAGCGAGGAAACCACAACTCGATGGAGAGAGGGTGCCAGTTTGGGAGTGCTGGCAAGTGGCACCGTGAGCCTGAGGCTGCCCGGAGGGGCAGCACGCCCCACGCTTGCTCAACACAGGATGATGAGATGCCCTCAACGCTGCCAGGGCTTCAGGAAACGACATCGTAAGCGGTGAGAAACTCGCGTGGGGTTGTCCGTAAAACATCACGCCCGATGCCCGCCTTGTGCTCGGCGGCTCCGATGCAGCGCTCCTGAGGCTGGGCAGGACCACGGCGACCAGCCCGAGCAACGGCGATGCCAACCTGAGCGGTGCCGGCATCCAGCCCCAGGAACGCCGGCATCCAGCCCCAGGAACGCCGGCATCCA
>NW_009953098.1:617353-636333 GCF_000747805.2 Chaetura pelagica | reverse complement strand
CGTCCCCCGGCAGCTCTTGTGCGGCTCCGTTCCTCTCGCCCCAGCCCTGCCAGCTTCGGGGTTGACGCTTCACACCAGCCGTGATCCGCATCACAGCGTGAAATAATTTTTTTCCCAGACCTGATTCAGGGTCTCTAGCCCGGCAGCAGCGTCTTTGTTGCATCCCCATGTCAGGTCTCACCCTGCTTTGCTGGGGATGTTGGGATTTTGCTGGGATTACTGCCATTGCCTTGTGAGCCACGGGTGCACTGGGGGTATAGAAACCCAAAGGGCCTTTGCTGGGCCTTCCATCTACTGCCCTTGGGTGTAAAAGCAGAGAAGAAATGCCAGCTGGTGCAGCAGAGGAAGGGTGCTGCTCCCAGTGCAGCTCAGGCAGTCCCTCACCTCCTGCACAGAAGTGCAGAAGTGGAAGAAGTTCAGAAGAAAGCCACCCAAATTACCAAAACCCCACATCTGACTGGTTAGAACCTGAATCCATCCTCCTGATGCTTATGGGTTGTAATAAACACTAGGGTCAGTGAACAGTTATTTGAAGAGATGGTACATAAATATCTAGAAGAGCAATGAAAGGTGTGAAATAGGGCTCCTGCAGGATATGAATAAATAAATGAGATAGAAGCAGACAGAAGCCACAAGTTCTATTGCTTGTTACTTGAAGAAGAGACCACCACCTTGCTACATCCTCCTCTCAGGTAGTTCTAGAGACCAGTAAGATCTCTCCCTTCAGCCTCCTTTTCACCAGCCTAAACAGCCCCAGTTCCCTCAGATGCTCCTCCTAAGCCTTGTTCTCCAGAGCCTTCACCAGCTTGGTTGGCCTTCTTTGGACTCTCTCCAGCACCTCAATGTCCAGGGGGGAACAGGGCACTGGGAGATGAGCAGCAAAGGGAGGAACCAACCAAACTTGGCTCAGTCCATCAGTTGGTTCCTTAGCACGACCACAGCCCCCCATCCTGCTGATTCACAATTTGCTGGGTCTGGGGATTGCCAAATGAAACTGGGGCAGGCGTCCTGCAGAGCCAGCTGCACAGCCAGTGGGTGAATGGGGCAGGCAGTTCCTGTGAGCACTGGAAGGTTTGTGCAGTCACAGGTGAGTGGGAAGGGGCAGGATAATGAACATCTCACACTGAGACTCTTCCTCCCTGCCACTGGCAGCGATTCACCAGGAAATGTGCAGCTGGGATAATAATAACCAGGCACACCAAGAGACTGATCACTCTCAGCGCTCTTAGGGCAACCCAGCTCTCAGGGCATTTGCCAAAGAAATTATTCTCCTCCAGGGCAAAAACATTTTCATTCTATTAATGATCCTTGGTACGTTGCCCAGTGGAACTACGCAGTTCCAGTATCCTCACTGGTAGCAGCGACAGCGTGAGGGTCTTCAGCAAACACCACCAGCCATTTTATGCACTCAGAATTATGGACAACTACATATCTTCTATGGCTGTGCTGGAGGGGAGAGGAACAAGAGACCTGTGCAGTTCCCTTCAGCAGAACCCTGGCTCTCTCCCTGTAAAGGAGAGCCTGGAGGCTCTATTTAATAGCAATCAACTGCAGCAGGCTTTATGGATTTCCTGACAGCCTCACAACGCCCACAGCTGCTCTCCCCATTGCCTGGCAGAGAGGCTCCTGCCTCATGCTGGAGCACTTGAAGCACAGGCTGGCTGTGGACTGCCTTCCCATGGCACCTCCCTGGGCACAAGGGGGGAGCCTGGCTGCTGCACAGGCATGGTAATTACAGCACTGCCATGTCTTGCAGTCTGTGGGTGCCCAGTCCTTGTGTGCGCTTCGTTTCCCTTAGAATTAAGCACACTGCCAGCCTGATGGAGCAGAGGGAAGGTTTGAAAATGTGAGCAGGGCACGACTTCACTCCAAGCCTGAGAACAAGCAAGGTATTTCAAGGTCTTATGTTTGTAAGAGACCTGTCCAGAGGGACCTTTCCCCACACCCAGGGCCCAGGGATGCCCTTTCCTCTATTATTCCCACCTTGCATGGGGGACAAGAAGGGGACCTTTGTGGGTCCACAGTTTGTCCGGCCAGCCCTGCTCCAATCTGCCCCTTCGAGACAGAGCAGAGTCCATCCAGGAGCTCCCACTGTCCCCAGCCAGCAGCTGGCAAGGATATGGGTGCCTAGTTTGGGCTGGGCTGCCACAGGATCCACTTTCTGGCTTGGGATCCTGCCCAATCTCGGGACTAAAACGAACGCGCTGGTGCCCCTGGGAGCGCCGGGCACCTGCGGTGGACGCGAGATGGGCGTCCAGCTGGCCCTGTCCCTCCCTGCCCTCCCTGCCCTGTCCCCTTTAAGGGAGAAAGTGCTGCTCGGCAGTTTGTGAATGGCCGGCCCCGCCCCCGGGCCGCGCGCCGCCCGCTCGGCCAATCAGAGCGCGCACCGCAGAGCCGCAGCCGCTCACCGGCCTCTCTTAAAGGCGCAGGGTCACCAACCTCCCGCTCCCTCCGCCACCCGCGCGCCAGGAGAAGACACGACCGTTTCGGAAGGGCAAACAAACCGTGTGCCCGCTGTGGGCGAGGAGGTGCTCCCGAGGCACAGGCACACCCCTGCACGTGCTCCTCGGGAGGGACACACCAGCAACGCAAGCCCTGGGTGACACTGAGGGATGGCATGCTGCTTCCCTCACCTTGGCTTCAGGGCTTGGTTTGGACAAGGAATGGTCGGGTCCCAGGGCCTGGGCATCCACAGGGTCCAGAGCACACAGCGGGATGGAGTTTTCCCCCAGAGGAAGCCAGGCCTGGCTCTGCAACCACCCCCCAGTGCAGTGCCAGCAGCAGCTGGGACAGCAGCTTCATCACCACCCTCTTGTTCTGAATCCGAGCAGTAACATGGGAGTGCACCCACAGAGCAGAGTCCTAAAGCTTACAAACCCTCCCTGCAAACACACCTGGGGAGATTCAGCTACTGCAAAATCTACCACCACACAGGGGAAATAGCTGCCCAGTCGGTGCCGAGGGAGCAGGACTGCAACGCGCCTGAGAAGCAGCAGGCAGAGCTTGCCCTTGGCTGCAGCAATGAACTCAGCTCCAGGACCACCCTGGGGCTCCCTCCTGCACCACAATGCAGTCCCCCCTTGCTTGCTCTACCACAGCTCCTCTCTCAGTCTCCTGTAGCCCAGGCAGTGAAGCGATCTGTTCTATAAATACCCCTTAAAAGGGGAAGACAGTCTGGCAGGACATTGCCACGTTTCTCGGACACGGGCAGGTGGGAAGCTGGTGGTGAGGCATGATGCTCTCCATGCCAGTGCTTTGGGCACAGATGCTGGTGCCTGAGTGGTGCCAGGCCCAAGAGCTATCTAGGCCACAGGCTGCAGGAGGCCTTTGCCTGAGTCTCAATACTTGGACTAATTTTTAGGTGCAATGCCAGCAGAGCTCTTGCAAGGTGCTTTGTGCCTGCAGGCTGCAGGGCTCTGGTGGGAGCTGCCCTGGAGCAAACCCTCCCTCTTGCAGCAGGGAATGAGGTTGCCTTGCAATGCTCATGCTGCTGCAGCCACACACAGCGTAACCCCCAGAGCAGGCACACAGCAAAGCAAGGGGAGGCAGCACACAGCAGAGAGCATCTTTCCAAGGGCTCACACTTGGATTCACAAGAGGAATGATTCCCAAACCTGCACTCATCCATTGTCCTGTCCCTGCAATTCCTCTAGCTCCTACTAATGGCAAGGATAATGGATGTCTCAGTGTAGCTTGATACTGATTCTACAAATCTTAAAGACTAAAAACCTTCACGAGCAGCTATCATGGCTGCTCTATTTATAACAGTGCTGGTATTGCCTCTGCCACCAGAATCCTGATTTCCATTCAGCCCGATGCCATTAAGATGCAGCGACGTTCCCCCAGCTCCAGTGCTCCAGATAGAAAGCAGCTGGCCTGCCAGGCTCTGCCTTCAAGCTTGGTTTGTTCCTTTAAAAAATGGCAAGGAGAGCCCATTTGTTCTGCAGAAATGCACCCAGGAGATTTGTCCACAGCCTCTCAAGATGCTGGAGTGGCTGTGAGGGGGAGTGGAGCATGGATGGGTGGAGGTCAGGGTGACACATCCCATCCTATGGGCACAGAGTCTCTGCACTTTGAGAGCCCCTGGTTGGTTTGTGCTACAGGAGATGGGCTCCAGCACTTCACTTTGGTTGCAGCAGAAATGTGGTCAGTCACAAGACAAAAGGCAAAGCAGGAAAGGAGAGACATGGGTGCTGCTGTGGGGACCCTGCAATGAAGCTGCACCAGCTCATATTGGAAACTTAATGAGCAAAACAGATAGAGACACTGTGGGGACAGGGCAGTGGCTCATGGAGCTCCTGGCCAAGGCACTGATGGGGCTGACCCCTGTTCAGTCCCCATCCTGCTGAGATGCATGAGAATGGTTTCAGTTCTTGCTTTCAGAGCTATGCATGAAACCCATCTCTGTGAATCTCAGCATGTGAGTTGCCCCAGCAGCTGTGCTCCCCTGGGGACAGGCAGACACACGCATTGGATGGAAACAGTTGGATCATGAATCTGGAGGGAGGATGGATGGACTCTAGGCTCATCTGGATGACTCTGGAGAGTGGCTGTCTGCTAGATACTCCCCAAAGCCTCCCCTTCACTGTCCCCTTTCTGCCACTGCACAGGGAGTGCTGCGTGCACCTGCACCATCACAAAATAACTTCAGAACAGTGAGAATGACTTGAATGAATGCATGGACCAACAGCCCTATGTTCAGTAGGGCCTTCCCATGCTGTACAGCCAGGAAAATCTTGGGGTCTGCCGAGGATCTTTTTTTGTCACTCATTTTAGATAGGAGGTGCCCAAATGGAGTATAAATAGGTGGCCATGCATCAGCCTTTTGTTTGACAGCCTGGTGACTGTACTGACTTCTTCATTCTTTGCTGAAGCTGTACATAGAACTGGGAGAACTGAGGTCTAAGCAGCTCCTTGTTCATCTCAGCGGGAATGGCAAGAGTCTCCAGTAAAGCTGAGGCTATTCAATCCCAAAACGTCCACTGAAGTGACAGTGCTCTTACTGACACAGCCCGTGCTGAGCCCACGTTGAGCAGCAGCATCCTTGGGACACAGGCAGCCGGCTGCCCTGCCAAGTGTCCATGCTGTGCAGGGCTGATGTATGGCTCGTTATGAGCATGTTACTGCAGACAGACACCCTCTTGGCTTCAGCACTTTGGTTTCTGAGCCTGTGTCTGCAATGTTGAAATACAAAACTGCTGGAGAGCATCTCAATGCGAAGCCCTTGAAGCAACCGCCAGGCACGAAGCAGCTCAAGTGACACTGGGGCAGCAGTTGCAGCCTTTGGGCTGTCGGTTGCTGCTTTTCTTCCCTGTTTCTCCTAAAATTAAACACGCTCTCAAAGGTGCATGGGGATGCAGCATGTGGGTGTGGGTGTGTATGTATGTGTCCATTCCTCCAGGAGCTGATTGTTTCTCTGCTCCCATTGCTTGAGCATTAGCCACTTCCCAGGATTTTGGGGTTGCAGGGCTGATTCTGCCAGGCTTCAGCTGAGATAAAGCAGTGGCCAGTCTGGCCTGCAGTGATGGCTTCAGCTGCCTGCCCAGCCAGCCCACAGAGGGGACATGGGGTAGTGAAGATAGCAGGGCATGTGCAACCAAACAGCCTTATGGGGGTCTTCTTGGGTGGGCTGCATTCATCATCAGACACTGGCCTGCATCAGGGACCTGCTTTATTTCCCTGACTCTCCTTGCAATAGCAAACAGCTACTTGGTGCTTCCCCTCTCACACACCTTGCAAAAAAAACCTGAAGAGTAGTGGGACTGCAGCCAGGGCAGGGGGGAAGGGGGAGCTTGCAGCAAACATTTCTGCTGCTGCAGCATCTGTCACATCCCAGCCTCATCCCAACCCACTGCGGCTGCCCAGAGCCGCTCCCACCAAAGGTGCAAAGCATGGGAATGGCCTTCTCTTTGGCCAAAAGAAAATCAGGGAAGAGGAAAAAGCACTCAAGAGAAGGATGGGGGAAGCAGACAGCCAGTCTCCACACTGGCAGCACAGCCTGCCTTCCTCTGCCAGATCCCCTGAGGAGCTCCTTAAACCTTTCTGACACTTGAGCTGTGGGTTATGGGGCAGATGGACCCATCTTCAGTGGCAGGTGCAGCAGGGAAGGCTCCTAACATCCTGCCAGGGCGTTTCTGCAGCGCTGGGATGCAGGAAGGGAAGGGGACATTTTTGGCCCCAGCCCAGCAGGGCTAAAGCACAGCCTGCACCTGGCACACTCGGTGGCATCCCACACACCCACAGCCTGTGAGAGCAGCAGCATCCCCTGCCAGCGAGGTTTCCTATTCAGTGGCGATTTCGGAGCGCGCACGGAATGTCTGTGCTCTAAAGCAGTCTTGCTTTCCCTCTCCATCACATTAAGACCTGCTGCTGCTGAGCGTCAGCCACATGGATGAGCAAGGACGGAGCCACGGGGTTGGAGTTGGGCAGCGAAGCAACGAAACCCTTGGCAGGCAGGAGGGAGGGAGGGAGGGATGCAGGAGCAGGCGATGCGGGAGGGGCGGCACCGCGCTGGCACGGTGACAGGGATGAAGTCAGAGTGGCTGCAGAGCCGTGGTGGGAGGCAGGAGAGGGTGGCAGGGGAAGAGCAGTGCTTCCTTGCGGGCGCAGGGTTTCTGCTCATCAGTGGCATTGTTCCTCTCTCATTTATCTTTCCAGCTGGCTGCTCCCTGCTCCCCGCACAGAGGATGAGAACAGCGCTCACGGAGAGCAGCAGCCTTCAGGCCAGGCTGTGATGCAGGCGGTCGGCACCAGCCATGGGAGCATCCTTGTGGGTCTTCTCACTACAGAGGCACACAAGCACACAGCAGCCCTGCTAAGGCAACCACGGAGCTTGAGGAAAGCTTGAAATGGAGGATTTGGTCAATTAAACCCCCAAACCCCCAGAGCTCAGGCAGGATCGTGCCTCTAAATGCCGCAACAGAGATTTCAGCTGGCTGAGTCCCTTAGTTCTTATCTCATTCAGGGCTGAACATCCACTTTCCCATGGAGGGATGGTTTCAGCCCACTATGCCTTGCCATCAGGAAGCACATGTTCCTGGATTATTTACTGGTCCCAGTTCCTTTGCAGCAGCCATTTGCACACTGCACAGCTACTCGGAGCGCACGCACATCCTTGCCAGCAGACAGAAAATTTCCTGTTCCTGGAAGTATTTGTGTGGTGAAGCAATTTATTTCTTATGTGTCTTCCTGGCTAAAGCAGGTTATGGTGGTTTATGCTCTGCTATCACTGCTGGGGAGAGCTGCAGGCAGGGGAAGATGACAAAGCCAGGACAACAGAAAACTTATTTACATTGATGGATGTGATAAGAGAATTGCACTTACTTCAGGCAGGACACACCAGCTCATAGTTTTGCCTTTTATCAGTGGCAAGGTGTCCATAGAGCTCTTGTGCTTGGGCTGGTAGCACCAGGGGGGCAGCTTCTCTGGCCTGCTGCTGCTGCCTTCCTGCCCTATCATTAAATGTCACCCATTATAAAAGCTTCCCCGGTTCTTCAAAGCACTATTTGCCATCTCAAGAATTTTCCTGAAACCCACTTTGGAAATGCTCATGACAAAAAGCATGCACTGAAGGCTGAGGAGCAAGAAGTCACCATGGAGGTGGACAGGAGCCAGGTGTGTAGGTGTCATGTAGCCCCAGCACTGTCCTGCACACTAGGGCCATTGAGAACCAACAATGGAGGTGATGGGGGGCAGCAGCTGAGATGTCCTCAGTGTCTTCGTGCAGGAGTGAGGGGTGTGAGGCAGGGCCTGCACTGCTGCCCATCAGCACAGCCTGCCTCCAGGGACAGCTGATTCCATGTCCTGGTCCAGATTGCTGTCATGAGGGACTGCTGGAAATGCTCCTGTGTTCAGCAGTGAAGGTGACATCTTGGGGAACAGGCTCACTGCTGTGTCCAAGGCCTCCATATCCCAGCACGGGGCTGCTGCAGAGGAGCAGCACTTGAGCCTGCAGCTCTCCAGCACCGCCTGGTCTCAGTTTCCAGGAAAGCTGCTGGGTGTCCACAGGAAGCCAAGTTTCAGGCAGGACTACAGGCATGGCTAAGCCCAGCACTGAACACTGCCATCTCAGTGTTTTTCCCCTCCAGGTCCCTGCTCACAGCCAGACTTTGAACTGGCCATCCTTCGGGATGAAAGAGGCTGCAGATGAGAGCCCTGCCAGAGCACAGCCCTCCCTGAGCCCTGTCCTGCCCACCCAGGCTCCCACCATCCCCTCCCTCTAGGGGCAGTGACACCCTGCTCTGAGCTGGCATCTGCAGACCCTGCAGACAAGTGACCCCAAAAGGGCCAGCACTTGGCACCAAGGCAGCAAAACTAGCACTGAGGACCAGTTTCTAACCTGTACCAACACAGGCTAGGAAAGGAGGTGGCTGAAAATAAAAAAAGCTTCAGAAAAGAATGACAGGAATTATTTCAGGGCTGGAACAACTTGCCTCACACTGAGTGAGTGAAGAAGCCAATCTGTTTAGTTTATCTAAGGGAAAGTTAAGAGGGAACTTAGACGCATCTATAAATACCTACATGTTGGGAACATTTCTCATTGCCACAGTCCTTTATCTTAGCAAACAAAGGCAGCAAAATTTCCTGGGGCTGAGAGCTAAAGCAAGCAAAATCCAGGCTAACAGCAAAGTGCAGATTTTCAATGGGAAGGATAAATAACCATCAGGCCAGCCAGGCTACAGACACGACAGATTCCCCATTGCATAAAGTCTTAAAATCAAAGCTAGGTGGCTGCTGCTAAAGGAGACATTGCAACTCAGTCAGGCATTTGGGGCTAGATTCAAGAGCTGCTACACTCCACAGCCTGGGAGAGTTAGGAAGAAAATGCCTTAAAATCTGACTGTTCCCTACTGATCAGGCTGTCACCCCTCAAGGGTTTTGTCCTGTGACTCTCCCATCTGTGGTTGAGCTTCCCTCCCACTGGCAAAACAGGGACTGGCAGCTGAGCTCATCCTCCTGTTGTGTTCACAAAACCACCATCCCACCCTTCCAAAACTGGTAAAGATTTGATAAGTGTTTGAAAACATAGAGAGCAGCAAGAGGAAAAGGAGAAATTAAACAGCAAGGGAAAAAAAATGGGGTGTTACCCATTTTATTGCAGTCCAGAGTAAGAAGGGAAACATTTAAAAAGGAGAGAAAAGAAACAGTGCAATTTTTGTATTGAAAATATTTTGGAAGAAGATTTTAACTTAGCAAACAAGCATCATTTCAAACTATGCCAAGGAAAACAACGTTTTCATATAACTTCAAATCTGCAGTGAGCTCCATCCAACCCAGCCACATCATCCCTCCCTTTGCTTGTCCCCAGAACTCCCCTCAAACGCGAAGCCCAAATGATGCACTGACAAAAGGAGGAAGCTGAGATTTATGATGGACATCCAAAAAAACGGTGTTTCCAGGTAAATAAGACAGCAGAGAAAAGCTCCCGGGAAGCTGAGGAATGGACCTGCCATTTAAAAGCTCAGATAAAAAAGTACAGAAATCTGCAACGTGGGATTGTGCCAGCGCTGGGGGTGCGAGGGATGGGACTGGGAGGATTTCCAGCTCTGCACAGCCTCTTTATTTCGGAGCCATATCCATGTGCCCTCTGAGCCCTGAGGGCTGACACCAGGCTATGGGAAATGCTAACGCAAGGGGAAGATTTTGGTGTTGTCCAGCCCCTGGCACAGGTGACTGCTAGATTTCCTAGCCTGAGCATCACCAGAATGGCCATGAGGAAACACTGCCAGTCCCAGGGTAGGAAAATTCTTCCCTGGCACCATCCCCAAGGTGCTACAGGCACGTGGCCCCGGTGGTGTCCCCTCAGTGCCAGCTGCTGGCCGGGCTGGCAGGGTGGGATGTGGTGTGGGGCACACAGAGGCTCACCTGGGGCAGGGTGCTGTGAGAGCCAAGCACCAGGCTGCAGACACTGGCCGGTGCCTCTGTCCTCCGTGCTGTCACCCTCACCAGGCGCGGGGGGGTCCGTGGCACGTTGTCCCCAGCCCCTGCAGGAATCCTCTGCTCACCATCCCGGGGCCGATTCTGCAATGAGATGGGGGGTACATGCAGGCAGGGCAGGCCTGCTGCCTTCAGGCCTACCTGCCCTGCTTCTGGAAGGGCCAAAATGAGCTTTCCCCCAGGAGGGGGCTGATCCTGCCTTCAATGAGCATCCCACTGCCACGGCAGCTGCCTTGCACTGGCCCCAGGGGCAGCTGCAGGTGACAGCAGAGGCTGCAGGCAGGGGCTGGATCTGCAGCTTTTACATGCAGGCAGGGCAGGCCTGCTGCCTTCAGGCCTACCTGCCCTGCTTCTGGAAGGGCCAAAATGAGCTTTCCCCCAGGAGGGGGCTGATCCTGCCTTCAATGAGCATCCCACTGCCACGGCAGCTGCCTTGCACTGGCCCCAGGGGCAGCTGCAGGTGACAGCAGAGGCTGCAGGCAGGGGCTGGATCTGCAGCTTTGCCTCTAACTAGAGGGAATATCAGTGTGAAGAGGGTCAAGAAAAAGTGGGACTAAACCGGTTCCTGAGTCAGAAGGATCCAGATACCTCCTGCACCGACTGTGGTCAGTTTTGTCCCCCCTGTTCTTGATCATCAAACTCTTTTCAAGTGTTCCTCCTTAGGAAACATAATTCAGCTCCATCATCCCTGTGTACCACTCAAATTTGGGAACCCAGCTCAGTCCGTGAGGCAGAAATACAGTTTTGTTTTTTTTAATCTGATGGAATTATTTCACTGAAAGGAGGAATCCCCAAATTTTTGCATTTCTGCACAAATGTTCCTGTGTCCCCAGTTCAGGAGGATCCCACAGCATCCTTTGGCAGTGAGAGGGGTACTGGAAGAAGGTCCGCAAAGACACAAGGCAATTTTATTTACCTTGGTGCCTTTGAGATAACTGAGACCCCAGTGCTGAATTCCTGGCTCCCTACCTGGTGCCACATTTTTTAAAAGGCTGTTGAAAATTAAAGAGAATGCAAATAAGAGTGACAGAAGTTATCTGAGAGCTGGAAAAAATCCTGAAAAGGGAAACTTAAGAGACTCAACCTACTTCACTTATCAAAAGCAGCCTGCAAGGTGGCTAGATCAGAGAGCTGAAATGTCTCCATGGGAGACAGCATCAGAGGGGAGCAACTAATCCAGCTGCAACAGCAGAGCAGAAACCAGAGCTGGAGCTGAAGCTATTTGCATTAGGAGTAATTCAATTAACACTTCTGAATCAGAGAAGTTGCCTCATTAATGAGACAAGCTATGACAGAGGAGGTGTGGAAATATCCTGTGTGTGAATTGGTGGGGCTGCAGTGGCCAGCAGCCTCCTGTGCCCCATGCCAGCCCTTGGGTGCAGAAGCCTGTGGGGTCTGACCCTAGAGCATCATGCTGGAGTGGCTCTTACCTCAGGGAGGTTTTGGGACTCTCTGGATGTGACTGTGGAGTTGGGTTCGCTGGTCTCATCCTGCTGCCTGGCTGTGCTGTGACTGGTGTCTGGGCTGGGAGTCTGCAGGGGTGCAGAATGCAGTGTGAAGTCGTAGAATTCGTGGATATCTGCAAAACAGTGTGAGAAACTTCTACAGGACCTGGGAGGCAGCGATGGGGCACTAGGGCAGCAGGCTCAAGGTGTACAAGCTCTAAAGCTGATGGTTACATCTGTGTTCTCTCCAGCTCCTTCCCCAGTCGGTTTCCTTTTCCCACCTGTGCACTGCCACAAGCAGATGCCAGGTATCCTCACTCTGGGCTCCAAGGACCTGAGTCTGCTGCTGTAAATCATAGTGGCTCAGGAGAGAGGCATGAAAATGGGGCGTTCAAGCAGTGACAGTTATGGGGTGACAGCAGGACCTGACAGCAGCTGCTGGTGGCTGTAGCTCCAGAGGGGCTGTGTGAATGCAGACCCTCTTCTACCCCTGCCAGAAGCATTTTAGCCTCTCCTGGTCACACAGGGATAACTGCAGGGAGCAGCAGGGCTGTGGTGGGCTTCACTCCTTCCTAAGGAAGTTCCCACTGCTCAAACTCAGGCAGCTGTCAACCCCCAGCAGCCCCCAGCTCATCACCAGAGCCAGGTCAGACACAGACCTCCAGATCCAGCACCTCTGTAGGATCAATGAAAGCCAATATACTCATTGCAGAAGTGTTTAATTTCAGAAAGGGAACCACATCAAAAGTGAGAAGCTTTTTTATGAAGAAACTGAAAGGGGTCACGAAGATTGTACAACGTTTATG
This sequence comes from Chaetura pelagica, assembly GCF_000747805.2. Lineage (NCBI taxonomy): Eukaryota > Metazoa > Chordata > Aves > Apodiformes > Apodidae > Chaetura > Chaetura pelagica. The sequence continues at coordinate 624,146 of NW_009953098.1, read as the reverse complement.
GGAGGCACTGAGCCTATTTAGAGAGACCCCACTGGGATATCAGAGCAAATGCACAGTGCCTGGCCAGAGGATACTGTAAAGGCAAAAGGGAGGAAAGAAAGGCTAGACCATAGGGGAAGGGAGGCTATTAAAAGCAAGAAGACATTAATCTAAACAGCTGAAGTTGCCTCCTAATGAGAAAAACAGAAAGGATGGTAAATGCTGCCAGGTTAAAGGTAAAGCTCCAAAAGGTCAGCCAAAGGACTTTGGTAAACACCTAGCAAAAGGCATAAAAAAGTAATAAATCCCTTTAAGCACCTGGGAAACAGGAAGCCTGGCAAAGGCAGCAAGGCCAAAAAGTCACGGCAGCATAAACAAGCACTGGGAGTGGGGAAAGCCACAGCAGGAACCTGAGCTCATTTTCTGTGCCTGTTTCTCTGCTGCGGAGGCGGTCAGAGAGCCCTCCTTCTGTGAGCAATGCCAAGGGCAAGCAGTGGGGGTCAGCTGCAGGGGGCTGTGCCCATTCCCCTGGCACTCCCTGGGAGCTCAGGGATGAAACAGCTGCACCAGCAGGATTGTACCCTAAGACACAAGTCCCCATCCTCTCCCTGTACTTAACCACATGCCCATGCACTGCAGCACATTGCAGATGGGATGGGAGCAGCATTGTCCCCCCTCATCCAGCTCCCAGAGGCTGCCTGGTGACCTCCCAGCCACAGGGGAAAAGCTGCTATAAATCTCAGCTGCCAGCAGAGCAGCTTTGTGCCCACGGGGAGCCCAACCAGGCTGGGTGACTGGCTGAGCTCAGGGAGCACTGTGCCACTGTCTGGTGTTGATGCCACTTTTGGAACTGCTACTTTGCACTACATCATTGCCAGGCTCTGTCCTGTGCCCTGGGAGAAATGGGGCAGCTGGCAGTGACAGAAGTGGAAGTCCCCAGATCCACCCACCACACCTAGAGCATCTCCTCCACAGCCTCCCAGCTGCTGAGAATGCTGCTGGCAGTCCCTGAAGTCCTCCCAAATCAGACATGAGGTCATGGCAAGCAGTTGTCACACAGGCAGACAAATGGGACTTTGTTTTCAGGCGAAAACATCCCTCTCTCTGGCTATAAAAATAGTCATTGTGTAACAGGGTAGCAGGGTCTCCAGGCTGTGCAGATTGCACTTGGAACACACAAAACTTAGCAAAAATGAGAAGAGGATTTGAACAGCCCTGCTGTGGGGTGCACCACTGCTGGCATCCTCATTTGTCACCTGTCTGCTGCAGGAACAAAGCCTTGGATAGCCAAGGTTGCAAGGCACCTGCAGAGCAGGAAGCTGGTCTTCTGAAGCAGCCACTCTCCACCTCCACAACCCTCAGCCCATTTTAGATGCTTATTAGGAGAGGGAATAATTGCTGGCATCAGGGATTAGAGGAGAGTAGGGAAGAAGTCCAGGCATCAAAGGATGTGGCCATGACAGCAGTACATTTTAGGACACATGCATGTGGCATTAAAGACAATTTAAATATATGCTGGTTTCTTTCATTTTGTGTGGGTGTCACACAAGTCTGCCTCACTTGCACACTTGAAGAGTAGTGCTACCTGCAAAGTCTTAGTAAGAGGAAATTGTGGTGGGAAAAGATGCTGCTGCATGTTCTGTTCTGCAGCTGAACCTCTGTTTGATGACAGTGTAAATTCACTCTGGATCTAATAAGGAAGAGTAACTCAAGATTTATAGGGATTAGAATTCGTTTAACAATTTCCTCTGGGGGTCAATACGTCAAATAAGTGTCATTAAATATTTCCACAGCACCAGCATCAGAAGGCAGCCCCCTTATACCAGGTAGTATTCACACTTCCAGCAAATGACATTTCTTCCCTGACATGTGCAGTCACCAGCTGTGTCACTACAGGTTTACTTCAAGCAGAAAATCCAGCCTTGCAGTCCCTGCCCTGCTGCTCTAAGGGAGGATTCACACCCACAGCCACCACAGCAGAGTTTCAACCAAGTTCTGAGTTTCCATCTTTATCAACTAATTTGCAAGACGAGTCCTCAGGGCTGGGAATCCTCCAGATTCCTTCACTGGAGCCACTGTGGCTCTTGCAGCCACCTGGTAAAGCTGCAACCACCATCCCCAGCAGCACTGCTGGCAAGCTGAGCTCCTGGCTGGTGTTTTGCACCCAAGGAAGCACCACAGGTTGGCAACAGCCTGACTATCCTTGTGCCTCTGCAGCAGCAGGGCTCTTTGGGAGGAACCTTTTTTATGGTAAAAGGAGCCATAGAGGAGGGTGAGCAGCTGGCAGGACCTCACTGGGGTGCCCCAGAGGGCTTTTGGGAGGAGCGTTGCCCTTTGGGCTGCTGGCAGCCAGGGTGGCTGGGTGCACACAGACCCTGCCTGTCTGCCTGGCTCTGCCCGCTGCAAAGGGCACAACAGCCCCTTTCAGCCCTGGCTCTGGGGAGGAAAGGTCAGGGAGCTGCTTCTGCGTGCAAGACCTGTCCTCCCCGGTGGCATGAGGCAGGGCCAAGCATCTCCCTGAGTAGAGCAAACACAGGTCCATGATTGCCCAGCCCAGCTGCAGTGACCCCAAGGCCGGGTTCCTCAAGTGCCCTCTTGCCAGGCTGCGTCCCAGCAAGTCACGCGCTTGGCTCTTCGGTCTCAGACGAGAGGGGGGCCAGGAGGAGGGAGCCAGCACAGCCTGTTTTCCTTCTCTGTCGCCAAGGAATTTCTTTTGTGCAGAGCAGGGGCTGGCACATTCCAGTGCAGAGCAGCTCCTACATCCCTTCGCCAAGCCAGCTGACAGCAGCATCCACAGGCAAGCTCTGTCCAGGCAGGGTGGGCATGCCCTGGGGCACGGGCAGCTCCTGGGAGAGGGGGCTGAGTTTGGCACGGTGGTCACAAGGATTTAAAAGGCTGTGCTGTGCTCAGAGGAGTCTGGCAGAAAACAGTGCACGTGCAGAGCAACATTGGACACTTTCATGGCTATGGATACACCCAGCCCTGGACACCAGACAAACTTTATCTGAACATTCTAGCAGATTCTTCCCTGTAACAGGGCAAACTAAAGCTTCTGGAGTCCCCAAAACAGCTTATCCTTAAAAATAAATAATAATACAAAAAGCATATGGAAAGCCACATCCCTGTCATTTTTCATGTTGCCCAACTCCGTGATGTTTGGCACTGCTGGTAGCTCTGCTGTGCCATAATGCACTTGGGTGTTCAAACTCAAGCCAGGCAATGCATGCCTTAGAAGAACAGCACAGTAGGAGCATGCAGTCTGAGGACAGGGATGTAGCATGCTCGTGCACTGGTGTTCTCCAGGGGATGGAAAAAAGCAGGCCCATGCTGCTGAAAGGCTGCAAGAGGAGGGACCTCTGCAGACTGAGACCTCTCTAGAGCCAGAAGCATCTGACACGGCCATGATGTGGGGCAGTGAGATGGGAGCCTCTGTGCTGGGAGACGTGCCCATGGCTCTCCTGCAAATCCTTGTCCCTTGGATAAACTCTGAACCAGCTCCATGACTTCAAGCAAACTTCATCCAGAGACACAGCAGCACACTGGGAAAAAGGGGGGGTGAAAAGCACATAGAGATGCTTCACCACTCTCCTAGAGTTGTCACCATGCTCCAGCAGGTCTGGAGAGTGCACACTGAATGACCCTGGTGTGTGCCAGCTCTGAGCAGGCACAGCAAACATGCAGCCCAACACAGCATCACACATTTCCATGCAAGGATAGAGGAATTCACAAACCCACGCTGTGGGAAGGGGGGGAGGCGAGGGGCGGAAGTGATTAATGCAAATTCCTAGTTAGGTAAACACATCTAGAGAAAGCTGCTCTGGCACAGGGAACTAATATCCTGTTAAACCAGTTGAAAAGGTCACCAGCAATCAAGCGACACTCCCTCGTGCCAGCATTGACAGGACACTGGGACAGCCAGCTTAAAGCAGGCAGCTGGGAAGCCTGCACAGCATCCACGTGCCAGCGCGCAAACTGCAGCCAGCTCAGCCTGCGCACGGACACGCTCTCTCCAGCTACACTTCCTCCCCAGCACTTCTGCACTAATATGAGCAGCCCTGGGCTTTGGGAAAGCGGCTTTGCTGCCTTCACAGGGCCCAGCAGAGGGCTGGAGGGGCACACAAAAGCAGCTCATGTCAGATTTGCCAATGTGATCAGAACCCTGTTGAGGAGTGTGGGGCTAACCGTGGGCTGGAGACCATTTTGAGCATGGATTTATAAATGAAGATGCAAGAAAGGAGATGTGTGCTGATCCCTTCAGCACAGGGGCCCACTGCCCCAGGGAGCCCCCCTTTGCCATGTGTCTCTGCTGCCAGTGGCACAGACATCCCAGCACAAGCCCTGCACAAAGACATGTTGGGGCTGAAAGCAAAAACATGGGAAGGAGAGAATAAAATAGCTCAGGATACACTGCTCATGCCATTATTGTATTTCATTTTCAGTGGATATTCTGAAGCACAGAGGAACTGCTGACAACTCAGGGCTCTGTGCAGAAGGTGCTCAAGGCATTGCAGAGTCCTAGCAGGTGCTGGAGAGATCTGGTATGGCCTGATGAAGGTTTTGCCCTTTCTCCACATTTACCCAACTGAGGAATTCTGTTTATGCCACAAACACTCAGCGACTGCAGCCCTGACCCCTGGTATCTCCTGCCCAAGCCCTGAAGGGGAAAGACAGCCCAGATCCCTGGCATTATAGGCACCCATGTGTTTGCACAGGATGAACCCAGCCTGGTCAGTGCCAGGCACTGGTGTCAAATCCAGCCTGCAGGAGAACCCAAAGACAGCAAAGTCCCAGGGACTGCAAGGCAGGGGCTTACCCAGCAGAGCCTGGAAGAGTTCACTTTGGAAGATGTGGGAGATTTTTCCAATAGAGGCTTTTAGCTCCTGCTCCTCCGGGGATTGCAGGGTGCTTTGGTATCTGGTCAGAATTCCCACTGCCCGTTCAGCGTCTGCAGAGATGACACAGGAATAACAAGGCATTAACACTGTAGAATGGACAGACATCTTCAGGGAAGGCCTGAGTGCAGCCTTGGAATGGTGCAAAATGCTCACCTGGATAATGCATCAAGTTGCCTTCCAGCTCTAGATTTCTAAGAGTCAGCCACAAAAGCAGCCTCCTTACACATATCTGGAAGAGCTAACCCTGCTGTGAGGTGCAGAGGGGTCATGGCAAAGAGCTGGGCAGGGGCTGGGGGGAAGTGGTTCTGCCTGCTGGCCCTCCTTGACCCTGAAAATCCGGGGCTAAACTCAGGTTAACTCACATCTGAACCCCATGGCACTGGGCAGCCTGAGCACCTTCGCCACCTCCCAAGCAGAGAGGCCATTCAGGAGCTGGACATGTTGCACAGGACTATAGGTACTACTGGAGGAGCTGCAGTCTCCCATGCGGGGCCAGATGGCTGCAGCAAAGCTGAGTGTGGCCTCAGTCATGTAGCACAAGGTATTGCAAACAGCTCAGCTACTCAAGTAGCAAAATTTGGGTTTCTGCAGGGTGAAGCATAACGGTTGTGCTCCGCAGCAAGCAGCCTTGGGTCAGCAGGTGACACACCAGGGAAGGAACATGATGCCTTGGGGTCAGGGAAGGAGGGATGCTGGCCCTTAGGGGAGCTGGACACTGCCATGAAGCAGTGCTTTGGTTAAAGACTGGGCTCACCATAGCTGTGAGACAACCTCAGACCTCAAATAGTGGAGCTGTGGTCTTTCTGTGCCAGGACATCTCCATGCTTCTCTAGGCAGATGCCTGGAGCTGCCAGTTAAGCTCCAGCCTCAGATGTGATCCATCTCTAAGGCAGGTAGGGAGCTCCCACGGACCCTCAGCCTGACCTAGCCTTATCAGTGAATATTTCCCTTTGTCACCCAGACAGCTGGCAGACAAAGAGCTTCTGTGCAAGGAGGCAGGGGAGCCATCCTGCCACGGTTGGGGACTCATCTTTTAACCCAGGAACTCATGCAGAAAGGATGACCCTGCTTGTTCCAGGGCTCTCGGTGGGGAATTCAGGTCATCAAACAAGGAGGCCTGTGTCTGCCAGGGTGTGTGCCACCTGCTGCCCCAGCTTGTGCAGCTGGCTCCCCTCCCAGCTCCTCCCTGGCTGAACGGGGAAGGGGGTCCTGCCTGTGTCACCAGCCCACACTGACTCATCGTGGGAGCAGAAGAGAGAAAGGAGCCTGGGGAAGCATGAAAAGCTCCTGCTCTGAGCTGGGCTCCACACTGGCTCCAGGAAAAGCACAGACTTCCCCAAGCTTCAGATTTATTAGGCCTTATGGGCATCCCAGCCCTGTGTTAGCACTCAGGTCTTCATTTTCTGCAAGATCAGACAGTGGCTTCAGACTCTGCCCAGCATTCTGGGACTGGGGTTGAGTCATCTTCGCCTGGTCATTCCTGACCTTATCAGCAGAAGCTAAAGGAGCAGGTGGAGAACAGGAGCCAGGACACAAAGACTGCGAACCCAGCACAAACATTCCATCTCAGTCCAGGCTGCACAGAAAAGAGCAGCATGACCCCTGTGCTGCTGGCCACCAGCACCGGGTGACAGCCAGCTAGAGCAGGAGAGCACTGGCCCTGGACCACCAAACCCAGGGAAGTGCTGTCCCCCCGGCACAGGGTACAGACCCTGTGAAGAGAACTCTCTTCTTGCAGCACACAAGAACGAGCATGTGGCGTCTGGGGCCCATCTCATCGTGCCACAAGACCCACTTCCAGGAGGTCCCTCCTTGCAGGGCCCACAGCCCCGCTCCCCGCCCTCCCCCGAGCACCGGAGGGTGCTGTGAGCCGCGCCAAGGCCAACGGCTCCCGGCCGCGGGCACGGGGCACACAGCGC
>NW_009953098.1:603396-616304 GCF_000747805.2 Chaetura pelagica | reverse complement strand
CCGTACCGGGGGTACCGGGAGCGGCTCCGGGCAGCCCGGACCTGCGGGTAAAGGCTCGGGGGTGCAGGGGAGGGGGGCACAGGGGAAGAAGCAGTTACGCCCAACTCACCGCTGTCTGTCCACCGCTTCGCTGCTTTATTGACATAAATAGGTGGGAACGGCTAAGACTGACCCGATCGCCCTTTCCAAGTTCAAGGTCCGGCTGCAAAGGGACTTGACACCGACTCCAGCCCCGCTCCCCTCCCTCGGCCACCTCCGCAGTCTCCTCGCAGCAGCAGGAGCGTGACCGTGGTCCTGCCAGCTCCAAACACCCTCCACCCCCAGCTCCCTTCTTCCCCAGAGCAACAGGCAGGAACTGCTGGATGGGGTGCCAGCGCCCTGGCCCGCAAGCATCAAGCCAGGAAGCGCAGGAGTTGTGTCCAGCATGGGGGAGGGGAGAGCACAGCCCCTCTCCATCCTGTGAAAAGCCACCCTCCCCTCTCCCGCACCTCCCTTCCTATTCCTCAAGCCATGGGACAAGGCAGCCCCTCTAAACAAGGTTTCCCACCACTGGCTGCAGAGCTGCTGGTAACAGGCAGAGGCTGCCCTTCCCCTGCAACAAACAGTGACTCAAATTCCCACTAGTGTCCAAACCCCAGGGCAGAGGTCTCGGCCTTAAACCCCCACCGCTGGGTAAATACTCAGCCCTCAGGCACAAGCCAGCCCCATGAACCCCTGCAAAGGCTCCAGGTCCTTGCAGCTGTCAGTGGGAACTGCAAATCCAGTTCCAGGTCTTTTCAGCTGAGGGCAGTTGTGCACCACACAAGGAGCCAGGAAGGCTATGGGGATCAGGAAGCTCAGGAAGGAGACTGCAAAGGAAAGGAGCCTCGAAGCTGTCCGAAGGAGTGCTCCTCTTATGAGCTGTGCAGGGCTCTGGCTGCCTCTCCCCATGGCTGATGCAGGCTGGAGGGGTCACTCTTGCATCAAGCTGTTGATCTTTGTGAGCAGCACATCTGTCTCAGACTCTGGGGAGAGAGAGAAAACAGTCACTGCAGGCAGCCAGAGCAACCTGAAAAGCAGGTTTGAGGAGACCTGGGGAATGTGGGATTCCCCAGTGCTGTCCCACAGGCCTGTTTGCTAAGGCCAGGGCAGGAAATCCCTCAGCTGGGATTCCCTTCCCTCCCGGAGCCATCCCAAACTGCTCGGTGGTGTTGGGCTGGGGAAAGCTGCCTGCCTGCCAGGGAGAGTCCCACAGGCACAGCCTGGCTCTGAGGGAGGTGAGCTCATATCCATGCACACTCACCTGCTGGCCGTCTTCTCTGGGAGCATTTCCTAGGAGATGGAATAGGATCAATATTAGCATGTCAGTCTGGCCTCGCTCTTTCCTCCCTCGAAGGAGTGCTCCTCTTATGAGCTGTGCAGGGCTCTGGCTGCCTCTCCCCATGGCTGATGCAGGCTGGAGGGGTCACTCTTGCATCAAGCTGTTGATCTTTGTGAGCAGCACATCTGTCTCAGACTCTGGGGAGAGAGAGAAAACAGTCACTGCAGGCAGCCAGAGCAACCTGAAAAGCAGGTTTGAGGAGACCTGGGGAATGTGGGATTCCCCAGTGCTGTCCCACAGGCCTGTTTGCTAAGGCCAGGGCAGGAAATCCCTCAGCTGGGATTCCCTTCCCTCCCGGAGCCATCCCAAACTGCTCGGTGGTGTTGGGCTGGGGAAAGCTGCCTGCCTGCCAGGGAGAGTCCCACAGGCACAGCCTGGCTCTGAGGGAGGTGAGCTCATATCCATGCACACTCACCTGCTGGCCGTCTTCTCTGGGAGCATTTCCTAGGAGATGGAATAGGATCAATATTAGCATGTCAGTCTGGCCTCGCTCTTTCCTCCCTCGAGCCCCAAGCTGGAGACTGTGGGGCCACACAGGAGAGGCAGTACCACAGGGATGTGCTCTTTGTGCCTGCAGCACTGGTAAAGGAGTAAGGCCAAGGTCCCCCAGCCTCAGCCCACCAAGCCCTGGGGTGCAGATTGAGCTAAAGTGTAAAATAAGGCATCCAGCAGCTTGAGGAAGGGTCAGGGCCAGACTTATAGCTGCAGCCTGGTGATAAAAGCTGCCTGCACACACTGCTGTCTCAGCCAGAGAAGAGAGGGCCCCCAGGATCTGGGTTCAGAGGGGCATGGCAGCAGACACAACTGGTTTTGGGTATGTAGCAGCCATGCAGGGCATGCTACAACCTCCCCCAACAGACCTGCCCCAGCAGGGGGAAAGGGATCAAACGTACTTCATCAAGAGGAAGGCCCAGAGGATGGCAAGGAAGGAAACGCAGTCTACAACAATCCAGATCATGAGGTAAGTGCTGCTGGGCTGCAAGGCAACAAGACAAGCCATGAACACCCACCCGGGTGGTTTGCTAGTGGCACAGCCCAGCCTGCTGAGCCAGCAGCTCCTTCTGCAGGGTCACTCATTCCCACGCCAGCACAGCACTGAACAAAAGCCACCCTCCAGGCAGCCCAGGGCTGCTGCAGATAGGGATCTACAAGTGCCTGGGGTGTAGGGCTGCAGAGCAGGGTGAAGGATGGAGAGGTCACTTACGAGCAGCCAGATGGGGCGTTTCATCTCCTTCAGCACCTGACAGGCGTTGGTGGTGACAGAGCTGACCCCAGAACACCACAGCACAGAGAAGAGCCAGGGCTGGTTCACCACATACAAGTTGACAGAGATGTTGTCCTGGCGGTACTGCCTGCACAGGGACAGCTGTGGTCAGAGCAGCAGACACCAGGGTGCTGGCACACTCAGCACACAGCCAGAGAAGATTGTGTATCTGGGATGTCATCCAGCATTTTCAGCCACATGGGACAACTGTCTGGAGAGCCAGACCCAGGGCAGATTTGCTGGCAAGGCAGAGGACTGCAGCCAGCTCCATCCCCTGCACCAGCCCTGCCTGACAAGGCGTGCTTGTCTGCAAGGCTGTAGCACACACCCTCTGCTTCCCAGCAGCGAGCCAGCACTCAGCCTCAGCAGGACCTTCCCTCTACTGGCCCCTTGGATATAGCTGGGACGGTGCCCAGGCCCTACAGCTCCCCAGCTCCTGGGCACAGAGCTCTCACCTGATCTCCTCAGAGCTCATGTCTTGGTAGGGAAGGTTGACACGCAGCAGTGGCTCCTTCTCATTTTGGAGTCTCTTCCGACCATAAACTTGCTGGACGCCTGGGGCTTGCTGTTTGACCTGCTCCCTGAACCCATCTGGCAGCCAGAGGACCTAGGCAACAGCCAGAGTGCACATGCAGAGGAGAGGTGCTCCATGGAGCTTGCTCTCTTCCTGTATTTCCTTGCAGGTCCAGGCACACCTGGCCTGCTCAGACAGCTGTTTCCTGCCTCCCTGTCCCCATGCAGCTCCTCCATGAGAATCTCAGCCAGGACAGTCTCCTAAGACTTGTCCCAGCCAAGAAATAAGCACAACAGACCCCACTGAGAGGAGAAAGCTGTTCCAGCCTAAGAAAGCTGCAGCAGTTATGTCCTTTCTGGGCCCTTGAATGGATCAAGCAGTGCATTATTTTGGCCCCAGCTCTGCAGCAAGAATGTACCTTGGATCAGCACTACAGTGCAAGTCTTTGCTGTGTCCCCTCCTGCTCTGCATTCCCAAAAAAGCCAAGAATGGAAAGTGGTTTGGGGGCTAATTCAACCTCTCAGGGTAGCATGTGTCCTGTGCTACAGAGGTTGGATGAAGTGCAAAGGCAAGGGAGAGGTGTGGTGCAGCACAGGGAGGTGGAAGTCTGAGCACTGTTTTCCTGCTCTTGCTGGCACTGTTGGTCCCCTCCCTAGACTGAGTCACTGTTTACACACCAAGGTGGCCAGTGCTGAAGAACCAGAGTATTTGGAGGGTTTGAAGCTGTAGGCATTAACCCTTAATTATTGTCAACCTCTCCCAGCTAGAAAACCATATGCCTGGACTGGGTTCCCCAGCAGGGGTGACATATGGGGATGTGGTATATGGGACACCCAGTGGGGTTGGCAGGGCACCTCCCACCATGGCAGCAGTGTGACAGCAGGACCTGGCAGTGGTGGGGTGGTGGCCAGCTCACCTGCTGTAGTGGGATGCCTGACTGTAAGATCACTTCCAGGGTGGCATTGACAAAGCTCTGGTAGTCACTGTGGTTCTCGGGCCGGAGGTCAAACATGATGGAGATATTGCTCTGCTTGGCTGCCTCTAGTGCCTGTTCCAGGGATGGGATCCTCTGCTTAGTCACCTGGTGGCGATCGTCAGCAGAAAGACTCTGCACAGTGGGAAACGGCCTCCGCTGCAAGGGTGAGAGTTAGTCACCATAGGCAGACCCTCCACAAGCTTCCACCTCCCACACTGGTGCTGGGCTCTGAACTTGCTACACTGGCTTCTCCACATGTTCTTCAGTGTAGACAGGGACAGGGATCCTTCCCCTCCACATCCATGGGGCACCTCTACCCTTCTCCCCCCGCCCTTAATGGCACAGTTCAAGCAGTTCCAACATCAGTGGGCATTCAGAGCAGCTCAGCAGTTGGTTAGTCACCTTCTGGGAAAAGGTTTGCCACAGCTGCTTCCAAGCCCAGGCAGGCTGTGCAGCTCAGAGCAAGTGCATGAGATTTCTCCTCAAACCAGCCTCCTCCATGACTCATAGGAGAAGTCAGAACAAACCCCAGCTTGGGGCATAACCGCACCCAAAGGATTCGTGCAGGTGTGGAAGTGCTTCTGCACCCTGTCCAGGTGTCTGCCTGGACCAGTGCTGCAGAGGGCACCTTCCCCAGGGCAGGGCTCATGCTTCACCCACAAATGCAGCCACCCCTGACCAGCCAACCCCAGGGGCATCCTGACCTCCAGGAACCAGCTGCCAGCATCCAGCTGCTGGAGGTCTGTCCAGTTGAAGGCGGTGCTGTTTAGGGCAGCCCTCTCAGGGAACACAGCCTGCACGTTGGTGGTCCTGGTGAGATCCTCATCATGCATGAGGAATGGGACCCCGTCAGCACTGGCAAAGGGACAGAGAGGGAAGCTTTGTTTTGCAAGCTGTTTGTCTCCTATCGCTGCCCTGGCATTTCTACCCCCTCCCAGCTACCCTGCTAGGGTAACCCCCACCCTTCTGCCTACTTGTGGTGCTCTACACAAAAAGGTGAGTGTCCAGAAACCACCAGACAGAGGTGAGCACCTAGAGACCAAGTCAGGAACCAAGTAGTTCCTTGCTCATTGCAAGAGCTGTTCCTGTAGCAGGATTGCATGAGATGAACTACAGCCAGGGTCTGGTTTGCAAGCCATGACCCTCCCCTAATGGTGCCTCCCTCCTAATGCCCTGGAAGGCAACCTGTGTGGGGATGACAGAAACCCAGCACCTCTCCCAGGACACCAAGCTGGAGTCAGTTCCACACTGGGAAGGTGGGAATGTCAGAGCCCATTGAACAAGGGCAGTCTTCAAATAACAGTCCTCCAAGTGTGTTCCAGAATGCCCTAGGTAGGAGGTGACATCCCAGGATAGCCCCCTTCCTCCCTCTGAGTCCCTGCTGCTCCTTTACCTCACCATGACGTCTGTCTCAAAGACTTGCACATCACAGTCTACAGCCTTTTGCAGTGACATGAGGGTGTTCTCAGGGGCCAGCTGGAAAAGGAACAGTGTTAGTGCAGAGGGCACGGGCAAGAAGGGGCAGGAGGCAGGGATTCAGGGCTCTAGGACAACCACAATGAGACTGGAGTGACCCTGGTAGGCTGGGGGATGGAAGAGGGCTGGGTGTAGAAAGGCAGAGCCTGCCTAGAACCTGCTTCCCCACCCACACTGCACAGCCACGTTTTCTGCTGAGAGGTGCCTGCTCCTGGTCCAGCAAGTGCTCAGCAAGCAGCTCTGCCCTCCGGCTGCTGCGCCCACTCTCCTTGCCCTGTGCTCACCCATCCTCCAGCCCTGTGCTGACCAGGCTGATGTGAGGACCCCTCTTTACTGAGCTTGTCCAGGTGTGCAGCAGTTTGATGCCAGTGACCCAGGGCCAGGCACAGCCTGCCCCAGCCTCCCTGACCACTGTGCCAGGATGCTGCTGGTGCTGGTCGCTTACCATGGGGGCTCCTCGGTGGCCAATCAGGGCTGGCTTGAGGGGCAGCTGGTTCTCCTCCATGATGCATGGGGAGGTGATTCCCAATGGAGCCAGATACAGCGCGATCATCACCGCAGAGTACACAAGGAGCAGGAACACCTTGAGACCTGAAGGCAGAGACAGAGAAGATAAAAGGGTGAGGTGCAGAGGAAGTATTTTGCAGGCCTTTAGGAATAAGCCAAGGCTGCTTCACCTGGTATTAACTTATGATTGCCCTAGGTCAGGCATTGCATTCCCAGCCTCAGGAACACTACATTTATTCTTGGCCTTGCACCCCAAAATCCAGCACTTCTGCAGGACTCAGTCTGCCATCCATAATCCTCCTTCAGCTGCAAAGCAGTGAGGGCTGAAGGTGCACCAAGGGCTTAAGCATGAGAAGGAGCAACCAACAGCAGGTGTTACCATCAGACTGAGTCCTAGGGACCTGTTTCCCCTGCACTGATGCTGTCTGTGCACCACTCTCCCACCAGTGCTGCTCGGTTGGTGGTAGGAAGCAGGGCACCAGCTGTGGGGGGAGGTGGAGAACTTAAGAGGGGTATTACCTGGTTTGCTGGTGCGGTAGATGAAGCTGGCCAGGGGCCAGGCAAGAAGTGTCATTCCCCCCACAACTCCCATGTGCAGGAAGGGACCTGTTGCCTGGGGAGGCAAAGGCAGGGTGTCAGCAGGCACCAGTCCACCCCCAGTCCCCAAAATCCACATGCTTCAGTGTCAGGGATCTACCACTGCAGCCAGCACAGCTGGAAGAGCCATGGTCCCCACCATGGTCCAGCCACCTTTCATTACCCTCACTGCAGCTGCTCCAGGCAGGACTGCAAGAGCAGGAGGAGCATGTTGCCTGGCCAGGCAGCAGAAGTCAAGGGCAAGGAGTTAAGCCCCGTGGCACACAGCCATGCTGGGGGCTCCAGTCACCACCCTTCAGCTCATCCCCACAGGCCAGATACTGGGTACAGCAGGGGAGTCTCTGGTATCGAGGTGACTCACCTGCAAGGAGATACGTGCACTTCTCCATTCCTCCGCCCACTTTATTCCCAGCCCTGTGAAGGCTGCAGCCACCACCACGGCAGTTAAGATCAGCAGGGTCTGTGGGGCAGGGCACAGGGCAGTTAGGGAAGCACAGAGGATCCTGCAGGCCAGCTGGGCTCTGTCCTGGCAGGCCAGGCAGAGCCCTCCTCACCCCTTCCTCTTGGGACCTTGCAGGTCCTGAGACCCCACATCCCCTTCTTTGGGCTTGCAACTGAGCTCTGTACCCCATGCTAGGACCAAGGGGAATATTCCCATCCCAGAAATGTGTGGCTGGGGCACTAACAGCTGCAGTCCAGCTCAGCAGGGATACACAACCACTCAGTGGGGTCACAGCAGCCATTCACAGCCCCAGTAGGCTGGCTGCAGCCTTTCAAGAAGCAAGGGCAGCCAGAGCAGTCACCATCTCCCTGCACTTCCAGACTTTCACCTTGTGCAGCCAGTGTAGCTTCAAGGGCTGGCCACAGAGCTGCAAGCACAAAGCAAGGACCTGTGAGAAGAACAAGGAGATATTAGGGCTGGGCTGTACCTCACACCCCAGCCCTCTGAGGGCACAGGTTTCAGCCACAGGAGCTCTGGCCTCTTGGTGCAGGCAGGGTATTTGGCCATGCTCAGGCTGACACAGCTCCAGAGAGCTGGATGCTGCAGGCTCCACCTGGCTCTTCTGAGGGCATGGCAGCCTGTTCCCTCACTAGCCCAGGTGGGATCAGTGGGGCTCACCAGCAGCACAGACGAGTAGGTGATGAGCACAGCCGTAGCTATGAGCAGGACCAGGGACCAGTCTAGCCACAACTTCCTCTGCTTGAAGATGAACCTGCCAGCAAAGGGGACAGTCAGAAGGGCAGGGTGGACATTGGGAACAAGGCTGGACGTGGGATCCTACTCACTCATTGAAGTTGTGGAAATCATTGAGGATGATGATGGAGAAGTAGAGCCACACCAGTGTGAAGAGGAAGACGCAGAAGAGGAAAAGGAACCAGCTGCAGTCACACTGAAAGACAGAGACGACAGTTGTGCACACACCTGCACAGCATTCAGCCTCTGGCCAGGTTGCTGAGACTGCTGGGAAGCACTCAGCCTGCCACGAAGCAGGTACTGGCCTCATGGGTCCAGGCACTGAGCTGCCTCTAGGAGAGCTCTTTTGGCTGGACCCATGCTGCAGCAAGATGGACCAGCACTTCCTTCAACAAGCTAAGAAAAGATGCCAATGCCAGCCTGGGGAGGACAGCCCCTGTGTGACAGGTCTGCATCCTTTCCCATGCTGCAGCCCCTGGGAGCAGACTGGGACCTAGGACATGGTAAGGGGAAGGGAACTAGGTTCTATTCCCTTCTAGATGGGTGATCTGTGGGCTGGGTGGAGAGGGGTCCTGTGCCTCAGAGCTGCCATTGCAGGGCTGAGCCTGCAGACTGCTCCTGCCTGTCCAGCCAAAGCCAGGTCCAGCTTCAGGGTCTCCAGCCCCCAGTCCTGCGTAGGCAGGGAGCTGAGGGGTGGCACAGGCACTGAGTGGGACACCTGGCAGCCTGGACCAGCTCGCACATTCCAGGCAAGACAGGGCAAGCAGCGGCATAGCTGCTCCCATGGGAGTTGGAGACCTCAGAGAATCCCAGGGCCTCACCCCTCACAGGTTACAAATTGCCAGGGACACCCCCTTCCAGCACCCCACTAGTTGGGGCCACACCCAGCCCAGGAACTGTGCCAGGCACTCAGCACCCTGGCACTGGCCCACCCCTCTCAGCCCTTGGGGAACACAGTTCTCTGCCCCAGGCACGTGTGAGCCCTGCTGCTGCCACACGCTTGGCTGGGCAGGGACAGCCAAGGCTCAGCCCTGCTGCTGGCAGTGAGCTGTCCTGCCCTCCCTGGCACCCAGTGGGAACAGACAGCTCACTCAGTGCTCCACGCTAGGGCAGTCCTGGGACAGAGAGCGTGCCAAGTAGCACCTCAGGGCTCTTGGGGTGCAGTCCTTGGGAGCAGGACCAGTGGCAAGGTGTCAGCAGCCCAAGGTCTGGGCTGAGTCCCCCATCCTTCCCCACTCCAGCCACCACTCAGCCTCCCAGCCAGGGGCTGGCCAGCCCCAGCTCAGCATCACCCATGGTATCACCTTGGTGGTATGCAGGCCCTTCTTTTTCTCCTTCTTAGCAGTGATCCACTGGCAGCTGTAGAGGCAGAGCAGGCAGGTGGCACAGGGGTGGCAGCAGCCAGGGGGTCCTGCCATAGTGCCAGGCTGTCCCAGGCCTCCCGTCAGGTGTCCTGTGAGGAATGAACACAGCATGTTGGCACAGACCTCCCAACACACACTGCCCCCCTGCCCTGTGGGGATGGGGCATTGCAGCACCCTGGGTTCAGGTACAGTGGCAAGCAGCTGCCCCAGAGCCCTGGGGCATAACGGGACTGCTGGCTGTGTCCCCAGGCAGGTGTGGTGCCAGGGAAAGCAGGAGCACAGAGTTTTTTTCAGCAGGCTGCCTGGGACCCTTTGCTCAGCGAGCCAGAGCAAGCCCAGAGCTGGCAGGGAGCAGGGCCTGCTCCCCAGCCCAGGGTTCAGCTCTGTGCCTGGGCGCCAGGGGCATCATGCAGGATCCAGGGTCCAGCAGCCTTGCTGGCCACCGTGGCACAACCTTCCACCCAGGCTCCTCAG
Organism: Chaetura pelagica; assembly: GCF_000747805.2. NCBI lineage: Eukaryota > Metazoa > Chordata > Aves > Apodiformes > Apodidae > Chaetura > Chaetura pelagica. The sequence goes on along the minus strand of NW_009953098.1, from coordinate 606,577 downwards.
GAGTAGCCAAGCTGCAAGGACCACAAAGCCTCACGTCGCAGCTCGGGGCTCCTGCTGCACAGCTGGGTATATGTGCAACAGCCTGGGATGTCCCCATCCTCCTCCCTAAGCCCAGGTCCCCTCTGAGGCAGCAACAACCATCCTGGCAGCTTTCCAGCTTAGCGTGCACAACAAGGGGTCCCCACCAGGGAGGCTGGAGGAGCTGCAGCTGAGCAGGCAGGGATGGTTGTTGGTCCAAGTGCTATGGGTGCAGAGAGGGCAGGGGAGGAAGAGTGGCAGTATGAGGGGAAACCCACCAATACACCTGCATACACCCAGGCTGAGTGCAGGGCTGCCACTGGGTTCCCCACACATTGGGATGGGGAGAGGACCAGGATGCTTTTCTGTGGTGCCCAGATTCCTGGTGCTCAGCTGGAAGAAACAAGGAACCCCGAACAAGGTCTCCACTTACCAACCCTGAGAAATGCCATGTTTATTACTGCTTGCCCTGCTGTGCAGCTACTCCCCTTCCCTGTCCCAACCTCCCCAACAGGCCAGGCACCCCACAAAACACTATCATCCCACTGATTAAGCCAGACTCTCATTTCACTGCAATCACTGAGCCAGGTATGGGAGCCCATCAACCACATCCTCCCAGCCACATCCTCTCCAATGTTGAGGCCAAGGGTGTGCCTACCAGGGCCATATTCCATTGCAACCTGGGCCTTGGAGAGGGGCAGCAGAGCCAGCCCAGCTCCTCCCAGTCCCAGCCAGCCACACCAGAGCAGCTCTGCCTTGTCCTGGCTATGACCAACGTCATCCTGGTCTCCCCTCATGATACAGCACCACCCCAGCACGGCACCTTCTTCCCAGATAACACCAGTGTATTGGTTTCCAGGGCTGGGGTGCAGTTTCCCCCAGGACCCACACAGAGAAGTGGCTGCTGGGGCATGTTCAGCCAGGTACCAACTCAAGAGCAGGACCCCCACCCTGCTCAGCTGGCTTCTGCAGGCTTCTGCTGGGGGAGGTCTGGGGACTGCCATTAGCAAGTCCAGCCAGCCAAGGTGCAGGGGATGCTGAGTAGTGTAGCCAAGCTGCAAGGACCACAAAGCCTCACGTCGCAGCTCGGGGCTCCTGCTGCACAGCTGTGTATATGTGCAACAGCCTGGGATGTCCCCATCCTCCTCCCTAAGCCCAGGTCCCCTCTGAGGCAGCAACAACCATCCTGGCAGCTTTCCAGCTTAGCGTGCACAACAAGGGGTCCCCACCAGGGAGGCTGGAGGAGCTGCAGCTGAGCAGGCAGGGATGGTTGTTGGTCCAAGTGCTATGGGTGCAGAGAGGGCAGGGGAGGAAGAGTGGCAGTATGAGGGGAAACCCACCAATACACCTGCATACACCCAGGCTGAGTGCAGGGCTGCCACTGGGTTCCCCACACATTGGGATGGGGAGAGGACCAGGATGCTTTTCTGTGGTGCCCAGATTCCTGGTGCTCAGCTGGAAGAAACAAGGAACCCCGAACAAGGTCTCCACTTACCAACCCTGAGAAATGCCATGTTTATTACTGCTTGCCCTGCTGTGCAGCTACTCCCCTTCCCTGTCCCAACCTCCCCAACAGGCCAGGCACCCCACAAAACACTATCATCCCACTGATTAAGCCAGACTCTCATTTCACTGCAATCACTGAGCCAGGTATGGGAGCCCATCAACCACATCCTCCCAGCCACATCCTCTCCAATGTTGAGGCCAAGGGTGTGCCTACCAGGGCCATATTCCATTGCAACCTGGGCCTTGGAGAGGGGCAGCAGAGCTAGCCCAGGTTCTCCCAGTCCCAGCCAGCCACACCAGAGCAGCTCTGCCTTGTCCTGGCTATGACCAACGTCATCCTGGTCTCCCCTCATGATACAGCACCACCCCAGCACGGCACCTTCTTCCCAGATAACACCAGTGTATTGGTTTCCAGGGCTGGGGTGCAGTTTCCCCCAGGACCCACACAGAGAAGTGGCTGCTGGGGCATGTTCAGCCAGGTACCAACTCAAGAGCAGGACCCCCACCCTGCTCAGCTGGCTTCTGCAGGCTTCTGCTGGGGGAGGTCTGGGGGCTGCCATTAGCAAGTCCAGCCAGCCAAGGTGCAGGGGATGCTGAGTAGTGTGGTGATGGCCACATCTGCTGCACTCTCCATCTTCTCCAGACCAGATCAGCAGCTGTGAGCTGCTCAGTGACTGCACCAATGTAGTCAGCCCTACCACAAGTGCAGGAAACCATGGGACCAGATAGGTTCCGTCCCTGCTGCCCAGGGGTTCTGGCTGCAGGCTCATACTCCTGCTGTCACCAGAAGCACCACTTCCACAGGGAGCAGCATCTCCTGGAACTTGCCCTGTCCCTGCCTCAACTGCTCACAGAGGCAGAGCACCAGTGCCAGCAGCTTCTCAGGGAAGCCCTGGCACCCCTCCCTGCCCCCCCTTCCTTTCAGCTGGTTCCCACGCAGGGTACAAAGTACAGTAGAAGTGGCTGTGGGCACCAGTTGAACTTCAGTAATCAGCTGTTCCAAGAAGCTGTTGCTGCCAGGACTTAAGCTTGGCAAAACAGTAGCACAGGACCGGCCACAAATCTATGCCAGTGGTGCCATCCGGAAGGTTTGGAGGGAAAATGTCACTTTGTTTCCCAGCTCAGAGTGGGACTGCAGCAGTGACACCAGCAGTTACTGTGAAACACTCCTGCACAGTTCACTGGTCCCAAACAGAGGTGGGGACACACAGCAGACCCTGCTCAGCCTCCAAGGAGAGAGCTGCAGGTCTGTGCAGTTCCAGTGGGAGCTGGAGGTCCGTCAGGGCCAGGAGGAGCCCTTCTTCCAGTTCCCACCAAACATCCCCCGCAGCACAGTCCTGGGTGACAGCCCATTTGTGCAGTCACCAACACGGCTGTGGGTGCTCGCAGCCCCACAGGGATCTTTGTGCCCCAGAAGTGCTGGCACAGGACAAGACCTCCTTGCCATTAGGGAACCAAGGCAGCCACCGGGAAGCTCAGCAGGACCTGCACCTCAGGAGCTCACAGAGGAGTTGGGGGGAGAGGGCAGAGTTCCTGGATCAGTGCAGGGAACAGAGGGACCCCAAAACTGCAAGAGCAGCACAGCCTGGCCCGGACCCCCCCCCCCCTCCCAGCCTCACACCCCACATCTCCCCCGTGCACTCAGCCCCGGCCTCCC
>NW_009953098.1:601550-603077 GCF_000747805.2 Chaetura pelagica | reverse complement strand
TGGACCCCCGCCAAGGGCTTTGTGCCCCACAGACCCCGGCGCTGCTGCTGCTGCTGCTGCTTTGTGGCCGCTGGGAAAAAGGAGAAGGGGCCCAGGGGGGCGTCAGGCGCCGCAGCCCGAGCAGTTTTGCAGGCAGGCCACGCTCCAGACAGATTAAGTCTCTGCATTGAACTCCGGGACTGGGGAAGGCAGAGCTTTGTGCGCTGCTGGGCCTCCGAGCAAGGGGCTGCGGGAGACCCTCTGCCAAAGGAAGACTTTTCCCTTCCTTGCAGAGGAAGTCTGGGATAAATGCACCGCAGGCCACAGCGTCTGGCCCAGCTGACACTGGGGCACGCTTTGAAAGTGGAAACTGAGAGGTAAAAGTACCTTGAGGCAAGAGAAACGCTTCAGAGGCAACACAGCTGAACTTTGCTAAGCGACAGTTGGAAGGAGGTTCCGAGACAGGGGCCTGATGCCACCTGCAGATGGATGGGGTGATGTCCTCCTCTCCCTGGCTCCCTCTGCGTGGCGTGGCACAGCCGGGACATCCCACTCTCCTGATCCAGCTCTCAGCAGAGGCGCAGACCCTGCTGAGCCAGGATGGGCACTTGGACTTTTCTGTGTCAGTGACTTGATCCATCATAGTCTGGGATCTTGGGGGACCTCTGTGATCTCCTGCCACTTGCAAAGGATCCAAGAAAGCTGATGGCATCCTGCAGTGACAGCAATTACCAGGCAAGGCAGAAGCCTCAACATTCTTGCAGCAGATCCCATTCCACACCATTATTAACAGCTTTGACACAAATAATTGAACAGCTCCATGAAATGTGCTAATCAAGTGCATCTGGAGGGTCTGGAGCACTGCAGGAAGGGTTGCTGTAATAACATCTGTTGCTCTGCACCCAAAGGAGTAAGCTGAAAGCATTGCAATGGTCAGGAATGCTCCTGGGACAGTGAGCAGCCCTGTGCCCCAAATTTTGTCAGCTTTAAGCAGCTAACAGCAAGGTTCACCTTCTGTGTCCGCCTGCTCTGCCAGCACAGACCAACAGTGGCACCACCCGACAAAGGAAAGCAAACCCATGGGCAGGGCTATTCCCAGTGGGACTGTGCTCCGGGAGAGGCCCTGGGATGCAGAGAGCTTGTTTTACTGGATTAAAGGCATTCAGTGTCGAGGACAGGGTTGCAGATTAAAAGGAGATGAAGATGAGAGAAGTGGGGAGGAGTGAAGGGACCACTCAGCCAAGAAACATGTTAGGCAGCAGGGAAGGGAAAACTAAGCAAGAATAAAGAGCCTGAAGTGACGCTGGGAAGAGGGGAGGTTTCAGCAGAGCTCACGGAGCTCCAAAAGCTGCGGATTTTAGGGGTGCGAAGCAAAGCTGAGAGGAGAGATGCCCCTCAACCGCAGGGGGATGAAACAGCAGGACCGGCGGCTCCCCCAGGGCCCCCCCGGGTACTGGGCGCCGTCTGACCGCGCTGCACGGGAGTCCCCTTCTCTCGGAAGGACAAACTGTCACAACCCAGGAGCTCCGGAAGCATCAGGTCCGCAGG
>NW_009953098.1:516445-596948 GCF_000747805.2 Chaetura pelagica | reverse complement strand
CGGCCCCCGGCCGGCGGACCCCGCTGCAGGGTCAGGGTTTCGCCGGCAGGAAGGAGCCAAACACTCTTGGTTCACGCACTTCAGACGCCGCGGGTGCCCCTGCCCCGCACACGGAGCTGCGGGCTCAGCCGCTTGTCCGACCTCCAGGAATCACAGTTAAAGCTTCCCAGCCAGCAGGCGCAGGCAGGACAGCTCAGCTCTGCAGCCCTCACATCAGAAGTGCCAGCATTAGTTTGGAAGGAGACAGAAAATAACGTCCCCGAACCAACTCATGCACATCATCCAGTGTTGCTGGGAGTTCTCTGCCTTCACCTGGGAACAGCCTCCCCTGTAGTTGTTCTTTTAAATTCCAGTAAAACGATAAAAACAAATGCCCAGAGGAATGGCCTAAGTGAGCAGTGAAACTTAGCTTGGTGTGTTACAGTTCAGATTTAATTCTCTCCCTGGACTTTTAACCTGGGGAGCAGAGAAGGTTTTTTCAACATAAGAAGTGACTTCATGGCTTTAGGTTGGGTTCTTGTTTGTCAACTGAACCAGTCAAAAAACAGTCTTTTCAGAAAGAGATGCAAGCCCCTTGTTTTACTTGCATTTTTTTTCCCACTAGACTGTGAAGTTTACAAGAAGTAGGGCTTTTAGGACTGTTGCAAGGAATGTTTTCCCTTCACCTCATCTCCCGTAGGACTCACGACCTGGGATAAAAAAGACAACACAAGTTTCTGTAACCAACAGAAACCCAGTTTATCACCGTGCCTCTGCTGATAAGACTTCAGAAGCCAGTGGCACAGACTGCTGCCACCCAAGGCAGCAGCTGACCTACATGAACTGATCTCTGTCACGAATCCAAAATCCCTACTTGCTGATTATCTGCAGAAATACAGAACTTGCTGCATTTTGAAGCCACCTTGCATAGGCACATGAAGGAATTAACGTTGTTAGAACTACTCAGAAAGCAAAATGCCATCTGAAGGGAGGGTGTGTGGATCACAGCACAAGTCTCAATGCTTAGGTTTACTTTTTCCTAAAGGCCAGAAGCTTGTAAAGAACTAAAAACTGGTGAAGAAACGTTGGATCAGATAGATTTCCCCAGAAGGCCTCTAGTTAAGGAGATCAGGAATGCAGATGGAGAGAGCTCTCACCACTGAGTTAGTATGGTATGAGGCAAATCACTTGACCCAAACTTTTCAGAGGTGGTCCTTGTAGTTTTCATTTCCTAACCACTTGAAAACAGCGTGGGGCTGATTTTCAGGAGTGCTAATCATTCATTGTTGTAATGGAGATGAACGAGAGGAGCTCTGAGGAGCAAATGGTAATGAGTGTTAAGAGTTCAAGCTGCACAGTAACAGATCTCAGACTGGGGAGTGCAGCAGTGCAGCATTTAGCCCCCTGTTTGCCTAGGAATCTAACACCCCAGAGGGGTTTATGGAGATACATTTAATGTATGGAGGGCACAGTAGGAAAGCAGGAAGCTTATTGGATTTATTCAATAAACATTAGACTGTAAACATTGATAATAAGGCAAAGAAAAATTTTCTTTGGCTCCCTGAAAAAAAACCTAAACAATCCAAAGAGGCAAGTTTTACTTTAATTTAAAATCATCAGATTCTGGTATTTCTGTCAGAGACCTGGCCTGTAGGATTTACATCTTTTATTTCATTGCTGATTTCAAGGACTGAAATAATTTCTTTTGTTCAGATGGAACTTTTTCTCTTTCTTGAACTTGAACGAGTTTAGAACTTGAAGATGTTTATCATTTGCCATTTCCTAATTGCCTTACCATTGCATACTTAACTGAAGCCACAAAAATAACAAACTGAAGCCAAATATTTAGTATTACATGGAAGGTATGATAGGAGGGATGCTCACAGGCTATACTTGAATGTGGTTTTGCATCTTAAATGACATTTTTTTGGGTTTTAGTATTATCTACAAAGGAAGCTGAGTAATTGAATTATAGCAGAACTGTTTTTCTTGTTAGTCTGCTTCCTTTTGGGGGATAATTAGCTTTACTGGAAGTTAAATTGTACACATAACTCACTGAATGGGGCAACACTGATACCCTGCAGATGTGGCTCCATTTGATCTGCGTTGAAAAACATACTTGAGCAGCATCAGGGGTTTATGTTATTTTCTAACCAATATTTGTGTTTTCTTCCAGGAAAGCATAATTCCTTTGTCATAAAACATCTTACATGCCACTTACGTCTGTTGTTCTACTACAAAAACTTTTGTATTTAGCCTTATTCTTTTGTTTACTTTTTGGAACATACCATTATTTCTGCACTGGGATAAGCCTTTGCTAAGGAGTGTTTGTTCCCAACACATCTCTAACTTCTGTTTAGAGCTGTAGTTACTGTAGAAGAGCATTCTTCCCCATTTCAGGCTACAAAAGCAGCTGCAAGATCACTGTCAAGGCATGTTATGGAACACAAAGTTTATTTGTTGCCTAAGCTGCCTTTGTTTTCTTCTTGTTTCAGAAGCCTCCCATGAAGTCACTGAAGCTACTGGGAAGCCCTGTACTTCATTACAGCCAACAGCAGTCTAGGTAGGATAAGACTCTAAATCAGTGGTCACGTCAAAATCAAACTGAAGTACTTGACAAAGAAAAGCTCAGCTCAAATTATAACATATAACCTATTAGGATGCAGCCCAAGCTCTCAAGCATCTTATTGTGTTTGATTTCTATTCAAGTATCCATACAGAAAGTGGTTCAAGTCAGTCTTTGCTCAAGGAATAACACTTCTGATCCCCTGCTAGCCTTGTCACCCATGGCATTCTGTCCTCTCTATAAATGTAGGCTGAGAAAACAAAGCCCTCTTGCATGACTGTTTTACTATGACTTCATTATTCTCAGGTAGGTTATTTGAGGATAAATAACATTTTTGAGAGTCATTATGGGCACATACTCCTGTAGCCCATACTACTCCTGTTGTGCTTTCAGTATTACTACACTTTCCTTCCTAACATACACCAATAAGCTTCACAGAACGATTAGAATCTTTCCTATTGTCTTAAGGAAGACAATTTCTATTAGACCTTTCTATAAAAGCAGCTTTCCTGCACACACAACTTCTCTCCATCCCATATTTTACAATTACTAGAGGCTATTAGTTGAAATGCTAGAAAAAAAACCCCAAACAAACAAGAAAAGGCTCTAAACTAGCACACTTACCAGGCAGGAGCAGCTTCTTGTTTCAAACTCTCTAGTGTATATAAGCAGCAGCTGTTTGCTATTGCCAAATTTATAGGACCAGCCTCCTGAGCAGTGTGTTGAGAGTAGGTTTATGTAAAGAGCCTTTGCTGGGAGTGGTGACTAATCTGGGAGTGTGTGTATGTGTGGTGTCTTTGTGCCCTCTGGTGGTTGGGGTTATAGCTGTGATGTAGAGAAGCCAGTATGTAGAATTTGGTCTAGGACAGTTAATTTAACTTTTTTTATTCCTTGTAATTAAATTCCTGAGTATGTTAATTTATGGACTTTTTGTTTGTTTGTTTCATTTGGTGTGGGGTTTTTTTGTATCTGTTTAAGGCTTTTTTAGTCAGAAGTATCTTTGGGTAAAGGCTGTAGCTAAAATATTATAGTATAGAAAAAAAGGCTTTAATACTGTCTACCATTTGTTTTTTTTAGTTGACTAAGATACCCACTGTGAGTATCTACAAGAGCTCTGTTTTGGTAACTTCTGTGCATGTTTCTTCCGAGCCTTTAACTAGTACAAAGGGTTGTGGGGGATTTCTAGTGATCTGCATTTGTATATACATTTTTTTCTCAGTGTTTTCTCAGAGCTGCTGTTTAATCAGTATCTCTGGGGCTTGGTGTTTAGCTGCTTGTGGTTTCTCATGTTTGGTGTTTATGGACAAAATGCTTATGTTTGGGGGGAAAAGTCTCTCCCTCTCTGACTGCAGAAGTGTTTGTGCAGTTGTGAAGATAACATTTTCTTGACATCGTGTTGGTTGGGGAAAACAAAAAGGCCTTTTTGTGTGTGTGTGTTTTGCACTGAAGTTAGGCAAGTGCAAATATAACTTTTTTGGTCTTGCCTCCTGTGAGACCTTCTTCTCTGCAACCTGGACTGCAAGAGGCACTTGCTGCTTTCTTGGAGGGAGTGGTTGATAGCATGGAGAAGCTGAACATTTTGGCTGCTCTGATGAAGAGCTGCTACTAAAAACCAGAGCAGAAAGCAATTGGGATTTTTTTTATCCTTAGTTTTCTAACAATGGAACACTGAATTTCTTGTGGTGATGGAGAGGCTCAGGTGTGAGGAAGAACTTCACAATGTAAATACCTGAGGCTGCCAAAGCTCCTGCTACAACAGTGCTTGAGCTTCTCCTTGAGGGACCTGCTGCAAAAGACTGGTTCTAGGAAATTATAACTAGGTCTTTTAGCTTGTGCAAGTAAATACTGTCCTGAATCAGTGTTCCTCTGCTGTCAGCTTGAAGTGGTTGTGCCTGATTGAACCTTTAGAATTGCTAAATACTCCTTCCAGTGAGCAAAAAGAATGTACTGTGGGAATGCATTAACAGCTGAAATGCCTTGGGAAATATTTTCAAGTAGGCATGGATGTGATCCTTTTAGGCTTATTAGCTCCCAGTCGATCTGGAAGCCCACCAGCCTGTTCTGCAGGGTTTTAATTGACGACTGGAAATAATGTTAGAATAACGTAAGTCATGTTTCCAGGCTGTTCTGCTTCTGAATCAGTAAAAGCATCACAGATTCAGATATTACTAAGACCAGATAAATGGTGATTTTGGAGGTGGTGGTACTTAAAGCAGCATGTCTGTATCTCTGGGACTCAGTGGTTTCAGGTGGGCAGGATACAGAGGCAGGAACACAACACTCATGCCTACCTATACTGAACTTTAGGCTTATTTTTTTTTGCCTTAGCTGCTTCAACAGATTGGGTCATTACAAGCAATTAATTGATCATTTGCATATCTGGGTTATTACAAGCAATTAATTTATCATTTGCATATCTCTTCAAGGTGTTCTTTGACTAGCTTTTGCTTGTGCATGGGTTAGCTGTCTGCTTAGGTGGTCGTTTGCCTAATTGGTTTTGCTTTCTTTTGTTAGTGTTAATTGATGGCTTACCCTGGATCAGCTTGCATGCAGCCATGGATTAGAAGAACTTCTAGGTGATTTCCAAACAACAATTCTTTGTTCTGCCCTAGTACCTCTTGAATGGCAGTTGTTATTTTGTCTAGTCCTTTTTTTCCCCAGCTTGTTTGTATTTCACTCCAATGCAAAGCTCATGCAGTTAAATAGCTTCTGCAGTTAAAGGGCACTGTAATTGCATTCCCCCACAAAGTAGCTTATGATAAAATCTTAATTCACTGTTATGCTTTTTTTTCCAAGTTATTCTCGGTTTGTGTTTTGTTGTTGAATTAAGTATTTGATTCCGTGTCCAGAGCAGAAAGTACCTTGCATTAGGAAATGAAAATAGACATGTAATTCTTGTCTCCTGTGTAGCAGCAGACATGCAGTAACACTGAGAACTTCTAGGCATCCCTGTGGAGTGCTCACCAGATAAGGTACTTACACAGAGTTCTGATGTCTATTCACAGAACTTACCTTTATTTTAAGGAGGTGCTTGAGTGCTCAGAAGAATTCTTGTTTGGCAGACCTGGGCTGGTCCATAACTTACAAGTGCATGGTGGGTTTAGTTAGTGAAGCTCATGAGGAGGTTGCTCTGCCTTCTTGATCACTGCAGAGTGGTGCTGATACGGGAGGATTTGTTGCCTAAAGTCCTTATTTCCAGTGCTGGGAAGAAAAGAAGAACACCTGGGAAAAAAAAGTCTTGAGAGCAAGTCCTGAGAGGACCTTCAAAGGTCAAAATGGTTATTGAGAGGAGAAATGCCACTGTCTAAGTTTGAAGCTGCCCTGCTTGGAGCCACCGTCACAGATTGTACCTCATTGCACTGGACATTATGCAGCTCTAGGATGGAGGTGATTGTTGCCTCAGGTACTTGCACTTGCTTGCCTTGATAGACCCAGTTACAGACAGATGGTTACGAGGAGCTGAGAATATGCACAGCTCAGCATGAAGGGCATTTGTCTTGGCACTCTAGCTGTTTTGTCCCCGTCAAGCTTTGTTTCTGGGTTCTGCAGAATGACACAGAAGGTGAGTGAGTACTGCCTGTGTTTGAGACAGTCCTCGTGAGAGAAAAAACATGCTTGTTTGCAAAGCAAAAGATGTGGTAAGGAGAGTATAGGAGAATGCATTCAGGATGAACATGAATGTGACAATGTAGCAGAGACTGAAGCTTAAGCTGAGAGTTCCAAGTGGGAGATGAAATATTAGGAATAAAACTGCAAAGTATAGATAGATATTGCTGGGGTCTTGTGTCCAGACTGAGAGGTGTGTGACTACAACATTCTGCTCCTGAATGCTGTTGGTAATCAGTGGTTTGAAGAAATAGTGGAAAGCTTGCAGAAAGCTTCTGGGGTACTTTACAGTCTTCAGGGGGCTTTTGGCAACCCAGGATTAGATGCAGCCACCATCTAGTCTATGGGTAGCAGAGGCTACTGTGTGGTTCCCACAACAGTGTAGTCCAAACTGTCCCTCCCATGCTTTGTGGTGCTCCAGGAGTCCTTACTAAGTTCTCCTTATCATCTTCATTCACTTTTGTGATCATGAATTGCTATGTTTGAATTGGACAGCTGAATAAACTCTGGAGACTGTTAGATTAGGTTAGGAATCACTTAAACAGTGTGAAGTGCAAACTCTGACCTACTGTTCTTCTTTGTTGTAGTGCAAATACTTGTGCTGATTTGCAGTGTTTTGACAGTCACTGCTGCAATATAGAAAATTTTCTCTCTTTCAGGTTCCTAATTAAATATTGCAAGTATCCTGACTAGAAATGCTTTAATCTAATAAGAATACTACTTGACATTTCTGCTACTAGAAATTTATTTCCTTAAATTATTCTGTAACTCTATTCTAATGACATTAGCAGCTGGATTGCTAAATGCTCTTAATGAAACCTTTTTTCTCACCACAAGTGTGTTATCACGTCAGTCCTACTCTAAATATTGAGAAACACAGACTTTGCAAAAACAGTAGCAGGTGAGAAATTCAACCCATGTTGAATTCCAACAGACATTACCAGACAACAACAGCTTTATTGGAGAGAATGGGTTTTGCTGCAAAAGCACATGTCGAAGTATTTAATGGCAACAAATGAGGGATGGAAGAGACTTCCCAAAAGAGCACTACCTGGCATGGGAACAGTCAGTTCACTGAAACCAAAAGGGAAGAGGAGTGAGTGGAAATTATCAGTATCTCTCTGCTCAGGCTGCACGTATAATTTCTTTGCTTCCCAAAGAAATGTCCTGGATGTGGTGGGAAAAGCTACTCTATGTGGTTATGGAGCCTTGGAGTATCCTTATGGAGGATGTAAGTCTTAATTTTGATTGAACTGGCATGCCTGGTTATTCTGTCCAAAGAAAAGAATATTAGGTTCCTGCACTTAGGAGGGATAAATGGTGTAGATATTAGCTCTGCATGGCAGTGTGATGTGAGGATTGCAACAATCTTGGAGGAAAACATGTGGGGTCTTTGCTTGGGTTCTGGCTGTGCACAGCAGCAGGTTACACAAGCAAGGGCAGCACATAAGGAAGTGGCTGGTCAGTAATCCACACATGCAATGAGGATATAAGGAACTTGATAAGTAAGATTATACTTCACAATACTAACTTGAAAGCAAAAAAGACAGTAACAAACCCAATGAAGGCTTTACTGAAGAAGCAGGGAGCACTGGGCTTGGAGATGCTGTAAGGAAAAAACCTCAGTGTCCATGATCCAGTGGGTGATTAACTCTGGGGTGACTGCAGGCTGTTTGTCAATAGGCTGGCTTGAGTAACTGATATTGGATGTCCTGATCCCATGCTTGTTTTATTCAGTTACTAGATTTGACACATAGCTGGTAGCCAGTTTTCTATTCCAGCTGAATTGTGCCTGAGCTCCTGGTGGGGCACAGCAAGGCTACTGGGTATGTAGAAAAGTGTCTCAAGATTTTCTGTAAATTATCTGTTCAGATTTGTAGTGTTTCAAAGAGAAGCTTTTCATATGCTCTAGAGCAATGAATCAATTTTTGTTTTTCATGTCCACCTGTGCAACTCACTTCTCCTAACTTTGCTGTCACTGAAATTGTCAAAGGTATAAGTGAAGAGTCCTGAAGAGCAGAGAAGCTCTACGTGCTCTAACAACTGCTGGGCTGTACTAAGCTTTACTGCATAAAAATTGCTGTCCCAGTTGCATCTTTCTTCTTTCTCTAATAAGTGGTAATTAAAAAGTTTCCATGAAGAATGCCAGACCTCTCATCCTCTGTGTGTGTGTGTGTACACACGTGTATGTAGGGAAGGAAAGAAGAAACTGTCAAAAACAAAGCCCTTTCTGTAGTGAATATTTGATTTACCTGGGAGAGAGTTTATCTTGAAGGGCTGCCCAGAACAGTGGGCAACACAGCAATGTGATGTTATTTGCATGTCACATTCTTTGTTTTGAAACGATTTGGCACGTTTACTTGAATCAACCAAAAAATAGCAGTCCCATCCCATCTGGCTTGATGCATTAATTTTCAGCATGCTGAAAGCAACTCCCTGCTTAGGTGCAGGTTTTGTTGGACCTCTCTTGTGCTTTGGGAGAGCATGTTGAATATGCAATTGAGTTTGACTGAATAGTTCACAGCTGAGTGTACGTAGAGTGTCTAAAAACTGTTGATGCTGTACTTTTTAAAAGGCTGATATTAACTAAAGCAGGAGATGGTAGTGAAAGTGAATGTGCACAGACTTTAAATAACCTGAGCATTTCCTCACACTACAAAGCTGCTCATGCACAGACGTGATGCCTCTGGGTTTTGTTCCTACCCCTAAGGTATAAAAATAGAGGGTTATCTTCCTTGCTCTGCTTTGCTTGTTGGAAGAGGACATCTATTTTAGTTTCTTTGTGACCTCTGGGAAGTGGCTTTCACATGGCCTAAGAACTCCCCTTCAAACATGGCCAACCCATGTGGAAAGTGGGTTTGACTGGATAAGGAGTAAAGCTAAAAAAGTGTTGCTTTTCATCTCATGGATTGCTTCACATTGAAAAAAATAATTTAAAAAATCATCTCTCTTCCCCTATCCATTGTCCTTTTGGAGTTCCTTCCTCCTACATTGCTGAAATGGAAGAGCTAATTGCAAATATACAACGGATTCTGCTGAATCCAGCAAGAAGTTGTGGTGTGTTGGGGATGTTTGTCAAGAAACTCTTGAACTCGTCAGATCAAGACTCTTGGCTAATGCACATATCTTTAGCTTTTTAGAGACATTTACTTCAGTACTAATGTGTGTTTAACTACTTTGTGCATTATGTAGGTGTTATGTGTTATGTTAAATTCTACACGAGCCTCCCAGTGTATTAGTCACTTAGTTAACAGAGCTAGTTAAAGTTAACATGACCTTTAATTCTGTGAGATTTTTTAATGACTTCTTGCTGAAGGTTTTTTCCTGTGCATGAAGCCCAGAGAATTATGTTGCACTTCTTTTTTCTGTAAAAAAAGAAAATATCTGGGTTGATGCTACTAGGAATTATTGTATCTTGTATTTCAAGTGTTCTTATACCTCTACTTTTGAGCTAAGCAGAAGGGAGATGTGTATTGTGAAGAAATAGGGTATAACCAGAGCTTTTATCTGTTATAACCTCACTGCCAGTGGAAGATTGTTAATGTTGGTTTATATTGCTGGTTGGCTGTAATATTAATACATCTGATCAATAAGTTGAGGTGATGATAGCCTTTTATTCACATTAATCAATTTATAACCAGCAATATCTTTTTTTTTTTCAGGGAGAGTAAGGCTTCTGTGAGCATATTGTGTCTGTGTGTGTGTATGTGGGAAAGCAGATAAATACAAGCAAAAACCTGAATATTCCTACCATAGGGTCTTGCTCTAAATCAGCTGTGAATTAAGCAGAGGTGGCAGGTAACAGCCTGGCTGCAAATGCTACATCAGGTCATTTTTTTAATTTCAGGAACATTGTTGCATTCAGTCGTGGAGGGATCAAGCAGTTGGATTATCTTCCTAAATGGCAGGGGACTGGTAGCCCAGATGGTTCTTTCTGGCTCATTGTTAATTTTCTATCCCAGTATCTTGTGTTAATGAAGTACCAGAATTGTCCTTCCCTGTTCCCTTTGGAGAAGGGCCTGGCTTTCCTTTTTATAGGCCTTACAAATCCTATGAGGAGTGCAAATGGGATTGCTGAGAACAGAGGTGCTTTTTTGTACAAGAGCACAGGCCATTCCTGATGGTGTTCCAAGTCAAGGGAGTGTTTTTGCCAGCCTATGTTGACAGTGAATGCATTAACCTCCTCTTGCTGTCCTTTGAAGTGTGTGGTCTGGATCCTGCCTGTGCACCAGGCACCTCAAATCTGTTCTCACCTCTGTGTGTCTGAAGCTGTGTGTGTACTTGAAGGCCATGGCCCTAAGAAGCAATGACACCTGCATGCTAAATTTCAATCAGTTTGAGTTTATTGGACTATAATTTGAACATCATCTCACCTGAGATTAAATAGAATGTGAGAGAATATTCAGCTGGGAAATAGATGGATTTACTGCAGGTGATCAGAGTAAGAATGGTTTCTGATGATAAAAATAAAGTACCATGTTGAGGAAACTTAAACAGACACTTGATGTTGCTTCTGTATACATTTTGATATGTGCAAATGAGGTTGCCAGATGGCACGAGGAAAAGGTGCATAGATCCTAGCAAAATACATGGCACTTCTTGCAGTGAAAGTCAACAAGCAGAATTACTTATAATGCATTATTTTGCAGTAATAGAATATTCATAAACAAATGGTAGATTCCAGGTTAATCTATCACTGTCAGAGGGAGGACCCAACATCTCAAGTCCTGACAAAACTTCTGTCCTTGGTTATTTAATTTTCTAATTAATCATTAAGCAATAAGGATAATAACTCAGGGAAGCTGTAACTGCAGTCTGCTCTACTGGAATAGAAGCCTTCTAAGCAAACAAGATAGAAAATTTCAGATGTAACTGGAAAGAAGTAGAAGCAATTTTGGAAAGCTGCCAGGGCCTGAAATTAGAGAAATTAAAGAACTAAGAAACAGATGAGATACTTATTCCCTAGGTGTCTGTACAGTATCCAAAGGCAGATTGTATTGATTCTTCTGACTTTGAGAAAACATTTGCTCTTAAAGATAAAATTACTTTATTTTATTTAAAGATTCTGTACTTCAAGGAGCAGCTTGTATTAGTGCTCGATTGCACTTGCCTGGAAATTAACAGGATGAAACCATTTAAAATTATACATACTAAGGAGGATACTTGCTCAGCTCAGTTATAACATGTGAAGGAACAGAATATTTTCTGTGAACAACAGCCCTCTATCAAATGAAGGGTTTATTTCACACAGTATGATAGGCTGGTGAATTCAGTTGTGTATCAATGAGGCTTTTTGGAAAGATGTAAATATGAATACTTGGAGAGTTATTTGGTGGTCTCCTCACACAAGTTGAAATCTTCCTATAACTTCCCTCCCTGCTGCAGGCTCAGATGGCTTTTGGGAAGGATGCTACTAGCAGGTGCAGCCAAGTGTCCTGCTGCAGTGGGCAGATGGTGGTGATTCACTTCATAGCTTGAAGAAACCATTGGGGTGCAGGCATTAGCTGAGGTTTATGTGCCAGCAAATGACCAAGCATCTGATCTTTAAATGTGTTTAGATACCTGAAGATCAAGTGTCTCTAATGGGATTTTTAAACAGCTCTAAAGAACAGTGTGAATTTCATAGTCCTTGAAGCCAATGAGACCAGTGCTGAACCCAGTGCATCACTTGCTGTATTACACTGGGGCCAGAACATAGTGGAAAGCAGCTCTGTAGAAGAAGATCTGGGAGTTGTGGTGGACAACAGGATGACCATGAGCCAGCAATGTGCCCTTGTGGACAAGAAGGCCAATGGCATCCTGGGGTGCATCAAAAAGAGAGTGGCCAGTAGGTCGAGGGAGGCAAACCTGCCTCTCTGTTCTGCCCTGGAGAGGCCCCATCTGGGGTGCAGTTCTGGGCTCCCTGGTTTAAGAAGGACAAGAAACTACTGGAGAGGGTACAGCAAAGGGCTATGAAGATGATTAGGGGACTGCAACATCTCTCTTATGAGGAAAGGCTGAGGGACTTGGGTGGTCTTAGTCTGGAGAAGAGAAGACTAGGGGGGAGATCTTATAAATGCTTATAAATGCTTATAAGTACTTAAAGGGTGGGTTAGACTGGATGATCTCCAGAGGTCTCTTCCAACGCTGACCATTCTGTGATTCTGTGATGACAACATAAAGGCTAAAAGTGCTTGCAATGTACTGAAGCTCATAAAGAGGCAGCAGAGGAAAGGTAACAAACAGCAAAAGGAGCAGGCTCTACTTGTCCCTCTTCTCGGACCTGCTGTCAGGTTGTGATGAAGCACCAAGGCTGGTACTTACTGTTTTGCCAGAGACCTCAGGCCCATCTGAGATTCCCCACTGTTTTATTTTCCCTTCTTTTGGATTTTAGTTGATTTGCCTTTTAACCTTGCACATTACACCTGCTATTATGTACTGTTGCTAAATAGCTGTTCAATTCATCTTATTTTCTGCAAAATGCTTTGAGTCGTGTTGAAATTGTTCAGCAAGAACCCTGTGGTGTTTCTTAGCATTTCAGCAGTCCAAGCTGCATTCTGCCTTGCAAGAGGGAGCCAGAAGCAGGGCAGTATTGGTGTTTTTCCCTGTTTGAAAGGCAAGGAAGACACAGCCAGGGATTTTAACCTGTGTTCTGTAAAGCCATTTTAAGATATCATCAACAGACAATCTTCAGACACCACTGGTGAGTGTCCCAGGAGCTTCTGAATATATTGTTGTTGCAGGAGTCTCTTGAGTAAATTGCTGGTTAAATTGCATTCTTACCCTGCACTGCTGGACTGCTGAATTGAAGAAGCATAACTAAGTGCTACGTTGATATATTCATTAGGATTAGCAGGAGATTTGGGAGCATTTACTTATTTTTTCCTTCTTTGTACTTTATTGTATGTTTGTACTGCACCATACTGTGCTATTTCAAAAACCTCAAAGTGAGTAAAAAATAATGGACTGCTTTTGCTGGAAGAGTTATTGCATTAGGTACTGGACTGCTCCCACCTGAGATGGTGAGAGGCTCTGAGTCATGAAATAATAATGAAAATTTGTTGGAAGGTGCTGAATTTACAGAACTATTTACACAGTGTTTGTAACACCATAATTTACAAGCCAGACTTTTTTTCCTCTTGAAATATATGATAACAAATGGAGAGGTTTTCTTCACCTCTTCCAACAGCCAGTGATTAAATTTATAGAACTACTTTTACACTGCTCAACTCTAGCTGCTATAATAAAACACTTTATCACTGACTGGATGCTCCCCCATGGTACAGAGCTGTGTGACAGTCTTGAGCATCAGGCCAGCTGTTGTTTTTATTTCAGACTGCATCTTCCCAACCTGAGTAGCATGTAAAAATAAGAGTTTCTTGCTAGGGAATTTTGGAGGATGATTACATAAGTTTTTTTTAGTCCCAGGGTGAGATATAATTTGGAGTAGCTAGGCTGAGAATGTAGTGATGGACTATCATGATTGATCATAGCTCTGCATCAAGAAGTTTAACATTAATTCTATGATTAATTCTATGATTCTATGATTAATTAAAAATGTAGCCCTTGGGATAACTGTGTTGGGTCAGACACTTGCCTTCTCAGTGGGAAAGATCCAGTGTCATGTCCAGGAGCCTCTTGAGGCTCCTTGCTGTCCTGTGTCAAGTGAGAAAGTCAAGTCAGTCCAGGTGTGTCTTTACATGAAGATGGCAGCTTTCTCTTGATTTGTTTGTGTTCACAAGTGTGCAATTTCTAACCCACATTAACTGGGATCTGGAGAAAATGGCCAAGGCCAGAGAGAAAAGCAGTTAGTGGCTTCAGTGGGAAGTTAAGGGAAAATTTACAGTTTGGGCATTATTCCAGGTAGATTCAGTGAAGGCAAACAAATGTTCTCTTTCTGTAGCTACTGCTAATATATGTTCCAACAGAACACATCTCTCACAGAAGATAACATATCTATCTTGTATCATCAGCAGTTTTGCCAATTACAGCTTGGAACAGTTTTCTCTTTGGGGACCCAATTCTCTCTGTGAAACTTCTTGTACTGCATATCACCTGAAAGATTAATTCTTTTACAATTTTTCATGAAGAGCTTGTAAATGACACAAGCAAGAGGAAAAAAAATGCAGAGCCCAATCAGGGAGTTGAAAGAAAAATACAAATGACCCACGAAAGTCTCTTGGGAGAATGCCCTGATCCAGAGCTACTAGTGGGTGTGTCAGCTCAGCTGGTGTGCACTGAGGTTGCAGCTTGAAGGATGTTAAGGTGCCATTAATAACTTACATCCAGATTTGTGACAATGGTAGAAGAAAGCATAGATAGGGACTCTCTCAATGTCACTTTGCAGTTTCTTCTTTGTTAGGGTCAGTTAGTGCCCCTTTTCATTTTCCTTTAGCACAATATAGAGTGATCTGGGTAGCACAACTAGGTCTCAACCAAAACCTCCCATATCACTCAACAAGAATCTGGTTTATCAGTTATGAAATGCAAATCCTACAATCTGCTCCAAGTATCTTTTAGAGAATTTAG
Organism: Chaetura pelagica; assembly: GCF_000747805.2. Classification (NCBI taxonomy): domain Eukaryota; kingdom Metazoa; phylum Chordata; class Aves; order Apodiformes; family Apodidae; genus Chaetura; species Chaetura pelagica. Next base: position 582,289 of record NW_009953098.1, on the reverse strand, counting down.
AGTGGAGGTCTGTAAGGATGTTCAGACTCAGTGTAGTGAGTAACAATGTGGGGTTTTTTATAATCCTGCTACTTACCATAATTCCAAGCAACAGAATTCCTGTTGGCTGATGTGTACACAAATGATTTTTCCTTTCAACTACATTTAATTGCTTTATAGGGTGTTTAGTTCTTTAGGCAACCTGCATGTGATTGGGCTGAACAAAGGCTTGGGTATGTGTTTTGTCCCTACAGGGGAATATTTTACTACCTCAGGCCTAGAATTTCATGCTAAGGATATAGAGCAGAGAGGAATTTGGGAGGTTTCTCAGGTCTCTTATAAAAGCAGTAGGACAGTGGGACTAACAGCATTCATTGTCCAAGAATGTGGGCAAATTCACTATGGAAGTGAAAATCTTGCCCTTACTGATGTCAGTGAAGAAACTCACAGCACAGTAAATGCACCCTACTCCCTGCCTGGATGCTTCTACACTTGTCTGTTAAACCCCTCTGTGATTTGCCTTCAGACTGCATGGCTACATCAACTTTTTGTAAGAGAAATACTCAATAGTTGAACAGCTTTGTTGAGATGCAGGAATCGCTTGGCACATTTTTTGTACTGCCCCACATGATTCCCTGTAGTTAGGCATTCTGTCACTCCCTGTGACAGAAAGTCCTGCACTAGAGCAGCATTGCAGCTGGCAAACTTGCAGTTAAGCATTCACCAAACATATGATACAGCCAAGGACAGAGGTGCTGTCAGTTTTCATTTGTAATTAAATCATGATTGTGAACATGCTTACTCAGTGCTTAAGGTAATAGCAGCACTCAGGTTGGCTTTGATCTCACAGTGAGAGATTCACACACAGATCTTTGGCTTACTTGAAAACTGGTGTAAAATTAGGGACAAAGTAATTGAAGCTCTTATTCCTCAAAGGCCTTGAGCATGTGCTTTGCACTAGTCATGTGCATGACTCCATTTTTATCTAGCATGACATATGCCTGAGGGAGACATTTCAAAAGCAGAAAGCACAGGCTGTTTAACTGCCCAATGTACCTGTGGAAACCCCCCAAGTGATGTGCTGAGCAGCAGAGTGAGGTCTGGGTGTATTTATCAAGAGCAAAGTTTCTTTACTTAGCAGAAAAGTGGCAATGAAATGAAGCAGCTGCCATCAGGTGAGGTATTTCCACTGCACTGCACACAAGGATGATGAACTCAAAACTTCAACAGGTACAAAGAAAAATAACCAAGGGAATGGATTGGTTGTTTCATAAGTGACTGGAAAAACTTGGCCTGTAAAACCTAGCAAGAAGAGAGGTGAGGAATGTAGTTGCTTTCTTTGGTACATCAAGGAGTTAAGTACCAGAGAAAGAAAAATGTCAGCTTGGAAGACAGCCTTCCTACAAGTACAGGTGGGTACAAATAAGGCATGATTAAATCTTCTTCCCCTACTAATCAATCTAAAAATAGATTAGCCCAAGGTCTGGAAAAGACTTCTACTAAAGGCAACAGGGTCACAAATTTAACTGCTTTTGAGATGGCATTTGGATAGTTCATGAAAAGGAGGGTATGATTTGGTGCCAGCAGTGGCAGGGACTGATTCTTAAGGCCTGGGAAATTCTGCAGCTCTTTAGTGTGACAACCAGTATCTGTTGGAGATCTGTAAGCTAAAATGCTCCCTCTTATTTCTTGCTCTTTGGATCAGCGCTGAACTAAACTCCTCAGCTGGGGGCTGGGAGAAAAATGTGCAGATTTAAGTGCCTTGCAAATATTTCAGTTACTATTAAAAGTAAAAGAGGCAGTAAAAGATTATTTTCAACCTCATCTGGCCACAGCAACTGTGGGAGGTTCTAATATTTTTATCATTCCCAGTATTTTTTGGAATACCAACATAGAATAACACTACTTGGAGCTGCTTTATTCCTCTCTCCTTAAGCACAGCTGGAATCAGCTGAAGAGTGGCTTTGAAGCCAATAAAACTTGTTGTGTGATGGCCCTTTCCAAAGTCCTGGCAGAAGAGGTACTGATGTTGATATGCTCTCTAGGCTCACGTGTTGCTCTCTGAGCATCTGACACCAGCACCCTGTGGGCTGTGAGGATGAAGGGGAACGTGGTGACTTGGCCAAGTGTACTTACTGCAGCCTTGGGACAACCATTGTCATTGGTGGTTCAGGGGCTGTGATGTTGAAGGTGGCCTATGAGTGAGAGGTTGCCCCTGAAGTTTTATGGTTGTGTGTTGAAATGATCACAAGAAAGCCTTGGCCCCACTGCTGGGAATCCAAGGCAGGAAGTGTCCTCAGGATTCATAGACACTGGCTCAGTGTGCAGAGGGAAAGGGGAATGGCCCCAGTGCCAACAGCTCTGGATTGGAACTGGCTAATTCTGGATTGGCTGTGGCTAATCATGTTTTCTGTGAGCAGTGTGTTAAGGGAGAAAGCTCCAGTAGCTTCTGACCATAGAGTTGTCTCCACAGTCATGGCTTCCTGCACAGAGAGCTGAGATGTTGCAAATTTTAGCTTTTGTCAGCCAGGATGAGGAAACTCTATGTCCTTAAAAGTGGTTTGGGTGCTTCCTAGCCCCCCAGTTGTGCTTGGCTTCTAGACAAAGAAGCAGTGATGGGGAGTGTCCTTTGTTGTGAATTTCCTGGTTGGCTCCACAGTAATCATCTTTTGGCTATGTTTTTGGCTTTTGTCTCATTCTTCAGAAGGCAAAGATTTTCACTCCTAGCCCAAGCCTCTGAATTTCCTTACGTAAGAAAAATCAAGCAAGGGCAGAAGTGTTTGAAGACATCAAGCAGGAAGCCATTTGAAGCTGAAAGGAAAGTATTGATCTACAAGCTCGCAAACCTTATACGGGATCCTTCTTGCTTATGGCAAAGCCCTGATCCCATGGTCTGAAGTGGAGAAGCAGCTTCATTGTAAGGTGACTTGCTGGGATGGTGTTGAGCCAGTCTGTAGCTGTGCTGGCTCCTGCAGTGCTGATGGGAAGGCAGGATCAGTGGAAAACTGTTGTGGGGCACAGGACCAGGATTATTCAGCAGAAGTTGGGTAGGAGATGCCCAGTGCTTAATGCACTCTTACTCGGTGACAAAAAAGACAAATACAAATACTTGGGTTAGCAGAGGTTTCTAATGAAAAAGTGAGAGTTTTACAGTGGCAAGAGAGAGAATCAATGTAAAAAGCTAAAAGGAATTCTGGTGGTCCAAGCTGTGACTTCTGCAGAGTGGATACCAAGCACGTGGCTGTGCTGAATGTGCTGCTCGGCCTTCGAGGAGAACAACTTTTAGCTCCTTTTGTCCCGGTTGATTTTAGGAGCTGAATTATTCACTTGTTATTAAAGGACTTTGTCATGTTATAAATCTGCTTACAGGCTTATTTTTTATTAAATCACTTAATTTTACATGATTAGTGGCAGCATGAAGTTGTACCTGTCCTGCAAGGGCATGTGTGACATGTAATTAGGGGGTTTTATAGCTCCATTGCATCTTAGCCATTAATGGCATTAAAACTGAATTTAAATATTTAAAGACTGCAGATCCTACTTTACTAGTGAAATGTTTTTTGCTGCCTGCAAACATGCAGTGCCTCTGATTACAATGATCAGTCAGTCTTGTCTTCAAGACTAGAAGCTGCTGCTGTAAAAAAAAAAAAACCCAAAGAAATGGAATATATCTAGACATATATTCATACATCTCCCTCATTTTAAGGTCAAACAGCCATCATTACCCTATTCAAACAAAAATGGAAGGAATAGAAATAATATTTTGATGAATAAAGTTTTGTGAATTAAAGTTTCAGGCTTATCCACATAGAAGAATTTATTGACATATGATACATGTGCTTATCCCATACAACAGTGCTGCTTCTCACTGAAGAATTGTTGCTTTTCTTCTCTCACAGCAGGCTTTTCATGTACTTCTAGAGGGCCCCAAGCTCATAGGATCTGGCAAGCTGCCCAGTGGTGAGGTCTTTTCTATTCCATTGGAGAAAAAGAGATATATTTACTGTTTGTGGCTTTTGTCTCATCCTATCGTAGTCTCAGTACAGACACTTCATGTCATAGGAATGTTGTTTTACTCCTGAAACTATTTGGGCTTGTACACTCCTCTCTTGACAGGTACACCACTTGTGTTAAGAGCACTTCAAAATGCTTTGCCAGGATTTGTCTACCATGCCAAGGATGTGACCTTTTATTTTTAATTCATCCAATTTTTGTTTTCAGATGTCACTGACACTTTCCTAATAGGAGTGTGTTCATACTGAATTCTGTGCTAAAGAAGCCACAATTTGAAAGCTACAGTGTATTTTTGTGCATTCTAACAACTCTAGGTTTCTTACTGAGAGTAACAGAAAATAATTAGTAATCACCAGTGGGACTCTAACATTATAATTCTCTAGCTGTTGTGCAAATTAGCTTCATATAGATCTGGTAGACAAAATTAGTGGAATAACAAGGAATAAAAATTATGCACCCCAATTGCAGAATTTGTGAAGAGAAAACTAGGTAGAAATGGATGGATTCTTTTGGTTTGTTGCCACTCATGGAATTAAATTAAATGACAAACCTGTTAGTGAAAGAGCTGTGATTATTAGCCTGGAAGTTGTGATGGACTAAGTATAATAGGGGAGCTGGCTGCTGAAATGTAAGTGGAAAGAACATTTTCATGGGCTTTGCACAAGGTAGGCTCTTAGAGGCTTCAAGCCATTGTACCAGGGGCTGGATTCATTTGGTGGAACAGATTGTAACGTCTTGAGCTGCCAGGTATATGCTGTACAAGGTCCTGCTGTGAAATGATGCTCTGTCACAGCTCCTAGTGATGATAGATACACCCCTTGGGCAGCAGAGAGTTCTTTTTCCAAGTCTTATTGAATATCTTTTGATTTAGTAAAACAACTTTAGTAGCATCAGTGGACTGGAGGGTTGTTATTGCTTAAATAGATTAAGATGCTGTGCTACCAGGTTTCTAAAGCCAGCAGTTCTCTTAACTCTAAGCTTTCATATGGTGTAGATCCCTGTTTAGTCCTCTGGCTTAATGGGAAGCCAGTTGAAACTCTGCTTCAGCAGAGTTTTACTGGTAGTAAAACCAGTGCGTGTGTCAAAGGAAATGGGATCAACAAATAAAGTGAAAAATATGTCATTTGTAAACAGAATTGGGAAAAAACCCCTTTGCCTTCTAGCTGATCTGGATTGTGCCATGTGGAACCATATGTCATTTGACCTTTATTTCCTTTGAATAAATAGCTTCAGTTACGATGAAAACAAGTTCAGAAAATGAATTGGATTGCAGCACAACTTTGGTTAGAAAAATCAACAAACTTCAGTCCTTCTCTAAAATGTTCTTGTATTTGGGCTTTTTGCAATACTTTCTCTTCTATGACTGCATCTTTCTGCTTCACGTACATGGACATGTGAGGTTATAGGTGCATATTGAGCTGTTCTGTTAAGTAACCTGGGTTTTGTGTGGTTTCTAACCACCCCATGGTTAGAATTCATTACATTCTGAAATATATTTCTGCTATAGGATTTTATGTTTCAGACTTGCAGTCCTGGTACTGAGGAAATGCTCATTTTTCATGGGAGTGTTGCTGAAAACGTGTGGTCTGTGATGTGGCTTGGGAGAGCTCACTGAAAAGACTGCAAAATTCCTAGTGTGCCCTGACAGTTTTGCCTGTGGATAATGTGACATCTCCAGCCAGGTATGCCCTGATACATGGCCTGGTCCTTGTGTTTCTGCCTGGGGATCATTTCCCTGGGCCCCTGCCAGTTCTTTAGTTGAGTATGTAAGTTGCTACGAGTGTGAAATGTGGTGGAACTGTGGCTTAGCTCCTGAATTGTAAGAATAGTAGAAAAATGGTAAACTTGCCTGGGTTTTGCCATTGAATTTTTATTTTTCATTTTTTAAACTGGACCAATCAATTTCTGTCTGTATGTTTTAACCCTGCTTCATTCCACTTTGCTATCAAAGCAATGCTTGTCACAAGAAAACCTGATGCTGTGTTAATACAATTTAAGTCTCCCAAAAGGGAGCACATAATTCTTATCTCCTAACTAGGCAGATAAGTCAAGCTGGAAGGGACCTCAAGAATCAACTGTAATCCTAATTAGTCCCATCAGTTTTGCCTTGTAGGAGAAAAAGTTTCCCCCAGAGGAGAAATCTTGTGGTTTTCAGTCAGAGAAAGAGCTGTATAAGATGAAAAAATGAAATTCCACAGACACAATCACAGAGACTAAATCACTTCTGGATCTGCTCCTTTCTGTCTATTTGTATGAAACAGCTGTGGGATTCCTCTCTGTTCCTTGGAGCACTGTTGAGTGCAGCAGAGTTTGCACAGATTCTGGGGCTCTGAATCCATCTCTTACATTGCTGTGCCTGAGTGTCATTACCTGTCATTAACATCCCACTGATTCTGCACTGAGCTTCTGTGTCTGGATAATTATGTCCATGGATCAGAAGCTGTTGTGAGTCACAAATATCCTGGTGTTTTGATAAACTAGATAATGGAGGTTCTAATGCAAGAACAGCTTAAAGCTGTGTCTGATGCTTATGGGTTGCTTCTTAACTGCTGGGAAGCAATTGAAATGTCAACAGAGCTGTGCTTAGTGGTGCTGCCTTGAGTCAGCATTTATGAGACTAGTGTACAAGAAGGTGAAACTCATTTGTCATCTGAAAACTTAGTGCCTTTTGAAAAAGTAAACAAAGTGGTTTGGAAGGGAGGCTGAGCTGCTGCTTTGCAAGAGTCTGAAAGAGCAGCAGGAAGTCCAGCTGGAGGCCAGTTCCTAGGGGTGCACCCCTGGGGTCAAGAATGAGGCCAGTAGAGTTTAGTGTCATCATTAATAAGAAGGGGCTGGTACACCAGATGGTTGCACTGCCATTCAGAGAGACCAAGACAGGCTGGAGAAATGGGCTGGCAGGAACCTCGTGGAATGCAGCAAAGGAAATTCAAAATCCTGTTTGGCTTTTGGACAGGAATAACCCCATGCACCAGTACCAGCTGTAAAGCAGCTTTGCAGATAAAAGGGCTCCTGATGGACACCAAGTTGGCTGTGAGTAAGCAATGTGCCTTTGTGGGAAAGAAGGCCAACCAGCCCCCTGGGCTGCATTTTTAAGAGCTTTGCCAGGAGACCAAGCAAGGTCATCTTTCCCCTTTACTCACCCCTTGTGAGGCTGCATCTGGAGTGTTGTGTGCAGGACTGGGCTACCAAGTACAAGAGAGATGTGGACATACTGGAGCAAGTCCTGTGGAGGACCTTGAAGATGATGAAGGGATTGAAGCATCTGACAGACACAGGGAGGCTAAGACAGCTGGTACTGTTCAGCCTGGAACAGAGGAGGCTCACAGGGATCTTAACCGTGTGCATAATGAGTGCCTGATGGGAGGGGAAGTAAAGATGATGGAGGCAGATTCTTCTCAGTGGTGCCCAGTGAAAGGACAAGAGGCAATGGACACAAATTGAAATATAGGAAATTATGTATATGCAGAAGATTTATTTATCTCTTTGCCCTGTGAGGTTAATTGAACATTGGAGGGGGTTGTGGTGCAGAAATGATCGGGTCCTGCTGCTGAGCCTTGTAGGACTCTGAGCTCTAACCATGTGATGCAGGCAGTTGCTCTCCCTTCAGCATTTGTCTGTAGCCTTTTCCTTTGGGTGTGTGAATTGTCCTCTACTCAAAACAGGACAGGACACAACTCCAAGTCTGTGTGTGTATGTACACATATCAAGCTGTGATGATGATTTTTGCTGCAGTCATGAGCTGCTCTTGGTGATAATTGCTCTGCTGCCTTTTGCAGTTCTGGAATTTTAACTGAACAGTTAATGTAAAAAATAAGCCTTTGTTCTTAAAGGTCATATACATTCCTACTGTGTCTTTCCAGTTATTTTTTAGTTTCAAACCTCTGTTGTTATTTTATCTTTTAGTTTTCAAAATGATTTATGCATTGTGTATTGAAAAGTGATGGTTAATCTTAACGTTATTACTCTTTCACATCTATTTGCACCAACATGATACTGGTTTCCCTTGGCTCCTTATTATTGTCTGTCTACTTTCAGCACTGGATTTGTGGAAGATCTGATAATTGCATATGGATTTACTCAGCACTGTGAAGTGACTTAATTCTGGGTTCACTGTTCATTTGTTGACTTCTGAACTTTATTTCAAATAAGTCTAAAGTATAAAAAAAAATCCTCCTTGTCTTAAATTCTGTGTTTGGATAAAGTAATTTAGATTTAGTATTTAAATGTGCTAGATGGAGACTGTTATTTGTTGCTCTCTAAATTATCTAGGAATGTCATGGAAGTAAAACACATGAGCCTCTAATCACAGGCATCTCTGAATTATTAATTTTGTCTGGAAATTGCCTCCTCAATAGAGGTTTTTAAGTAATGCTGATGAAATTGTTTTTGCTCTGGGCTAAAATCATTACAGATTTCAAGCTTGGGTCTGAACTTTCATTCTTTTTTTTTTTTTTTCTTCTCCTCCATTGAAAAGGACCTTTTCATCTTTCTCAAACAAGGCACGTTTCTGCCATCCAAATTACACTGCCTTTTAAAAGTGATTTTTTGAATATAGTGGCTGGATGAAAGGGGTGTTTTACTGCATGTAATAAACATTCAGGAAGTGCATCAGATACACATTTTAATCGTGTTCAGAAGTTTTCCCACATTGTGTAGCATTACATAGCTTGTGTGTCATAAGGAAATATGCTCACCTTTTTTGATTGAAGTGATTTTAACCTGACTTTTCAAGAATCTTCCTTGCTTGAATAATCTTAGCAAAGTCTCAAATACCAAGAGTCAGTGAACTTCAATTGGTGAAGAAATCTGCCTGAAAAAGAGAAGAAATCTGCCATCCAGCTTAGAAAGTTCTAATTAATGTTGAAATGAGAGAAAAGTTTTAACACTGGAAATGTAATGGTTATATTCTTTAATTTAAAAACTTGTAAAAAAAGTTTTACAATGATTTTCAAAAAGCTTACAAAAGAGAGGCATTTACCTGCTTTAACCTGGTGGCAAACCTTAAACCTGTATTCCTTAGACAGAATTTGTTGTGTAGCTTTGTGATGCATCAACTACTGTACTTTGTCACCCTAAAGGAGAATTAAGAAATGAATTTGGTGAAGAAACATGTGTCCTGTCATCTTCAGGCTCCTTAGCTTTTGTGCAGGTGCTGGACCTGGGCTCCCTGACAGTTCATCTGAATGATCACCCAGCTCTTCCAGCAACCACAGGCACGTTCCCTGGGAGGGGATTTAGGGATGAATCACAAGGTAACTACCATCCCTGCTCTCTGCCGTGGAGAATTGGCCTCAGGAGGGCCAGAGTTAACACTGGATGTGGAGATGTTCCTTCTCACCATGTCTGTAACCAGGTCTGCTGACACAGCACAGCAGGAGAGCCTGGTTTTGGTCACTCCTTCAGCTGAGATCCAGATCTGGACACATGTTACAAGACTTTGTGTTCACAGCTCTGTGTGGTCGTTGCCTCCCCATTAAGCTTCAGAGTCTTTCTTTCAGTATCCACCGAAGCACAAGAAGATAAGATGGAGAGTGGCCCAAATCTGGAAGCTGAAGTGGGGTGAAGAAGGGCAAGTGCTCCTGCAAAGCAGAGTTTGTCTGGAGCTGACTCCTCTGCTCTCCTGCAGCTGGGTGGCAGCATTTCTGCAGGGATTCATGTTCTGTTCATGTCTCGAAGGTTTTTTTGAGGGATGAGATGTTACCTGCATTTTCAGAGCAACATCAAACTCAACAAATCTCTTTGGTACGTGTCTGTAAAAGCAGATCCCAACTAGGCTACTGCACATAGCAGGGGGTGCAAGATTTTACAAAGGGAGGCTACTGACCATTCTCTGCCTCCTGACGTTTGGTGTCTTCCCTCATATTCACTGTCTGTGTTCAGGATTCTCCAGCTCCAACTTTGCTTCCTTTACACACATCTGTGAGGATGGATTCAAAGGAACTGACTGCCTCAAAACTCTGAGCTGTCAGGGCTTCCTCCACTGCAGTTCCCAATCATCTGTGCCCCTTCTACATTAGCTGATTAAATCTTCTAGGCTGCATTTTGCAAGCTTGAACCTAAAGCCATTGGATTTTGTTAGCTTTTGCATCAGAAGGACAAATTCCTCACCATTATATTTACTTCACTATGCAGTTATCATAGGGTAATCACACATCCTTTTTGCATCTATTATGCTTTTTTTTTTGCCACTAGCTATGAAATTTGGTTTTCTGGGAAATGTTTACCTCTCTCCTTTGAACTCATTCCTGTGTTCCTCTGTCTTTTGTGTAACTAATTTTTTTTTTAATGGATGTGGGTTTTCTAGCAACATTTTACCAGTGCTGTATACATAATTGCTGTCATTACCCAGCTTTTAATGTTATTTCCCATTGTATGAAGGGTGCTCCAGACATACCCTCAGATCAGGGTGAGCCAGTGACTGTGTGCACTGTAATTCTGCCACCATTACCTGGTGCTTAGCTGTGTTAAAACAGATTTGGTTGGATTGTGACTATTCAGTAAGCATTTCAGATCACCCTGTATCAGTGACCTGTCATCATTTATTAATCTACTGAACTTAGTTAACTGCAAACTTTATCAGCAAAGATTTTGTATCACTCATGACAATATGGATACTCATAACAATATGGAACAGACCTTCATCAAGCACTGACCTTTGGGACAACCATCACTGATGTTCACATTACCTGAAGTTTTCCCATTGCTAACTCAATTATTAAGACCTAACACTAAATTTTTAATCTATTTTATCTATCCTTTTAGTACCACTTGGTATCTTTGACAAAAAAACCCAAACAACCCCACAACAAACAAAGCTCATAAAACTTGCATTATATGGAATGAAATCTAACAGCTTGAAGAAATTAAAATACAATATGATAAAATAGCTACCTTGATCTACCAGATGAGTAATCTTGTCAGCTGCAAGAGTTAGGAAGCTGGAGAAAGAGTAAGAAAGCAGATCAACTGTCATTAATTGCATTTCAACTTCTAATTCTTTTTGTTAAGAGGCTCATAGTAACTGTTCTGTGGGAGTAATATAATGTTACCCAGACTGTAGCTGCCTGGGTGCCCACCTAGCAATTTTTACATCTTGAAACTATCCAGGAAGTCCTCAAAGACTTGTAAAATTCCTCAGTTTGTGGGATCTGTTAAACACATCAGTTTAGATGGCTTCTCTGCTCATGGAAGTGGTGCTTTACAGAGTCATAAATGCACATCTTCTGGATGCACTGATTTGAAACAGCATAGTCTAAGTGGGCTCTTCTTTCTGTTACAGGCAGGAGTCTTTGTGCTCTTTTTATTGCAGGTGTGATAGGCAGGATACATGTCTCTGCAAAAAAAAAAAAAGTTCACAAGTATCCATTGTGCTTTTCCTTAGTCTATATCCCTGTTTAGCATTGTATCACTTGCATTTAACAATAAGCTGTATCTGACTTGAGCTTCCTCTTGTTCTCACTGTATTTTAAAATGCTTTATTTCCCTTAAGATTGTTGCCAGTTTCTTTTTATATTGGTGTGATCAAGGCTTTCTGACACATCTACTTTTGGGATGTCCTTTTAAGGCAAATAAATGACTGTTAATGCACTTTAGAAAAAAAGATTCTGAATATCCACAACCAAACTGCTCACTGTGCTAAAAAAGATTATTTCTCTTACACATGGACATAAGATTTATATTTTTCTTTTACTAACTCAGCAGGCTGGGATTGTGTTCTCAACTGAAATGGCTTAGCTGAAATAAGTAGGATTTGTTACAATTAGCAGGGATAAACTTGACAAAGAAGGAGACTAAATGATTTCATAGGGTTTTGTCTTGACTGTTTCTGTTAATAAATGTAGTAAAATAGCTTGGAGCCATTACTGCTGAGAAGCTGGTTAGTGGCTTCATCAGATTCTGACTGAATAGGGGCACCTTAAACAATATTTAATATGATACAAAATACTGTCTTTGTGATACATCCCATAGCCTGTCATTGATTTAAATGTAGATTTTAGGGAGAACCTTTTGCTGTTTTCCCAGTCTGTGAATATGATTCTCTCTGTCTTGCCAAGCTCTATTTTCAGTTGCTTTTTCCTCCTTCGTGCTGGCTGTTCAGAAATGCCCTCTGCTCCAGATGCTTGCCAGTCATTCCACTGCAGAGCAGCCAGTTTCCCCAGGAGAATGCTGTGGGGAAACTGTGTCAGAGGCTTTCCTGGAGTGTAGGTAAGACACCATCCACAGCCTTTTCCTCATCCACTCTTTCTCCTTATACAGAATACCTTAGCTCACAGCTGTGCACACTGAGTAATGTGTTCTTCATAGGTAGAACAATTGTATAAGTGTAAATAAATGAGAATGCGAGTGATCCTTTACACAGATATTATTTCGTGTTTTCTATTCCTTGATAAGTGAATCCTTGCCTTCAGAAATGTGGGAAAACTGCAAGATGATGGCAGTGGTACTTGTGCAATAAACTGGAGAATAACACAGGCCTCAATCTGTGACTGGCTCAGCCCTGTGCTGTCAGAATTGCCATCCTGCTATCTGCATCTCAACATACCATGAGACCTGGCTTATGGTTGTGGGGTGAATTAACCTTTGCTGGCTGCCAGGCACCCACCCAGCCACTCTCAAGCTCATCCACCTTAACAAGGCAGGGGAAAGAAATAAGATGAAGAAGCTTGTGGTTGAGATAAGGACAGGGAGGTCACTCACCAGTTACTGTCACAGGCAAAATGGACTGGACTTGGGGAAAATGAACTTACTTTATTGCTACTTAAAAATTGTGTAGGATAGTGAGAAACAAATATTTAACTCACCTTCCTCCCACTCCCCCAGATCCTCCCAGACTCAACTTTACTTAATTCCTGACTCCTCTACCTCCTCCCAGCCAGAGTGATGCAGTGGGATGGGAAAGAAGGTTGCAGTTCATGCTTAATTTCTGCAGCTTCTTCCCATGCAAGACATTCCTTCCCAAACTTCTCCAAAGTGAGTCCTTCCCATGGGCTTCAGTTCCTCAAGAACTGCTCCAGCATGGGTTCTTTCTGTGGCTTGCAGTCCTTTGGAAACAGACTTGTCCAGCATGGGTCCCCTGTGGGCCACAGGTCCTGGCAGAAAAGCTGTGTGTGGGCTCCTTTCTGCTGCCTCCAGCTTCTACCAGGAGCCTTTTCCTGTGTGGGCTCTCCATGGCTGCAGCTTCCTTCAGGGCATATTCATCTGCTCCAGCATAGTGGTGCTGCAGGGTGAGTATCTGCTTTGACATGGTCCTCCACAACTGGGATTGTGTCCAACATGGGGGTAACCCCTGGTGTCTCCTCAGAGGCCCCCTTGCTACCGAAATCTCACCATGTAAATGAGAAATACCTGTGTTCACTGGAAAAACCCCTTGAGGAAAAGAGCATCTTGCACTTCTGTTGATGCAGTTTACCATTCTAATCACATAGAGCCTCAGGGATGACTAAACCCATGTGCTTTGTGTGCTGTTTTATTTTTAACCCCTCCCACCCCAATAACATGCCCAGATGGACCTGCCTAAACCTACATACAATTACTCTTCAAATGAGCCCATGTTTTTCTCTCCTCAGTCCTCACAGGGTTTGGTCTGTGAATTCCTAAATCTGATGAATAGATGAGAAGAATCCTGATTTATTTTTAATTGATTTTTTTTAATCATCTGTGGATTAGTTATGCTTACTTGTGATGTTATTTCTCCACGCTCATAAGGAAAGCAGATTTTGTCCAGCCTGGGGATTCCTGGTCATTAACAAACTGCAGCAGGAAGGATTTGAATTAGTAGGTGCAGTCTCTCTTTTAATATTTTGGCATGGTACTAAATGTTGTTTATTTTTCTGTGAAGCGCCATATTTTGGAAAATAAAGTGCTTGTAAACCTTTCTGAAAAGAACCTGATAGCCTTACTACAAAGTTCATCTTGAATATTCATTTCCTGCCCACCCAACTCCCTAGCTTTCAGTTTCAGCTGGATGTGACGGTTGCTTCTCTTTCTGCTGAAGTTATTGTGCAGTGTTACTGGGGTTTTAAATACCCATTTTTGCACAAAAGGTGCCTGGGCTTCAAGATTAGGATCTCAGTAATAGTATATTTTGTTATTGTGTTTAGTAAAAATACAGCAGGCAAGTTTTAATAGAATTAGCTTTCTTGATAATGAAAGTTATCTGCATTTGGTGGGAGATGAGATCTAATCCCTTCCCTCTTTAATTTCAGTAAAATGTAAAACTACCCTGGCTGGCTGGGGAACTGGTTAACAAGGAAGGATTTATGGAATGCAAGTGCTGAGAGAATTATCCCACTTGGCTAACTTTTAAGAGTCAGTTTAGCTTTTGTGGGAGTGTCAGCTTTGTCAAAATGTTACATCAGGAATCATCTTTTTTGAATGAGGTGTAATGAAAATGAAATTAACTTCCAGTTTTCTGCAGTTCATTTCAGAAGCTCTATTGTGCCATAGAGAGCTTTAAATTCCTGAGGGGTTTTATAGGGAGAATAGAAATCCTCCTTTGCCAGAGGAGACTGAATTCAGTATCTCTGCCAGCATTCTGGCTTCTTTTCAGATATTGTGAGCTATCCTCAGTATTAAAAAATATCAACACATTGCTGTAGTCATCCCAAACAAGCTCACTTATTAAGAACTAAACAATTATGCAGTTGGTGTAGCCTGACCAACATAATCATGTTGCAAATGTATAAGGCAAACCCCAAATTAATTAAAAGAGGGAGGGATGCAAAAGAAACGCTTGAGATCAATAACAGCAAAATTAAGGCAGGGAGAAAATAGCCTTACTAAATTGTAACATGGATGTAAATAATAAAAACTATGATCAGTTGCTACCAATTTACATAGTGTGTGGTGCAAATCTTTGTGATTATATTGGATTGAATGCTCAGCAAGTGGTTGAAATACTCATTTCCATTGATTGCAAAACCAGCACTGAAATTGAAGGTAATGAAGTCAGGTCTCTCCTACTGGTGAGTTTCTAACAAATTTGCTGTTTAATCCAAGAGGTATTTGTGCTTTGTCTTTGGTGGATGTGATGGACTAAATACAGAATATTTTGTTGAAGAATTGGAGGCTGAACCTATCTACGTTCTCAATGGTTTGCAAATGTTTCCAATTAACTTCATCACATAATCCTAACCCAAATATGAGAAATCCAAAGCCCTTTAGCCAATATAAATAACAGGGCAGGTGATCTTTCCCCCAAATGCCTGATAGCTTGACTGTGTGTACTTCTGAGTCATGTGGGTACTTCCTGCACTCTTTCTGAAAGGGAGGGTTTTCCTGAGGAAAGAGTTTTGAGTCAGTGATGCTGTTTTTCCTTTCATGGTTGCTCAGTCATGGATTTTTGAAAGCTTTTTACAGAAAAAGGTTTTTCTTGTTTCAACTTTTTGTCCTACTTTTGATGATGCAGCTTTCAGTGTTGTCACAGGTTATTTATCCACTGTCTTCTCTTATGAGATACCTCAGAGTGAAGCCTCAGAGTTACACTGGGTGATGCCAGTTCTCCAGCTCAGCCTTTCAGCTTCATGGGAGATGCACTTTAACTCCTCAACTTTCAAAAAAGTCTGAAATAAAAGCAGCAGTTCTGCAGAGAATATGCCTGATATTAAGCTGTTGCTTCCATTGTGCTTCTCTTGGCAGTATCTCAGTCCTCTTCCTCTGTGGCTCTGTCTTTCAAAATTTATTCTGCTCTGGTACCCCTCTGTAATTGCACTTGAATATTATCAGGCTGCTTTTAGAGCACTAATGAGTCTTCAAAGCAGCATGTAGGGCCTTCCACTTCTCTTTTGTTCATGCTAATTGAGTTAGGGAAATTTTATATTGTGCCTTGATTAATTCTGGGAATTTGTAAGAATGCAAATGAAACATTGTTTATCCGGGTCTGACTTACCTTTTGATATGCAAACACACTTGGATATGCTGATTTTCATTACCACTATTACCTTCCTCTTTGGGAAGACAATTAATTACAATCCCATCCAACTCCACCCTGCACAGAAGTTGTGACTTCTGTTCATTTTTTTTGTCATGGTTTTATACTTGTATACATGTTGTAACAGTTACCTGAACAGTGTTCCTGTTAGTCTAGCAGTATCAGGAATTTCTCCTACTTTCTGTAAATTTCTCTATGATCTTTTGTAAAAAAACAGGCCAGCGTACTCCTGGGTGCATCTAAAACATCAAGTATGTTCTTGTAACTTGAAGTTAATGGATGCATGATTCTACATAGTCTTTGCTTAGAGTAATGATACTTCTTGGACACCTTTGAGCCTCAGGTGTCTGCATTCTACCATGTGCTAAAATGCTCTGAAAGAGTAATGATGTATTAAATTAACAAAGTAAAAATATGGGGAAGAATCCAGTGTGCAACACTTGTTTTCAGCTTTATACCTCTGAGGATCTCTCTTCTGGAACAGAGGTCTGTGCTTTGCTGGCTGTCTGGAGAGTTATTTTTTCATGCAGCTCCAAGGGAGTGCACCCCAAAACGTGGCAGCAATTTCAGAGTGATTTTTTTCTTCAGTCCTCATAGTTATGTGTATTTTATTTACACACAACTGCTTTTATTTACAGACATACTGGAACCCTCATCTGAATGTTTATTATGACCTCAGGAAATGGTACTTGAAGATGCCATGGATGGGTTTCATCTGCACTGATTTTGACTGCAATTCTTCTGAATCAATGTGACAGGGTTTCTTCCTAATGGCACCTATCTTTTCTTTCACTAAAATACTGCTGGACCATTTCTGGCCCAAAATCCATCTTGCTCCTGTTACATGAATGTGTGTCCTTCCTCCGCTGAAGTCTCTTGCTCTTCTTCTTGTACCTTGCACAGTGCTTGGTGCACTGTTCTGGTGACAGACACAGATTTTCCTCCTACCCTTGGATTACTCTTACCTGTTACATGAGGCTCCCTTCCAGCACTCTGGTAAGGCAAAGCAGGTCTCAGTTAAGGCAAAGCCAATTTAACTTAAACTTCCATACTTTTTCTGTACTGGAGCCAGAAGTGCAGCAGCAAAGTGCCTGGCACTTGGACTTTGTCTCTTAAAGTCTGCAAACCTGAAGAGGTGAAAAACTGTCCTACAGTGAACTGGGAGTTGGTGGTTCTCAAATGGCCTCTCAGGCTGCTGATCAGTGAACTTGAGCCTTTGAGCAATTCTGCTGCTGCTGCACAGGTTGCAAAGGTGGCTTGAGTTTGGTCTCACTTTCTTCAGCTGCCTAATTGGGAAAAAGGTTAATGCACACCTTTCATACGAGTGTATGGATGTGCCTTTAGGTCTTGGTATAGCAAGCAGTAACACTTAGATTTGTTTTGAAAACCTTACTTAAATTTTCTGTAGACCATCTACTAATGTGAGAACTGAGAATTTTCTTTCAGGTATTTGCCCTCCCTTTCCTCCACAGCTACCATGTTCCCAGGATGTATAAAGCTGCCTTCTTCAGGCCTTCATCTAAACTGGTTGGGCTCAATTATGCTCAAGTCTCAACTCATTTTCTAGGGGAGTCTTTGAGTAAAATAGTTTACATAGTGAGGAAACAGTGTTATGAATGCTGTATCTAGCATATATTTATTTTTCATAAGCAAGATGCTGTTGGGAGCTCCTAAGGGATCTGTTTGGTGTTTTTTCTGAGCAGACAAAACAGATGTATGTATGAAAAATACATACTCATTGGGTTTCTTTGTAGCTGACTTGCCTTTGCATGGTGCTTCTCGCTCAAACACATATGGAGGACTGTTCATAATGTTACTTTAATTCTTAGTTTATCTTCTAATATATCTTGAGTATTCTTATTATAGAGTACAGAGCTAGATAATATGTTCAGTGTTGTGAATATAATGAAGAAGTATCTTGCAAAGCTTTTGCTTTCTAATTATATTCCTTCTTAGCCCACAGTGTGTCCATATATCTCTTCCTTATCCTGAAAGACACTCTAAATGCTTGAAAGTGCCAAGACAAATTAAAGCACCCCATCCAAGTAAACAACCACATGGCAGTGTCCATATGTTCTAAAATTAGACTTATCTATATTTATAACAGTATATTACTTCTGAATCTAGAAAGGGAAATCAATTCCCTTGTGTGGAAGGAATCCCACTGCATTTTTGAATGACTTAGCAGATTAATAACTTCCTGTGATATTTTTCAGGTTAGTCTTTTGAAGTCATTCCTGGAAGAGGGTTTGCACTAAAGTAATAGCGCCATAGACTTAAATGCATATGGATTTCAGTCATGCTAATGTGCCTTTTAAACTGTCTCTTAAGTGGATTTGCTGCCCCACAATGAACTCTGCATTTTTTTTTAGTGAGAAACTGGGATCCCAGCTTTGTGTGCTTTATGAATATGACCTGCTAGAGAGTATCTTCTGTGACATGAGTGATACCTCGTAGGTTCCTCTCTGCTGCCCTTCAGTTCAGCTGCTGTGTCATTGCTGGTCCCAGGCAGGATTTCATGCATTTATAGGGGTAAAACTAATGACCAAGGAAGCTAAGGCAGAAGTTTTTTCTCCTTGTGTCTCTGGGTTATTGTGACCAGGCACACAAAATGATGTCAGTGTGTGTTCTGAGGACTATTCTGCATCTCTGAAGGGTTAGGGCTTAGTTACCTCAGAGACATTGAAATATTCCAGAGGATTAATCTGTGCCAAACCTTACTGATTGCTTCTGTAATCTTTCTCTGCAGGGTTAGGGAAGTACAATTTCTGTACTGGTGCTATATTGACAATAGCAGAAGAAGACAAATTTGGTATACAGGTGGGAATGATGGATGTACACTGGTTAGGGCTCTAGAAGAACAAAACTGAACATTGCTGAGAATTTTAATATTCCTCCTTGGATGTCAAGGACTTGTGTGAATCTGGACTGATAGTAGCTAGATATGGTAGTGGAACAAAACTCAAGGCAATGAGAGGTAAGAATCTGGCTAATTATTTTGACCATTATCTAAGCATGTACCTGCCTATAAGCCTTAACAAAATGTATTTAATAAACTGTATGGAAAAATAATTTGTGACTACTTCTGTTTTTTTCACCAGCTCTATTGCTGTAATTTCAATGAATTACATCTACCTTTCAGAAGCAGGTGTTTTAGTGCCCTGGTGCCCCTTGTCCTCCCTCACATTCTACTCACATTTTAGGTAGCAAAGTCTAAAAATGCTTCAGGTTTTTCAACACACACATAGCCTTGAAGTTAAATAGCATATATATCTACTTGGCTGTCTCAGTGAAGAGTGTTCTCATCCTGAACTGTGGCTCTGTTGTCACGTTACTGGCCAAGGTCAGAGAGTAGTAACTATTGTGCCAAGGACTCCCCTCTGAGAGCTTTTAGTTTCGGTAGCAAATCTGACATTCTGAGCAGATGCAGCTGCTGGGCAGAAATAGAAGTAGCAGGGCAGTGTTTTATGTTGGGAAAATGGGATTCAGAAAAGTAAAGTGTCCCCTTGGAAATGGGAAAGGAAAGGTATTGTAATTTGTCTTCTGATGGCCCTTCTAAAGCCCAGATGAAAGCTCTGCTCCTTGTCCTGAGCTGCTTGTGTGTTTGCTTAAAACTTGGTTTCTCTGAGGAATGTTTACATAATGGGTAGGAAAGTGTTACCTGGTGGGACTCTGCTGTTCTGTGTGTATGGCAGGAGTCCAAACAAGAGGCTGTTACAAAACCCTTTAATATCCTAATTAACAGTTTTTCTTTAGACTGGAGAATTTGAGCCTGGAAATGTAGTGAAAGATAAATAAAGACTGCAAATCCTAGGTGATCACTTTTGCATTTGGATGAATTACAATTTCTTGACAGTTAGTGTTTCAGGTGCACCCTTCAGCTTTTCCATAAAAAAATAAGAGTTAAGAGTGATGTCTTCTCTCATTTTTTCCACACTTTGCTCCACACAAAAGAAGCACTTGAAATAAGGTGGAGCTGTTAAAAAGTGATTCATCCTACAACCAAATACCTCTCAAAATATCCCTTTGCAAAGCATGAAATACTCCCTGGAAAGTTACAAACTTGAAGTCAGTTTATTTTGAGCTTGCATTTCAGCTTCTGCTTAAACATGTCTAAAGTGAGAGATGGTTTATTTCTGTTTGACACACTGTATTTTTCATTTTAAGTTTGCTTTGTAGCACAGTGGCTGAGTCATTAATTGCATTTACAACAACCTATACCTGCAAAAAGCTTTTTAGTTTATTTAATGTCTGTTTGGAGGTAGCTGAATTTATGTGCTAAAATTCTTGTCATGATAGAAATTAACAAGAGGAATAGTAGAGTGGTTGAACCGATCAGGCTAAAAGTTGGTCTGTGTAATGAGCACCCTGCAGAAAGGAAAGAACTGTTTGTTGAATGTTTTGTTATCAGATTAAGGTGATTCCCTCCCTTCTTGCTGAGGGCAGCCAGCAGTACATTTGACTTCATTACTTATGAGGTGATTTTCCAAGTGCCCAAAAGAGATGATCAAAACTGAAATCTTGCTCTGTTGTCACCTCCTCATTCTTCCTGTGTATTTTGTTTCCTAGTTAAAAGGAAGGCAAGGTGTAGGAGCTGTCATTGTGAGTGACAACAGTTGGATTTACCACTTAAACCAGGCAGGCAGAACTGAATTACCAACAGTAGGTGAGTAAGGTGCACAGAGATACTTGTGGCTCCACTGCTGCTCTGGCAAGAGGGTGTTATTCTGACCATTCATTTTCTTCCCCATATTTTAAGCTGTGACAGCAAAGTGACCACGCAGTTACTATGTGAGTAAAATTCCCTGAGAACTGGTCTCTCCTGTTTTGTGTCCCTGTTATCTCCTATAAAATGTGCCAGGCAAATGGAGTTAAAGATTTCTCTCATGCCTTCATCTGCTAATTCCTTAAGTGGTCTAGTCTGCCATCTGCACAGTGGTGGCTTCTGTGACATGCATGATTTTCATCCAAGAAGTAGGTAGAAATTGCCTAAATAATTTACTAGACTTTGCTGATGACCCACCTATTTAACATGGCTTTCTTCATGATTGAAATGCTGCTGGTAGTAGTATAAAAACTTCTGTGGAACAGCAGAGAATGCTGCCAGGGCTGCTTACATTTGACCTACTGAGCTGTAGATACAGCACTGAACTAAAAAATACTTGCTTGGTGAATAGCATATCTATGTTTTTGCCATGTACTGTTTGCCACTTCTTTCTCTTCAGCTGAAAAATGTCAGCAAAATTTGGAGTGGAGAGAAAGAAATGTTTGAATTTAGCTCTAGTTCTAAAGCTTCTGGGTTTGAGTGACTAATCCCTCTTGTTTGGCAAGAATTTTTGTAGTTATGGAGGAAAAAGCATGTTCTTAGTCAAATACAGTGTTCTAGTGAGCAGTGCTCCAACCTAATTTTATTCTAGTTTATCTACATCCCAAGAAAATCCTTGAGGATAATAATCCAAAAGTGTTTGTACACAGTATATTTACAAAATCATAAAATCATTATGCCTGCAGTGAGTGAAGAAATAAATAGATTATCTTTGATAACATGTGCCAGGAAGTTAAGAGAAATACTTGGTTGCAGTAGTCAGTGTATCAAATGATGCTGTTTTAAAAAAATGCTGTGATGATTTGAGCAGCAGCTCAGGGACACCACATACACAATAATATCAAGGGATGCAGATGGGATGAAGATGTGGTAGAAATGGCAGGTTGTAATGGACACAAGGACCATCACACCTGATGGTGCCACACCAGACACACTTATTGAGTAAAGAGCAGGAGAGAAGTGTTTGCTTCCTTCTTCTCTAATGGGATTTTGCACTGGTGTCTGATTTGGGGCTGGGTTTTTTGTTCAGTTCTAAAACTCTTCCTAGAGCCTTTCTGTAGATTTGTCAGGGCAGTTAGTGGCTTTAGAAGTTCTTGTACTATCTCCCTGCTCCTTAGTGAGCCAGTGTGGTGTTTGTTCCTAGTGCCTCCCATCTGCATTCAAGACCCAATGGTGAAAAACTCTGAAATCAAAGCAGAAAATTGCATTTCCTCTCAGAGAAACAGCTTTGTTTGGTTTTTAGGAATACACGATATATAAAGCTAAATGTCTATGAAGAATCTTCACATAAGCAAGTAAGATTAAAATATAGATAGTACTACAAATTGGGCAGCTTTGATTCTGAGATGAAATACAGGTAATCTCTTTTGGCTTCCTCTGAAAACTGAAAATGATTGTTCCCTACTTGAAAGGCATCAGCTGAAGAGCAAGCAGAACAAAAGAATTGTTATTCCTGTCTAAAATAGGGAATTATTGTCAGGTTTGTGTGATCATCACAAAAATCTGTTTTATAAAATAGTACAGCTGTCTAGATGATACACTAAGATTTCCTGTTTGTGGTTTTTTTGGGGCTCTTTTTTTTTAAAAAAAAAGAATTATTTCCCTTTTTCCTTACCAACTTTTTTTTTTTTTTACAGAAAGTGTTTCTTCTGTTCTCACTTTTTGCCTGTATTACAGATGTTAGTGGTTTAATTCTTACCTTGCTTAATCTGGTTTTACACAATACTGAGTAGATTTGGTTTCAGTTTACACGTGAGACCATAAAATACATTGTTTTTCCAGGTAATAGTAAGTGTGGTGAGGTCTGTGATTGAGCCCATTGAGACATCTGAATTCTGAACCAGCCACAAAAGCAGCTGCAAAATTCATTCCCTGCCAACTGTCAGAGGCTTCAGTAGTCACTGAAATTGTTTGAATCATATGAGAAAGTCAAAAGCCTTTCTTGACTGAG
Source organism: Chaetura pelagica (assembly GCF_000747805.2). Classification (NCBI taxonomy): domain Eukaryota; kingdom Metazoa; phylum Chordata; class Aves; order Apodiformes; family Apodidae; genus Chaetura; species Chaetura pelagica. The sequence goes on along the minus strand of NW_009953098.1, from coordinate 559,591 downwards.
TACTGAGAACCTCTTTCTCTAACTTAAAAACAAAGCTGAAACATAACCTATCCACAACTGCATTTTGTTTCCAGATCAAAACTTATTTTTCATATCTTAAGTGAGCACCTTGTTGGTGGGAACTTAGCTTTAAGGTACACAGGGAGTTGTGACTGAGCTCCTTGGGGAAATCTGATGATCTTCCTGTGAATGGTAAAAATATTGTCAGTGAAGCTTTAATAGTTGATGCAGTCCTCGGAGCAGGAGGAAACTGCTAACACATGCAGCCATGTTCTCTGGTGCAATACTTCCCAGGAAAGCAAGAGCTTCTGTTATTTGCTGTATGAGAAGTAGTTTAAATGTGGAACAGCTATGAAAACTGTGTCCGCAAAACCTCCCTTCAACTTTATCCAGTTTCAGGAAATGGAGCATTGCCACTTGTTCCCACTGTGTGCATTTTAGTTGAAAAGAAAATATTCTGTTAGTCTCCATAAGAGCCTGAAACAGCTTTTGAAAACCTGCATGGAGAGAGAAGGATTCATTGCTACTGACTCTGCCTGACGTGACTAAAAACTGGTTCTCAAAGTCTTGGTGAGTTGTCTTCAGACTTCTGATCTGCTGTTTGAGTTCAGTGCTGCAGGCAAGTCTACAGTTTTCCTCCCCTTTTCTTCTATCCCTGTGTTTGCTCCCCATGTTCAGTTCTTGTGTCTTTTTCACTAGGGATAAAACTTTACAATTCACATCTCTTGGTGTGACCAAAGCACCTTGATGGCCTGTGCTGCAGGTGGGAGCTCAGCCAAGTCTTGCCTCTCCTGCTTACCTTTTTCTGCAATACTTTGACTAGTAGAGATTATCTGATCCTCTCAAAATCCATAAATGCAAGATATTGTGGATTTTTCGTTGCATTTGAAGGATTCCAGGCAACATATGATATTTTTGTATCTGCAACCTTGCCTGATGATCACTTGCAAATGCAGGTTGGTGGACACACTACATTTCTGCACCAGTTTCATCTTCCCTCACATCCCTGCCAACTTGTTCTTGATGATAAAAAGTCCTTTTTAAGCTTGGCAACAAATCTGAATGGCTGAGAAAGTTTCTAGCTATATTTTAGTGGAATCATTCCTGTTTTTACTTCTGAGCTGGTAAGTTGAAGTTTGTTAAATCAATTTTGGGGAGTTCAAAGGTGGAAAATAGACTTTCCCCCCGTGCATTTAAGGGGTGTTAATGAACTGTGCTACAAAACCAAGGATGGAGTTTGCATCCTGTGTTAAACCAACACAATTAAGGGAATTTTATTGTACCTGTGAGCTGTGGGTGGGTGGTTTTACCTTAGGACAGAACATAAAAACTCAAGGGGAACTACTGATCTTGGCTAGAAAGGCTCTGCCTGCATGGACTGCATGGCAGGTGCTCAAAACCAAAGGGTAGAAAAGTTTCTTTGTAGAATGATTTGTTTCATCCATGTACTAGAAAGCCTGTTTTAACTCAACTCTTCTGTGTTTGGCTTTTTATGCCATCTAAAATTGTACAGACACATTTTCCACTGCATGCCCACATTGCCCCACTCCTGGCTTGCTGCTGCAGCACAGCTGTGGCTCAGGGAGGGGGCTGTGTCACCTGTGGGGTGTTTGCTGCTCCTCTCAGGCACCTTTTAGAAGTCTGCAAGCCTGTGGTGCTCAGGCTTGTCTAGGAGCTTCTACCCAGTTCACCTTCCAGTGGTTTAGCACGTTTTTTTTCAGTTGTGAATTTGTTCTCCTTCCCTATCAGTGTAACTTTGCTGCAGAGGGTGACAGTGTTTGACTGGGCTTGAAAAGCAAAAGGAAACACACCCTTGCACTGCTTTGCAAGCTCCTGTTACCCTGATGTCACTTTAAATGTTCGTGCCTCTCAATAAAATGTTGATGGATGTCTTTGGATCTCCAATTTAGCAGCTTTGCATTAGGTTATCAGTCTTCAGGTTTTGACAAGGCTGTGAATATATTTTCCAGTTCTCATCTGTGCTGACATCTCTCGGGTCCCACGTAATATCTGCAAAAATCAATAAAAAAGACACTTGTTAATGCTTCCTGTTGGATTTGGATCCCTACTTTTGACCATACACAGATTTTTAGGCCTCATTATTCCTTGTTTATAGGATTTTATAATATAGTAGTTGTCACAGGAGATAAAAACAAGATCCCCCCTGTCTCTGCACTCTTTCTCTAGTGATAGTCAGGACCAGCTTGTTGAAGGGAGAATGTGAGAAATGTTGAGGGAGCAATACAAGAATAGCTTGCCCTAGAGGATTTTGCTTCCTCCTTACATCAGTGAGAGGCTGAATAAAGACTTGAAGGAGCAGAACTTACACTCATTGCAGTTTTAAATACCCTTATTACTAAAAATACATTTTTTTTCTCGTCCAACTGGGCTTAGTTTTCCCTCCACTCTTCCCTTGCTGCTAATTAAATCCTCTTCATCTGTGAATAACAATGTGAATTTTTCTTAGCATCCTACATAAACTACTTAAAATCTATTTTATACAATGTCCTGATTTATGCAGCATCATTTACTTTTATATCTAACTTGTTTTGTTACACATACTTTCCTTAATTATTTTTTTGGACTACGTGTGTTTTCATAAGCACATTTTTTTTTATACTTAGCTTATATTTACAGAGCTTTGCAAATCACAACATGTTTCATGCAATCTGTCTCTGCTTCTACTGAAGAACAGTTACTGATTTGATAAAGAGGCCAGCACTTCTGAAGTAGGTGATAAAGTTGGTCTCTTAAATCTATATATAAACAGGTGAATATAGGTTGGCTTGTTTCTGAGATTTTTTTGTGCTCTGTTGTTGCAGAGCTACTGGTAGCTCCTGGTGTGTGGAGGTTGAAGGACTTCTGGTCCTCCTGTAGGTTATAGAGCTTAAAGCAGAAGAACAAAAATGCCTGCCCTTGGATTTTGCACATGGCTGTGCTGGAGAAGACAATGTTGTGCATTCTCAAAATCAGCTGGGAGTGATAACTTGCAGCTCAGTTTGGGAGCCAGTGCAGTAGCTCTTGTTCTTGAACATAAATTGATGAATTAGAGTCATGCATGGAAAAGAAGAAATTTAATTTTATAGTGCTTTGTGTTTCCAATAACTCATCTTTGAATGTGATCTGAATCCCCAGTGTGCCTAATGGCTCAGTTCACTGCTAAACCTTATGAAATCTGACTGAGGTATGATTCACAACTATAGATTTTTTGCAGTAGAGGATGCTGATGGGAAGCCAGTGGTGGCCCTGAGAAGTAAACAACTTGTAAGTCACTGTTGTGGTCACTGTGGTGTGTTTCAACAGGAGTCTCCCTGCTTTCTGTCTCCCAGGGTGCTGCTACTCTTTGCACAGGCCACCTTTTGTCAGATGCTCTAGCAGCGGGAATGTCCTGGTCATCCCTTTCCCTCTCTTGCTGCCTGTAGAGCCATGTTTGTCGTGTGCCTTAGCATAGTTTCCAGGAGGATCTGCTCCATGATCTTGCCAGGCACAAAGGTGAGGGAGCTGGTGGAGGAGCTCACCAAGCCTCTCTCCATCATTTATCATTTATCACTGCCTCCTATCAACACCCCTCTGCCCTACAGCACAGTGAGGGCAGGGGCATGATTTTGACTTTGTGAAGGATATCTCACCCCCAGTTCTAGCCATGGCCTATGATGCTGCTGAACAGGAATATGGCCTTTTAAACATCTTGGTTTTGTTGAATCAACAGTTTCTTACAGAAACTGGGACATTTCTGAATCACTGTAGGTCCCTACTGCAAGCTTAGTTTGCTAACACTGTGTGAAACAAGTAGGAAATGTGATACCTGCTGCAAAGGACTTAGCCTCAAATTTAATACAATGTACAGTGACATGTGTTCATCTCTTAATGTGCTCTGCAGCTCTAAAAAACACTTCAGATGCCTGAAGATAACATTGCAGCAAGTTCTGCCAACAAAAACACGTTGCTGTTCTTGTATTAAATCTAATACTTCCTCTGTGACAGAAGATTGCTTTTCCAAGCTGTGAATCCTCCTAGTCTGGAAGATAAAAAAAATATAATATTTTTACTGGAATGAGGCCTCCAGGTCCTGCCAATAAATCAATCAGAAATAGTAATTGGATTTTTGTTCTAGTACATTTGATCAATGAAGTGGAAAAATTCACTAAGTTTCTGTTTAGAATAAATAATCTTTTCAAAAGCCTGACCTTTCCAATGAGAAGATATTTTATATCACAACTTTCTGTGTAGGTGCAGTCCAAGTGTTCTCAATCAATTGCAGTAGTTCTCTAATTTAATAGACCATTGCAGCATCAGTGTCACATTAATAACCATTGTCTGAAGATGTTTCTCCCTCTTGTTATCAGAGGAAGAAGTTAACTTCATATTTGCATGATTTAATCTTTTAATTTTGGTTGTAGTAACCATGAATATTTTACTCTGGAAAAGTCTGGAAACTTGATTTTGACTTCTGAGGATGGAGTACAAGGCTTGAGCTGATGAAGTGTTCAGAAACTTTTGTGCCAATTGATACATTCTGCCTTGAGTTTTTTAGTTTCTTCTAGTAGTCTTAATAAATTGGATAAGAGTGTCTAGGGCCTGACTGGCAGAGCAGCTCCATCTGCAACATGTCTGGAGTGACCATTGTGCCAGGTGTCCTGTGTATTCTGAGCTGCTCCCTCACAAGCACCTGGGGATGCAGAATTACCAGCTTCTCTGCTTTTGTTCTCCTGATTCAAGGTTTGCTGCTCAGTAATCACAGCTTCCCACTGAAATTCTTTGAACAGCAGTGGGAAAATTCCTAGCACTGCCTGGTACAGATCACTGGTGGCTTCCTAATGCCAATATATTTATCATTGGAAAGAGAAAATTGATACCTATCTTTGATGAATGCTTACATTACTTTTCCAGATCTCAGTTAAAGAGGGAAAAAAAAAGGTTTAACAGCCCTTCATAGTGTTTTATGCTGTTAATTACTGGAAAAGCTATGGTTTATAATAAATCCCTGGATTAATTGTATTCTGTGTTTTTGCTGATAGAGGCAAACAAAGCATGGACTATACACCCCCTGGGCATGCCTTGTACTAGGCAAATGTGGCATCAAGCCACAGATGGAGCACTAAGGCTGTCACCAAGCACTCTGCCCTGGGTTAGTGTGGCAAAACACCTTTCAGCTCAGAGCAGGCTCCTGTTCTGCTGATTCACAAGATGGATGAGGGCCCAAATAGCTTCAGTCTGTGTTTGCTATTAAGAAACCTGATTGCAGGTGGTGTTGAGGAAAGCCCATTTTCAAAGCTGTAGCTGTGTGTCTTAGAGCAAATACTGTGACAAGCTGCAATTTGTGATTCTTTGGCAGCAGTAAAAGGAAGGAAGAAGTAGCAAGAAGTGGATGAAGCAGTAATAATCCTGGTTACCTCCAAAATGAGAGAGAATCTAATTTTTGGGTATTTTTTGACTCCATTCCTGATGGTTTTGTGCCTGGCAGTAAATGGTCTGTGCAGATAATCATGCCTCTTACCTCTTTTAAGAAACCTGGACCTGTAATAAGAGTGACCTGACTGCAGAGTGTGATTTTGAGGCACACAATAATCCTGGGATCCCACTGGCTGTCATTTCTTACAGCAAGAATAAGAAGGAAAAAGTAAATCTCATTAAACTATTCTTCCAGATTCTTTCAAGCTTAGAAAAGGCAGTTCCTGTTTTGGATGAAAGGAGCCTAGTGGTGACTCTTGGATTGAACCAGATTTACCAGGGAATGGTGGACAGGACTGTGGAAATGAGCTAAAGCAAAAGACAACAAACCCTACAAGATGTTTGTGCTGGGGATGGAGGCCTGGGGTATGCAAATATTTACATCTTCCCCAATCTAAGCAAACATCTCTTGCCTGAGGAAGATTATTTTTTAGTTTCTTCAATTGGCAGTGGAGGAAAACTGAGATGTGAAGTGTTTTAAGAACTTTTAAATATAAGGCAGTAGTGCCTGAGAACACTATCTCAAGGACAAATAAGGAACATTTTCTGCTGTTCATAAGAACATGTCCTGGTAATGTGCCAGGGCTGCAAGAGGAACAACCTTATTGATTAGAGTTGAGTGCAATTTTGGTGTAGGGAGTGAGAGCAAGAAATGTTACTCTTGCAAGAACAGATGTGATCCTGCTGAGGAGCACTGGGGCACACAGGGTAAGTAGGGAGGTGTTCAAGCATTGGAGCAAAGTGGAAACGTAAATGAAGAAAAGAAAAGAGTGATATAAAACCAGGCAGAGTAAGAGTGAAGAGAGATGCCTGGCTGTGCTTTTCTTCTACACTTGCTGCTGCTCTTGCTTCTTTTATTTTGGGGCAAACTGGAATCATAGAATCATTTAGGTTGGAAAAGACCTTTAAGATCATCAAGTCCAACCTTTAACACTACTCTACCACATTCACCCCTAAACCATATCCCCAGACACCACATCCATATGACTTTTAAACACATCCAGGGGTATGGTGACTCGACCACCTCTCTGGGCAGTCTGTTCCAATGCCTAACAACCCTTTCAGAGAAAAAAAATAATCTTAATGTCTAGCTTAAACATCCCCTGGTGGAGCTTTAGGCTGTTCCTTCTTGCCTTAATACTATTTACTTGTGAGAAATGTATTGGACTCAGGGATTGTAGGGCCCCTTAGGGCAGCTGCTGTTCCATTGCAGGTGCAGTAACTGCCCCACCCAGGTGATCACGTCTCCTGGATGTTGTGGTTGACATATGGTGGTTCTGCCAGAGCAGCTGGGGGAACTGGAGCAGACCCAGCCTGTGGGCAGGGAGGGGAGGCCCCAGTGAGCTGTGACAGGCACTGCCATGGCACACATCTGTGCTGTGCTGGGTTAGGCTGCCCTGTCCCTGGGGGATGCCCTAAATGGCCCAGAGGGAAGAAGGGGCAGCTGCTCTCCAATGTGCAGCTTCAGTGAAGCACAGAGCTAGAAAGGGGGAACGTGGTCAGCAGCAGCCCTGTGGTTCAGCTGCTGTTTGCTAGCTACTCTGTTGCCTGGTAACCTTTCTGGGAACAATTTTTCTGCACCTGGATTGTGAAAGTTACTAAAAATTATCATGCCAAAGCTGTAGCCATGATGCACTTCATGACTAGATTCCTCCCCTTCACCCTGTGGCCTCTTACCTTCTGTGTAAGAACTATAAATCCTCAGCCCTTTTAGAATGATCACTGCTCTAAATTGCTGCCAGCCAAAAAAGCACAGCAGTGATTTCTTCAGAAAGTGAAACTTTCTTATTAAATAATAGCCCTCAGCTTCTGGGTTTAATTAACACCACATTCGAAGCCTAATTCAGCCAAGAGCTTTTTCCAGATGCTATTTAGCTTGAAACTGAAGGGCTATCCTTTTTTCTTTTTTTTTTCTGGTTTTCACAAGAGAAAATTCTATCCTCAGTTTCCCAAAGACACTTGAGGAAATTCCTGGGCTATGTCACCTAGTTCTCTATTTTGAAGTTCAGGCAATTTCATTGCCATTAGAAGTGGCAGCCCCTTTTTGAGTGTTTTCCACACAAAGTGTAGTTCCACAGGAAATCTTGATTATTACATCAAAGTGAGTTTGTTTCTGTCAGAAACCCCAGTTTGCACTGATATAATTAGACAAGATTATACTCAACTTGATAACTGATCCAGGCCTGTGGGGAGACTTTGATCTACATGGATATTAAATTATATCTGAACCATAGGACTAGGAAGAAGCACGTTCCTGGGGTTTCCCCCAGTAGTTACCACTTCAGATTGCTAGTTGGGCAGAGATCTGAAAGAATTATTCCATTTCCAGAGTGCTGTTTCCTACCTGTTAGTGCAGGCTACAAAAAAGCAGCATGAAGAACCTGACATTTTCTTGAGTCACTTCTCCAGAAGTGGAAACATTAACATTAAAAAGCATTTAATGCCAGATTCTGTTAGAGGAAGGGTTGATAGACTGAGATTCCCAAATGGAAACTGATGGATCCAAGTGTCTCTGGAGAAACCTTAGACATTTTTGATCAAATAGGCAGCACTGTCATTCCTGATTTCAGCAGCTTGTATTGGAGAGAGCTGAAACATTTGCTTGCTTGGTGGCTCCTTTAGAGCATTTTCAGTTCTGCAGTATTTTTAAAAAATGCAGAAAACTCTCCAATCAGTAGATTTGAAAACAGACCTGGAGTTCCTCATCAAAATGCTTTAAAGCTTTTTTAAAAAATATTTGAGATTTGCCCATATCTGAAGATCCTTTGCAGAATTCTTTTGCTTACATAAACTTTCCCTAAAAACCCTGGCAGACTTACTTCAGCTGCTCTAGTGGCCTGTGGGTCACTGCTGACAGCAATGTGATCCAGACCCTGACCCAGCCAAATATACTCAAAGCTCTGGAGACAGCAGAACTGGGAGATGAATTATTTCTGGGAGAAGAAAACTGCTTCATTTCCTTGGAAAAGCACCTACAGTTTACAGAAGAATAATATCCACAATTTTGTTCATGCAGGAAATAAGGCTTTATTCTGATTCAGAAAGCTTTTGAATGATCAGAATTGCTCTCAAAAAAGAAGTTACCAGCTTTGTCTAGAAGCTAATGGTATTTGTCTGTGTGCTTTATTTCTCTGCATTTGCAAGAGCTCTGAGCTGGGTATTTTACTTGTTTTTAAAAATCTTGCTATTATGTTAAATATTGCCTTTAAAATGATAACTTCCCAGTACTTCTTTCTGGTTAATATTTTGCTTAGGCTGGCTTCATGCTTGTCACAGGACAGCAGCTTTGTAGAAACTTATGATGCCACAAAAAGCATCTTCATACTGTTTGGGCTTTGCAGAGACAGGCTGGTTAGGATATGGTTCATGGGAGAATCAGAGATAAAAAAGGAATGATTCAATCCAATGTACAGTTCCTGAGAAACATAACTGGGGGGGAGCACAAAAAGGCCTGTGTCCTTAAAACTGTATCTGATTTGCTTTTTAAAAGGAAAAGCTCTAAATACAAAGAGGATGCATTTCCTTCTATTAATACCCAATTAATTCCTTGGTAACTGTTTCTAAGCTGTATCATTAATGGTGAAAACCAAATCAAAACTCACTCTTGACAGTTTTTCCTCTCCTGTTTTGGAGCTCATACAGGTGAGTTGCATCACTCTGGGTAATGCTTTTTCTTTAGTAACTCCAGTGGCAAGAAGTTTAATGCTGGAGTCAGTGGCCTTGAATCTGCAGGGGCTTCTTGAGCATATTTAAACATATCACAAAGACCAGACTCCAAAAAGCAGCAGGCTGTGCCCAGTAAGTGACTCAAATGTTTGAGTCCCTTTGCTCCCCTGTTCCAATTTCAGTAGCTCATGTACAGCAGTAAGAGAGTAGGTGGTTGCACAAGTTCTCTGGCAGTTCAGTGGTCCTCAGTGTGCACTGAGTTGGTAGGAGCTCTTTCTTTGCTTTGTCTGTTTCAGCTCCATCTGTATTTTATACTGAAAACCTGCAGCTGCATGGATGTTTGCAAAGAATTCCTTGGCTTCATGCTGTCCAACACCAGCCAGGGAAAAATAGACTTTGGATGGAGGAATGGTCCCATCTCTCTGGAATGACTTCTTTTCTTGATTTCATGGTGCTGAGGCCAGAAGGAGAAAAACTGGTGGTTAACAATGTTTCTGCATTGATCTAATTGAAGAGGTTGCTCAAAAATCCTTATTTAGTTCCGGTGGTTTTATGCATTTCAATAAATCTTGTCTTTCTCCTGTTTCCCAAGTGCAAGGGAGGCGTTTTGAATTTGCTGCCAAAATGTATCTTGTTGCTAACAGAGAGGGTTTTGATATTCTGAAGGGCAAGGTGAGTGTGTGTTGAAAAAAACCCCACAGTATTTGACTGTGCAGGCATGAATTTGCATCAAAGCTATTGCATGTTTCTGTTCTTAAACAAACTTTCTTTTCCTAAAAGCTGTCTAGATTTTAAGAGAACCATGACCATCTTCTGAATCTCCTGATCTGTGTTTGCTGTCAACTTGTAATTATTTCAGAAATAGAGACTTAGAAAACAGACTAAAAGCCTCTTCAAAAGGGAGATAGGAACATGCAAATGCAGGTAGAACTTCAACTGACTGTTACTGTGGCACAGACGCTACATGTTGTAGTTATGTAGTAGCAGAGAGTAACATGGCACAGCAGAAATCATGATCTCCTCCAAAGATGAGTGCAATTTTACCTCCTGACCAAGGGTTTCTAATGGACAGAGTGAGTAGCTGCACTGCAAGTTTTGTACCTCGGAAAGTCTCCCACACAAACAATTCTTTTTAGGAGAAATTAAGTTTAAAAACATGTAAGACTGAGGTACAAATAAAAAAGCTTCAACAACAGTAGCTGATGCCAGGTGAATGAGGCAGACAGTCCTCAGTCCCTGCATGCCCAGGGTCTCCTGAGAGCTGAGTTAATGTGATTTTTATCACCGATGGAGGGGAAGCTGAGCTGTGCCTCAGCCTTCAAGGGATGTGGGAGCAGGACAAGCAATGCCTGCTGTAGGGCAAGCTGGCTCTGCTCCACCAAAAATACCCTTTGCTGATCCTGAAAGCAGCTCCCAAGCACCCACAATTCCAAATGTGTCCACCTAAAAACCTGCAGCACGAGCTGGTACCCAGTCTGCAGCCCAAATGTCTTGTTGTCAGACTGATACCTGGAAATAGATTATTTAATGGGATGTTCTACTACCCCTTATCAAATCAAACATGTGGAATTTTATATTTACTGGCTGCCCAGTTTTCCTGGGCTGCAACAATCAGCAGAGAAATAAGGCTTAAGGATTTGTCTGTAATTGTGTTTCTCTTCTGTGTAATGCTGAAGACTAATTGCCAATCTTCAGTCCCATGGGGACACTTCATCCTCTGCCTTTGGGCAACAGGGGTGGGTGAAGGGGCCTTATGAATCCCCTCACAATATGTAAGAGTGTATGTGATGTCTTTTTTCAATCTGTAAAAATCCATGAGTCTCTGAAGTTGTAGAGAACAAAGTATTCTGGGACATCAGTGGTGCTTTCAGGACAGAGTGACATGGTGGAAATCTTTGAACAACCTGGAGTTTTTCTGAAAACTCCCCAGTGCCTCAAGCTGCAGCTTAAATCAGTATAAACTTTTTATTGTGTTACATCATTTGTTTTCTGTGGTGTGGAAAAAATAGAAAACCAAGGAGGCAAAGAAGGGAGGAACTGCTAAATATATTAATACTTACTATAGAAGCAGCTTTCCTTCTTCAGGATTAATTTTGCTCAGAAATAAATGTGAAGCACTTGTGAAATGAGTCATTCAATTTGCCCATGCTAAATGAGTTGGTTAAACTTAGGAAAATGCATTTTCTGTTCACTAATGCAACTGTAGCTGTGAAGGCTTTTGCTAAAGAATTCTCCATTCCACTCCTGGTGGCTAATTTGGAAACCATTTCTATATGTGACTTGCATATGCATCTGTGCTGGGAAGGGGGGATTGAAGTCTGACTGTGAAGGACCTTCATTGTTTGGTCACGTTTTTGAATGGATTAGGGGATACACTTAACTTTAAATAAACAATTTCCCAGCTCTGCTGACTAACCCTAATGTGCTTCCAGTTTGCTGCCAAAGTCTTACTCACTGGGATTATTTAGAAGTGCTTCACTTGTTCTCACTGCCCAGGCAAAAGCAGCCACTTGCACAGGAGTCAAATGGAACTGTTTATATATAGTTTTATCTCTTGCCTGCTAATGATCAGTGTTAAGGTCCTGCCAATAAATGCATGGAATAGTCTGATCATTGCTGCAGATGGTCAAAGTTTTCTTGCTCTTTGGTACTGAAGAACTTGATAGAGAGGAAAAGATCAAAGAGGGCAATAATGCTACTGTAGTTTTCTCTCTTTCCTGCTCTGGAAGAAAGGGCATCCAAGGTGCTTTCATTCTGGCTTTGGAGTCAAAGAAAAATGGCCATCTGAGCTGCTAATTGAATTTCTAGAGCACAGAAGGCCAAATAATGACTCAGGGGCTAAATCCTGTTTGCAAAGCAATCTCCTGACCTGAGAGAATGACAGATGACTGGTGGCTGTGTGACTTACCAGCTCCTCAGCACAGAGAGGTGGGGCTGGCAGTCCAGAAGAGTTTGCAGTGCTTCTGCTCCCTACCCCCTGGCCTCCTTGAGCAGACTTCTGGGATGGTTGGCAGCTACCATGGCATGGAAACAAGCTGTCCTGACATCAGTGCAGGCTTTAGTGGAGGTTGTAGATCATGCAAGGGCCTTGCCAATCTCTGCTCTTACTTGTGCAGCTAAGAACAAAGCTAAACCAAAAATTGCACCCAAGCAAAGCTGCTTCAATGAGTTTAAAACAAGAACAAAACCAATGTGCTGATAACTACAATGATCAACTGGGCAGGAAGGTAAAAAATGAAACACACTACAGGAAATGTAGATGTACCCAAAGCTCAAGAGCTTGACACAGAGAGGCAGGAAGGTTGCAACAACAGGTCCAGTATAGAAAGGTACTTGAAAGAAGTTGCCTATGTGGGCCTAAGTTTAAAACCTCAAGCTGTAACAAAACGAAAATGTTCGTTATGAATAATTATTGACCAAATTATTTAAAATACAAGTAGCTTAATGCAAATCACTGCAGATATGGGTGATTTGATATTGCCTTTCTTGCTGGTTGGAATAAGTGATTCCATGTGACATTGGTTTGGATTAATTAACTTTCCATGCAGTCCTTCATCTTTGAGACATGTAGCATGGTAAGACTTATGGAGATGAAATTTCATTTCCAAAATGAAACTGTTGCTTTTTCAGGTTGGCTTCACTGTTTGTTACATAAAAATGTTTGACATCAATGCACAAAAAATTCCTGTAAGCCATCCAAGGTGTCAGAGTTTCTAGAAAGGAAAATTATTGCTAATTGTGAATTTTCCCCAACCTACAGAAAATTCTGTTTTTTAATATATTCAGCATAATTGTTCATTATGTAAGTCTGTTAAAATGTACAACACCCTGACTGTGTCTTTCATTGAATGTCATACTGTGAATTATGAATCTGTTAATGTAGACGTAGAACTTGCACATTCCAAATGCAAAGATCTATTTTCTGTTCCAAGACTTTTATGAGACCATCTGTGATTGCCAGTTTGCAAGAAGTGGATAGGAGCAATACATGTTTCCATGCGGGTTGTACATAAACTCTCTAATTTTTCTAACTACTGTAACATGCAGTTTGTCAGCTTCAGAATGCCAACCAATTTTTTTTTTGGTCTTAAATTATGGTAATTTATGCAGTATTTACGTACTGAAGCTTTTCCAGAACTGTTCTCTGACTAAGAAACCATTAGGACCCCAAATTATAAAAATCATAATTAACTGGGTATGAGGTACAGCCATCTAGCAGCAATCTCTTTATGCAGGAGACATGGTCTGCCTTACAAATGAGGATTTAATCATCATCTCTGTACCAGATTAGTACAGAGGAGAGAATCTATCACTACAGGTTAATCAGGCATAATGGGGACTTTTTGACAATGGAACTGTCTCAGCAAGAAGTGCACTGTTGTGCTGCTGCACTGATTAAGCCAGCAGAAACCCAAGTGTGAAGCACTTATATTTAAATATATATAGATATATTTTGGTTTTTAATATGTGTAAGTCCTATGTAGAAGGAAGAAGAAGAGTTTCCCTGAAGCGTTTTCTGGCTTTAAAAAAAAGAATGTAAATAGAAAATGTGACTCTTCTGAAGGTGTCACTTGAGTAGAGCATTTTGGTGTTTAATCAGGGTTGTTTGTTGTTTTTTTTCCCCACCTGCTTGTTGTGTCTTTCCTTGCAGTTTGCAATAGAATCTGTTTCTGGTCGAGCTTTCTGGTGCCTAGCACTGCAGAGAAGGAGCAATGCTTGAGAGCAGGCTCTGATTCTGGCTTACCAAGATGTCCTGAGCACAATACTTCTTGCATTTTACTTGAACATTTCACCAAACTTCAGTTAAACCTTTTTAAGGATTAAAAAACCTGACCTGCCTCCTTCTACCTATTCCAGACCATGTACTGTCTGTCTATCCAGCAGTAGCTCTTCTCATCTGTGGGGGTGGTATTTGCTCTGCCTTCACCCCTCAACATTCACATATGTTTGAAGTGTTGATGGGTTTCTGATCCTCCTGATCTTTTCCTATTTTTTTAAAAATCAAATTAACTTCTCAGCTTTGCATTAGAGCTTGTCAGGGGGCCCATCTTCAGAAGTGATTATACATCATACATCTATTTTAGCCTCGTTTCTTGAGGCAATTAAATCTCATTCAGGCACATTGTCAGTCTGGCCCTCTGTGTTCAGCCAGTAACTTTTTAACCCCTTGTCAGATTATGGTTAAATCTGACAGATATATGGATATAACTTACAGAATTCCTACAGATTTTATGAAAACAGATGGCTAATTAAAAGAAAGCGACTCAATTAGTGCCTGGAAGGAAAATGTTTCATTGTGTTCTAAGCCCTTGAGTTCTTCAGAGAATTTACATGAAGGAAAAACAAATATTCCAAACATAACAAAGCTTTTGCTAGTGTCAGTGATGTGTTTCCAACCACAAGGCACAAACCTCCTGGCGTTGTTAGTCCTGCAGCTCATACTTTCTTGTTTTCATTATTTTCTTGAAAACAAACAAAACTAGTTAGGAAGTTGATTTAAGGTTTGTTTTTCCATACCAGCTGTTTCTTTTATGCCATTATTTTTGGTTACTGTAGGAAAAACAAGCTTGTATCAAGAAGTGAGGGAACTAATACTGTGAGCTGTCTTGTTCAGTTTGGGATGGATGTTCTTAGTGTGTGTGCAGGGGGCCAGAGATCTGTTGTCCTGGGCTTGGTATTGGTCTGGGGGTGAATTCAGCTTTTCCTTAGTTTTGAGCAAGAGCTTAGGCTAAATGACCTTCCAAGATCCCTCTCAAACTTACTTGTGCTATGGATTATATCTTCATTGCTTTTTAATCATAAAAAGTCATTATACTTCCTACCCTCTTGTTAATCTCTCTCTTTCTCTTTTTCTCTCCCTCCTAATGAAAAAAATCAACCTGTGTTTTTATTCCCACCCAGCCCCCCAGCCCAGCATCATCCAGCATCTCTGCTCTCCCAGAACACTTCCATGAAATGAGGCTGCTGCAATTTAAAGGTCTTCGAAGACTCTGTAAAATTACAAGATATCATTTCAGCCACAGCCACAAAGACACATTTTGCCTGGCAACTACTAACCAGCAAGAAAGAAAGGAACAGTTTTTACATAGTTTTATAGCATGTGGTCTCAGTCCTGATGTTTGAACCACCTCCCATTGCACTTCTGTGACTGCTCTTGTACCAGTCAAGCTGCTCTCATCTGGGCCTCAGTGAAGGAGATGGCAAAGATAAATTAGTTCCTGTAATTAGGAGCTGTATCTGGATGCCTGACCCAGCTTGCAGAACAGTAACTCATAAGTGAGGACTTTAAAAGCAAGTCTAAGGAACAAGTTTCTTGATCTAACTGCAAATTTTTCACTTGACAGGGAGAGGAGCAGAGCTCAGAGAGGGCATCAGGGTGTGCTTCTGGGGACACTGTGCTGCACATCTTGCTGCTGTGCTGGTTTGACAAATGAACTACTTGGAAAAGGGCAAGCTTTGGACGTGCTCTGTGGAGCTGGGATCACAATTTTGCTCATCTTATTTATGTTTCTTTGACAGTAGCCATAAAATCTCATCAGAAGCCATAACTTCCCTTCAGTTTTTGGAATGTATAATGGTGGTAGGACCAAAATGTTTCCCTTTATTGCTACTGAAACAAAATGAAGTTTTGTTCTTAGAGATTAATTCTCTTTGGGAGAAAAGGGCCTTTTTAGTTGATGAAAAATATTACATTATATCAGAGAAGGCAAACTGAATATAAGTGGAAGTAGAACATGGACCCCAAAGAAGATTGGGAAGTATTGTCTCCCTTAAGTAATAATAATTTTCCAGTATTTGCTACAGTCAAACTGTGTATTTTGTCATAACTGTTCTGACAGGAAATACACCTTAAGCCCTCTTCAGGGCTCAGGAGGTGTTCTGCATGTGGGTGGGAAAAGTATGGCTCAGGTCATTCAGCCTTTTTTAGGGGCATAATCTGAACTACTGAAACTGTAGAAGTTTTGAAACACATTTCACTGTTTTTGAATCTTTAATCAAATATTATGAACAGCTTCTAAGCTTTGCTTTACTAATGAAAAAGCCTGTACTTGTACAGCCTCAAATTTGACTCCTGGCAGCTCTAGATAGAAAAAAGTGAAAAAGAACACTAAAAACTGAAGAGTTTTGGATCATGTTTCCATGCTATCCCTCATGAGAGATTTCTAGCCAAAAAAGCACTAAACAGTCCCACATCTTTTGTGCTCTGTATGTAAATCTATTTGTGAAAGACAAACAGAGCTTTTCTTTTCAGCAGACAGTTAATTAAATAAACATGACCCTGGGGGAAAAAAGTATTGTGACCATTTCCTTGCTGGAGAGAGAGAAATCCATGGAGAGGAATCTCAGAACCAGGGGAGTTGGAGTAGGTATCTGTTAAATAAAACTAAATAAACAGATATTTATGGTTTCATCAGACAATGCTTCATCTACAAAGAATAAATATTATTCATCTGCTTGTTCGTATCTCAGTCTCTGGAGCAATGCAATGTACTTAACCCACCACTGCTACCCAGATCTTACACACTCAGGTGCTATTCAGTGACCTTTGCTGTTCTGGGGAGTTGAGCTGTAGTTCTTCCCTCCTTATGGCCTCTGCCTCAAATACAGGTTATTTTGGCAGAGAAGGGATGGAAAAGTGGCACATTTGTGAAAGTGTTGTTCTGTTTCAGATAAGAAGGCAGTAAGATTGGACAGTGAGTTTAGAGAACACCAGCTTTATCTGTAAGCACAGGTTTTCCAGTGCAGACTGTGTGTGACAAAGGGCTTCTGGGAAAAAGTAATTGCCTTGCTTTTCTTCTTAGCTCCTCACAGTCTTCGTGGAAGAACTGTCACAGAATCACAGAATCATTAGGGTTGGAAAAGAGCTATAAGATCATCAAGTCCAACCATTAACCTAACTCTACTGAGTCCATGTCCCCCAGCACCACACCTGCAAGTCTGTTAGACACAGGGATGGTGATTCAGCCACCTCCTTGGGCAGCCTGTTAACTGATAATTCATTTCTCTCTCTTGTTGCCCTTGGGCAGCCTGTTAACTGATAATTCATTTATTTCTCTCTCTTGTTGTCCACTGAAATGGGTAGTGCAGTGTCTCCAAAAGAGCTCACAATAACTCCATCTCAGAAAGGCTCTTCCATCCTGTTGTTTTACCCCCTTGCTTCCAGTAAGACAAGCAGGATGACCCAGAGGGACCCCACACTGTCCTACCATCACCCCGAGGTTGGAGTGATTTCCCACGATGGTAAAATCTGAGGGTAAGTTTTGTGGCTTGGCTATCTGTGACTGTTTGGTCCCTCTGTGCCACTTTGTGTCTGTCATGGTGTCCCAGCACTGAGAGAGCATCCTAGGAGTTTTTTCCATGCCAAATAGATATTAGCACCCTTGAGTTTGAAGTTTGGTCTTTACATATGAAAGACAAAATCAAGATTCTTAATCACTTAACACAGTTTCTTTCTACCTCTGTAGAATCCCTGTCTCCTCTTTAAACATCCTGATGTTATGATTTTCAGGGCTATTGGCTTTTTACTTTTGTAGTTCAGTCTCAGGTGAACAGGGAACACTGAGTATTCTCCAGTCCTTAAAGAGAAACCTACATTAGAAATGGTTTTCAAAGACCTAGAGTGAAGTCCCTGATGGTCTATTGCAGATCTGTTGTGAGTGAGGAACCCTTGAGCTGAGAGCATGGGTGGCTGCAGAGTGTGTCTGTTGTTGGGTGTGTATATTGCCCTTCTGGGCCTGTGCCTAGTGTCACAGAGCTTGTGCTCTTGGGTTGTTCTCTACACAGAGAAGGTGCACAAGAAGTGTTTTTTTTTTATTGTTTTCAGTGCTGTACTTTTTCAGCTCAGCTGCAGGCTCAGATGTAACTTCGGATGCATCATTTCTTCTGTTCCTTCACGTCCTGTCTGCAATGACAGGGTGATCATTCTTCCATTCACTGAGTTTGTAAACTCTACAGGGGTAGCTTCTTGCTTTGCATGAATATCAGAGCAGGGTCTTGGTCTCACTTGTGACTCCAGCTAGTAAAAAGTGCAGTCTCTCTCTCTTCCAAGTTCCTGGCTTTATTTGTTTAATTATTATTATTATTATTATTATTATTATTATTATTATTATTATTATTATTATTATTATTATTATTATTATTATTATTATTATTATTATTATTATTATTATTATTATTATTATTATTATTATTATTATTATTATTATTATTATTATTATTATTATTATTATTATTATTATTATTATTATTATTATTATTATTATTGTTATTTCTTTTTGTCAGATGTTCCAAAATGTATCAAAGGAAATCAGGAGAATATCAACTGGTTAGTAACTATCAAATACTGAGGCCTATGATGGGTTCTCTCTTAGTATGTGTTTTTAAATGATTTTTTTCTGGAAGTCTGATCCTTAAGGGAGTTTGGTCAGGAGGTCTGGTGCTCTTCATATTTTGCAGAAGCTGAGGCCAAGAGCTGCTGCTGGTGCCACTAGGATTCGTGCCCTAGGAGCTGGCAGGCAGTGCAGCTCCAGAGGCTGGATGGGAGGGATCATTTAGCAGGGATTGCTCACGTGGGCTGCTAGAAATAGGGGATCAATTCAATGCCACAGCAGATACTACTATGCTAATCCACCTAGCTATCCTGAGCATCAGAGATTAGGGGTAAAGGAGAAGTGCAGATGACTTGGCATAATTCTTGAGGCATGTGAAACCCCCGGTGTGTTCCACCCAAAGCACTACTTAAAAGGATTAGTATTTAGGTTTCTAATTCAAGCACTTAAAATTGAGTAAATGCCTCCCCCTTGTGCATGTGCATTAGGATACAGCCTGTATTGTGTGGTCTCCTGCTGTGTTTTGCAGTGGGACAGGGTCTCACTCTTTGCTCGGGAATGAATAAATTCCTCTGGAACTGAACTGGGGTTCTGCAAGAGTCTGTGGCTGCTTATCCTGAGTTTCTGTTCTTGCAGAATTCTGAAGGCATCAGTGACTGCAGAGTTACAGGAGGAGAAGGGAGGATCTCAAACCTCTCAGTCTAATCTGAATTGAAATTTTTTAGTTGTCCTGAGATTTCATGGAGAGTTTGATACTTGGGGAGCTGACTCTGAGTTTTAAATTATCAAGAGGAAGTAAAATGAAAGATAAAGAGCAAATCTCAGCTCTTTCTTTCCTTTTTTTTTTTTCTGGTAGTATGTGGCACCTTGAAGTGTTTGGGTAAAATATTTCTAACCACTTCTCTGGAATAGTCTTTATCAAAATGTTACCACAGGGAGAAAGTCCTTGAAACCAGACCACACGACTTCTGACAGAACATCCATCTTTCTAGAATCACATCAATCTCTTCAGTAGCTGGGAATGTTCAAGGCAAGTGTGATATGAAGGCAGATCTAAGCCTGGCAAATGTGCCAGATTTCTCCTGGATCAGCAGTGAATACCTGTACACTTTTGATGTGTAAGAAGCTCCATCCTTTTCTGCTGAAAGTGTGTTGAAGTGACTCTGACAGCCCTTTAGAACACACTCACCTTTAGTAAGGGCTGAGATGGCCTGAGAGTTTCTCAAAATGACTTTAGGGATAAAAAATCTACCTGGCAAAACCCACATGGTCCTTACCAGCTGCTCTTGTGATAACTCTCAAACCCTCTGTTTTGGTCCATTTTCCTTTACCATTATTTCTTTTCATAATTAAATGAAAACTCTCTAAACTGCTTTTCACTTGCAGAGGAGAGAAACTGAGGAACCTTTACACCCTTCTGTACTGGGCTGTGATTGTGGCAATAATCACAGAATTGTACATTTAGGGGAGCTTCCAAGACTTGGAAATATTTTGAAACAGTCCTCAGGCATCTTCAGCTCATTTTGGCTCTTGTGGGGACGTGGATTCCTGAAACACAAACACTGATAAACATGATTGACACGTGGCACAAATAGCGTTGGAGGCTTCCCTTTCTGGATCCACTCAATCTCCAGTGTTAGGTGATATTTAACTTCACCACACACTTATTTTTGGTGTGTGTACATGTGTCATAATGCAATGAGAAGTCCTACATCATAAAAGCTTCTTCTAGTGGTCTGTTTCAGCCTCTGGTCTACATGAATTTTGATTCCTTTACCTCACTTGAGTGGCCACCGTCCCTGATCACTGATGCCCAGTGATTCAACTCAAATGAATTTTCTATACCAGTTCAAAAATCCCATTGTTAATGATAAACTGCTCCCACTTACATCCAGTAGGGATGTTGCCACATGGAGAAATGCTTTGTTGTTCTGGCTGGCATAAAATAAGCATGTGAAGCTTGAATGCAAACCCATTGTTCAGAAGGAACAGAAGGATGCTGAAGTGAAACAGCTGCTAGTTTGTGTGGTTCCTTTCTTTCTCCTTTGCCTGAAGCTCGTGGCTCTGCCCTTTAGTCACCATTTCTACTAGCAAATTTTCTGGGAAAGAAATGAAAAAAAGATGTGTTTGTGTAGAAAATGAGGGTAAGGTTTTCTTTTTTTTTGTTGCTCTTGTCTAGCCAGAGAAATGTAGCTCATCTCACAGCTGTTTCTAAAGAAGAGCACGTGGCCATTATTTGCTCATAATTTTTATTACTTTTCTGTGACCTGTTTGTAGTTCCAAATCCTTAAAGGTGAGCTGGAAATCTTCAGCTCTCAGGGCTGTGAAATTTCTCCATACCTGTTACACACACAATCTGAAACTTAGACATGTTGATAGAGGAATGTGTTCTGAAATATAGATGTGCTTTTTGCAGGAAAGCTTTAATTGAGAGAGGATGCATTTGAGTTGTAAAGATACTTCATGTGAGAGACATATTTCATATACCTTGAAACACTTTCCCTGTATCTGTAAATGTCACCACAGTCAAAATGAATACAATTTAAATTCAAGTACTTAATGTCATTACATAAATAGAAACTTCCAGACATCATTGCATTTATATTGATTCATTTTTTTTCTGAGTATTGCAGTCATTGCATTCAAACTTTACAGAAGAAATCAATAATTTTTTGCACTTACAAGGAGTCTTTTAATTAGCTTTTTTCCCCCCCCAATGTGACATTAAGAGAAGACATCATTTCTGAGCTGCTTTGTAAAAGCCGTTGTGTTTCTCACTGTGATCTCTTCACAAAGATCAGCTGAGAAGGGCAAGAGTTAAATCAAGACACTGGACTTTCCAAAATACAGGACATAATTAATCTTGAGCTGTGCCTACCCCTTGTGTGCACCAAATTCCTACTTTCCTCAGTGCATCAAACCAGAGAAACACAGGAATGAGCCTGTCCTGGTTCCCATGCAGGCTTCATGGTCATTTCTAATGGTGCATCCCATAACTTAAACATTAATACTAACTTTATATCTAGCTTTTTAAAGGGAAGTGAGAGAATAACATTTCATGTAGCTGTTACTTTCTCTAAAGCATGGTAACACTGTGGCATTTGCATGGCAATCTGATCAGGGCTACTTTGCAACAGATTTATCTATTGCTGTCCTATCCCATCGCCTCCATTTCTTCTGCTTCTGTGGGGCATTGAGAGTGTTCAGAGAGCCAGGAAGATGATCCAGGGGCTGGAACACCTCTCCAGTGAAGACAGGCTGACAGAGTTGGCATAGTGCAGCCTGGAGAAGAGAAGGCTCCAGGGAGACCTGGAGCTGCCTTCCAATACCTGGAGGGGCTAGAGGAAAGTTTGGGAGGGGCTTTTTACAAGGTTGTGTAGTGAAAGGATGAGGACTAATAATTTTAAGCTAAAAGAGAGGAGATTCACATTAGACATTAGGAAGAAAATATATTCTGTGAGGGTGGTGAGACCCTGGCCCAGGTTGCCCAGGGAAGCTGTGGCTGCCCCATCCCTGGCAGTGTTGAAGGGCAGGTTGGATGGGGCTTGGAGCAACCTGGGCTGGTGGGAGGTGTCCCTGCCCATGCAGGTGATTTGATCTAGGTGATCTTTAAGGTCCTTTCCAACCCAAACCATTCCATGATTCTATGAGAAGGTCCATCTCAGCCATCAGAGAAGATGTTGCTGTCATCTTGTCTCTTGTTAAGAGGGACATCAGCACAAAAATAAGTCTTTGTATCCCTTAACCTCTGTGTTCAGAAGTATTTATGCAATAATTATCTTCTGCTGCAGTGAACAGGGTTGATGTCTGTGCTTCCCTTTATTCAAAAGGGGACTTCTTGCAATGCTCACCCCCTTGGGGAGGCCAAGTGAGCATCACCAGCAGGTATTCTCCTGTCCTTAGCATTGGACTAGTTATGTTCTTGGGAAAAAATATAATTGCCACATAAATCATTCCAGCTGGAGTTCAGTCCAGTTGCAGTAAGAAGCCTGATGACTTTGTCCTGACCTTTGGTAGCCTCAAATATGTATCAATTTCTAATAAAATAAAAAGAAGATGCCCACGGAGGTTTTTGGCTGCTTAGCATGTAATTTCTATTTCAATAGACCCCAGAAGCACTAAAGTATTAAAAGGGCTCTACTCTATTTTCCAGATAAATAGAATTGTCATTATTTTATCCCCTAGGCTTAAAGCTCATTAATAATAATCATCAGAAACTCACCTTTGCTGAGATCAAGAAACTCAACAGATGTTTGAGGGTCTGTAAAAATGATGCAAATTTGTCAGAAATTTCTTTTTTTTAAGCATTTCAAAATTGCATTTCTGTTCCCTTTGGAGGAAAGCTTCCAAGTATATTATATAAAATGTGATTTTAATGTTTCATGATGTAATTAGATATCAAAATAACTGAAATGAGTGAATATCACTCTTTCTGGGAATCACATTTTCTAGAAATCAGGGACACAGCAAAAGGAACAGACTTTACAGTTTCTTTTTAATCATGGTCTACCAGCACCTTTACCTTAGTCACTGCAACATGTTACCTTTCTCCATCCTATTCACTGACTTTCTTAAACTGTTATGCTAAATTTTACACTCTTTAGAACAGAAGAGAATTTTTTCATCTGCCTTGCTTTTTTTTTGGTAGGCCTATAGCTTTACTTGCAATCTCATTTTTTTCTGTGACTTTTAAAACACTGTGTGTTCTGACAATCATTTTGCCACTTCCAGTGTTCTGCTTCCACTATATATGGTTTCCAGTCCTCAAATGACATCTTTCAGTTGATTGGCATTCAACACTAAAGAGCTAAGTTAAAAGTTGCCCATTAATAATATCCTTTTGATGCCAGAATGCTGTTAGGTAGGATGAAGTTTTGTTCTACCATCCTGTACAACAACAGGACCTGATACAACAGTTCCTGTCATTTTATGAAATACTGTGGGTGGGTTTTGTAACCTCTCCTTTCCTGAAGACATGCTAAGATCTAATTTATTGGGCAATCAGAGAGCTGGCTTTTATTTTTGTTCATGGTCTCTACTGTGTATGTTTTCCAAGATAGAATAACATGATTTCTGATAAATCTTTGCACAACGAGGAAAGCACTTTACTACTGGGACACTTGCAGATCAAACCAACCCATCTGTTCTGTTTAAGCCATATCAGAATTTAATTTTCTATCAGCAATAGTGTGGCCAGCAGGACTAGGGGGGTGATTGTCCCCCTGTACTCAGCACTGGTGAGGCTGCACCTTGAATCATGTGTTCAGTTCTGGGTCCTGCACTGCAAGAAGGGCATTGAGGTGCTGGAGTGAGTCCAGGGAAGGGCAACCAAGCTGGTGAAGGGTCTGGAGAAAAGTCTTATGAGGAGAGGCTGAGGGAATTGGGATTATTTAGCCTGGAGAAAAGGAGGCTGAGGGGAGACCTTATTGCTCTCTACAGCTCCCCCAAAGGAGGTTGTAGTGAGGTGGGTGTTGGGCTCTTTTCCCAGGTGACAAGGGATAGGACAAGAAGAAAAGTCTTGCCAGGGGTGATTTAGATTGGATATGAGGAAAAATGTCTTCACTGAAAGGGTGGTCAAGCACTGGAACATCCCTGGAGGTATTTAAAAGATGTGTAGATGTGGTGCTGGGGGACCTGGTTTAGTGGTGGATGTGGCAGTGTTAGGTTTAAGGTTGGACTTGATCTTAAATGTCTTTTCCAACCTAAATGCTTCAATGCTTCTATGATTGTTTCTTCATTGTGAGCAAAACCTTCTTGCTACTATGAAAAAAATACATTTAACAGAGTTAAAATTATTTAATTGCAGGCATATTCTCTGGTTGTTTTTTTGTTTTGTTATTGCTTTTTGTTTGTTTGTCCTTTAGTGTTTGCAGATACTGTGCTGATTTAATGTTCCTAATGAACATTAAAACATCAAGTTTTAGAAAATGCCTGAACCTTTTTGGCTTTTGTTTGCACTGTAAGGTACCATTTAACTCAAACCTAAGGTTTCTATTTCTGTTGCTGTTTGCTTTTATTCATGTATTTATTTTTAAACCTTTCCAGTACAATCTTTCCAGTCACTATAGCACAATATGTCTTATAAAGAAGCTATTTCCAAGATAAGAACTTGGTTCTTTTGGAATAAGATTATCTTGCAGTTCAGCTTTTCCTGTGCTACTACAGTAACAATGAGATGTCTTGTTAGCTTTGTGACTTGGGCCTTAATGTACTTTTTCTCTGTGGCAGAGAAAAAACAGCTTAGCTAAAAACTCTCCTGCTCCAGGTTTTGGTGGGCACTGCCCTAATGTTCACTGGACACTAAGGAAACTGGACACATTAGGAAAATCTACTGGGATTATGTGCACTGTGCACCTGTCAACAGAGCCACTGCTTGGTTTTGCTGCTTTTACTAATGTTGCCAGGGAAAATTGTATTCATAGGCAGCTCTGCTCCACATACCTGGAAATAAGCAGCAGGTTTTCCCCACTCATGAGTTGGAGCTGTTGAACTGCCTGTCTGCAAAGATTTCACAGTCTGAGAAGAGCTGCAGTCAGTGCAGTGGCAAAAAATAAGTGAGGAGCAAACAGGTGAGGAAAAGCAGGCTGCCAGTCTGAAGCTCAAGGCCACATTTTCTTGCTTCTAGATAACAGACAGTTCTGCTTTTCTGTAGCAGACCTTCAGGGGCAGCTGATGGCACCAGTGCCTGTTTCACTGGTTGGTTCCATGCAGCACCACCACGGCTGGGGATCAAGGTGCTCCTGGGATGCTCACTGCTGGCTGGGCTGCCCCAGACATGCTGCCAAAAGGTGGGACTGCATTTCTGTTCAGCTTACTGATTGTTTTAATTTTGGCACAAAGGGAAAATGCTTGTGCAAAGATTGTGGCTTATGGGTGCAAACATTTAGCTTGCTGGAGTCCTGCAAATGGTCTGAAACCAGGGTAATTTCGCTGACAGATCCTTTGCTTAAAATATGCAGTAAAACAAACTATGTCCATTGTTTTACACTTTTTTTTTTTTTTTAATTCCCCTGACCTTAGTTCACACTTGCATTTCTCCTTAAACAGTGTATCTGCCCTCTTTATTCTTATAGAGTGGCACTCTCCCCATGGGCTTTATAGCAGGTATCTGCTTCTGGCCATTGCAAGACAAAACTCTACTAGGAACTATGGTATGTCCTGCATTGCTGTGCATACAGAGAACAACTGCTGCTTGCTTGAGAATGGAGGAGAAACACTCATCTGATGTAAAACCATCTCTCATGCCCAAGGAGCACATGCTGGCCTGGGAACAGTTTGTGGGCTGGTGTGAGGTGGTGGGCACAGGGCAGAGCTGTGCTGGGGCTGCTCTTGTGGTCCCAGGTAGCCTTTGAGTTGGCAGGGAGCAAGCTGCTGCCTCTTGCTGTTGCCTGATCAAGATGTCTTTGAGAGCATCTGCTGCCTCAGATGTGTTAAGGAGCTGGTTTAGTGAGCAGAAGCAGTTTGTCTGGTTTGTGGGATTAGGCCCTAATGCCCCTGGGGATTAAGGAGATGACTTGTGTGCCATGAGGCACAAAAGCTTTCTCTTGTGCTTTAGCAGGCTGTCCTCTGCCTTCTAGCCTAGCCTGGCCTCGCAGGGCTAACCTGCTCTGCATACACTGTGTAAGTGCCAGGAGAGGTTCCCTGCTTCAGAAATACCATATGTTTTGGGGGATTCAAAGGCAGCCACCTGCATCTTCAGTACCAAGTTCTGAGTAATAATGTAGTAATACCTGCCTAATAACTGCCATCTGCCTAGGCTTTATAAACATTCATATTTACCTTCCTTGTGTCTGGTGATTTCATCTTCCTGAGCAGCAGCCAGCTGGAGTGGGGCTGGCTGCAGGAGGGCACTGCCCCACTGCTCCCCCAGCCCAGGCTTGGCAGCGACTCCTCGCTAACACGGATGAGGGTGTCACTGAGCCACAGTTGCTGCCAGATGCAAGGGATGGATGTTTGAGGCAAGGCTGCTTGATGGGGCTTTTCTTTTTCTGTCTGTTTTTAGTGACAGGTACTAGAGCACTTGGACTCCCTGCCCACTGAACGTATCCCTGGGGACCCAGCCTGTCACGGTGTGTGCCGGGTTGTCCTTGGAGAGCACCGAGTGTGCAGCCCAGTGGCAGTGCTGGGGCTGCTCCTGGCACAGCTTTCTTGATAATGAGCCTGTGCTGCTGAGCTGGGTCTTATTTCTCTGAGTGCTCCAGCATCTTCAGTAGCTGAAGAGAGCGAGTTATCAATAATGCACATTAATGGTATGGTTAGCTGGGACAGGTCTAGCCAGCATGTTCATTAAAGAGCTCTGTGGTTTTATGGGGTCACTAAAATTTCTTCCTGATCAGTAGTGGAAGTTGAAGCTTAAGGGGTTTCTTCTAGGGAGCACGATTTCTTTTCCTTAAGTGCATGAAGGTCATCTGATGCCTGAGGCCTGATCTACAGTTTCACAGAATGGCAGGAATTGTTGCAGGAGGACTCCTCAGCTCTTCTGTTCCAAAGTTCGGGGCGTTGCCCCTGTTTATCAGACAAAAAAAAATAAATATTGATTTTTAAGGACTTAAAAAGTGTAAGTATCTCAAAATCTCACATCCTAACTTCAACTAATTTCTATCCAATTCCTTTTGCGAATTTAAATGTGTCTACAGTGCTGTGTGGCTGTTCTATACTGTGTGTTTTTAGATCAGAGGTGCTTGCTTTCCATGTAACTGCGGCACATACTCATCTCTCTCTGCTGATTGTACATGTCTATCAGTGAAAAATGTGACTGAGAAAGTGGAGACGGTTGTGGTGCCACAGACTATTTCTGCTTTTTCCACCACCCCCAGGACTCTTCTGTCAATATGCAACTTCAGTTTTCTGACAGTAGTGGAAGTGGATGTTTTTTTTTCATTTTGCATACCTTGCATTACAGGCCTTTAGGGGACATGACTGGGAAGATGATGAAAAACAAACCTGGAGAACTAGCATCAAAGAAACTTGTGAGTAGAGGTTCACAAGGTCTTGGAGGCTCATCATCAAAATACCAGATTTTAGAAAGCATTTGCTGTTCTCCTACCAAAAAGAAAATGTAAACCAAATGCATTGATTAAACAGCATGATACTGTTACAAGCATGGTTACCAACCCAAAGGGACAGTTAATGAGTGCCCTGTATTGCACTGGAATCATTCCAGGAGGATGTTTTTATGTCTGTAAAACCCTGCCATGTCCAAAGAATGATACTTCCTTTGGAAGTCTGTGAGTACCATGATCCTTATTTGAGGAGATATGGGGTGGTTGTGGTCAAGTAACAAAACAAAACAAAAAAAGCTGATAGATCTGAGACAGAACAGAGACCGTTTCTTGTAAGAGCCCTTTTGGTTTGCAAATTTTGCAAGGGTTTAGGAACAGATCACATTTTTCATCAGGTCAGTGTAGCTGCTTTTAATGAAATTACTTCCATTTATGTATGTGCATAAGTGTTTACAAGATCTGAAGGTCTTGGGGACTGAATGTACAGCAGAATGCTTGCATCACCATCTAGCATCTTGTCTCTATATAAAAATTCTGCTATAAAACCTGTCAAACAAGGTGTATAGTGTTTGGTTTGGGTGGGTTCCAGTTTCTGTTCTACCCTGAGAGCAAGATTCCAGCATCGTGCAAGAAAGGGAGGGAATTATGTAGCCTATGAGCACTTGAAATGCAGTGATTTGTAGGTCACTTTACCACCAGACAGTCTGAATAAAGTAACTTTTAAATTATTTGTATCAAGGAATCCAACCTGTGAGATGCATGAGATCTATAGGACATCTCACAAAAACTAAGTTCAATCTACTTAACCTTTTCCATAACACAGTTCTTCACAGAGCATTTGGCTTTAATAACAGTCCAAGTTACAGTGAAGAGTCAGTGAACCTCATCTGCTTTCTCTTGTATTTCCTCACAGCACAAAACAAAAAGTGTTCATTGCTTATTTATTTTTGGATAAGAAGAGCTAGAGGTGTGATAATGTGTCTGGGAGAAGTTTTTGAAAAAATTCAATTGAGAGTGAAATTATGAATCTGTTAGGGGATCCTTTCCAGTTTTATAGAAATAACTGCTGGAAATGATATTTCTTTTAACTTATAAACCAGAGGAAATGTTACAACTGGATCAATATCCTTGTGCTCCTGTTGAAAGCAACAAACTACCAGTTGTGCTTGGGGACAGCAGTGAAAACAATTTTGAGAAGCATGCAAATAACCCTGCAATACTTAATGAAAAGTATGTAGGCAGCAGAGATCCAGCCCAGAGAAACCAGAAGCAGAAGCTGTCTGTGGGCATCTGGCAGATCTCAGGGTTACACTGCTGCAGGGGTATCCAACCCCTAATTTTTCAAAGGTACCAAGGAAGGTACCTCAGCAGCCTTTCTTGGCAGCTGCAGATCCATATTCCCTTCATCACTCCTCACAAAGGCAAAGTCAGTACTTATCCCCTTGACAATACAGGGACTTAAGTAATGAGATGATGAGCATGGCAAGGACCTCACTCTGGAGGTCTGTCCAAGCCAAGAGGGTTAATTGTGAAGTTGTGAATTGTTAGTGCTTCAGAGCAGATTTATATAAAATGCCTGCTAAGCAATTTTTTAAGTACGTACGGAAAATTCTGATAGTAAAACGATTTCCTAAAAATTATAGTAGCTCTGGATGAGGATGAGCTAGATATTCAGGGTAAGACTCCTGTCACTCTCAGTCCTGGCAGGTGTCCTGCCTTCCAGCTGCTGCTTGAAAATGCTGCAGATCTCCTAGAAGTCCTGTTCCCTGCAAACCCAATGCAGATGTCTTGAATGCCACAGGAAGTCTCAACCAGCACTGGACATGTGTTGACACTTCAGTTTTGCCCACAGTTTGATAAAGGCAGGTTAAAAATGCTGGAGCTGTGCCAGAATCAGAGGTCAGCCATGGAGGACAGGCCACCAGCAACTCGGAGTCAGCTGGGAGCTTAAGTGAGGGCACCTGGCCCAAGGTGCCTGCCAGGTGTGTCCCACACCACTCATGCTCATTAAGAAAGGGGAAGGTTGGCTAAGGAGGGGAGTTCTGCTTCCTGCGATTCTGCCTTTTGGGCTGCTGCTCCTTCTGCTACTCCTGAGGACTAGGCTGAGTACAAGCTTAGATGTTTTATGTTGGTGTTTGTATACTTTTGTTGTTTCATTAAACCTGTTTGTATTTTAACCCATGGAGCTTCTCTCCTCATCCTGATTCCCCTTCTTGTCTGGGGAGGGATTATCAGGTGAGAAAGTACCTGCTTTGGTGTAGCCCTAGATATGGGCTAAACAAAGACAAGCTGGTGGGCTTGCTGCCTTTGGAAGCAAAGAGTTACTAGTGGCATAGATTAGCTGGTATCAACATTAGCGCTTGCTAAAAGGACTTGGATTAAGATTGTTACTTGCTAATCCACTTGAGTTAAATCCTGTGTCTAGATGAGGCTACCAGCATCTGAAATCTGCTCCAAACCTGCACATGTTCTGCCTCTGTCACAACAAATATCTCTTCTGGTCATCTCTGTTCTTGTTTCACTGCACTGTGTCCCTTGTGATTTATTTCTGGTGCCTTCATTGGAAAAGCGTTGCTTCTTTTGGATGTTTGTGGCAGTTTCTTGTGTTTTGGAAGCTCCACGCAGCAGCCTTGTTCCTTCTGTGGCTTCCTAAAAGCCTTCAAGTAGAGAGTACTGGGGATGGTAATGGTCCTTGGCTGTGCCTTTCCTCTGGGAAGGAATTCCTGTGCTGCAAAGGGATCTGATGTGCAGATGTTAGTTGGATCCCTGACACCCACTATGGTTCTGCATTGCCACCTGGTTGGGTTACTGCTCATCTCTGGAGGGGTCCAAGCCTGTGTTCAGCACTGGAAACCTCAGTGGCAGCAAGGTGGGGGGCCCTCTGCTGCTGCTGCCCTAGTGTACATTCTCCACCTTTGCTGTTGGAGCTTGTGCAGAATCCCATTGGTCCCAGTCTCTGTGTTGGCAGCTTGGCACAGGATGTAACCCAGATCAGTGCAGAGTTTCACAGTAAAACCAGAGTTCTCCTTTAATACCTGGTCTGGGAGACCAAGCTCTTGGAACATTGCTTTCAGTTTTGCTTTCCTGAAAAGGCAGGGGTTGCTGTGAAGCTGCCAACCATCCTGCACGACTGAGCCCATCTGCAGCATTACCAGAGATTTGGTTTTATCCTTGGATGTGTACAGAAAATGTTGGTAGAAGCCATCAATTTTTAGAGCAGCTGGACAGGAACCTACTCTAGAACATTAAACCAAGGTGCCAAGTGCCAAACTGTTGTGCATAAATGTGTGTGTATTGGAATGGAATAAGTAGGCATCCAAGAGTCTTGTAGACTACCTGGCTGCAAGTGAAGCAGGGTGAGGGAGGCATCAGTGCCACCTGCCTAGCAGCAGGTGGACAGCCCTGACTGCCACTTCCATCAGCCCAGCTCTGTGGTCCCAAAGCAAATTTACTGCTCACACCCTTCCTGCTACCATCTCAGGAAGTTTGTAGGATTTCAAAATTTAGGCAGATCAATGTTTAGGTTAATACATATTCCTCTGCAAAGGCCAAATATGAATGTCAATCACAAGACTAAATCTGGGCATTGACTGCCACTTATTTAAGTCACAGACTTGTTATGACTGAAGCAGAAAAAAGCGAGTTTGGTCAGTTAGTTTGTTCATTGGGTTTTGTTGGAAAACTTTCGGTAATGAAGCTGAGGAAGATGTCTAGGAAGCTTTAAAAAAATGATTTCAAATTTTAGCAGCCATCTAGCAAGTGAGGACATGGAGGTTGTTACTTGAACTGTATTTGCAAGCTACTGTATTTGTGATAGAGGGAATCTGTCAGTCTTGTACATCTGCCTGGAATCCTGTTTATAGCAGTGGCAACAATTCTGAAGCTGAAAAATTCTTGAAATTCGTGTATATCAGAAAGATTAGTTTTTAGTTCTGACTGCTCCCTGATATCATTCTTTTTCAGTCAAGGGATAATTGTCTCTAAATCTGCTTCTCTAAGCTGCTTCTCCTGCTGCCTTCAAATGTGAAGGATTATCAAATTGCATATCCAGAGATTCTGTGCTGCACTAATACTGTTCCTGTGCAAAATCCTAACAGAACTTTATTTCTGAAAGTTACAGATCCTTATTATCTAATATTTCAAACTAAATAGCTGTAGGTAAAACCTTTTCTGTAATACCAGGCAACAGCATGGGCTGAGCATAAATGAAATTAGAAAGTCACCTACTGCATCAGTATAAATTTGCCTACTATGCATCATGGATCAAGTGCTCTGAAATATCACCCCTGAGAGTGAACAAGCTGAAGTCACTGTGCCAAATTCATTCTGGGTACAGCATCACATTAGGTTACTCTCATTCCTAATGTAGCAGGGAATTTGGCCCAAACCAAAATCCCTATAAATCAGAAGGAACAGAAAGGACAGATATATTCCTCTGGAAACCATAGCTCCCTTTCCTGCCTCTTCATCCCAGGGAAGCAGATGGCTTCTCCCTCACTGAGCTATGGTGAAAGCACAACGTGTCAGAGGGTTGGATTTTTTTCCTTGGTTAATCTGCATGTGGTCCAATGAACCCTGGTGGAAATGCAGAGAGTGGAAATGAGGGTGAGCACAACCCAGATACCTGCAAGAGTATTTGTCTTGCGTTTATTCTTAGGAGAGTGAGGCAATATGTATGTGCTAAAAAATACATGAATTCACCCCATTCTTATCATCTTCTTGCCACTCTGGCAGACTGAGCAACCCTCAGGAAACTGTGATTCTCTAAGCTCTGTTCTTCCTCCTCCCACAAGTAAGTTGGAAGCTTGCTAGCTCAGATTGTAATTAGAAATTTAATCAACTTTTTTGGCTCTTTGATTTAATGTCCAGATTCCATGGATCTGTGGACATCCAGTTTGTAAAACAATAGAGGGAAAAGTCTGCTTAGTCAAAGAACCAGCCAGCAAAGAAGATCCTTTCTGCCTTGTGTCCTTTATTTATATTATTTATTTCCAAAGAAATATGAAGAGCATCTGTTACTGTCTAGTGACCTGTCTAGGTCAATGCCAATTGAATTTAATTTTTGTAGGATTTGGAAAAAAAAGTCAGTGGAAGATTTCCTAAATGCTTTAGGAAGTAAACAGCTTTTTAAATTTGGCTTTTTTTTCCTCCTAAATGAGAGAGGAAAGTAAACTTGTTAATAATAATAATAATATAGCAAAGATTCAAGTAAACTGCTGCTCAGGACAATTAGTTTTCTTGTTCTTCCCCAAAGCTAATCTGATGAATTTGTTTCCATCAAAGTGGGGTACATTATTCATGTCATCCTATGTCACATCATGTGTAATGGGATGTGACAACCCAAGGTAAAGCATCAATTAGGACAAGGCAGGAGCAGGGATTTGTTGCTGAAAGAGGGAATGTATATCCAGCTTTGGGCATGGCTGGTGCTTGAGGGTGACAAGAAGGCTATTTTAAAACTTCAGAGCTCAATTTGGAGATCATAATGATATTGTTTTTCAGCCCTTCTGTTTGTAAGCATACTAATTTACATACCCTAATACTCATGCACTTACTGGGTGTATGACTCAGAACCTTTTAATTATCCCATCTGTCATTAGCCCTGATCTGGTTACAGTTGGTCCTATGCAGGTGATGGGAATGAGATGGGGGCTGAGAGCTGGTGAAGGGAGGTGATTTAGGAGTTTTCATGCTTCTGTTGGTCCAAAAGGGGCTCCAGTCTGTTCTGAGCTGCTGGTGATGGTTTGTGATACAGTGGTTTGGTTTCATCCTTTTATTAGCTGATAGTGGTGAACAAAATGTTAATCAATAGGTCATTGCTTGCAGCAGGTCAAAGGTTTTTGGGTGGCTTTTGTAAGTTACTAATATGTTGAGCCTTGGATTGAGCCACAGTGGCCAGTGGTTTCCTTTGGAAGAGAGGTGTAAATTTGCAGGAATTAAAGATCAAGACAAAACCCCTCAGTCTGCAGGGAACAGAAGCGAAATTCTGGCTGAGAACTGGAGGGATGGGAGCAGAATCAGGAGCTGGAAACAAGTGCTCAGAGATGCAGAGGCACAAGGGCTCTGCATCTGCAGAGATGGTCAAGTGATCCCTGGGAGCAACATCCAGCCTTTTTGTTCCCCTGCTCTTCTGGGAAACTTTTGGAGAAAATTGGGAGTCCTTTGGGGCATGAAAGCAGGAACTCTCACTCCATCCACAGGCTCCCTGAAGCGCTGCTGCTGCTTGGAGCTGAGGCAGCTGTCACAGCTGGACACAGCATCCTGTCATTCTGACACAGCAGCAAGATGGGAAATGAATGTGTGATTGGAGCAAGAGTCCTTGCTCTCATGTCCCCATGAAGCATGTCCAAAAGGCTCTCAAGTCATCTATCCACCCTGACCAGGCACATGTGTGACTATATCATTGCAAACAGAAGTTTCACTAAGGAACTCGAGGGTGGAATATACACAGGATCCCTCACTGTGCTTAGTTATAACTACTCTGAGAGATCTTATTGGTATTTGACCTGATTTTGCATTCTTCTAAAACCAGATATTGGACATTTTGGTTTCTATGTGTGCTGGGGAATAGAACCAGAAGTCAAAATCATTGTGACAAACTGCAAATGGAAGAAATAGGCAGCAGTGTGCAAAAGTAACCTTATTGGATTGTTGTGGGGGTGGTGATTGGTTTTCTTTTTTAATGCAACAGACAATTTCCATGCAAGAGTGAGTCTAGATAGCAAAGGGATTTGACTGTGTATGTCAAACACCCTCCTGGGTATATTTATAGAGATATTTCTGAAGAAGAATGTCTCCAGTCAGAATAATTAAAACAAACATCTGCACTGAAAATCAAACAGTAGAACATGTGGACTCGTGTGCAGGCACAGACACAGTATTTTGAGAGCAGTTCATATCTTGCTTAGGGCTGTATTAGCTTGTCTGGACTCTCCTGTTATTTGGCAGCAGTCAGATAAATAAGAAATTAGATAAAACTGCAGTGTTTGAAATATTCCAGTACTGGTGTTGAAATTTTTTTATTAGATTCAGAGTGCATCTAAACACCAGCAGAAAACCTCAGGCACTTGCCAATTAAATGAATTTGGGAGATTGTCACTGCTCTGCTTTCCTGTATGGAGAGTGATAGGAATGAGCAAAGGCAGGTGTATAACTGACTCTTTGGGAGAACTAAATTTAGATTGCATTTCAAAACTTGGTGTGTGAGGAAAGAAGATATAAAATAATTATTATATTTAGTGTGTTGGCTGCAGGGAGACAAATACAGAAATGTTCCTGACACGTGATATTTGAGAGTATTTTGAATGTATTGACTGGTGGAGTTTAACCAGTAATTTAAACTTTGTAACTCTTTGGTTTTTTGCTTTATCTGCTGAATTACAGAAACTGTCTGTGTCAGGCAGTTAGACACGTGCAAGTTTTCCAAGAAAGTTGTTAATGCATTTCTACAAGTCACTGCTCAGTATTAGTTTTTCTGTAAGAAGCTGCTTGGGTGTCTTGCTGTGAAGGATGGTCTCTACCTCTCAAATGCTTGTTGGCTGTTTCTGGGGCTTTTTTCATGTTCCACCACTCTTCTAAAATTGTGAACTCCTGGCAATTTGTGCAGCATTCCAATGGTAGATTCACTAATGCAATGTAGGAGCTAAAACCACATGTGCTCTTAGGCTTCCTTTTGAATTTGCCTTTCTTCCTTGAGAAAGGAACTTTTAACACTCCAGCTTGTGCAGCAGGAGGCTGTTTGTGCTCTGCAAGGCTCTCCCTGGTGTCCAGATCCAGCCTCCAACTCTCTGGCTTGGAGAGAGTGAATGTGCAGTGCCAGGCAGATCTGCCCGGTGGGTGGTGCTAATGATTTCAGTGCAGTTGCATATTTGCTCATGGTTTGAAAAAGAGTGAGTTGAGAAGAAGAAAACTTTCAGCATTGGCAACAGGATTATTTTATATTTTTTTTTTGAGAAACTCTGGTAGTTGAAGTGTTTTCAAGATTCTGCTGCAACTTTTGCAGAGGTGTGTGCCTCTTAAATATTTTAAAGTGAACCTTTTCAAAATATTTCAAACTCCTTGTTACTGAAAAAGAAAAGCACTTTCCCTCAGATATTGTAATTTACATGAGTTTAATATGGTACTGGCTGAGTAATAAAGTTATTAAATATTGACTGATTCCCTGCTGTCCCACTGCTCTCAATCTGACAGGTTTTAAACAATCAACCATGTCAGTGTGAAGGGAAAAGCATTGTCTGGCTTGCTAATCTCTTAGCTCTTGTGTTTGTAAGGTGGTTTTACAGCCTTCATCAGGGTGTCCGAATTCCTGTTTCTCTTTGTAATTGTTACACTAGTTTAGGGTCTTGACATGCAACCTGACCTCATAGTTAGATAGTCTGACTTCAAAGCCCTGAGACACCTTCTGCCCCAGACAATACCCATGCAGAAAGGTCCTTGCCCTCCCTCCCTCTCTTTTTGTGGGTTTCCAATATTTTGCTTGCCTAATATTGTTCCATGGTCCCATTCTCCTCCTCTTAACACAAATCTGCCCACATTTCCTTGGAGGTTTGTCTGCCTTCTGTGGGAGGACTGGGATGTTAGTCCTTCATCTTTTCTGTGGATCTCGAATTTTATTATTCTCCCCTTTCATTGATTTATCACATCTGTGGAGGCCAAGATATAGTAATGGCCCTAAGTCATATAAAAAGAATACAAGAAGTTAATGGTGTTATTTTCACCTGTCCTCTGTCCAATATCTCAATAAAAATGCATGTATTAGATGGGGTGATTGCAGGTGGAAGTTTCTATCTGTGATTTCCAAAGCATTGCCTGATTTTAGCAGCAATATTTCACCACAACTGTGCAGAAGATCAAATCATGTGCTATTACAATGAGTGCAGTTTTCTCAGAGTTATTATGTTTAGTAACAGCCTTGACTTCTTCATCTTCCTGGATTCAGCTGATTCACATTGATTTATTTTTCCCACAGAGATTAACTCGGGAAGGGGGAAATCCATAACTTGGTGTTCTACAAACTATGCAGTCAACTTCCCTGTGTGTGTGGGAAACTCTCAAGGTCAGAACAGAATGTGAAAGGGTGTTCTCACCCTGGGAAAAACAACTTTCTGGGCATGATGTCTATTCTGCCCAGACTCACAGTTGATTCAAAAAAGCAGTCAGGGAAATATACAATTCCAACACTGCTTTTATGCTATGAATTTGTTTTCAGTGTCTTAACATTTTTTTTTGGCTAGCCAGTTAAAAAATTAAAATAATAATAATAATAATAAATCCTTTCTGGTTTTAACTGGTAAGAGCCAAATGTGAGCAAAGGGCATTTTTCTTTTTTATTTAAGGCAATATACAAAAACTTTTTCTGTAGTAAGCTTGTGCAATGAAATGTGTTGTGTAGTTATTTGCTAGTGAAGTGTTGTCCTTACAATAGCAAACCTTTGAAGGAGGAGTGAGCCTAGGAAAAAAGGAGTTCTAAAAAAAGTAACTCTCAGTGTACTAGATGCATCATTGTGTGGGTTTCAGAAAGCCTAACAGTTGCAAAGAATGAATAGTCTGCTTTTTGTGGTCAGCTGATCTCCCTTCCATCCATGAATTTATTAAACACTTTTTACTTTGTGCCTCATTTCACAGTAGGTCTCAGCACACTGGATTAGGTAACTGCCTGGGTGCAGTGTAAGCCTCTGCAGTTCAAAGCAAGCACTTTTGTATAAAAGCTCTAAAAAGTCTCTCTTCTACCATTTCCATTAGACTTTATAAAGTGTTATGATAAGATCAAGATGCACAAGATATTATATGTTAAATTATGCAGCCAGCTGGCTGATGGTGCTGCTGGAGCTGGGGAGCTGACAAAATCTATTGTTAGGGCCAGCCAGAGGTGCTCCTTCCAAACTCCTGTTTTCTGTTGTTGCTTTCTAAATTTTGCATATTAAAAGTTTTTCTGTTTAGTTTCTCCCCAAGGGCTGAATATTATTACGTAGTTTCACCACAGAATGGTTTCAATGAGAACACTAAATGAATTTAAAATTAAAGCACCCATGGAGAGCATCTCCAGATAAGTCTTTCTCTTGGGTTTTATGCTTATGTCAAACAAGCTGAGATTTAAAATTCCATCAGAGTACAATAGTTAGCTGGGGCCCTGCTTGATAGAATCTTAAAGGAAAATAAAAACGTGCTTATCTGGAATCTGGGGGTTTTAGTAATAATTGAGAGTCTGTACTGAAAACACACTTAATTGCAGTAGCTCTGAGTGGGGATTTAAAAAGAAATTGGCAGTGAAGGAAGAGTGCACTAACCTGAATGTGGCAGGAAGCAAGGAAATGAGGTGCACAATGAGGGCACCCTGACACAAATTTGGTTCAAGCTTTCTTTTGTGCAGTGCAAAATGAGTCCTGACTCCCTAACATACAAAGTCAGGGCCAGTGACATCTGTAGTGCTAGAGTCCTTCATAGGCACAGCCCAGGTCTGTAGTTTCTTTTTTGTTCTGCTTCTGGAGAAGAAAGATTGATTGTCCAGAAGCCACAGTTCCTGTTCAACCTCAGTACTTTATCCAAGGGCTGGGACTGAACCAGATCGAGACAAATAAAACTCCTTTAATGTAGTAAAGAATGAGCTTTGAAAGTAGAGTGAGCAGTGGGTATATTTAAGGATTTCATACTGAAAAGGAAGCACTAAAACTCCTTGAATGAATCTTACTGGTCTAGAGTCTGAAGTGGGGGAAAAAAGGATGGTGTGAGGAGGGTTATGGCAGAGGAGAATGAAATCATGTGAGGATGATGGGTAGGGAACCTCTCTCAGGCAGTGCAGGTCCAAGGGCAATTCAGTGAAGGTACCAGGTGCTGGGGTTGATGTAAGCAGAGAAGGATCTCCCTGCAAGTCAACCTGGGGAGCCCTTGCCAAGAAGTGTCATGGGCACAGGGGTTTACATGGACTAAGAAAAGAATGGCACAAGATCCAATGAGGTTTATAAAATACACAGTAGTGGTATCTGGCTTCAAAAACTGCTGGCTTGAAAATGGTGGAATTCCAGTAGAGTGTTGGGGGAATCTTCCCTATGCTCAGTCCTTGGCATTTGCCTAAATTAAGTAAGCTTTTGGTTTGGCCCAGGGTGATTGCTGCCTTCTTGGGAATCTTGGTGTGAAGAAGTAAAAATGCATGTGTTCAGCACATCTGCTTTGTGCCAGAAGCAAATGGTTTTTGTTTTGTCCCATGTACAAGTAATTAAGTGGATGCTTCCTAAGTGATGCTGCATGAAAGTACCACTAATGTCTGGGACACTCCCTCTCCAGGGATGTGGATGAAGGAGAAAAATTCTGTGGAAGAATGAAGCCATGAGTCAACAATGATCTTCAAAGGAATGATGAGGGTGTTGTGGTCTTTCAGACTGGTCTTGTGCAAGTTCATACCTAGGGAACCTTTTGGCTGAGCACTACAAAATTGTTCAGGAGGCTGAGGTTTCTTTCCTGGACCAGAAGGATTAGTGAATAGGAGGTATAGCCTGAAAAGAACAGGCATGTAGCAACAGTGGCAACACATTTGGGTAAAAATTGTAGTCTTGGGCAATTTGCATACAGCCTCCTGGCTGGGGTATTCAGAAAGAGAGAGGTTCTTTTTTCCTCTTTATTGTTTACACAGCCCTTATTTTTTTCAAATGGTTCACTTCAGCCTCCAGTGCAGCTCAGGCAAAGTGTTCTCTGTGTTAAACCCTTTAATAAGGTTTGTGGTCTCTGCTTTGCTACTGCACATGAAGCAGTGGGATCCATTGCTCTGGGTCCTGCCATTTCAAATTGGTGTTTCTTTTCCTTCAGGCCTGGTGCTTCTGTTTGCTGCAGCTTCCCTCAGGTCCTGCCTGGCTTTCTAACCCTGCAACACACGTTTTCCTTTGTTTACTGTCTGTTGGCACCTGGAAAGCAATTATCTGTTTCTGTCCCCCAAGTACTTCCAAGCCCCATGCTTTCCTGACTCCCACAGCTGATTGCTTTTACAAAGAGAATGCTGTACCCATCAACAGGTGTCAGCAGCATCTGCTACCAACGTGGCATCACCCTCTCAGCCGAGCAGCATCCTGCCAAAGAGCTGGCACTCACTCCATTATGCATACTCCCCATCTGCCTGGAGATTCACTTAGCACCTCTTGCCCTAGTGGAACTGGCACGTGTTTCAGTGTGGGCCCAAAGCCACCCAAGCATATGGACTCGGTCTGGTCCAAGTGTGTGCAAGCAGAGACAGTGCATTTGTAAAACAGGAGCAGGATTCCCACGTTGGAAAAGTAGTGCAGCTTTTGGGTCTGGGACTCGTTTTTTAAACCTCTGTGGGTTGAGTGTGCTCTGATCTGGGCTTCTCCAGCTCTTTGGTGGTATTTGTGACAAAGGTCTGTACCTTCCAAATGGTGTTCCCTGTTTGGTTAGTTTTTTGCAAATGAAAATATGAGAAATCTGATTGCTAATAATGCACACACAGAGGACCCTGTTTCCTGTGGGTGATGTGCTGTACTGAGGGTATGTGATGGCTTTTCTTATGTTTCTACCATGTCTTTGTTGCTGTGTCTTCCTACAGCTGTTGTCATTGCAAAAGGCTGTGGTGTTAGCTGCTTAGCCCTTATTTTCCACAATTCCAAGTAACTTTTGCCCATCATTCTTCCCCCTTGCCTCTGTGTTTCTTTGTCTGTTGTTATGTGTCACTAGGTCTACAATTTGGCCTTTAAGCAGAAATGCTTGAACTTTGTTCTGACCACTGTTGCAGTGAGGGTTTGGTAAGAAATATGTTTTTCCCTGAATGTCCCTACTCTATGCCTTGTACAGGGCCATTCCAGTCCCCTCTGAAATGCCACAGCTGCCAGCATATTTGTCATCTGATGCAGAAAAAGTGGGAAGATCCTCCTGAGGAGAAGTCTCATGGACCTGACCCAGAAACCACTTGAATGACAATGCCCTGAGCCCATGTCATATGATTACCTTGAATCTTCCCAGCCTTTTCTGACTTACTCAGAGAGAAGCCAAAAAAGACTGTCCTAGACACCATGATCTGGCTCACAGGACCAGCCATTTGAATGGCAGTGAAGGTTTCTCTGAAACTTGTGACAAATACATTTGCCATCACCTGAATGTTTTATCTTTTGTTTACTCACACTCGGATGCTCAGCAAGAATCTGTTCCATCTGAACAACAAGGCAGAGGGCACAGAAAATCTGTGGTGTAGGGAAGGATTCCTTCCTTACTTTAAAGGCAATTACCAGCAGTGCTACCCCCAGTTCTCCCTGCTAGAGAGAAGTTGTCCTGTTAGATGCTACAGTAATCCTTCCTGGATTTCTGTAGGTAAGTGCATGGTTTACCCCAATGCTCATCCCTTCTCCAAACACTTCCTAATTTTGTCTGTTGCAAAAAATATTGTTTGTTGGTTGCCAGTTTCCTTTGTTAAATTTAGTGCAGAGCCCATCACAGGTTAGGGCAGGCTGTAGTGGGAATATTGTCAGGTTGTCTTTCCTTGGGAATTAGTATTCAAGGATTCCTGTTACAGTGATTGTACTACTTGGCTACTCAGCTTTTTAATGGGCTGTTATTGATCCAGTTGGGGCCAGCAAAGCTTGCAAGGCACGAGTCATTAGGCAGTGTTTGTAAGGAGTGGCTTGAGCACTTCTGTTGTCTGGGCAATTTTGGATGAGTCAGTTGGATTTCTGCATTGACCTTTAAAATTGTACTTGTATTAAATATATGTCTGGGTTCTGGTAGCCTGCTAGATCTGGAGGACTCTAATGGACTTTTAAACTGTATTTGTGTAGCAAAGTGTTGCCTTCCCTCTTATTTATAAGATCTTTTGCATACTTAGTAAATGCATCCTGAAGAGATTAGCTGAAGGCTGTATTTTTCCCATGGGAGATTGTGAAAGGAATTAAATAGAAGCATAAATCTGAATTGCAAAAAAATAACCAGTTGACCAAACCGAACAAAAGTGGCAACGCTTAATCCTGAATGATTCACCAGTGCTAGTGGAAACATTCAATGTGCTAGGTGGAGCTAGCATGACATTTTTAAAGCAGCAATAGAGAAACACAGTCCCTCTATAAAAGGACAACGTGTATATATTTTAGATCACTCGCTACTAAAATTAATGATAGGTTTCACCTCACCTGCCAAAGCTTCTTAGTAATTCTCCTTCTGGCCCCAGTTCAGAGCAACATTTTTAGTGCACTTGGGTTAATATGCTCAGGCTGAGCAATCACAACACTCCAGCGAGTGTCCTGCAGAGGGACTGGAAGACAAGGTCTGCTGCCCTGGCCAGCTGGGAAATGCTGGATGGATGCCTCAGTCTGTGGCTGGAACAGCAGCTGTGGCACCCGGCAGCCCAGGGTAGGGTGCTTGTGTGCTTGAGCAGCAGAGGTCAGGGCAGTGTGGGCTCTGTCCATATGCTGAGCACTGGGCTCCTCTGCAGGGTTTCCCCCTGTTCTTGCTCTGTTAGCCACTGAGTACGAGTGTGAAAGGGGAGTGGAGGAGAGGAGAGAGAACCTCCTGATGTGTCATGGGTGCAGAAGGGAACAGTGTCCTGCTCCCGTGCTCTAGGAGGGCCCTTGGATGCACAGGAGCTGTTCAAAGTTCCAGGAAAAAAGGAGAGTGTACAGAGCTGTCCAAGCTAGGACAAGGCTGTGGCAAGGGTTGCTGAGCCATTTCAGAGCAAGGTTTGGACAGCTACTGCATGAGAAACTGTCTCTTCAGCCCCAGGAGATGCAGGAGGAGCAGGTTGTCCTTTGGCGTCATGGTTTGTTAGCTGTGATAGCTGGTTCCTCTCTTGCTTTCTCCACTGGGGTTTCTGGACCTTGTTGATAAGTCCAGGTGTAAATAACCAACTCCTTTGTGGTCTGGATGCATCAGGTGCTGCCTGGAGCATGTATGGGCTCATGTTGCAGCTGAGAAACAGAGGGACACCCCAGCCTGCAGGTTCCTGGTTTGGTTTTGTATCAAGAAAAAGCTCCCTGCTTCCACAGTCACCTAATGGCTCTCTGGTGTTAGTAGTGCTACAGTTTTCACAAGGTCCTCAGTGCCAGTACAGGAGACCCTATGTATGGAGAGGTCACTTAACTGGCCTTAAGGGCAGTGGATTCACAGGGAAGAGATCCTGCATCTGAGAGCAGCAGAGCAGGTAACAAAGGAAAGATGGAAATTGTTCTGTGAATGCCTATCTGAGAGATGATTTCCAGAGGTAGAAGAGGAAGGTAGAGGAGTGAAGAGGTTTGAGTGTGGGCTTGACAGGGCTATTTCATGTTGCTTTGTGTGGATGCTGTGTGGCAGGTGTCTGTTATGCCAAGATGCACATTTACATCAGCAGTAACTCTCTCCTGCTTCTGTGTTAATGATATAAAGACTGTGCCTTTTCTTTCAGGCAATTTCCAGAAAAGCCTGAAGTTTAACTATGCTTGACTTACTGCTTCTTCACCATAGCAATTCCTTTTGTCATTGCTTGCCCAAGCTAACGTGTCCATGCTGCTAACAGCTTCCCTCATGGTGATGGAGACAGGTATTGATCAGGTTAATTTGGTGTCTCCATGGGCTTAGAGAATCGAAGGTGTTAATGTGACACTGTGTGACACAGAGAGGTTTGAAAAGGTCCAGGGATTCATGCAGCTCCATCCTGTTCAGAGAAGCATGTTGTACATGGCAGCAATCATACTAAGAAAAAAGTAGATCTTTAATAGGGTAAAATCCCTGTTCAGCAG
>NW_009953098.1:507982-516033 GCF_000747805.2 Chaetura pelagica | reverse complement strand
AGCAGGCTTTGAGAGGGTGTTTCAGATACTGGCTGTTTGGGGGACAGGGGAAGGCTGGAGTTACTGACATTGTTTTTGTTGAATCTGAGCTGTGATGTACTGAAGGACAGATCAGAGTATCCCAAGGCATGTGGAGAGGGTTTTGGGAGAGGATACGACAGAACGTGTGGCTTTTGGCTGGTGCCTGGTCCACTGGCCACAGCCCTGTGGCAGGAGGGAGGTGGCCATAGCACCAGATGCTACAGCTAGTCTGAGACCTGCTGTTTTTATCACATGTAACACAATGAATTGCAGTGTCTCACAGCTCCTGCCTCTCAGAGGAGTTGCAGAAGGGATATTCTTTCTGGGTAACATCAGTGTGCAATGCTGCACTTGTTGGTGCTGTAGTCCTGGACACCATCTGTGGTGGGAACTGTGCTGCCAGCTCTGCTCTCCTGCTAAGGCCAGAAGAAGGGCACTGTGTCCTCGAGGTGTGCCAGGCCCTCCTTGCCTGCTGGAGGTGATGGCTGTGGCTCTGTGGGACATGGTAGGGCAGTGGCCTGGCTGGCCTGTGTCTGGCTAGAACGCTGGTGGAGGGACCAGTGATGGGGGGTAAGCACTTGGGCTGGGTGATGGGGACTTGATTTGGCTCCTGAGATGTGGAAGGCTTCACTCACAGACCCTGGTGTGGGGGCTTTTCCACTAGTTGCCCCTTCCCTTCCTATCTCTGGGGGTGCTCTCCTTCCCCTGACCTGGACAGCCTGCCTGTGCTTCTTGGCTGCCTGCGGAGGGTGAGATGCAGGGGCTGGAGCCGTGGCTGTTTGCATCTCCAATAGGAACATGTGAGCAATGTGCCTTTAAGACTAGCAGGAGAGCAATAGTGTCTCCCTCCCTCCTGTTAATTGTAGCATGTTTTTCAGCCATGCTTTCCAGTCACATTCACTGGCTGAGCGAGGCAGCAGCGCCGGAGCTGCCGGGGGGGTGGGTGCCCCCCTGCCTGCCTGCAGCTGAGGGGCAGCTCCCGGGACCCCAGAGCTTCATGCCAGAACCAGAAGCCCTCTGTGCTTGAGTTCTGGTGACACTGCTGGCCTTGCCACATCACCTGTGCCTCTCACCTGCCTGGCTGTGACCTTCAGCCGCAGGTCCTGCGTGCTGGCCACCCATCCCCAGCAGCCCTGGCAGGGGCTCCCGCATGAGCCATGAGCAGGGCTGGGCTGGTGCTGGGGGATCTGCAGTGGGTGATGCAGTGGGAGCTGCCTGCTGCCTGCCTGGGGGCTGCCGTGGGAACGCCTGGCTCTCCGAGCACAAAGTGACTGCAACTAACTCAGGGTTGGGACTACTTCTCGGAGGATGCCCTGTGTGTCTCCAGTCGCTCCTCTCCAGCCTCGCTGCAGAATCTCTGGAGTTGCTTGTCCCCGGGGGGACACAGAGGCATAAGCGTCCAGAGGGTTAAGAGCATCTGCCTTTCGCCAAGTGTTCGAGCAGGAA
Source organism: Chaetura pelagica (assembly GCF_000747805.2). Classification (NCBI taxonomy): domain Eukaryota; kingdom Metazoa; phylum Chordata; class Aves; order Apodiformes; family Apodidae; genus Chaetura; species Chaetura pelagica. The sequence goes on along the minus strand of NW_009953098.1, from coordinate 514,566 downwards.
ATAATCTGCAGGGGTACATGTGCAGCAATTCAACTGCTGCTGCTCTGCCAGGCTGCCAGTGCTGCAGTTCGTGTGGGAGAGAAGCTGCTGCTCCCAGAAGATGCTTTCTTGGTGTGTCCGAAGCGCCAGGCATGGCAGCAGAGCACCGGCTGCCTGAGCTGGGTTAAATGTCTCCATCCAACAGGAATTATATTGACTTGCTGGCTCTCTCAGCTCACTGAGGTAGGTGCTGCTGCCTGTGCGATACGCTGTGATCTGTGTTGGGGTGATGCACTCCTCTCTTCAGCCTGGGCTGTTGAGTCTTTAAACCTCATTCTTACAGTAAGATTTTTATTTGCATACTAGTGCCAAGCAGAAGTGTGTGTGTGTGTGTGGTTTTTGTGTGTGCAGCAGGGAGGAGAAAGCAAAGGATACTTCAGTGATACCTCTCACGCCTGGCAATAAAGTCGTTGCACTTAATTGGAACAAACTTGCCTTAGTCTCTGTGGAATGCACCTGGGAGCTTTTGCTTCTTCCTGGCATGTGACCTTTTGAAGGGGTAGGCTGCAGTCATGCTGGATTATGCTTAGGGTTAGAAACAGGGACATGGTGCACTCTACAGGTCCCTTCGTTCTGCTCCTGTGGATGTGGGGAGGGCAGAGGACACCCACGCGGGGAGCAAAAATGCTGCAGACAGGGAGGTGGTGTTTTTTGGAGGTGAAATTGCACTAAGAGGAGAAGAAAAGAGGTGTTCTTCCCTGAGGAAGAGGCTATCTTAAGGTCCTAAGGGTTAACCTTGGTGTTTGGATGTCAAGAATGAGATTTGTTGTAGAAGCAGCCTGTGCATGAGACTGGTTTTTTGTGTTTTGCTTTCCCAGCTTGTGGAGGGGAGTTCTGTTCATCCCTAACAGCTTTACTGCCTCTAGTCTTTGCTGGATTATTTTTTTTTGCACCAATGCCTGAGAGAAAAAAACCCTACCCAGTGCCATGAGATTTTCTTAGGTTTATTTAGGAATATGCCTTCTTGGGAAAGCCCTAACAAAATGGGTAGCAGCTAATTCTGTTCCTTTCTCACCAGCAGGGCATGCAGTTCAGTTTGTCTTGAGACCTCCAGTCAGAGCTTTACTCTGTAAAGGTTAAGCTGAAAGGGAAGTTTTCAAACAATTTCCCCTGGAAAAGCAGGATGTTGTTCATTGGGTACCTATTTGATTTGATTCTCCTGGTTGACCTACCTGTGTATATTTACATGTTGGCTGCTGAGCACATGAGCACAGGCTCTGCCAAGGAAACCTGGTCATGCAAGACAGGCAAGTGCTGCCCAGATTATGTGCCTGGATCACTTGGAGAGAGGTCTGTGCACATTGAGATGGCACAGTCAGCAGTGCCATTGCTGGCTAACAGTTTCAGGAGTTTTTCTGTGGCATCCTGGCAGATCAAATGTGTCATTAATAACTGCACTCCTCTGGAGAAAGAGCAGTCATGTCACATGCACTGGAAATCTTTCTAGTCTCTTGTTTTCTTTAGCTGGGGCTTCCTGACTGGAATGTGGTGCTACCTGAGCAGTTTGGTCAGGGCAGTTGTTGTTGCCTCCTCAGGGCTGCTGTGCTACACTTGACTCAGTAGTGACATGTCTCACAGGGAAGGCTGGAGAAGATTCCCCCTTTTTAGCTGTGATTTGGGCCCAAATACAGGCAAGAACAGGACACTTGTGCATCTTCCTTTGGAATCCTCTAGAGAAGACCTGTGCTGCTCTAAACCTCTGTGGTGGAAGTGGAGGCAAAGTGGGTCTGGTGGATTTGCTGCTTCGTATAAATTGAGAAGCTACAACCTTGGTTGGGGATGGTGGCTGTGATGATGCCTGAGGAGCAGCTGCTCCTCTCTGTCCTGGGAAAGAGGATCCCTTCTTATTCATACATTAGGTAGAGCTGGGCAGCAGTGCTCCTTGGTGCTTCATTGCAACAGCTCTTTCACACAGAAAGAGGAGAAAAATCTGGCTTCGTTCAGCAAGGTGAAAACACAAATGTTCCAACACCCAGTGGAGTCTCACTGGTGTAATACTGGTGTAAGGTCACATGAAAGATTTCAATCTAGAAGAGCACTTACAAAAGGTGGTGAGCTTTAAATAACCCAATTGCCTGTGCAGGGAACACTAGAAAAAGTATCAGGTAGTAATCCCATTTACTGCTATTTTCACACAGGCAGAAGAGTGATTAGAACTGGTGGAATTCAAGTAAAATGCTTCTCACAAACATACTTAAAAAATTAACTTGGTGCTTGCCAGCCAGTAACTGCTTTGGTTATCTTTGTGCCCCTATTCCAGCAAGTGCATTTTTCAGAAAGTGTTTTTGTGAAAACAGCAGCATGTTGGAGTGTATTCCTGTGTGGTGTAGTCTGGAGGACTGGGTGGGAACTTGTCCTTACAGCTGTACTCCCAGCCACTCAGGACAGCAAACCAGTATGTTTGAAATAATGTTTATTTCTCAGCAGCCTTCCTGGTCAGAAATAAAGTTTTGCATTAAACTCTAATGGTGTGGAAGTTGAGGGTTATTTGCTAGAGTTAATGATAATTAAAAAAATTCTAATTCATTCAATGGGGGCTGCTCAGCATCGTGTTACCTGCCCATCTTGTAAAGCCTGGGCACGGTGCTTCTCGGCACTACCAGTGCTCTGCTGGGAGGTAGGGCTAAGTTTGACATTCAAGTGGGCCCAGTGGTGGACTGGAAGCAGCAATACTGGGATTCCTGCAGGGTTTGCCTTTTTAGAGGCATATCCCTGGCCTTATCCAGCAGGAGCTGTGCCTGGCAAGCCACACTGGGACAGCTGCCCAGTCGTGTGCTGCTCAGCAGCCACAGGTCCTGCAGAGAATGGGTAACAGATGAGTGAGAAGGGAATAAATTTAACAACTATTTTGGGGGAGTGGCTTCCCTGATTTCTGTGGGGAGGTAAACATAGGCAAGTCATTAGGTGCCTCCAGGCTTTCCATGGCCATTGCATTTTTATGCTTTGGATGCTGCTTGTAAAGCAGCTACACGTGATCAAAGCCTGTGCTCCAGAAACTCTTGAGTCAGAGGTAAAACTGTGCCTTTCATTAGTGCCTGAAGCTTCTTTCAGAGACTGTTCTACTGCATTTGAAATCTATCTGGTTTTGTACCACTTATAAAATGTGTTCACAGTAGGTGGTGGCATCAGCGTCCTCTTAGCAAATGCAGATGTTTATATTATGCAGGAGGTTTTTTCACTTTGCTGCATTCAGGTGATGACTGGAGATACCATTCTTGTTAGATAAAAAAATTGAGTCTGACTTTAGAGGTGAATTTAAAGAGCAATTTCTATTGAATATATATGGCAGCAAATAGAAACAGAGCTGCTTAAAGATTACCTTAATGATGAATCATTAGATGGCTCTCACCAGTCTGAAAAGCAATAAACATCAAAATGGAGGGTTAGGATTTAGTAGCTTAGAAAATTGGTAGAAAGGGTCTTGTGTTGCAGAGGGGATTTTACATCACATCCAAGTGAAGATGTTCTGAGATGCAAAAGTACCTGGTGACCTTCCACCCCAGAGATAAGAGGCAGCTGCTACCTATTGTTTGTTGTTCCTGAAGGTTCTTTTCCTTAGTTGATAGTCACTACTAATATTAATCTACTTTTTGTTTTTAAACCCTGATTGATTTCTCCCCCACCCTGTTTCAGGGCAGACACTGTCATACTGCTTTTTCTTTTGCATGCTATCATTTTTATTATAAATCTTCATTGCTGTAGCTTCTGAAAACCAGATTAATTTGAAACACCAGCTCAATGCAAATGCTGTCATCAGCAGAGATCATAAAGTATTCAAGGGACCATTATTTTTCTACAGAGCTATGGTTGCATATGTCTAAGTATCTTGCTACCTTTGCTCAGATGATGGGTTGTAGTGCGTGAGCTTCTGTGTAATGCAGCATGAATAGAAATGACATGTTCCTCAGCTGTTGGATTGCACATTCTAGCCAGAAGTCAACAAACATTAGAGAACTGAGATCACCTCTCCCATCGCTGAAATAATCTTTCCTCGCTGTAAGTGTTGTAGGAATTCTGTGGTTTCTACACAATAGAGAAGAGGGCAGATAGGGCTGGGAAGGTGTTGCACGCCAGAATTGTACTTTATCTGTGAGTCAGGTAGTGGTGGACACAATGCAGGTGTCTCCACTGTCACTCAAAAGGTTTCCACCCTTGGGCCACAGTCTGTGAACAGCAGGTTGCACAGAAACTATTTCAGCTGGTTTGATCTCCAGCCAGGGCACATGTTGATCATCAGTGCAGTCTCCTGGAGGGCAGTGGGGCACATAATGTGAGGTTCTGGTAACCTGGTTCCTTCTAGGCCAATTTTTTTTTTGTATTTTGAGCTTTTTTTTTGGCCACAAATACTAGGTAGCAAATTCAGGATGATGTTTTCGTGCCAAGACTTCTGACATTTGACCATGAATGACTAGCTTGTTCTTGTTCAGCATATGCAACATCCAGGAAGCTCTAGGCAGGCATGTATAATTTTCTAACAGCTATCACTTGCAAAGAACAAAATAAAAAAAGATTGCAGAAGCCTATTAATTATCCACAGTTTAATGAATTTAGTGGTTTGCAAACAGTTACTGTGGACATTGCTCTCTGAAAGCCTGGAATTTTAATGGTCTAAGGGGGCATATTGTAGGTCTACTGAAGCTCCTACAGTTATGGTGTAATTTTAATGTCCTCTATTTGGAAAAGTCTGTTTTTTTAGGTTTTATGGTACCTAGTGTTGTGTGTGTGGCTGAAGACAAAGTGGTAGTTGAATGGTGGAATAAATGTGAATGTATCTATATCAAAGTGTTCTCTTGCCTTGATAACTTGCCTGGTTTTAATTTTTAATAATCACCTTCTGTTTTCTACAGTTGTATGCACATATAAAACATGTAAATTTGGGCATTGCAGTGTACATGGCAAATGTTGTCTAGCAGTCTTTGGTTCTGTATGTCACACAATCACGTCCCACGTGATTGTTAAGATCATGGTTTTTAACTGCCTGATAACACAGGCTACAGAAATTTTGATCCAGCAATTTCTCCCTGCCTTTCAGAAGCATATTCAGCCTTACTTAAAGAGTACAGATAATTGGGACTCGGAGGTGTCATGAGGGCAGTTGTTTCAGTGAGTAATTATTTCTGGTGATGTGAAAAAAATAAAAGAAAAATCCAATCTGTGTTAAGTTCCTGGAAGTTCCATATGTTGAATCTTCTTCTTCCTTTGTCTACTTAATTAAGAAGCCTGCTAGTAATGGGAATCATGTCCCATGATATGGATAAATAACTGTTCAGCCTTCTTTTTGCTGAAGTACTTGTATAATTTGAACTCTTTCCACACAACCTGTTTTCAGGCCCTCAAAGCATGTGAATTTCTCTCTATTTCTCAGCATCTTTTTGAGCTGTGGACACCAGAGGTGGCTATTCTGGGACAGCAGGACAGCCCACTCTACTAATATTATCACTAACACTGTACACAGACACAATATCAGCATTCTAACCTCAGGCAAAATTGCTTCTCTTCAAACATCCACATGTGTCATTAAATCCTGTAACCCCAGCATGGCCCTGGGACCTCTGTTCCATTTATCTGCCCTGACTACCATAAACGTTTGTAAGTCTCTGATTTCCAACACACAGGTCCCTCCTCTGTAAGTGGGGCAGATTATTCACTGTTGGATTCTTTGATCCTGGACAAGTAGACTTGTGTTTGCCTTTGTTACAGTGTTTGGTCTCTGACAGCCATCTGAGTTGGGCAATATTTCTCACTTAAGCCAATTCTGAGTTGCACTGAACTGAGAAACTTGTCTCTGTAGGCCCAGTTAAAAGCACTTCCATGCATTGATGATTCCTGATTATAATTACATCTTGTTGATTATCAATGATTTTCAAAGTGCTCTGTAGTAACGTCATGTACTGATATTCTTGCAGTCAGTTTGGGGGGTGTCACTGGGCTGTTTTAAAAGTAATTTCAGGATTATCCTAGAGGGCTGATTGAGATCCCTATCACATACAGATACAAGGTTCCCTGCAGCCACAACTATCTCTGCTACTTTTCTCTTCCTCAGGGCTATTGGGTGCTTTTTCCAGGAGACACAACAAAATTCTGTTGCTGTATTAATAAAATCACCCCTGTAAAAAAAAAAAAAAAGGCAAATTCATATTTTGTTTGAGCACTGGCCATAGATCTTGCAAAGAAATGCTTGGCAGCTTTAGAGAATAGCTGGGTTTATTTTAACCTTTAAGAATGACACCAATTTCACAGCTGTTAATGCTATGTGGCTCCTACGCTTTCCAATGCAAATTGCACATGAAGGGCTAATGCATTTTGATGAAGGGAGGGAGGGGGAGGCAGAATCTCCATATTAATGTGCCAATATCTTTGAATTACTTTCTTTTCATTCCTCTAGCAATTGCTCTGTGATGCTGATGTAGGGCTGGATAACCCTCCGTGGTCCATCAAAACCTCTCCTGTTCAGCACCTCAGCTGACACTGCTGGCATCCAGGTCTTTTCCTTAGCTTGATTATCTTTTCCCATTGCTCCTCCCTTGAGGCACTTCTCTTCCAGC
>NW_009953098.1:430309-507726 GCF_000747805.2 Chaetura pelagica | reverse complement strand
AGCAGGAATATGGAGAAAAACATTTTCTCCTCTGATCATTGAGGTGTTGCTTTCTATTTCCCAGCCCCTTAGTTAGTGCTCACCCTGCTATTTCTTACTCATTTAGTACCCCTTGTCTTTATCTCAGTGACAATTCCACCTGGATTACTTTCTTTCTCTCATTTTTTTTTGCCATCTTCATGGGTTTTTTTCTCAGGTTTTTCTTGAACAGTCCATTTGTTTCCTTGACACAACAATTACTGACAACCTGGTATCTTATCTCCAGCAGTGGCAAATAGCAGATGCTTAGAGAATAATATAAAGAACAGGGTGAGAATATAATAACCCTAATATATCCTGCCAGCAGTGATCAGTATCACACATGCCTGACTGTGTTGTGAATGTGTTTAAGCACAGCCCAGTGGGGGATATAATGCCTTAGAGCCATGTGTGTAAGGAAAAGATAGTTTAACAAGATGGCAAGTTTTCTTGTGTAACTACCGCCCTCCAAAAGTGCTGCCTTCTCCTTGCCTCCTGTTGCTTGGCTCAGCAGAGAGAGCCTCAGCAGCCCTGTTCTTGTTTCTGAGCCAGTCCTGGGCTTCCTCTGCAGGGCTCCTTGCACCTGATTGAGTAGGAGATTGTGTTTCTGGCTCTTGGAGGCTCCTTGAGGAGATGATTGTAGTGTGGCAAGATGAAGGGAGAAGCCACTGTGTTTGGTTATGAGCCCTTTTCTATCACACTGCCTGACAGATTCCCCCCAGCTTTCAAGCTCTGGCTATTTGTAATACAAGCTGACAGCTGGAATTGGGATGTTGTAAACATTTTTTGTGAAAACATAAGGGAGGGAGAGGCCCAAACCAGTATCCCTCATCTGTGGGGTGGTTAGAGGTGTCTGTCCTGCTTGCCCCATGGTAGGGCAGCCAAGGAGCACTTCATACAGACCACATGGGAGGCTGTGGGGGTTGTCAGGATGTGGACTTTGCTATGATGTGACATTAAGGTGTACCACAGCAGTCAAGGTTGTAGGAAGATGGGGAGGAGGGATGTTGGGGAGGTTTTTCTGTCTACATTGTCATGGTTACTTTGGGTTTCATTCTTTATTTCCAGATCGTTTTCTGAAAACTTCTCCAGTATTCCTTCAAATCTGGAATAAGGTCTGAACTGCATGAAGCAAGTAGAAAAATGTATTTGAATTTTAAAAAGCTAGGTTGGAAGTTACATTTAAAAATATCTCTATTAGCAAGTAGAATACATTATCCAGGGCACTGAGCAGCTAAATCAGAGGAGTTATGTTGCAGGCGTTAAACCTATAATTACTAGTTATTCAGTTGTGTGCTTCCTCTGTTACCATCACTACTCTAGCAGCAAGCACACCATCCTTTGATTTATTCCCAGCTGATGGGCAGCCTTACTGATAGAATTATTTTATTAGAGAGTCATATTTTCTTCACATCATTGATTTTCTTTTGGGGTTTGCTTTGTTTGTGACTACCTGCATAATTTTTAGAGAAGTCCTTAGGGTAACAATGGGAATACAAAGGCATTGGCATTACTGGCATCACTGGCCTCCAGTACCCAGCTCTTCACTGGCTGACCTCACCAGCAAGGATAAAGGTTCTTCTGTTCATGTAGGTGAGTCCTAACTCAGCTCTAACTGCACCAGTGCACGCCATGTGATTGTTGAATAAGATTGAACATTATTCTTCCTGTCTATTTTTCCCCTCCTCCCAGAAGCACATTCCCTGTAATGAGCTGTGCCAAGTGATCCCAGCAGTGGTTTAGGGGATGTTCAGGAGAACAGGGTGAAGCAGGCAGTGCACCTTTCCCAGATGGAGCTTTCCCACTTCATGCAAAGTTGTGCGTGGCAGAGCTCTGAAGTGTGTGAGCATGTAAATGAGCTTCTTATAAATTCAGGGCAGAAAGGCACATACTTCCTTTGATGCCAAAGGGAACTGTATTTAGAGACTCAGGGCAGAAATATGCCTACCTATATATGTTTTAGTTCTGTATAAATCATCTGTAACTGTAGTACACTCTATTCATTTAGCCACTGACAGTTATTTAGGAGCGATACGAAACAGTCACAAAGTAATGAGGAAAGCCTGAGAAGAAAATAAGTTCTAAAGCTCTTAGGTGTAATGCTAATTTAAATAAAATATGTGCTCTGTTGGGGCTGTAGAATATTTCTCTTAGAGGTCTTAATAATATTCGAGCCTTGGCTGCTTTAATGTTGGTTTTCTTCAAAATGAAGATGCCACGATTAGCTGAGAACACTTAAACTCATTTTTAGGTTGGGTTGATTCATTCTGTTCCTAAAGGAATGTTTTATGGGTACCTTCCCAGCAGGGGCACCTGTGCTTATTTAATATATGTAAATGCAGTTCACCAGCATATACCCCCAGCCACAGCAGAAAGCACAGGGAACTAACTGCTCATCATGCTGCCAAGTCAGACCATGTTTCAAGTTAGGCTGATGAGCAAGGGCATGTTAAGATGATAATACTTTAATGATTGTTATTGCTGATACAGTAAAAGAATGTAACTTGCTAAAAGTGGAATAAAAATAAATGTTGCAAAAAGAAATCTCCTACCTTTACATTAAACAAAATGATAAATAGGGTAATGAAAGCCATTCTACCTGGCGTCGGTGTGTTTATTGCCCCTGCTTTTTATTTCTCTATAGGTTATTTGCTGTTTGCGTGGACATTATGCTGTAAAATCCTTTGCTGAAGTGCTAACCTTGTGCAAACAAGGTTTAGTTAGATGGCAGTTATTGCTGCCATCTTGCAATGCTGATGCTTTCTCGTCTTGGTGCAAAGAGTAGAATAAAGTCTTACTAATTTAAGTACAGCTTTGTGCCTATGAAAAGATAAGTGTGCATTTTTTAATGTTTTAAGTATTGTAATGTGGATTGGAGCAGTTATGATAACAGGTTGCTATACTGATATATCAGCCCACGGGAGCACTGGATGAGGTCCCCTTTGCAGCCTGAGCAGCAGTATTTTTTTCCAAGGTGAGATGAAATGTTTTAGCCTGTGGTGAGCCCTGAAAATAATAGATGCTGTTAACTAGAGATTTAAACTTTGACCCTGGCTGCTGTTGGCTTTAGATTTTATTATACTTCTCCTTTGATTTCTCTAACTTGTGTTGTATAATTTGTTTTACTATAGTCAGTCAAAGTAGGCTGGAGAAGCCTGGCTCACATTAGGCTTTCACTTAATTTTCTGCAGAGTTGCAGAGGCTAAGGTAGGGCTTTCCCCTGCCTCTTTCAGCTGTGGGAGGGCAAATACTGTGTCTTCCTGCAGCACTTCAGTGAGACCTCCTGTGCCTTGGGAGGAGTAGACATGGATACTGTGCTAATAATGCTAATGCTGGAGGAGAGATACCCAGGAGGGCAAATTTCCTCCCTCTCTGCTGAAGCAGTGAGCTCTGTGTGCTCACAGAGGTCCCTTCTGTGGCTGTTTGGGTGCATGTGACTCATTTTCTGCCTCCCCTTACCTCCCAAAAAATGCAGTTTCAAAGGTCACAGGTTTTTATAATGCTTATCTTAAGGGAAGGAGGTGGCTTGTAGTGATGATTTAGTTGTCCTGCCACCTAAAGTCTTCAGTAAATGTGCATGATGATGTACATGTAACAGGGTGAGAGGCAGTTCTGCTGTTGTCCCAGGCTGTGAGAAGAAGGGTGTGGGTGAGCAGACTGAGGAGAATCCTTATTGTTTTGTAACTGGAATCAAACGATTTTGATTTCTTTTTTAACCTGACATTTTCAAGTCTATCCAAACTTTAGGGTATTGTTTCTACAGCAGACTGCTTAGCATCCCTGCTTGTCCTGAGGGTACAAAGAGTTCAACTGCCTGGTTTGTTTTTTGAAAAGAAAAGAAAAGAAATAAAGCTCTTTAATATTTACAGGTATTTTCACATTTTTGGTATCACTCTTTTTACCATTGATTAGGAAAGTTGATGCTTCACTGATGAATGCACAGCTCAGCCTGTTGACATCTAACTTGTGTAGTGACTTGCAGAACAGTGTAAAATGACTGTGTTAACCTTGTAGGATGTTTATTGCTTCCACAGTGCTGGCATTTAGTAGGGGGAAAAAAAGATGGGAGAAAGAAAGACTTATTTTGTGCCATCCAGTTGAGCTAATTATGCTGGTGGCTGCTCTCAGGTGGCTCTGTATTTCCTTTGAGTCTGCTGGCTGTGGGACAGCATGTGGGCACATTTTGCTGAATGAACCTTCCTGACCAGTATAGCCAGTGAGGTCCATTACAAACATCCCTTGGCTGTAGCACTGAAACATGCAGAATGGCACGATGGGGAACTGAGCTGGTATCTGTGCCTGTCCCAGAGATGTGTTACCTGCTTAGTGTTCCTGGATTTCACTTTCCTGAGCCCTTCCTGAGAGAGATGAAGCTAGAAGTGGAGTGACTTCCCATAGGTGTGAGACAAACAAGCACTTCAAGTTTTTGTGTAACACTTTCCAGCACATCTCTCTTGTGCTGTCCCAAGGATCTTTTATTAAGGCTTTACAAGCTGAGCTAGTCATCTAGCTTTAATGCTCTGTTTGCTCTCCAGTTATTAGCTGTGGCTGAAGGAAAGACTAAATCCAGAATCCAAATGAAAGACTGTAGATCTGTAATCAACAAAGAAACAGGCCCCAACCTCTTGCTCCAAAAGAAGTTTTGCTCTGCAGCTGCATTGATGTTTTCATGTATGGGCTGTCATGGATTCCAGAAAATTTTGACTATCAGCCACATCACTGCCCTGAGCAATGGTGAATTCAGAACACTCTGTGGAGTTTGGACGTGGGTTTACAATGGTGCAGTCTTCTCCATCAGTGTAAAGCATCTCCCTGGGATGAATCAAAAGGTTGCTGGAAACACTTTGTGAATCTTTACTATTAAAGCTCTATTGACCTCTGACTTTTGTTTTGAGACTTCTGGGATAAAACTCTGCATACTGAGCCAGATAGAATGTTCTCTTTTTCTGTCAGTTGCTCAGGGACCTCTTTTTTGCTTCTGGCTGGTTGAGGGGAAAAAAATGAGAATGTGCTGAACTTGAACACTAGACTTCCTAATAGTATGAAAAACATCCTGAGGGGCTGGATGTATATTGTGATTTGAAGATGGGTAGTTGAGAAGTTAAGCTTGAAAATCTTTATCATTTTCTAAGATATTTCAGTTTAGTGGGGATGAGAGATGTTTAATGGGGAATTAAACAGAAGAGTGAGGCCTCCCATTTTTTATTTTTTTTTTTTTGTAAGATGATAGAAAGAGGTATCTCCTTTTGGACAAGAGGACTTCTTATCCCCTTCTTGTTTTGGACAAGTGTAGATGCTGGCTCTGGAAAAGGTGAAGATTGAAGGATGAATTAATGCCTGGAGTTGTTGCTCCCATCTTTTATAATAGCTGTTGCTGCACCACTAGGTAGAAATGCATTGCAATGGAAGTGTTGGGGTGTGTGTAATTCTGGAAATGCACTAATGACTTCTGAGGTTAACTTACCTGGTTGTTAACAGTCCTTGGGCTATCACAAAGGCTTTTGAGGGTGCTCAGAATTTACAGGTTCTGTAATCTGCTTCCTAGAATTTAGGGCAGTTGCTGCTCAGAAGAGAGCTCTGCAATGGGTTGACTTTTTGGATGATATGTTTCATTTCTGTGCAATCTCTGAGGTTTGTCATAGAATGTGGTATCTCCAGATGAAACATTTTGCCAAGTTAGTGACTTCTTTGTGGATGATGATTGCAAGCAAGGAGGGAAGGACATTAAAAAGAGAAGTTGTATCTGGGTTTAGTGAAGAAAAGCTGCATGATATTTATGTAGCAGCTAAATCCTGTTGAATTGAATATCATATGTGACAACATCTCTCCAAACACCAATTAGTGTTTCACTGCAACTGCAGTGGCTGAGATGGACTTCTTGTCCCAAAAGAGGATCCTTGTCAGGATACTGAAGGGTTCCTTAAATCAAGACATGAAGTCTTTCAGAACAAATTTCACTGCTCAGGTTTTTGCTGGGTGATTATTAACAGCATGGAATAAATATGTGAAATCCTAGAAGCTGAGTCCAGTGTCTTACCCAGAAAGGTCTCTGGTAGCTGTGAAAACTGTGTCAGCAACCAACAAGGGGTTATGTTCTCAGGAGCCCCAGTCTCTGATAAGTTATGTGAAGAGAAGGAAGGAAAGTGAGGGGCTGACCCTCAGTGCAGGAACTTCTCCAGTTTGCAGCTGAATACCTGCCAGATCTGAATGGAAAAACATCTATTTTCTCTCAACTTACTGAAAATGTCCCTTAAACCAGCTCTATTCTCACTCTGTCCTGCATTCAAAGTAAAGATGATGACTTGATGACTTTTTTTCCTGTCTTCTGGTTGCACTCAAAGAATCCAGAAATGCTGGCAGAATGAGACTGAATATCATGTTCTGAATGTGCAGTAGTTTTGGTTTTTTCTTCTCAGAGGCTTTATTTTATGATTCAATTATTGCATGGCAAGGGTTTGCCTTTGCTCATAAGAAGGCAATTTAATTGAATTCTTAATTTTATAGGCAGGATCTCAACAAGAATTGCTAGAAGGTATTTCTCACAGTGTTGACAATTCTCCTTTTATAACATTATAGGTATTTCATGGCTGTCACAGAGGTATGTACAGAAATAGCATAGTTTTATGGACTAGGTCTATAGGCAGATAAGCAGACCTTGCCTTTAGTGGAATATTTTCCTGCATATGGACTCTGGTTTTAAATAGTGTGGATAATGGTGTCTTTGCTATCTGAGGAGTGTATGGGTATGACTCACAAGTGTCATAAATACTATGGCTATTACAGTGAGCATCCAAGTGAAATTACACAAAATTATATATTTGCCAGGATTCTTTTCTGTAACAGCCAAACTTCAAAATAGAAAGCTTTATTATGCATTTTGTTGCATTTAAGCTACTGAATGTTCTTGCTGGCCCACTAGGCAATTTAGTAGGGTCCTCAGCATCATCAATAATTCATGTGTCTCTGAAACAAGGATGTGGTGCTTGTTGTTCAACTATAACCTGAGCATATGACATCATAAACTACTACAGGGTGCTCAGGACATGCTCAGTTCTGGCTCTTGACCTTAAGGTTCTTGAATTTGAACCCTTTGTGGGTGATGCTCCCAAACAGGCAACTATGGTCTTTGCCCTCACCATAGCTGTTGCTTTCCTGGAAAAGATGATTATTAGCCAAGGATGTGATCAACTCCCTCCAGTGTGACTTGCTTAATGTAAATGATGTAAATCATCCCCAGCATGAGACTGTCAGTGCTGGCTGGACCAAAGATGGGAATGAAAACTGATGGTCCAGGTGGAGAGGTATGGAGGATGCCTAGGTTGGGGCACATGAGGGCTCAGGTAGCATTGGCAGAAGTGTAAGTGTTAAACTGGAATGCACTGTTTCAGAACTGAAAATCCAGTGGTAGAGTATATCAACTGATATTTGTGAAGAAATCTAATGGGAGGTGATGATTTTTTTTCTTTTGAAGGATGTCTTTGACTTTATTGTTTTTATTCCTATTTAACAGGACTGGGACATCACTTGTTATGCTAAATACCATATCCAGATAGAAGCTTTTAGAATCAAAGAGGATGAGAAGGGCAAGTAAAAGGAAGGGTATCCCCAAGAGCCTGTCCTCTTGACATGCCTCAGGGAGTTCTGCTGGCAACATTTGTTATCTTTGATCTCATTTTACTTTGGAGAACTGAGGCTTGCAAAGCAGTCACGCATGGTATTTTTAGGATGAGCATCTTGGCTGAGCTGAGAAATGACTGAGAGTTTCCTGAATAGCAATCCAGTCTTTTTCTGCTAGAACCTTCATCCTTTAGACCTGTCATGTTTGAGCTATGCTCATGTGTCTCTACAAATAGAGTGAGAAGTTTCAAAGAGCTTGGAAATTAAGGGTGTAGTGTCTTGCACAACTATTCCCAAAAACTGTTAATGTCAGTTTTGAATAAGAATTCATTGCATGAAGGGCAGCAACTCCTCAGACAAATGCAAGAAAACAGGACATGTAAGCATTCTATTGAGAGTTCACAGTAGGTGGGATGAGTCCAAAGTCAGATCTTCTCTTTCTTTATTTGAAGTGACTGTTTTATATCAGGCTTCGAAGAAAGATGTCAAGCTGACTTTTGCACCCTGCCGGCCTGATGTCTATGTTCAGTGAGCTGGGGAGCTTCAGGAGTCTGTTCAGCTCTGTCTCTTTCTGACATTGCTCAGGACTGGGTCAGATGCAGCTTCACTGGCGCTGGTGCTGTGTTCCTTACACCTTAGGTGCAGGGTTTCTAGCAAAAATGGGCTGGAACTCCCATTTTTCCTTCCCAACTGCAGAGAGGTTAGTCCTAACAGAGTGCAGCTCATTCTGAAAATAGTTTTCAGGTGGTGGGTGTGTTTGAAAAGAAAGATGATGGTTCTTCACTTGCTTTTAGCTGTAATGATGACATTTAGATTTCAACATTTCTCAACTGCTGCATTTCTGTGATCCTTTTCCTCGGGCTGGAGGGAGTGTTTGGACTGAGATGAGAATTTCTGTGGGGAAAGAGCAAATTATGGCAGTGGCTAATAGTGGTCACTGGCCATTTTGTGCCTGTGCCTCAGAGTGGTCACTAGTAGGAAAAGCCTGATTGTTCCACACCAAGGGTTTCTGTGCCTGCTTGTCTGGGACATGCAGCCTGAGCAAGCCCACTTTCTCGTGAGGCTGCCAGCAGGGCACCTGAGATCATAGCTCCTGCACCATGCAGGGCAGTGTTCATCACGTGGAAGTTGGCAATCCTAGCATTTGAGTCTGCAGTTTGTTTTCAAGATGTTTGGATCTGACATAAAAGGGCTGTGAGTCCTTTTATTGTGGCTGAGCTCTGGGCAGTGCTACCTTCATTGCCAGGTACATGTCTGAAGGTGTTGCTCATGCAGTGGCACATGTAGTGTTGCTCTTGCCCAAACTGCTCCTTACCAACGAAGTAGCTTTGAAATGTGACAGGATGACACCATTTCATAAGGCATTATTTTAACCCCATTTTCCTCTCTCATTGCTGTGACAAGTGCTGGAGTCCCTCCAGGCTGTCATTGGGCTACAGCCTGAGACCCTCTTTTCAAATCTGTCTTCTGCCTTATTTCTTGGTGTCACGTTTTGTTTCCATGGAAACTCTCCAACCTGACTCAAACTGTAAGACTGTCAGGTGCACAGACAATGCTGGCATTAAAGAGCATTCTCAGCTCTGGACAATTGCTCATCCTGTGTCCATTGAGCATCCTGTGAGCATTGTGGTGGCAGGAGAGGCTGAATGGCCACCAAAACCTGATGGGAGCCTGCAAGGCTTTGGAAGAGCTGGTGAAGCCAGTTGCTGCACCTCTGGCCAGGAGTTTCCTTTGGCAGTTATTCCTTAAAGTTGCCATGTCCATAACAATTATTTCCATAGGAAAGGAGGAATATTTTACCATTATCAAAAGGATGTACTTGAGTTACATGTAAAAGCCTGTCTGTGAAGTTCATACTGAAAAGAAGAGTAGTAAAAAAGTTAAACATTATTAGGAATTACTAACTTGGGAGGGATGAGAGAGGTGTGAATGTACATGGCATTTCAGAGGGCATGGAGAAGTGAAGGATTTATTGCTATTTAAAAAGCTGGTGGCATTTACTTTGCTGGCAAACAGAACGGGAATTCAAGAATTGCCAGGCTGGAGAAGGCTCCAGGTCCATCTTGTTTGGTGTCTCTGCTCTGACAAACACTAAGGTCAAACCTTTTAGAGAAAGGGAGGGAACTTTCCTTAGAAGAGGTGAGATAATTTCTTCAGCCAGTGAGACTCCGTCAGTGGAAACAGGAGAACCATAGAGAGGCAGAATGGAATTACTTTCCTTAACATTTATTTTTTTAATGGGTGTCACTTTACATTTGGAAAACCCTAAAAGAAAATAATCAGTTTGGAAAGTGGTCAGAGCCAGGAGGTTGTTTCACACAAATCAGCAGCACTCTGGGCTGTGAACACAAGATTTTGGTGCTCAGAAGCTTTTTTTTTTTTTTAAGCCAGTGATAGCCTGAGGACTGCCTTGAGGCTTTTGGAACTCAAGGAGAGGGGGTCTCATTATTTATTTGCTCTTGGATCATGTTCAAATAGCAGAATTGGGCCCCCAAGGCCTGGATCCTACAAGTTAGAAGCAGCAGGATTTTCTGCAGCATGAAGTAGAGCGGCCCAGTGATGGATTTGCTGATCATCTGCTTGTATGATCACAGAATCATTCTGGTTGGAAAAGACCTTTAAGATCATCACGTCCAACCATAAGCTGAATCTACCAACCATTAACCTAACTCTACCAAGTCTGGTGCTTAAACCGTGTTCCTACACACCACATCTCTAATGTTTTAAACACCACCAGGGATGATGATGATTCAACCACCTCCCTGGGCAGCCTCTTCCACTATTTAATTATCCTTTGGGCTACAGCCTGAGACCCTCTTTTCAAATCTGTCTTCTGCCTTATTTCTTGGTGTCACGTTTTGTTTCCATGGAAACTCTCCAACCTGACTCAAACTGTAAGACTGTCAGGTGCACAGACAATGCTGGCATTAAAGAGCATTCTCAGCTCTGGACAATTGCTCATCCTGTGTCCATTGAGCATCCTGTGAGCATTGTGGTGGCAGGAGAGGCTGAATGGCCACCAAAACCTGATGGGAGCCTGCAAGGCTTTGGAAGAGCTGGTGAAGCCAGTTGCTGCACCTCTGGCCAGGAGTTTCCTTTGGCAGTTATTCCTTAAAGTTGCCATGTCCATAACAATTATTTCCATAGGAAAGGAGGAATATTTTACCATTATCAAAAGGATGTACTTGAGTTACATGTAAAAGCCTGTCTGTGAAGTTCATACTGAAAAGAAGAGTAGTAAAAAAGTTAAACATTATTAGGAATTACTAACTTGGGAGGGATGAGAGAGGTGTGAATGTACATGGCATTTCAGAGGGCATGGAGAAGTGAAGGATTTATTGCTATTTAAAAAGCTGGTGGCATTTACTTTGCTGGCAAACAGAACGGGAATTCAAGAATTGCCAGGCTGGAGAAGGCTCCAGGTCCATCTTGTTTGGTGTCTCTGCTCTGACAAACACTAAGGTCAAACCTTTTAGAGAAAGGGAGGGAACTTTCCTTAGAAGAGGTGAGATAATTTCTTCAGCCAGTGAGACTCCGTCAGTGGAAACAGGAGAACCATAGAGAGGCAGAATGGAATTACTTTCCTTAACATTTATTTTTTTAATGGGTGTCACTTTACATTTGGAAAACCCTAAAAGAAAATAATCAGTTTGGAAAGTGGTCAGAGCCAGGAGGTTGTTTCACACAAATCAGCAGCACTCTGGGCTGTGAACACAAGATTTTGGTGCTCAGAAGCTTTTTTTTTTTTTTAAGCCAGTGATAGCCTGAGGACTGCCTTGAGGCTTTTGGAACTCAAGGAGAGGGGGTCTCATTATTTATTTGCTCTTGGATCATGTTCAAATAGCAGAATTGGGCCCCCAAGGCCTGGATCCTACAAGTTAGAAGCAGCAGGATTTTCTGCAGCATGAAGTAGAGCGGCCCAGTGATGGATTTGCTGATCATCTGCTTGTATGATCACAGAATCATTCTGGTTGGAAAAGACCTTTAAGATCATCACGTCCAACCATAAGCTGAATCTACCAACCATTAACCTAACTCTACCAAGTCTGGTGCTTAAACCGTGTTCCTACACACCACATCTCTAATGTTTTAAACACCACCAGGGATGATGATGATTCAACCACCTCCCTGGGCAGCCTCTTCCACTATTTAATTATCCTTTCAGTGAAGAAGTTTCTTCTAACATCTAATTTAAACCTTCCCTGGCACAGCTTGAGCCCGTTTCCTCTTGTCCTGTTACTTGTTCCTACATGTTGCTACTTGTCAACAAATAGATGTCAGCTCCCTGCTCCTGATGGTTTCTGTCATCAGCTGGGTTGGGAAGGCTCCTGCTGGGTCTTGCTACAGACTGTCATTTGGCTGTTGTTTTGGCCTCAATAAGTGTTTCCTGCTGCAGAATGATATTGGAATATGCTCTTCACATGCCTGTCTTCTGGTCCATGGAAAGCCCCATTTTCCCCAGCACATTTTCTTTTGAAGTCTGATTCAAAGCTTATTGTAATCAGTGTGGTGTCCTATGCATGTTAATGCAGCCAAATCAATGGTCATGCATTTAGAAACAAATAATACTGCTTGCATCTGGGGGGTGGGAGGATTTGATCTTAGAGTTCCATGATGTTGAAAGGGATTTGGAGATTTTTCTGAAACTCAACCATGTGTGAGCTTTGGCTCCGTGCGACTGAATGGGGCCCTTGGATGTACCTGTGGGGGGAAGGATTATTGTTCCTGTGCACCCTGCTGGTGACATGACTGCCTAGACATTCAGCCCCTCTCTGGTATTGACAAGTGTTTTTTTAAAAAAAGGATTCTAGCAATTTGTAGAGTGTTCAGAAAAGTTCTGCAAATGTCTGTAATGTGGTCTGGATGTCTGTAAACCCCACGTTCTATACTGAGATTACAGCTACTTTCTTTTTTTACAGCATTTGTTGTGGTAAGACTGAATAAATGCTCCATGTATTGATGTCCTTTGAGCAGCACTCTCCATTTTTCAGTTCTGTCAATACCATGCTCAGCTGAAAGCATCATCTGTGAAAGGGTTTCATTCCAACTCCAGACAGACAGGTCGCTACTCCTGACCACGTGGCATCAGTTGATGTGCTGCATCTTCCTTAAATGTTTGTAAATTATATGCTTTGGAAAGCAGAAAGTGGTTTGGATTTTGATATGCAATGTTCTCAAGGCAGATTTGCCCTGGGAAGCTGTAAGCTGCATTCTGGCCTTGGAGATTTTTAAATTCACAGAAATACCTACAGTTTAGTAGAAGCAAAGCACGGGTCAGTGTGGCAGTGTCACAGAAATCCAAGGGGATGAATTTTCATGCCAAACAGAACTGTCCTTCTGGAAAATAATAACAGTCCTGTACCCTGCTTGGTCTGCTTCAAAATGTTTCATTTGCATGAATAAAGCTCTGGGATGTCCTTGTATGATTGATGCTATTGGTATTGCAGACCAGTGCTTTTAATGATAGAAACGTACCTGTTGAAGTACAGCAAGTGGGTTATATAGGAGTAAGAATAAGATAAATTTAACTAAATAGGCTTAATGTCCTCTTTACTTATGGGGAAACCAACCCCCACAATAAGCAGAGAATGAGATGGACTGAAGAAGCAAAGCAGCTCAACCCACCCTTCCCTTGGAAAAGATTTGTTCTTTGACTTTTTTTCATAGCAGTTATCACTCCTGCTGTTTTTTTTTTTTTTCTCAAGTGTTTGTTGCAGCTGCATGTCAGGGGTTATGTTGTTTGGGAATTGTTTTGAGCCTGAAGAGCTCTTTCTAATATTTACTTGCACTTTACTGGGCTAAAATATTGGGATTTGTTTTTTTCTATCCCCCCAGGTTTTCAGTAGGTAATGGCAGCTTTTGCGAAGATCAACAGCCATTTATTCAGTTGTGCTTAAAATCTGATTTTTCCAAGATTTTTATAATTTAAAATCAGAAGCATCTAAAATGCAGACTTTTGGTGGGTTTTTTGCTTCACAGATTTCCACTTTTTTTTTTTTTTTCCTACCTTACAAGGCCATCTCAGCCCTCTGGGAATAAAAGGTTTGTGTGCCCAGAATTGATAATGTGCGATTCCTAGCAAATTTCAGCTGCACTTCAAACAGAAATCCTTTTGGGATACTGGTGTAGGGCTGTGTGGTGCTTCATCCCTAGAGTTATCTGTATGGTAGACAACCTGCAAACGTTTATTTAGTTGAGTGCTAACATGGTTTGTGTAATGCAATATCCTTCCATTGGATGCTCTGTTCTTACTGAGTCCACAGCTTGAATCTGTCCCTCATGTTTTGTTTATACTTATTTCTTACCCTTTGTGCAGCTGCTGTTCTTCAACTGCTGTTTTGTCAAAGGGGCTGTAACACAGACTGTATTTCTACTGTCAAAAAAACAAGAACATCTGCCTGCCATCAGTCACTAATATGGTTTATTTTGTTCCTGAAAGTACATGATTGAGAAATTGGAGTTGTCACTTTGGGCTGAGTGTACTTCTGCTTCAAGGAGTGTTATTTTGCAATTGAAAAATTCTTGAGTATGAACATTAATCATTAAAGATATAGGATACCTCTCTTCCTTTTTCATTTTGAAACCTTTTTCTTAGAAGAATGTTGCAGGTAACTAGTGTTGTTATCATCACACTGTGTGAGACTTGAGTGTACTTCTGCTTCAAGGAGTGTTATTTTGCAATTGAAAAATTCTTGAGTATGAAC
This sequence comes from Chaetura pelagica, assembly GCF_000747805.2. NCBI lineage: Eukaryota > Metazoa > Chordata > Aves > Apodiformes > Apodidae > Chaetura > Chaetura pelagica. Next base: position 493,387 of record NW_009953098.1, on the reverse strand, counting down.
ATTAATCATTAAAGATATAGGATACCTCTCTTCCTTTTTCATTTTGAAACCTTTTTCTTAGAAGAATGTTGCAGGTAACTAGTGTTGTTATCATCACACTGTGAAGCTGCATTCTGGCCTTGGAGATTTTTAAATTCACAGAAATACCTACAGTTTAGTAGAAGCAAAGCACGGGTCAGTGTGGCAGTGTCACAGAAATCCAAGGGGATGAATTTTCATGCCAAACAGAACTGTCCTTCTGGAAAATAATAACAGTCCTGTACCCTGCTTGGTCTGCTTCAAAATGTTTCATTTGCATGAATAAAGCTCTGGGATGTCCTTGTATGATTGATGCTATTGGTATTGCAGACCAGTGCTTTTAATGATAGAAACGTACCTGTTGAAGTACAGCAAGTGGGTTATATAGGAGTAAGAATAAGATAAATTTAACTAAATAGGCTTAATGTCCTCTTTACTTATGGGGAAACCAACCCCCACAATAAGCAGAGAATGAGATGGACTGAAGAAGCAAAGCAGCTCAACCCACCCTTCCCTTGGAAAAGATTTGTTCTTTGACTTTTTTTCATAGCAGTTATCACTCCTGCTGTTTTTTTTTTTTTTTTTCTCAAGTGTTTGTTGCAGCTGCATGTCAGGGGTTATGTTGTTTGGGAATTGTTTTGAGCCTGAAGAGCTCTTTCTAATATTTACTTGCACTTTACTGGGCTAAAATATTGGGATTTGTTTTTTTCTATCCCCCCAGGTTTTCAGTAGGTAATGGCAGCTTTTGCGAAGATCAACAGCCATTTATTCAGTTGTGCTTAAAATCTGATTTTTCCAAGATTTTTATAATTTAAAATCAGAAGCATCTAAAAAGCAGACTTTTGGTGGGTTTTTTGCTTCACAGATTTCCACTTTTTTTTTTTTTTTCCTACCTTACAAGGCCATCTCAGCCCTCTGGGAATAAAAGGTTTGTGTGCCCAGAATTGATAATGTGCGATTCCTAGCAAATTTCAGCTGCACTTCAAACAGAAATCCTTTTGCTTTGGGATACTGGTGTAGGGCTGTGTGGTGCTTCATCCCTAGAGTTATCTGTATGGTAGACAACCTGCAAACGTTTATTTAGTTGAGTGCTAACATGGTTTGTGTAATGCAATATCCTTCCATTGGATGCTCTGTTCTTACTGAGTCCACAGCTTGAATCTGTCCCTCATGTTTTGTTTATACTTATTTCTTACCCTTTGTGCAGCTGCTGTTCTTCAACTGCTGTTTTGTCAAAGGGGCTGTAACACAGACTGTATTTCTACTGTCAAAAAAACAAGAACATCTGCCTGCCATCAGTCACTAATATGGTTTATTTTGTTCCTGAAAGTACATGATTGAGAAATTGGAGTTGTCACTTTGGGCTGAGTGTACTTCTGCTTCAAGGAGTGTTATTTTGCAATTGAAAAATTCTTGAGTATGAACATTAATCATTAAAGATATAGGATACCTCTCTTCCTTTTTCATTTTGAAACCTTTTTCTTAGAAGAATGTTGCAGGTAACTAGTGTTGTTATCATCACACTGTGTGAGACTTGCTGGCCTTGTGGGTTTGTCATTTTTTTTTGAAGCATGGAGAATCACAGAATAGTTTGGGTGGGAAGGAACCTTAAAGGTCATCTAGTTCTAGCCCACAAGCATGGGCAGGGACACCTCCCACTAGACCAGGTTGCTCAAAGTCCCATCCAACCTGGCCATCCACAACTTCCCTGGGCAACCTGGGCCAGTGTCTACCACTCTCGCACTAAAGAATTTCTTCCTCATGTCTAACCTAAATCTCCCCTCCTCCAGTTTAAAGCCATTACTCCTCATCCTATCACTTCATGCCCTTCTAAATCATCCCTCCCCAATCCTTCAGGTATTGGGAGGCTACTAGGTGGTCTCTCCAGAGATGCCTTCTCTCCAAGCTGAACAACAATGCTCAATGACCATTTTCTACAAATACATAAAACACTTCTGTGCAATACTGGTATTTATTTTTTTTGTTTTGTCTTAAATACCATAAATGCCACCTCCTTGTGACCAGTTGAATTTCTGGCTATTTACAGACAGCATGGCCATGGCACAGGGCTGTGGCCACCATAGGAACTGGGTGTTGCCTTCCTGGCTGCTGCTCTCACTGGGCCTGAGACTCCTGCAATAACTTGCCAAGGACACAGAATAAGAGAAATAATTTCTGAGGTTTGCAGTCTATTTATAGCTACCAAAAAAGGGCTTTTTAAAGACAAAAATTGCATGAAATGTCTCCTGTCAAAATCTCTCTCATCAATGTCAAATTCTCCTGACATTGACAAAACAGCTATTTCTGCATGGAAAATGTGACAAAACTGAGTTTTGAATTCACTGCTGACTTTTGTATCCCCTGCTTTCCTTGGGATTAGCTCACTTCTCTGGGAAGGTGTTGATTTTAAGCTAACAGCTCTAAAAATGGTAGACTTTTCCCCTCAAAGTAGTCTTGATGTTGAGTTTTTATTCAACTGTGGTTTACTCTTTATTAAATACATATCACAGGAGCCAGGAAGAGAATTGTGCCTAGCAAATTTTACAGCCAGGTGTATGAAGCAGTGAATTCATGGCCTCTTCCATGACTTCTGACCCAGGAAACCCTAAAGCCCCATCAATGCAGTAGGAAGTAGAAGGTGTTGCCTTATGCTCAGTCAGTTTGTCCTGATAGTGTTGGCCAATACTTGATATGCTTGTGCTTAAGTTTCTTAAGTCTCATGAAAATTTCCATTTGTTTTGCTGAAGGGTAGGGAGAATAAGGGTGAAGGACAGTTGGAACCAAGTATTTATGAAGCTTCTTTGGAACTCTGCATTGATCTTGACTTAAAAAAAGTGTAGGTTATAATCCTGTCAGACAGTAAATTAAAGGCAGGTATTTGTTTCTGAGCCCAGCTGCTTTTGTGTTTAATTTCATATCCTAAGGAGACATCTCTACAGCAGATCAAAAATGTTCAGAAGTTAATGGTCCTTCACCTACAAAATAATGTCCCTTTTATCCAAGTACCAAAAGCTGTTCCTCTGGGACAACCTCAGCTTCTGCTTCAGAAGTCACTATGTGGAGGGATCCAGGCCTAGTTTCCTGGGGAAAAATATCTTGGGACCTGCACAATTTTCAGCTCCACTTCTCTTTCAGTCTTGCTGGAACCAGTCATTCCTGGCTGATGTTCCTCTCAGGAGAGACTGGAGCTGCCAGGGAGCTGGTTGGAATCCCTCCCATACTCACCCTGAGGCTGATTTTTATCCTTCCTTTGCAGACACCTGCCTGTGTCACAGGTCCTATTAGAAGCCTCCTTGATTTTCGTATTTATTTATATATATTTTATTTTTTTCAAAATCAGACACTGCAATCTGTTTTGTTGGTATTCTGGATTTCTTTTTTCTGTTCTCTCTTTTTTGGCAACAAATCCCTCCTTGTGGTAGTTGGGTTGTGGTTGGACTTGGTTATCTCAAAGGTCTCTTCCAACCTTAATGATTCTATAATGTAGAGTTGGGATGTTTTGAATGATTTCTGCTCCACAGACAGTGGCACCCCAACCAGTCAAAGTACAGCAATCACATGGATGCATTTTGCTTCATTGTTCTTTGGATCATTACATTCTTATTCCTTTCTGAGGAATCTCCTCTTGATATTAACATAAATTAGCAGAATACAACCCCCCAGAAAACCAGCTTAGAGACACTTCTATCTCTTTTAAAATGGTTTTATTCTCCTTTTATTTCCTTAGGCTTTCTTTTTCTTCCATCACTGTAATACATTGAAAAATAAAATGAATATAAACTACTGCATCCAGTTCTGCACTGAATAGATCCTGATCACAGGAACTCCAGCTTTTGAGGTGAAAAATATAATAACCCACGTTCTTGAGTGAGGTATTAAAGCCCTGAAATGCTTTATCTTTTGCTCTAAAATGTGTCATTTTCTGTAGTACACTAAGGAAACTTGCCACTTCTATGTATTATATTCTGCAAAAGGAATTTGGGGAATAAAATTAGGAACAGTTTATGAAGCAGTGGTTTTAGTTGCTTATCTCTTGCTTTCTGGACAGCTAGAGAAGTGCTTGGCTTTGCTTGCAACAAATCCACAGTAGATTTTTGGGGAACTTCTAACAGGTTAAAGTGTTGCTGAGGTCTGTGTTTCTGCACAGCAAATGATGTTTGCTGAGGAGCTGGTGAGATCTTTCAAGTGATAAAATAACTAAGCTTTTTTTCTGATTGCTAATGAGAGATACATCTTCATGACCCATAACTTTTGCATTTCCTTTTGTTACTGTGCTTCGTGTTTATCAGACAAATGATTTTTAGTTCAGATTGCTTGGCAATAGTTATTTTACCTTTAATTAAGCAGGCTTTTTTCTTGTCCTTGTTCCTTGTTTTCAGTTGGAAAACAGAACAGCTGAAATGTACTGATCAGATATTCTCAGAGCTGAAAACATCTTTATTTTGACTGAATACAATTTTTATAAAATGACTTAGAACTTCTTCAGAGAAATATGATAAGTGTTTGCTTCCAGTTTGTACTCTTTACTCTGTTACCTGTTTGTGAGAGAAAATGTCAGTACAGAAAGACTCTGTTTATTCATTTATTTTCTCTGAAAGAAAATGTTTTTTTGGGGGGAGGCAGCAATTTATTTTTTCAAAACCTCTGTTTTTCCCACTTCCAGCTAAAATGCAAACCTCTCAGGTTATGACTCATTAAGTATCATCAATATCTGTTGTTCCTTCTTTGGCTGCTAAGTTTTCTGTTGGTATCTTCGATCTGTATAGGTGGTGACCATGCAAAATTAAGCTTCAGAGTCTGGATAAGAGAAGCCAAAGCTGCTGTCAGTGGACACAAGATCTTTGCTCCCTGAGGATCAATGTGGGATGCAGTAATGCTGTACGTGAGAATTTCCTCACCATATCTGTAGATTATTTACTGGAACAGATGTTATGCAAAGAGGCAATAGCACCAGTAACTTAATCTGAACAGGTTGTAGCAACCAAACATGCCTGAAGTATCTGCATATTAAATTAGCTTGCTCATCCTTACAGTCATAATAGCTCTAGATCAGCCTTGCAGCTCTTTTGACGAAGGGAAAAGGGAATGTGTTGCTGCCTGGAGTATTGTGAGCATTCCTGTAGTTTAACTGAGGCTGGATCACTAGGAAACAATTTTTGGTGGAAAAAATACCCCCAGTGCTTTCTGGGTTAATACCCCCAGGTTACTCAAAATACAATGAAAAGTAGGGAAAATTATTAGTCCAGCATCTTGTTTGTGAATGCAGGTAAATTTCTTGAAGGGACCTTTGGGATCAATCCTGTATCAATGGGGAACCTTGCAGAAGACCTGGTTAAATGCAAATTAAAGGCATAATTTCCAAGAGAGTAAACAAACATTGAGAGACTAATGTCTCTGCCTCCTCCCCCTGACCAATGCAGGAGGATGGGGAATGGGGGTTGCAGGCAGTTCCTCACACGTTGTCTCTGCTGCTCCTTCCTCCTCAGGGGGAGGAACGCTCATCTTTCCCTGCTCCACTGTGGGTTCCCTCCCATGGGAAGAAGTTCTTCATGAACTTGTCCAACATGAGTCCTTCCTTTGGGCTGCAGTTCCTCATGAACTGCTCCAGTGTGGGTCTTCTCCACAGGGTGCAGTCCTTTGGGAACAGACTTGCTCCAGTGTGGTTCCCCTGTGGGGTCACAGCTCCTTTCAGTAAACCTCCAGTTTGGGCTTCCCATGGAGTCACAGCCTCCTCCAGGCACCCCCTTGCTCTGCTGTGGGGTCCCTCATAGGCTGCAGGGGGATATCTGCTCCACCATGGACCTCCATGGGCTGCAGGGAACTGCCTGTCTCACCATGGCTCTCCCCACCCCCTGTGGGAATCTCCCCTCTGTCTTCACTGACCTTCGTGTCTGCAGAGTTGTTTCTCTCATAGTCTCATTCCTCTCTCAGGCTACAGTTGCTTTTGTGCAGAAGGGTTTTTTTTTTCTTCTTTCTTAACTCTGTTGCCCCAGAAGCACCACCAGTGGCCCTGCTGGTTTGGCCTTGGCCAGCTGCAGTTCCAGCTGGGAGCTGGCTGCCCTTGGCTCTGTTGGATGCAGGGAAAACTTCTGGCAGCTTCTCACAGAAGCCACCTCTGAAGCTCCCCTGCTCCCAAAACCTGGCCACACAAGCACATTCCACTCCTCCTGAGTTTAATGTTAATTTATATGAATAATGCAGACTTTCTTACACATGATCCTGGCTTATTCTTTAAAGAGCATCTCCCACAGGTTCCTGGAGTAAGTTCTAGAGTAGTTCTTGAATACACTAGTGCCTTGAAAGCTGGGAAAAGCATTCCCTTGGCATCACTTGTAGTTAGTAGAATTGTTCACCTCTGAATACTTTGTCAGCAGGCAGTTGGATTCCTTTAATTTAAGGAGTTGATTGCACTGTGCTGGATCCTGAGGATCCCTTCAAGTGCTGCTGAGTGGTGCAAATGGGTTTGTTTTCACCCTGGGCATGTACAAATGAGATGTGCACAGCTGGTATTCCCACAGGTGGGCAAATCATCCTGGGCTGATTTGCCACCTGCAACTGGGAGAATTCCCAGTGTGGCTGGGAAGAGATGTGAAAGATACTTGAAAATAGTCCAGATATCCTCATGGATACATCATTGCTCCCTCTTCACGAGATCATTGTTTATGAAGCTTGTAGAGAAAATATTCATGCAAAATAGAAGTTTCCAGTATAATCTTAACTTTTGCATACCTGCAAAAATAGGTGATTTTCATTTATTGTACCCCTCATTTCTTTTTTTCTAGGGGAAGTGCTGAAATAAGACAACATGTTGTAAAGTAGATTTATTCCTATGCAATATAATTTTCTTTCTCACTGAGCCTATTATGTGTTTAGCAATTTACCAGTTTTTTTCTTAACAATGAACACATTGTGTAGTATAGATTATTTTCCTGCCATTGTATTAAGTTTTAATAATGCTTTAATTTTTCTGACGTGTGTAATTTCCAAGTTCCTTATCAACAGTTTGGAGAACAGAACAAATTAATGGTGCTTACCAATAATGGATCTTGTCAAAATTAATTTTAATATAACAATGATCATAGTAATTAATTGCAATGAGTTTCTTGTGTCAAGCACTCTCTTTGCAATTTGCATTTGATGAGAATGATGATTGTTCATCAGAATCTATCTTGTGATTTTGCCTAGATTTTAGCTTTATTTACCCCAATAAGCCTGTTAAAGATAGTAAGGCCTTCCAGAAATGTGGATTTTTGTCCACATGCCAGACTTTAAGACACTTTAAACTCCATGTACTATGTCCTATGGACTTCTGTGGAGCTAATCTAACCACATCATCTGTTTCATAAAGTTGGTGTTTAAACTTTAGCACTGTTTTCAGGATTTGTTTGCTTGGCTTTATAAACTCAAACAGATGCAAAACTTGCCAGGCAAAATTCAAGTCGTAAAGCAATTTTCTGCACTGAAGTCTTGCCAAAAAACAAAAGGTAAATAATTGTCTTCCAAAATGCTTATTATGAATAGAAAAGTTTGTTGCTATAGAACCAAAAATAAGCTTTTCAGAATTGATTTTTGAATGGCTTTAGCTTTTGCACTTAAAACTGGAATGAATTCTAATTGAAAATGGAATATGCTACAGGAGCAATGACTCTAAACTACTGTGTTTTAGAGGTGCTGTATTAATGCACGTATTAGGCCAAGCTCTCCTGGTCTGTCAGTAATTGATACACTTTCCCTCTCCCTGAATGGCACAGCTGTTTTGGTGTCCTGTGTGACACCCAGCAGGAAAATGACTTCTTGTGGAGACCTGGTATTGTCCTGGCTGCAGCTCCAAGTGAAAAATGAGGCTTTGAGGAAGGCTGGAGGGCACTGGAACTTGTGGGTGGGTCTTGAGGAGTTGGTGCTGAGCTGGCACAGGCTGTGGGCTTGACTGAACCAATGACTTGGGGGAAGCACAAAGGCCCTGGCCAGGTGGGAGCACACAATGCATGTAGAGCTCTTTGGTTTGGAAGACATGAAAGCCTGAGACCCAGACAGTAGGTAGTTATTGCAGCTTTTGTGGTATTCACCAAGTTTTTATTTAAACTCTGATATTAATATGCTAATATGAGTACACTTGCTAAAATCTGGTCTGGTTAATGATATTCTACTTAGTTACCTTTACATTGATACAGCTTTATTCTGCATTTTTTACCCTAATTTGTTGTATTGCATGAGATATTGTAGCAGACACTGAGTATTCAACTTAACTTGAGAGGTATCATCTGGCTGGTATGTGAGATGGATTGGGATTCTTCTCCTGTAAGGAGCTGCTGGACAGAAATGTAGTTTTGCTATAAAAAGTCTCACAAAAATTAATGACAGAGGATCATTTGACCTCTTCTAGTCTCTGGAAATTCATTGCAACAGATGGCCCCAGGCTCAGTGATTTCTACTTGTAGCTTCAATACTGTTTACATATAAATCTTTAATATCTAAAGAAAACAAAACCCCAGGTCTTTCTGGGCTGAGATAAGAAATAGAAGAATGAGACAAAGACACTGGTGTGTCCACTGACCCTAAAAGCATAATGATTTGCACCTTCAAAATAGAAACCACAGTAAGAAAAGAGCTGAATACTCAAGGAATTGTCTTGGTGATCAGTGGGTGCTGCCACCAGCCTGGGCAGAGCTCTGTAGAAGCTTAATAGTCTCACAAAAGTATCTTAAAGGAACTTCTTTTATATGAATCTTTTATAAGGTTTATTACTTCATAATAAATGAGCCAGTGATTGAAACAATTATAGCTGCCTACAATAGACTGATTTTTGAGCCCTGTATGTTTTGAGAAGCTGTAAGTTGTCTAAGGTGGGGGTGAGACAAGAGAAATGGCACCCACTTAGTGTTGTCTTTGGATTTGCAGGTGCTCTTTGTGCTTGCTTTGCTTTGAGAGGCTGGAATTGATGACATTTGTGTCAGTGATACTGTGAATGCTTTACCTGCTCTTTGCACCAGTGCTTGGTCCCTCGTGGCAGTGTGACCCTGCTGTGCTTGCTGGCTTTCTGCAAGGGGGGAGCAGGTGCCAAGGGTTCTACACAACACCTTGGCCAGCAATGCCAAGCCCACTTAGCTCACTGCCCAGGCTGGTGCTGCTAGGAGGAATCCTATCCCCAGAGATTATGGGAACAGTCTGGATCAGTGCTAGGCTAGGAGAGTCTCGAGAAGGCAGGTCCCAGACTGTTCTGCATTTCAGTTTTCTTGCAGAAGTGGGTAATGGAGGATAACTGCAGCAAAATAGTATTCTCTGAGTGAATACTGACTTTACAGATTCTGCTCCTGTTGATGGTGTTTCCAGCCAGAAGTGTTGCTTTCCCATTAGTGTAATTATCTCATACTGGTAGGGTTACAAACAAGTCAAATAACCCTGTGTAATTAAAGCACTGATGAGACTTGAATTTGTGACTCTCTCTACAAGGTTATGTTATTTTTTAGATTAGGACCTTTAGGCTGATTGACTGAAATTCAGAAGGAGCTTAGAATTGCTGTTCAAGATGTCAGGGACACAGTGATCCCTCTAAGGAGAGAAGCTGCTGAGAAGCCTCAAAGATGAGCAGCTGCAGCCTGGCTCCAAGCAGCCCTGACACCCATGAGCAGATGTCAGCCTTAGAGGGGCTCATGCTGAGGGTTTCTATTTTTATCTCTTTATTTGTTTTAACAGCAGGCAGAAGAAGTTGAATTGAGAAGGAGAAAGCTGGATTTTTATGGGAAGACTTGTTGGGTGATGAACTCTGATAGGGACCTGGATGCACTTTGGGTACTCGTGGGTACAAGGACTCACTGAATTTTTCATATGGCAGCAGGTCCCTCAGATCATATGGTCCCTGCCATCTCTGCAGGGTGCTCCAGAGCTCTCTTCTCTTTAAAGGAGTGTGCATGAAGCACTGCTCAGAAAGACAGGGTGTCCCACTGTGTGGTGCCCCACACTAGAGACCAGCAGGTGAGGCTCATCTGGAAGGGAAATCTGTCTGTGCAGACAGAGACCAGACTGACACCCTGCTGCTGGCTGAGGAATTGAGAGAGGTACTAAGGAAATTGCCTTGCAAGTCTAAGTCCTGTATTCATAGAGGATGTAGCACTGACAGGTATTTTTCCCCCTTCTTGTTCTGTTCATGTCTTTTGGCCCTGACTTCTGTGGAGGGGTGAGCAGGTAATTAATTTCTTTTCTCTTCCTGCTCTGACTGGTGTGGAGAGGACTGGAAAGGCACGTTTTACCTGGAGCTGTGACCCAAAAGGGATCTCTGCTACCTCTGGTCTGGAGTGACCTGGAAATGATGGGAGGTAATAGGGTGCCCCAACACTTCCACCTCTGATGTAGTGAAACCTGACTTAAAGGACTGGCTGAGCATCCCTGCCTCACAGAAAGCAGAGTGAGATCACACAGTGCTCACATTCTGGGATGATCTTTTAAATGGGACAATGAGTGGTAAATGTGGGCTACACAGGTTTCTATTTAATTTATTACATTTCTTAAGGGATGAATCCTCTAGGCAAGATTATACATTACTGCAGCAAATTATCCAAATGTGCAAGAGTTATTGAGGAGTTAAATGCATCTGAGCTATGGAGTGCCAAACATCTTGGGAACAGACAAGTCTGATAATGTCCTTTGATTGTGTTAGAGCCATTTTACGGGTAATAGGCCTGAATAAATCTGAAGATGTCAAACCTATACATTAGCAGGAGATCTGTCTTAATGCTCTGCACTACTGAGCCATGCAGGGCACGAAAATGGCATTTGGCAGTGCAAAGGGCTGGGGATGTGAGGGAGAGCTCATCTGAAGGGACAGCACTGCTGAGCATCACTCATACCTCCCCCTAAAACTGCTGCAAACCACATCTCTGTGTGTGTGAGTGACTGTTGTGACTCTTCTTTTTTCTTTATATATATTTATTTTTTTTCTGGGGGATGTTTGGAAGATGTTCCTGGTAGTCTGAGTGACTGGCAAGATGAGTAATGTGGTCAGATGGAAGTCACCTCTGCTCTGCCTTTATGTTCCAGCTACACACCACACCCCTCACAGGCTGCTCACCTTATCTCTGGTTCTAGGAGCATCAGGATGCCATGGGAAACAAAGCTAACTCTCCTGTCTTCATACAGATATGCTGACAAGTGAATGCAACAGGTGGTTGCTATTTGTCTTTTATTCAAACAGAAGTGACCTCTGCAAATACTGGCACAATGGAAGAAAATAAAAAATGTATATAAAAAAAAAGGGATTGGTGTAAGGTTCTGTTTTGTAGGTGTTTTGTATTTTGAGGTGGTTGTTGTTTTGTTCTTTTTGACATTGGTTGTTTTGAGTGGGTTATTTGTTGGTGTTTGGGTTTTGTTTTGTTTTACTTTGCTTCAGGTTAGTACCAGGAGAACTGTGCCTGAAGGAAAGGTCAACTTAGATGGTCTTCCAACAATTCCCTGCACTAGCAATGGGATAGCCTTGCAAAGGGGAAGCTGCTCTCTGAATTCTGGTGAGAAATGAAAGAAACATCTCAAAATACTGAAAGAAGAGGTAGAAATACAGTTGCTTTTATTTTTTTGCCAAGGCAAGATCTGATTCCTCTGAAGACAGAGTAGGCGATAGTGAGGGCAGCTGTGAATCACTCACTGCTGAGACCTTCAGCTATCTGAGGAGATGCAGGGCCAGCACATCTCAGCTCAAGGTTGATCTTTTATGCCCCAAATCTTCATGCTCTAGAACAGCCTGTACCTTGGGAATATGAACTAGGAGTAAGTTATTGAGGGAGAAAAGCAGCAAAAAAACCCAACTAAAAGCATGTCATTCAGGGTATGTGTCAGAGCTGGGTCACCAGGCTCTCCTAGAGAAGGACAGCAGACTTCTTGGCTAAGGAGATGGTAAAAATAGGCTAAGACCATAAAAAAAATCCTGCAGAATCCTGCAGTGTCTGCCAGTTTGCAAGCAGCACAGAGTTCAACATTTGCCAAGGCGTTTTTTTATTAATTTTTTTTTGGCAATTCTCTGAAGCTGGATGATTTGTATTTGAGTCTGATCTTCCTTAGTGTCTGAGATGACTAAACAATGACATTGGGGTGGCCTTCTTGTGCTCAGAAGCATATCAAGGGATTTCATCTCCTCAGCCTTGAGTTCTGGCCATTCTCCCTTGTGCTGGAAGCCTCTTTGTTTCACTGTGTTGTGGAGTTGTTTCAGTGCCCACGGGAAATGTTGGAATTGCAAATTCTTCAGCTGAAAAGGTATGTTAAAAAGAACCCACCAACCAAAGCAAGCACAAATGTAACTGTATTTTTTTTTTACCAGGACAGATGAAATGATAACTCTTAGACCCTGAATCAGATCCTCTGACCTGATGCTTTTGCTGTTTGTTCTCTCATGTCCTTGCACCTGTCTGAACTACTTTATCCCATCCTACACTGAGTGCTTAGTTTTCCTTGTATTGGGCAGGGGATGTTTGTGTTCCTGTGCATCTTCCCAGACAGAGAGATGGGAGCTGTGAATAGTATATGGCCCAGGAAAGTCTCCTGGATGTGTCCATGCACATGCTCTAGCTGATCCCATGGCCAGTGCTGAGTGTCTGCATCCTCCTCTGCTGCAGAATGTGCAGCTGCAGAAGTTTTTACATCCTTCCTCGAGTCACTGAGCTGCTAAAGTTGGGAATGTTTTGAAATGTGCTGTGCAGTGTCAGGGCATCCATATGGAGCACCCCAGGCATCATGAAGTATTATTTCTGAAAGTGCAATAGAAAGATCTCTGCCTGGGTGGCTTCTGCTTCTGCAGCTGTTCTCCAGGCTGCTGAGACAGTGAGCAACTGGACTTCCCTTGGCAGGATAGCGCAGACTCTCAACCTCTCCAGAGTCCGTAATTACACTTAAGAGTCTGGCCACCTTTGTGGGAAATTCCCAGCAAGCTATTAATCAGACTGCAGAGTGGGGTTAATAGTGTTACTTATTAATCTAGCACAGTGCTTCCCATTGCTAGCACTTCATTGCCTGTCTCTTTAACAGCAGTCAGTTGTCAGTGCTGCTTCTGTTTATCTTTCTGAGCAACTCAGAAATATTTCCTGATTGAGGAACCATTCAGGCTCACACAACTTCAGCTTCTTTTTGGGTAAACAGACATAAATTCCTAAGAGGTTCATTCATCCCATATTCATATTTTTCCTGAGGTTGGACAAAGTCAAGTTATTGTGACCCTAAAGCAGCAACACACTGAAATGGTCTGGACATACAGTGTCCCCAGACATGTAAGAAATTGTTGTGTGTGTTTTTTAAATGTGAAAATTCCTTTCTGTACCAAACATGGGCACTGCAGTGTTGAAATGAAACTCGGATCTGGGCTGGCAATAACTGTGTCTAGCTTTCAAGTATGAATAATCTGTATATTTTGTATATTTAAAGGTAAATGATTGCAGTTATGTTTCTGAGTGTATGGTAGAAGGCAGATTCTCCTCACATGGTAATTGTGATTCCACTGACAAATACGGAGTTACTGTTGCTGTAACTTCAAGTGTAATGAAACCAGGGCTGGGCTACAGGTCTGGAGTGAGTTCACAGTGCCAGACAAACTCTGTGTGTCTTTAACTAATTGAGACAGTCTCTTGTAAGCAGTGTCACCTACCCCTGCCTCACATCTGCAATGTGGCAAAGGCCTGAAAAATCATAAATCCAAATTTTTACCTGTACAAAGGTACAAATTACATTTCAGGGTAGAGCACAGAAGTGAAAATACTAGCTACTGCTGAGTGGAATATCTGTAGAGCTATGAAAGGATTAACAAGCTCCACAAGGCACCAGTGATATCGTATGGAGGAGGATGTGCAGACAAGGAGATGACTAAATATAATGTGGAAAGATACACACCATGAACTAAATGCATAGAAGTACTAACAATTTGAGTTCCATGCATACTTACCATATGGCTGAAACACTCATTAAAATCCCTGCATGACAAATACTTGATAGAAGAAATAACAAGGAGGAGTGCAAGGTATCAGGCATAAAGAGTGCATTTAAATGCTTATAAAGGAGAGAAAGGATTTTTTGGATAACAATCATAATGTTTTTTGCCTTTCCATTAATGGCAGCTCAATTTCATCCTGCCCTGCCAAGGAAAGCTGAAATCTGCACTGAAGGTAGTTGGGTTTGGTGATTCTGGAATCAGTAGTGGATGGAAGTCAGAGAAGTTGATAGCGTTCATTTAAAATGAAATGTCAGCAGCCAGATTGTTTCCCATCAAGTAAAGGCTTTGTGTGCTGCTGAACATCACCTTCCCAGAGCCCTGAGTGGGAGAGCTTGGAGGCAGCAATTTGCTGGGGCAGAAAATCCTGTGAGTTCGGGCTGGCAGGAGTGGTCAGGGTTGCACTAATTAAACCCTGCAACCCTGGTTGGTGTATGTCACCACAATTAGTCAATTACTGTTTACTCTTCCTCCCATTTTAAGGCCTGCTCTGTAAGGTATTTTATTAACTTATGCTCTGTAAAGTGTTTGTGTGTCTGAAGTACTGATGCATTCAGGTCTCGTTTCTTTTTATCCTTCGTAGATCTCTTCAGTACTTCCTGACTGGATATTGTTGGTTTGTTTTTCTCTTGAACTGACATTAGAGATAAAAAGCAATGCTGGATCTTACATGTAGCCCAACAGTTTCTTGTCTACAGTAGCCACAAATGCAAATTAAATGGTTTATCAGAGGCTAATTTGCCATTCTTAATGTCATTCTGCAGATGGCTTCAGGAGAAGGGAGTTTGTATACAAGCAGTGCCTACATCTTGATTAATTCTGGATGAGCTCAAACAAAAGCTACTCACCCTTTAATGCTGGGGGAAAATAAAGCCAAGTCTTTAAGCTCAGCACATGAATAACTTGGAGACAATGTGTGCCAGGCCTGTGTGCAGCAACAGAATGAAAACTTCCCCCTCGTGATTTGAGGATATTGGGGCACTGGAGAATGGTTTTCATAGTACTGAGAGAAAGTGCTGAATGATGAGATGCATGGAAAAAATGTGGCACAAGTTCTGTGGTAGGGCAGTGATGAGAGGCCCCTGGGACACCTGAGTAACGTGCATGGGGCAGGGTCCAGCAAGGAGTGGGAAGGAGCAAGAGGAATGCCAGTCCCCCTACCCCCTCTCTTCCAACCACCTACAGGCTGATGTTTCAGTCTCTCAGCTTGTCTCTGTCCCCATGGAGGGACTTGGTGCCTTAGGCTGCTCCCCAGCCTGCCCTGCTCCCTGGTTTGGGTGGTGGGAAGTGCCCAGGTTCCAGTGAGCCCTCAGCCCTCACTGCACCCAGCCAACTTCATTGAAGTTGTGCTTGTCTCTGAATGGCTTCTGGCTCTTCATCAATGCCAGGATTTGAAAAGGAGAAAGACAACTTGTGGACTTTGGTATGAAACTATCTTGGTCACCTTGGACCAAATGTAAGATCAGATAGGTATAAGCCTGATCGATTGATAGGTTTAAATCAGCAATGGGTAAAAAGATGCACAGTCTATTTGCAGAAAAATTGCCATGAAGAAGTTACAGTATAGCCAAAACAAAATTATACTTTGAAAGACAGTGCAGGCTAGTGGAGAGAGGAGAGAAGAGGGGGTTTCAATGCCAGAAGCCCCCTGTGGTTATGTTTGGGAAGTCTGCAAAACCCTAGGGAACATAAAAAGAGTTGAACTTAAAACAATGTCAACTGTGTCTATGTAAAAAAGCTTGAAGAAGTGAAAACATTCCAAGGCAAACAAGAACAAAAGAACAGTGCTAACCAGTCTGGTATGTCGTGATTGACAAGAACAGGACAGAAAACCCTATAAACAGTTTTTATTTGGGATTATGCTTCATGTGGTGTAACCATTGCAAAGAAGAAATATTACTGTTGTTTGACAGACTTGCCATCTAGCAAAATATTTCCCTGCATATGAACAATAGTAATATGCTCCTGAATAAACAAACAAGGTGCTGTGGTGGTACTTTTCCAATGAAAGTAAAAAGAGTGTTTCTGGAAAACTATTGAGTTCAAAGAGGTTTCTTTTTATGCTGCAAGTTCTAAAGAAACCTGTCTTGGCCAGTTTGCTTTCCCTCTTGATAAACAGCAAAAAAATGGAAAGAAAAACTTGGTGGCTTAAAAGGAGGAGGCAAGTTTGCTGGCAAGCAGAGGAGACACAAGGGAGAGGCACAGCTTTGTGACTGGGGCACCTGGACAGGTTCAGTTGGTGCCCTCGTGGATTTTTTTGACTAATTGTGCTTGTGTTTATAGCAAAAATGTCAAGGTGCTAAATAATTCTTACAGCATCAAAACTGGAGATGGGAAAAGACCTTTTGGTCTTTCTCCTGCTGCATAAAAGGAAGATCTATATGTCAGTGTTGTTTGGGTTGGTTTTTTTTCCTGTTCTAATTAGGGAAATTATTTCACCATTTTCATTAAGCATCTCTCCCAGGGATGGAAAGAGATAAAACTCTCCAGTTTGCCTGACATTCAGCTCAATTCTTCTTTGATTATTTCCCCCCATTTTTTTTCATCTCTTATCTATCCCATTTCCTTTCTGCAAACCCCTCAAAGCATTTAGCATCCCCTGCATGACTGCCTGGGCCACACATCCGTGCTCTGCTTTCTTTGCACAGCAATCTCCATAGCCCTGTAATCTCTGTGGCTGCCTAAACTAAACAACTAATTGTATTCATCTGCAAACTGCTCTGATGACTTGGTCCACTGCAAAAGAGCATTAAGAGCAGGTGGTGAGTTGTGATTGCTGTTTCTGATGGGAGAAGAATTATGCATATCTTTATTTGTATTAATTCTTTCCTCTGTCTTCCCACCTGCTGTTGGGTCTGGTCTTACTGGGTCTTGCTGCCTTTGTTCCACTCCCTGCACTTAGAGATAATGCTACAGAGGGGCCCTAGTTTTGGGTTGCTCTACTAATTGACAGTGAGGTACTAGGGCAATATTGGTTGAGAACCAGAGGCAGTGAGATGGAGGATGGCACATCCAGGAACCAGGAGAAGTCAAAATTCCCTGGGGTCCCACTGGAGATAAGGACCAACTAAAAAAATCCCTCAAGATGTGCAGTTCTTGTTGCTGCTGCTTTGGGAAGCCAG
Organism: Chaetura pelagica; assembly: GCF_000747805.2. Classification (NCBI taxonomy): domain Eukaryota; kingdom Metazoa; phylum Chordata; class Aves; order Apodiformes; family Apodidae; genus Chaetura; species Chaetura pelagica. The sequence continues at coordinate 476,287 of NW_009953098.1, read as the reverse complement.
TGATTACCACTGTGTGCAGAGTTACTTTGGATCAATGGGAATCAGAGAAACAGTTCTAATTGAATTAAATTAATGTGCTTTGTAGATAGATGAAGGATGGTGATCTGCTGAGTTGTGTTGCACCTGTTCTCTCCTGCATTGATTTTATGATCCAGAAAGAAGTTTCTCAAACTTTTTTGGTTTGGTTCCTGAGATTGCCTCATATCTCTTTACAAGAAGAAATGCCTTTTTCTTGATTTGTGTCTTTTTCTTGATTTGGGCTGAGCAGGATGTTTTTGTTGGGTTGTGAGCAGTGGGTAGAAAGACGGCTTCTGCTTCAAGAAAGGTCTGAGTATGTCACGAATTCAGCAGCAGCTGGTGTCTTCTCAGATCTTGTGATGGTGATCTAAAGACCACAGTTAACCCCTCAATCACTGTTGTATTGGACAACTGATTTTTGGAATGTCACAGAATCCTCATGGTTGCAAAGGACCTCTGAGATCACAAAGTCCAACCATCAACACACACACACAAAAACCCCAATAAAAAGCCAAACACAAAGAAGCACACACTCCACAGAAAAACACCCACAAAGCCCCCCTATACCCTCAGCCACTAGAGCATATCCTGAAGTGCCACATCTACATGTTTCTTCAAACGTAACTCAACCACCTCTCTGGGCATACTGTTCCAGTGTCTGACCACTCTTTTGGGATAGAAGTTCTTCCTACTATCCAGTCAAAACCTCTCAGCCTCTTCCTCAAACTAAACATCCCCAGTTCCCTCAGCTGCTTCTTGTATGACTTGTTCTCTAGGTCCTTCACCAGGTTGGTAGCTTTCCTCTGGACACCAGCACCTCCATGTCCTTCTTACAGTGAGGGGCCCAGAACTGAACCCAGGACTCAAGGTGTGGCCTCACCAGTGCAGAGAAGACTGCAGATGTTAATAGTGTGAGGTTAAATAAATTGCCTAGGAATGTCAAAATGAGATGCAGAAGCTGTGCAGGGAAAATGAACAGCAAATGAAACTGGGCTGAGCAGCAGAATGGAAATGTGGCACCATCTCTGCCCAAGGAAACTTTCCTGGGCCCTTGTTGGTGTGAGCCCAGTCAACTCTCTGGTGTCTGCAACTTTTTCAAGAACTTTGAAGAAAAGGTCAGTGGTGCTGGCTGTCCCATAAGCTTGTCATTAGCTGACTCACTTAGCACTGGGAATAGACAGGGAACAGAACCAGTCTGGGCCTGTCTTGGACTTTTCCTCTGAATCCTATTTTTAGCTACACAAACACAAATCAGAAGGACTTTGAAACTTTTTAATTTACTTGCCAAATTGGTGTGATATTTCTGAAGCACATGTTCCAGTAGAATAACATCTGTTCCTGCAAAATGTCCACTCTCTCTGGACAGTGGGTGCTCTTCAGCTGTGTCTGAGGATGGGATGAGCTGCTGGGAACGGGAACATCAGTCAGTGATACAGATTAGAATGATGTGGGTTTTCCATGAAATGTGAAAGCAGAAATTATTTTAGAATCATTAAAAGAACCAAGTTGACACATTACATAATCACCTTAGTAAAAGCTATTTTACAAAAGGTCTGGAAATTAGATGTTATCATTGGGTGATTAAAAGGCTAAATATAGGAAAATCATGAAACATGGCAGTGAATGTTGTGAAAGGAGAACAGGCACTGTTTGTAAAGTCAGCTACAGGCCAGAGGGCAGCATTGATGCTGAAAGAAATGGTTTCAGTGTCCTCAGAATTTCACTCCCCTGTTCTCACACAAGCAGCAAACTGAATTGAGAAGCTGATCAAAAGAAAAAATAACTTTCTGAAGTGCCACATCTACATGTTTCTTCAAACGTAACTCAACCACCTCTCTGGGCATACTGTTCCAGTGTCTGACCACTCTTTTGGGATAGAAGTTCTTCCTACTATCCAGTCAAAACCTCTCAGCCTCTTCCTCAAACTAAACATCCCCAGTTCCCTCAGCTGCTTCTTGTATGACTTGTTCTCTAGGTCCTTCACCAGGTTGGTAGCTTTCCTCTGGACACCAGCACCTCCATGTCCTTCTTACAGTGAGGGGCCCAGAACTGAACCCAGGACTCAAGGTGTGGCCTCACCAGTGCAGAGAAGACTGCAGATGTTAATAGTGTGAGGTTAAATAAATTGCCTAGGAATGTCAAAATGAGATGCAGAAGCTGTGCAGGGAAAATGAACAGCAAATGAAACTGGGCTGAGCAGCAGAATGGAAATGTGGCACCATCTCTGCCCAAGGAAACTTTCCTGGGCCCTTGTTGGTGTGAGCCCAGTCAACTCTCTGGTGTCTGCAACTTTTTCAAGAACTTTGAAGAAAAGGTCAGTGGTGCTGGCTGTCCCATAAGCTTGTCATTAGCTGACTCACTTAGCACTGGGAATAGACAGGGAACAGAACCAGTCTGGGCCTGTCTTGGACTTTTCCTCTGAATCCTATTTTTAGCTACACAAACACAAATCAGAAGGACTTTGAAACTTTTTAATTTACTTGCCAAATTGGTGTGATATTTCTGAAGCACATGTTCCAGTAGAATAACATCTGTTCCTGCAAAATGTCCACTCTCTCTGGACAGTGGGTGCTCTTCAGCTGTGTCTGAGGATGGGATGAGCTGCTGGGAACGGGAACATCAGTCAGTGATACAGATTTGAATGATGTGGGTTTTCCATGAAATGTGAAAGCAGAAATTATTTTAGAATCATTAAAAGAACCAAGTTGACACATTACATAATCACCTTAGTAAAAGCTATTTTACAAAAGGTCTGGAAATTAGATGTTATCATTGGGTGATTAAAAGGCTAAATATAGGAAAATCATGAAACATGGCAGTGAATGTTGTGAAAGGAGAACAGGCACTGTTTGTAAAGTCAGCTACAGGCCAGAGGGCAGCATTGATGCTGAAAGAAATGGTTTCAGTGTCCTCAGAATTTCACTCCCCTGTTCTCACACAAGCAGCAAACTGAATTGAGAAGCTGATCAAAAGAAAAAATAACTTTTTTTTTTTTTTTTCATGGGAGACTTGGTTGGTTTTAGCTTATGCTCAGAATGAGCTTCATACACGTGGTGCATAATGCTGTGTATTTTGGGAAGGCTGTTGACTTTATGCTTTCATATAGGGGTGTATAAAATGTGGAATAACTCCTTTTTGGGCTACTGACTCATCTGAGACTTTTGTGGTACAAAGTTTGGATTAGAAATGGACAAAAGTAGACTGAGATGTTTCTGTTTGTAATTTCTTCTCTGTGACTGCTTTTATGTCTGGCTTTCTGCTGTTTGAGGTCTTGCATCTTGATGTGCAACCTGGTAGCCCTCATATTTGGGCTTGCACCTTGCAGGATTTCCTGGGTTGGAGAGATGTGTGTAGGAATTACACCTCATCCTGAATTCTGCTCTGTGCAGAAACTCAGTTTCTCTATCTTCATCCCTGTTCCCTGCAGGCTGGGGACTTGGGGTTGGAGAGATGTGTGTAGGAATTACACCTTGTCCTGAATTCTGCTCTGTGCAGAAGCTCAGTTTCTCTATCTTCATCCCCTGTTCCCTGCAGGCTGGGGACTTCAAGCTTGTTATAGCAGTATGAGGGCCATGAACCTCAATGGGCTCTTGAATGGAACATGGCAGCCAGGACTGCAGAAGCAGCAGCATCAGCTGTTCTTCTTTCTAACTTAGAATAAGCCTATGAAACAAATTCTCTGTGAACAACCTGCTCTGAGTTTGTTTGAGGGCTAACACCTCTCCCCTGAGAGATCTATTTCCCTACCTTCAATCGAGCCTTTCTGGCTTTTTAAGGTCAGTCATTATTTACTGAAGTCTCTCTTCACTTTATTTGAGTGCATTTTTGATGGTTATTACACCCAGGTGTTGCCCTTGTGGTTATTCATTTAGTTCTGTATCTTTCCACCTCTCACTGCTTGCTGAAGTGCTGGTACCTTCACACAGCCAGAATTCTCCTCTCCCTGCTGCATCTGTAATGCTTTTCTTTCTGGTTTTTATACTATATATGCCAGTGGCCTTTTGCCAGAACACTGGTGTTGACATGTGGTGAAACAGGAGAAAATAATGACACTTTTATGAAATAATGCCTGTTTATATTTCTGATTGTAAGATACACTTAAAGACAAACATTAGCACTTTGGCTGCTTACAGTTGATGGCTGGACCAATTATGGCTCTAGTTTGTGTGATAGGGAGAGATTAATGGTCTGTTTGTGCAATATGATCCTGGACACAGTGGGAGTTACTGGGCTGCAGGGTGAAAATTTTCCTGAGCATCTATCAAGGGCAGCAAATGAGGAAGTGGCAGGGTGAGTAAGAATGGAAAGATGTGTCCCAAGTTTCTCACAGATCATCACTTGCAGGGATGGCACCTGCCTTGATCCCATCTCTCTCTGTGGTTTGTCACTGAGATGAGGGGATAACTAATGAGTTGTCATAGTCAAGAGCTGTGCTGCAGCTGGAGGGCCCTGTCCCTGAAACCTGGGGTGGACACAAACCCAAGTGGAAGGGTGAAGGGCTGGTTGTGTGCAGTGCACCTGGGGGAAAGGCTGCCAGTTTTGAAGTAACTGTTATTAAAGTATCTGTCAGAAGAAAAGCTGAAAAAAACCACCAACCCTACAGAACAGTCCAACCTGTCTGAATTCATCCTGTAGAGGCAGTAAAAGAAATGTCCTGTTGTTAACAAGCACTTTTGTGACAGGAAGGGAGGGTTGATTCACAGCCTCTGGTTAAAGACTACAAACAGAACTAACAGTGGTGCTTCCCATAGTTGACAGAGGACAACTGAGACCTCCACATATTTAGAGGTATAGAGATATGTAACTAGCTTGGCACAGTGGAGATAAAACTAGGAGAAAGGCTATCTCCTGCAAATGAATTAATTTTCATTGTCAGAACTCTTGCTTTATTAAAAATGTCTGGAGTTTTGTTAAATGTTGAAACACATGTAATGAGACATGCCAATGCTACATGAGGGATGCAAACTCTGCATTGACAGCTTTGACAGGTGCTGAGTGGCTGCCTACACTGATCTTCAATCTGAACTTCTTGTGTTGAAGCGGGTGAAGAAGCACCAAGGGAGCTTGGTTAATAAAAAGGAAATTATCAAAGCTGAGCAGGCTCATTTCTCCTGGAACAGTTTGTATAAATAGCTCAAATGGATGGAGAGGAATGTAAACTCTGGGGAGGGGCATGGTGACAACCTGTTGAGGGGCATAGTTTCAAGTGGGAGAGGACATCCCTGTGCTGTCAGAGAAGTTGGTTTATTGGGTGCCATTTCTGTGTCCACCCTGCTAATAGCAATCCTGTTTGTGAAGTTCCTGCTGCTGCTCAGGTTCCTGTTCATTGCCATGGATCCTGGATGCAATTCTGCAGGTTCTTAGAATAGATTTATTGCCTTTTTGTTGCACTGCATGTTTAAGCAGAAGCTCCTTATAAGCCACATTCCCTTCTGACACTCATTTAATTGTTGTTTTTTTTCGAATGCTTCTTCAGAGCAGTCACTTTATTTTTACCTGATATGTTGTCATCAGAGTATAAATATCTGTATCAGTCCATGTGTTTGCAGGAAAAATTGAGCTGTAGAACCTCTGGGGGGGAATATAACTCTGTAGGGAATCAGAGTAAATATTTCTTGAAGTTCATAGTTATTTTGGCTGCTCTAGCCTAAGGTTCTCTTCTCAGGAGTTTCAATAGTTCTGCCAAAAAATCACAAACCAGTGTGGCTGTGATCTACTTGGAGTGTCCTCTCTGGCCTGTAGGATAAGAAGCAAGAAGATGCTAAGCATCAGTATTTATAGTTAAGCTAACTTGCTCTGTTCTTAGTTCAGCCCTGCTGTGGGATCCTTTGTACATGCTGTTGGAATATCTGCTTTTATTTTTCCCAGTGACCATTTTTTTGCTTGTCTGCATTTGCCATCTAAAATACCCTTTAGTTAGTTTAATTCTTGCTAACATTTCCTGCTGTTCTTTCCTCTGAAAAATGTCATGCTGAAATGAAAATCCTTCCTCTCTGCTACCTTGGAATGGGGTTGAGATACTGTCCTGAAAGTAGTAGTGGAAGAAACTGTGCCTTTTTATTAGGTGTGTATTGGCATTTGGAATGAATTCTAGAAGCTGGAATGAGCTGGCATGTCAAGGATGGTGCCCCTCTTGTGTTGGCCTGTGGAAGAGGGAAAGATCCTGCTAATGCTGCTGGGTGACAGTTACTCTTCCTGTGCAAGGGAACCTGCTTTGAATGAGAAGACACTGCTGAATGTGCACAGTTGAGGGTGGAGGGGTAGAACAATTCTATTTGAACCTGCTGGTTTAAACCTGGTGCAGGCAATGGCTCTGGCCCCTGTTCCAGTGCATGAGGGACTGGTTTGAATGAAGTCACCTTGATGAGCACTGGAGTCTGCTGGTAGGAAGTTGTGAGCAAAGCCAAATATGTGCCTGCTTCTAGTTTCCTCTTTGATGCTGGCTTCAGTAACATGCTCAAAAAAAAAAAAAAAGAAAATACAGTAGTGTCACTTGTGCTAAAGCAGTCAAAGAATGCAGGCCAACTTCAAGGGGTGACCTCTTCAGTTGCTGGCAAAAGATTTTGCATCTCTTTACTGGAGGAGGCAGCAAGGTAGATCAACTGGAGAAGAGCTCTCCACTTCTGCTTTAAAAGCAGAAACTGCTACAAATGCTGAGAAAATCTGTCTAGTTCATTAACCAAGAAAGGACAGACCTCTTGGTCACACTGTTGGAACACTCCAGCTGATATTGACTCTCTCACCAGTACAGATTGGGCTATGCTGTCCTTTCATCCCTTTTCTATGGCATCTGTTCCTTCCTCCTCCACCTGAAGCACTGGTTCAGATCTTTCTCTTTCAGGAGGTCCCAGCAGAATCCTTGCCATGATGCACTTACATCCCCTCTCAAGAGATGCTGTCTCTCTCTGCTGCACGATGGTACATGATGCATCTCTCTCACCACAAGGCACTGGTGGATGTTGCTTTCAGGTTTGGCTAAATCTGCTTGGTTTGTGCTGTCTTCACTGGAAATTGTGTGGTCTTGACCAGCTTCTCCACCAGTGCTAAAAAGTCACCAGGCTGCTTGAACAGCACAGCGTGGTGTGGGGTTATGACTGTTGGGATCTGCTCTCCCAGCTGTTCTGAGCTTGCTTTGTTTCTAAAATGAGCCAGTCTCGTGTCATGTTCTAATGAGATTTAGATGGAGAAATCAAAGAGGTTTTATAATGAGGATTTTGAAGTATCAAACACATTAGCATTTGAAATGTTTTTTTACCCATTCAGTTTTCAACTTTTGAGAAATTTTCTGAAGACATTAGCTGTTTGCACAACAAACTTATGATGATAACAGTTTTGTACCAAGAACAGATTACTTGCTCTCTATGACTGTAACTCTGAGTGTGACTTGCATTAAATTTGGCAAGTTTTGTGCTGATTCACTTTGGATATGGGAGGGCTGAAAACCACTCATGCCAGCCTGAGTTGTGCAGGATGTGAGTCACTGCCTGGTGGTCACTGGCTAAGAAGGATATTTTCTATGAACTGAATCTGTGCATTTTGAAAATAATTCTCTTACATACACCTGCAAATTTCCCTAAATTCCTTGCAGCTTTGCACTGAAAGGGAATTGCATCTTATGAAGTGCCATGTGGCACTTTAAACTATAATTGCCTGAGAAATATAAAGCCTCCAAATCTACTCTCAAACCTTTGGAAAGTGGAATAATTTAACTGCCACTGTGGACATGTAAGAGCTGCATCCAGCAGTCCTGAAGATTTATTGAAGTCTCTTTTTAGGAGCACATCAACATGTGGTCCTGAGCTGCTGTCTTTTCTGGGTCTTGAACACATTTCAGGTGAACCTCCTTGAACACTGATCTTAGTGTAAGGAGCAGAGTGGATCAGCTTGATTTTTGTGGGGAGCCAAAAGTGGGGGTTGTGTGATGTTTAATGATGACTCTATTCTAGGGATGACCCACTCTGTGGCACTGAAGTATTATTGCCCTGGAAACAACATCAAAATCTGCCCTCTCTGCTTGCTCCACCTGATGTCACTGGATTGTCAATTTTAGCACATCCAAGCTATGGGAAGGAGATTCTCAAGCCTCTCCTGGCTGCTTTGAGTAGGCTGCACACAGAACTTTCCAGAGGCACAGCTGTATTAGTTATCAGAGAATATTCTGCCTCAGAGATGGTGTTCTCCTGGTAGGCATCCAGCAATATTTTCTGACAGCAAGACTATAAACTACATCAACACTTGGCTGGAAAGTCACCGTGATAGATGCTGCTGTATATTCAAATGTGCTTGAGTTTAATTTAGACCTTGCTGGGGAAATAAACATAATTATCCTTCAAAAGACATGACTATGAAACAAGTTTCCCTGAATGGCTTTAAGGGAGCTAATTTCTTGTTGAGCATCTGGCCTTTTAGGTGACTGGCAGTGGTTAAGCATGGTGTTCAATGAACAGTATCTTCATAGGAGACGTGGAGCTGGTGCAGACCTGCCCCACCAGGCCCTAAAATAGCATTCCTGTTCTCTGATGAAGAAGTGAACATTTTGTAATTGCAGATTGGCATGAGAGAGTACACTTTTTAAACATTAAGGAAAAAATATTAATAATAATATACTTCTGTGTTGAGAAAATTAGAGACTGGCTGCAAGTCATTAGTGTAAAATGCTAAATATTGTTCTTCTGGATAGTGTATCAGTTAGAAGTGGCCAAGTATTGGAGTGTATGTTTGCCTTGTTCTCCTGTGGACTAATTCATTAGAGTAATTACTACTTGAAGTCTCCTACAGAGATATGTACACGGAGAGGGGGGGGGAGGAGATGAAAGGGATTTGGCTAAAAATTAGCTTTGTGGAAATCTTTTTGCCAGCTGGCTCTTTCTCAGTTCCTCCTTCCACTTAGAGTTGCTTCTTCCCTTTTACAAACGGTACTGGTAAAGTGTTCACTGAGACCACTAACCTTCTGTCATAGCAGATAGAAGATGAGAGAAAGGATGTTTCTACCTCTCTCTGGTTATCCCTGGGCAGCCTGTTCCAATGTTTGACTACTCTTCAGGTAAAGACTTTTTTCCTAATACCCAATCAAACCTCCCCTGGCACAACTTGGGGCCATTTCCTCTTGTCCTATCGCTGATTACTTGGAGAAGAGACCACCCTGCACCTCACTACAACCTCCCTTCAGGGAGCAGTAGAGGCCAATGAAGTCTCCCCTCAGCCTCCCCTTATGTACTCAGGGATGGGAACTATTGTTTGGAAAAGTTTTCCCCTCTATTTCCATTATGCTTCAAGCTTACTGGAGTTACCTGCTGCTCGCTGCTGGGTGAGCTTTAGGGGGTGAGGACTTTGCGCCTGGGCCAGCTGCCTGAAGTGGTACAAAGGAGTCTGTGCCCAGCAGTTCTCTTCTGTTTGCTGGTTCTCCTGCAGCCAAGGAGGCTGCGTGTGGTGGCCTTGTGCCCTGGAGCTGCACTTCCTCATCCCTGCTCACATGGTGCCTCTGACAGCCCGTGGCAGCAGCACTCTGCTCTCCATTCCTATGACAGCTTTTTAAAGTTTGGTTCACCAGTCCTGATGCTCCCAAGCTGAAATACTTGGGAACAGGCTATGGCAGGGAAGGGTTGTGTGTTGCCTTCCAGAGGCATTTGTACAAGCTTGAAGTGAGCTCTCCTCAGGAAACTGTCAGGGATGCAATTCATTATGCTCAAAGGTGCCTGCAGCTCCTTCTCCTATGGTCTTGTTGATGTAGATAATTGTGCCATTCTTGAGAGCCTGTCAGTTCAGCATGAGGGAGTTTTAGTCTTCAAAATAGCAGCAATAGGCTGTGGATGGCTTTTCCTCAGATCCAAGCCAAAGCAGGACCTGGCTCTGGGGGCTGCCTGCCAGCAGTGCTGGCTGAAACAAACTTCTCTAACACAGGCTCTACTACTCAGTCTGGAAGGTGTGTTTTCCCTTTTGTGAGCTGATTATTCTTAGAGCTTCAAGACTCCCTCCTTGCTACTAAGGAATTCAGACTCTAAGAAGAAAGCAAGAAACAAAAGGCCTCATTTCCCTATCTTTCTGCCTCCCTAGCCATGCAGGCACAGAGGAGGTTCTCTCTGCAGGAAGAATGCTAAAAAAATGCTTTCCTGCTTTCATCTGACTACATCTTTTCTTCTGTGGGATGCTTAAACTGCTGCCTAAAATTGCAAATGCAGCTTGTGCCTGGATTTTCTCATGCACCAACCACAGCTTGGTCTGCAGCAGGGGCAGCTTTCAGCTTGGTACAAATTGTGTTCAGGTGTAAATGCCTGGGCAAGTGAAAACACCTCTGCGTGTGCTTGGGCAGGTGACTTGTATCAGCTCTGAGTTTAGGTTTGCTCGAATCAGCTGCAGCTGTGCTGGAAATGCCACCATTTTGTGAGAGAGGGGCAGAGGCTATGATGAAAAGCTCACAAGGACATCTTCTGCTTTCTGGATGCTCTGGGTGTAAGGAATTTTTAACAAAAATTGAGGAAGAAGAGACTTACAGCAACATACCCAGCATCTAAGATGATGGCTCAATAAGCAGGTATCTTTTTTTTACATGCTTCCCCTCAACTTTCTGTATTCAGATGAGAAGCACTAGCTAAGGTGACTTCAGCAAAATCCTGGACCAGATGTACAGGAACCACAGCAGAACTATTTTCAGTTGTGTATAATATTTTCCTGTGTGTGTGTATCTCTCTCTGTTGAGTATCTCTTAGAATTTAATGATTAGAGTTGGAGGAAAAGGTTCTGGATATATCATGTGAGTTAGTAATGAGAACTGAAGTTTCTGTTGTTGCTCCAGGAGTTATCAAACACCCTATGAACAGTTTAGGAATAGCTCCATGCTGGGAAGGTCCAGGTCTGCACTTTGGTCCTTTGTAAATGGTTTTCTGCTGTAAAACCACCTTTATTTGTGATTGTTACTTTTTGAGACTGTATGACCTAAGCAGCCTAAATCTATGTAGCAAAGTGAATTCAGAAAGTTTAGTGCTTATTGTGTTGGAATAGTGCTGGGATTTGAAAAGCCTTTTATTGGAAAGGCTTAACAGGAATAGTCAATGAACGTTTTAATGTAATATAAAATTTCAGTCCCTTCTTAAGTGAGGCCTTTACATAAGGATTAATGCCAGACCACAGCAGGCAAGCAGCAAAATACCCAAAAGTGAGTTGTCTTTGTAGCAACCTCTAGGCAAGAAGTTTTGGTGGCCCAAGGTGTCTGTCCTGCTGGCACCAGAGGTAGCAGCTCCTTCAGAAATCACCTGTTGTCCCTGACCTGCTGTGAGAATAAGCAGGTGGATGAATGTACAGGAATGGGCCTTCCTTGCCCTGGAGTTCTGCCCTTCTAGACTCCACAGCATAATTGGCAATCTCTTTAATCATGTAGCTATTTGTACCCTAACCAACTTTTCCTTCCTGCTTGGAGAGCAGCAGCTGTGGGGGTTACTCACTGAGTGAATCATAGCAAAAAATTAGTAGTTGTCTTTATGGATTATCCCCTCACCCACCAGATTTCTAGTTGGGGTTCCTGTGTATGTTTTTGGCTGTTTGTTGTTTTTTTTTTCTGTTTTGGGGGGTTTTTTTGGCTTTAACATTAGGTTTTAGTTTAATGTGAACGTCTGGAGAAGTCCTGATGACTTAGTTGTATAAATTGGGTCTCCTCTGGGGTACTTCAGCTTTTTTGTTGAGTTATTGTGTAGTGTTTAAATGAAATGTGTTCATGTTTTTTATGTAAAATAGACTGTTCTGTTACAAGAAAATAGAGCACAGCAAATTTTTTTTTCTGTGTGACACCTCTAATTTCTGCCAAGCTGTGGCTGCATTTCTCATTCACCCTTACTCTTTCTTATCTAGCAGAGCTGTGTTTTGACCTGGAGCAGATGGTGGACCCTCAGGTGCTTCTCATTCAGTGCAGATGATGATTTATGTAGTTGAAAAAATAACTTCCCATAGGCATAAGCCCCAGGAATGGACCTGTCTGATGCTTGGTATGATGCTTCCAAATGAGCACTTGTGTTAGGAGAGGTTCAGTGTTCTGCAAGAGCTGATGTACTTCTAACAGGGAAGTGGTGCTGTAACAATGTGCCAGCTGAAAAACTGCAAAGACTTGATATTGGCCAGCTGGATTTTCAAAGAACCACCAGCCTGTTACTGATGGTTTCCAGATCTGAGGTCTAGTGTTTGAAATCAGGAAATGTAAAAGGAAAACCAGTCATCGTGAACTTATATAGACTATTAAAAGCAAGAGGCTTATTTATATATTTTTTTTCATTCACTACAAAGAACTGTGAATTCCTACTGGGCTATTTTTGTTTTCTCTTTCTTTGTTTTTAATGTTGTATTTATTTCCTTTTAAAAGTACATTTGAAAGTCTTGCCCTTGCGTTTTTACTTCCTGAGTGCTGCTGCCCTTCCTGCCAGATCCACTACAGCAGTGACATTTCTGGGTTGAGCTGAAGGGGAGCCATTGCTTCCTTCTCCCATAGCAATGGGACTGCTGCCTTTCCCTCCTTGCCATCACCTTCCTTCTGTCCTCTGCTGGGAATGGCACAGGCTGAGGTGACAAACCTGGTAGAGCTTGTAGCCTGGATGCTGCTCTGTGCTCACTGGAGGACGTTGACTTCAGGAGAGGGTGCAATTTCCAGTCAGCTACCTGCACAGTCTATTTCCATGGGTCTTGCTGCTCGTGGTTTTATATGCTGCTGAAATGCTTTATTTTCAAATTGCTCTGCTAATTCTGTATGTCAAAAGATGCCTCCTCTAAGAGGACAGTTGCCTCTCACAGCAGAGCGTGCTGTGCCAGGTACTACACTGGCTGTTCTGAAGGACCAGGTTTGGCTGACCACAAGCTCTCCCAAAGTGAAAAGGATTAACAAAAAGTAATTAATTCTCCCCACCCCCCCACCCCGGATTTGTGCCACATAAATAAACTGTTAATGTAGCTTTTCTGGGAAGTGTGAAGTGGTGCATCACCTTCCCATGTGAGTCTTGAAGGTCTGGGAGGTGGAACAGCTCCTTTTACTGAGCCCTGAAGTGCCACAAGTGCTTCAGGAAATAGTCAAACACAGCAAGTGTGGTGAGCTGAGAGTGGCCATTATCCACTCTGTGGGTTTTAAAAAGTGAGTGTCAGAAGTGCTGCTCTTCACTGCCAGCATCCTAAGCTGGCAAGATAAATGTGACCTTTTAAATGTATCTTGATTTCTTTGGGTTTGTTTATTTTTAGCCAGGGAAAAATGATGATGCTGAGCTAATTGGTGGTCAGTGGAAGTAGCTTCAGGAAGAAACTCCACTACTTTGAATCTCCTAATCTTGCAGTAGGACACTGAAATTTTGCATTTTCTGCAGTATAAGACAACTGGAAGAATAAATATCCAATTAGGACCTAGAATAAAACAGCACCATAACAATGAGACAGCTTCCCACAAATCCCAGTGACATAATTCAAATTTCCTTTTCATTCTTATCCATTGAGCTGCAAAGTAGAGGAGCAGATCTGTAGTCTGGGAAAGTTTCCAGAATAATTTGTTAGCAAATGAGGGATGCAGCCCAGCTTTCTCTGGGGAGGTTCTTCACCTGCTTCTGTTCCCAGTGCTCCCAGTTACTTGTGTGTCCTCCAGTGGATGGGCTTTCTGGAGGGCCTCCCTGGGATTTCTCAGTTGTTGGTAAAGCAGGAGGTCCCTTGAAAGAACTGTCTTGTAACTGGAGGATGTTTTCCCATTTGTCTAGATGTTGAACACATCTTTACAGGCAATTATTCTATATTAGGATTTTTAAAAATCACCAAGGTAAAAATCTATTGCTTTGTATTGGAGCAGATGGGAAAAGGACAGCACTGCCACAGTGGTTTGCTACTCAGAAGTTGTCCTATCACTGCAGACACTGCTGGACATGCTGAAGTGATGCATAAACTACTGACAACTACATGAACATTATGATCTTTTCACTTCTTGTCGTGGGCTTTACTGGGTGTTAGTGGGAAAGCACTGGAAAAGGATAATGATTGAATCTTATCTTTTCAGTTTACATTTCCAGGGCATTAGTCCTTCCCTTGAAGGGACAGGGTACTTAAAGGTTTGGATATCAGCCTGGGAGCTCTTGGATTCAGAGCCAGCCTTCTCTTTTGTGAACACTTACATGCATGACCTGGAGCAAGTAGCTGAGTTGCCTGGTAGCTCATTCCCCATCTGGAAAATGAGGATGATAGAACAATGTGAAGTGTTGCAGGAGGCAGAAGATCAGTCTGTTCTGTCAGTTTGTCTCTCTCATTTCAGACCCCTCTTTCACTAAACATTGTTTAAAACCCAAGTGAACAAGTCTGTTGTTTGGGGAGAAACACACAGCAAGGCTGGAGTGGAGGGCACGGATAACCCAGGGTTTGGGTGCCTGGGTAGCTTAGCATGAATTACCCAGGACATATATTGGCTTCCTTCCCAAAGCTCTGGTGTTCCCAAATCCAGTTGATGCACTGTTGGGATTACAAACTGGCGTCCAAAGTGCTCAAGCAGCCCTTGCCCTGTTGTACTCACTGTATCAGGGATGGGAGTCTCTTGTTGCCTGTCCTAGCCCATCTCATTTTCCATTGCCTGCTGTTGTGTTTCATGCCCATGCTCTGTTGTTGTAGTGAGGTACTGGTGTATTCCCCCACAATCTGTACAGACAGATTTTCCAGCAATGTTGGTCTTTTCTAGTGAAAAGGGTGGAAATCATTATTCTTTTTGACAGCCATACTTCTTCACAATTACTCCTAAGCAGTGAGGGGATTAAGGGAAATTTCTCAAAGCAGGAATATACTCAGCTCCAGTTTTGAAATGTTTAAAATGTTACTTTGTGACTGCAAAAAATTTAATTAATGGAAAATGCCAGGGAAATTCCACCCTGGGTGGTTTGTGATTTTATTTTTATTTTTTTCCCTCTCTTTTTTGTAAGTAAAAAATCAAATGTAACTACTTTCAGTAACAGTGAAAACCAAAGATCTGCCTTTATTTTGGGAGGGTTAGGATCTCTTTTTGTTCTACAAGTAGCAGAAAAAGCAAGCATTAGAAGATGGTGTTAAAATAGTACCCTGCACCTCTC
This sequence comes from Chaetura pelagica, assembly GCF_000747805.2. Classification (NCBI taxonomy): domain Eukaryota; kingdom Metazoa; phylum Chordata; class Aves; order Apodiformes; family Apodidae; genus Chaetura; species Chaetura pelagica. The sequence continues at coordinate 461,210 of NW_009953098.1, read as the reverse complement.
TTAGAATATCAAAGTATTTTCTACTATTCAAAAGGGAAGCAGAACAAAACCATTATGGACAGTATTTTATAATTGAACAACGGGAGTGAATAGATAGATTTTCAACTCCTTGCTTCATAAATACTTGAAAGAATCTTCAGGGATTTAAACTTCATTTTTTATCATTGCTTTCCTTATGCATCAGCTTTTAAGGTCCATGATACCACTGCTAAAGAAACAACATGTCAGATGTAAGGGATGTTGCTACCATTATGAAGTGGCACTTGTATGTACTGATGGTAATGAAGCCTCTCCACGTCGCTTTCCTTCCTTATTTTTGTTTCTGCACCTAAAATGTAAAGGAATAAGTGTACCTCTTGCTTAACAAATATTTTTTTGATTGCTGAATGTCAGGCTGTGTGGGTTCTTCTGGACCTACTAAGTGATGCTTGGTGACTAGTGGAGAGCTGCATCCCTCTTTTCTTAAGCACAGCTGTTCCCACAAAGGCATATGTAAGGGAAGCTACTCAAAGGAGACTTGCTGCAATGTAGTTTTCTGGTGTCATAACATTGTTCAACCTTTCCCATTCATCTGGTTGTAAAAGTGTTTGGCTAAATGCAGCTACAAGATCTGCTGATCTGAAACTGCAGTGGTCCTGGGAGTTCCTTACTGGCAACCTCTAGTGTTTGTTTTGATACTGTTGGATCGTGCTTTAAAAAAAAAATGGCAGCAACAGAAGGATAGGCTGCTGTTGAATATCAAACCTGCCTATCATCATGGCCTGCCACTGAACCTTGGTGGGGGTATTTGGAGAGGTAGTACAGAAACCTGGCTGAGTGGTAGGAGAAGAGTGTGCTGTGGAAAGCTGCTTCCCAGGTGCTTCAGGGTGTGGATAATCACTTCTGGTGACTTCCACTGAACACAGGCTCTAGCTTGATCTGCCTACACTTTCAATCTGATTCTTTCCTGCTAATTACCATATTGTGTTAATTGAATTAATAGTAATAAATACTATCTAGCCATACATTGACTTTCACAACTTTATTGTGCAGTAGGCATTAATGCAGTGTAGCTGGTTAGAGCTTTTGTACCCCTGTGACAGAGAGAGTGAAGCTGGAAGTGTGAAGATAATGATAGTTCAGCTCCTTGCGCAGCCTTATGTGTTACAGAAAGATCTCTTTACAATGTAAGTAGGGGCATTTTTACAGTTCTAAAACATGCAAGGTGCTTTCAGGCATCTGGCTTTGGCCTATTGCTTGGAAACAAACTTAACAAATATAAATGAAGTTGAGCCTCATGCTTTTAGTGGATCTGAACTACTCCCTCTATTACTGCAAAGCTGGTTTGGCCATTCCATATCCCTTCATTAGAGGGACCAGAAAGACTGCAGAATCATCTCCCTTTCAGATTAGGACATTTCTTGCTTTCCTTTGGCAGGATGAAAATGCTAACAAGATCTGTTATTTACCATTCTTTCTTGGGGCAGAGCTCTGCACTTGCCATCCCAGCAACCCTGAGCAGCAGTTGTGCACTTGATTTATCAGGTTTTTTTCCTATAATATTTTAACACTAGGATTGTTGGAGGGGGTGTGTGTGTATATTTATTTGTTTTAAATTCTTCTGACCTGTTTCCTGAGTGGAAAGGGCAGCCTGGCAGCTGGTATGGAGCCTGCTCACAGCATGGGGCCCTCTGCTATGACCTGTCACATCTATGGGAAGTGGGGAGGTGGGTTCCCACGTTAGTTCTGCTGCTTTTTTTCCCAGCCACTATAAATACTGCTGTGATTGGCATGGAGAAAGGTTGTATTTTTGGTACTGCAGGTATATACAGGGCTGCTGTTTAATCACGTGCTACTGATTTCCAAAGGAGTGATTGTCACCTTGACATTTAGGTGCTTGGGGCTGCAGGGAGCGGGGTGGGCAGTGGGCAGGTGGCTCTTCCACCCTGTCCCTGCCTGCCTCACCAGTGTGACTGGCAGAAGTGAAGGTAGGAAGACACCAGAGCAGGTATGAACATGAGATAAGATAAAAACCTGTGCGGGGTATGTGCTGGAGAGGGTGCTGCTTCTGTGGACTGCCACTTCTGCTGGGCTGGGTGCCCTGTGTGCTTCTGAGCAGATGAGCACTGGGAGTAGGTCCAGTAACACTGTTTGCCCAGTTCCAACTCTGTCTCGCTCGGTGTATCCATCTTCTGTGTTTGGTTCACTAATCTGATTTATCAGGCATCTCCCTATGAAATACAGGATTAAATTCTATTTATTTGGACCATTGTATTTCTATTCAGGATGCCTTGTGAGGTAAATAAAGCAGGCTCTAGTATCAGTGGTATGGTTTGAGGGGGCTCAGGCTAATTTTATGGTAGCAATATGAGGACCTAGAGAAGTGGGTGTTGAGGACCCTGAGGGATCTGGGAAGCAGAGCAGAGGGGTCAGTTCTCCTTCCCATTTTCTGCCATGCCCTATAAAACCTAGGAGGGCCAGAAGTCTCCCCTCTTTCTGCTCCCTTCCTCCTTGCTGCTTCCTGCACTCGTGTGTTTGGAGGGAGGCTCCTGCTGTTTGTCCTCAGCTCACATGTGCTCAGCAGGATCCAACTCCATCAGGTGCTGGGAAGAGCCTTGTACCCTCTTCCCGAGCCAGCTCTGCCACAAGGGACCTTTGGACACTTACATCTGCCATCATGAAGAAGGGGTTCTGTGTGTATTTGTTCCTCACCCCACGTGTTACTATCCCTTTCCTCTTCCAGTAAACCTGTTCTAGTTTTAACTTCCAACCCTGAAGTTGCTCATCTTTATTCCCCTTTTATCCTCCCTTGGGGGATGAAGGGGGGTAACTGGGAGCAGTTCTGTTCTCTGGGGGTTGGTTTGCCCTGACCACTAAATGGAGACAATCAGGAAAGCATTAATGGTGCTTTCACAGCTTTTTCTGTAGAAGTGGTTTTCCACTAGAGTTTCAAAAACCCTTTTGTTTTGAACATCTTCTGAACACAGTCACTTTCAACATTGTCTCTGTGTAGTTCTGGTTTTTATTTGTGGTCACAGAGCTGCATCTTTGACAGTCTCTGTTTGTGATGAGAAGGTATTTTTTTCACAAGACAAGCTGACTGAAACAGTTTCATGTTTCCAGTGGTGTAGACATGTAACAGGCAGCAGGTTGCTTGATAATTCCCTTCTGAGTAAAATTAGAAAGAAAAAAATGGCAGAATTAAAAGATCACTTGAATTATAGTCCTTTGTTCTACCTTGTTAGTTAACATTCCAAACAGTGATGTACAAGATGCATAATTTGTTTTGCTAAAATGTACCCACTGTGGAGCCATCTGTGTCATAGCTAACATTATTTATATTCAAAAGGGACATTGCCATAGCTGGAAGATCCCCTCCTCCCAGCTAACCATTTCCAGTGTGACTCCAAATTATGGATTTACGTTCATTCTCTATTAACCTATGATGAGTTAATCTGCTGCTTTCACCTCTCTTATCGTGTTGATGATGCTAATTTTACGAACTGACTAGTGATTTGCTGCAAAGATGCTGGGATGACTTGTTCCTCAGTGAATATCTGAAAGCCTCTTATGCCCCAGGTAGCCTCTTTCATTTGAGTCATGCATTGGGAGCTCTGGTGCATAACAAGGCCAGCAGCAATGTCTTGGCAATCCTGGGAATGTCCCTTTCCTTTCTGTCCTTCCTGGCCCACTAAGTATATGCTTGCATTTCCAAAAGGCATATTTATGAGATAATATGTCTGGTTTCTTTGGAGATGGAATGACCTTTCTAGTCTTTCTGGGCTCTGCTCAGGGTTCTCATGGGCAGTGAGAGTTGGTTTTCTTGTCTGTTTAGGAGGGAGACCCCAAATTCTGTGAAGTGCTTTGCATTTTCTGGGTACTGTATGGGATGCAATTGTACTTGGTGACTCTTTCATGCTCACTGTGTTTGAGTGGGTTTTGTTCTGCCTATTGTGCAACCACTAGGGAAGCCTTATGACTCTACAGGAATGAAGTTATTGCTAAGTGTGCACTTTTTCAGTTAACTTACATGGTAAAATAAATGTGGAGAACGTTTGAGTTGGAAGCTGTGACTTAGAAATAATTTTGGAAGAAAATTATAGAACAATAGGCATGTGAAAAGCAAAGTTATATGAATGCCACGAGAGGATGAAACTGCTTGGTGGCTGGTTTTGAAGAGATCTGGTTTGATCAGTACTGATAGGTTTTCATCTTTTCACTGGAACTATGAAGGTGTCACTCTGAGACTCTGTGCAGTGTTATTGGCTTATAAAAGATGGTTTTATCAACACACATGGAAAATGCCATTAGTAACTCTTACTTCCTCACTGAACCAGAGCTTGTTTTTGTGGGTGGCCTTGTGTTTCTCTTTCTTGTGGCTGAGTAAGTCCCTGTGCTGAAATCACAGCAGTCACTTCTTAAAATGGATGATGCCCACACAGCTCCTGGGGGGGATCCTGCATGTTGTGATGTGGGAGGGCCTTGATGACATTAACAGTGATAACTGCCTCTCCATGGGCTCACAGAAGTGACATGGGACAGTTGTGCACCAGAGTGCTATAGTAGTGATTCAGGGTGGGAAAGAGCCTGCACTGGGAAAACTGGTAGGAGCCTGGGCTTACCTGCTACTGGTGTGTCCCTGCAAGCATGGCAAAAGGCTGCCAGAGCTGCTGCTCTGTGGGAGACAGTGTTTTTGGGCATAAGCCTTTCTCTGCAGGGACAGCTCACCCTGTGATTCACTGAGACACCATCTCTCCTCATGGCATATGGAGGCTCCTGGTGTTCAGCCAGGAGCTGCTGGGCTTGGCAGGTGGGCATGTTGGGTTAGAGTTGATATCCATCAAATGCTGTGCTCTCAGGGTGCAGCTGCACTGCAGACCAAGGTGTGATGGCAATGAGTGCCAGGACACTCCACCCACTTCAGCTCAAGGCCATGGCTGTGGCTGCTCTGCCCTTCTTTCCTTCCTTGATGAGTGTCATTCAGTTCCTCCAGCTGTTGTGTCCCATCCCATCTCCATGTTGCTCTGGCTGTAGTGTGGTGGTAGATGCAGCCTGGCAATGAGAAGGGAAAGGCCAAACTTGGGCATTGTTGCAGAGAGTTTGGTGACTCTTGCCTTTGTGATGTCTGGGGAAAGGCACTGAGTGCTCTGTGTGTGGTGACTTCAGCTCTGAAGAAATGATTTTTGATGGACTTCTCTGTGCATTGCTTGCTGTTATTTTGAGTTGTTCAGTGTCAACATGCTCAAGCTCTCCTGTTGTGCAGGAATGTATTTCTTAAAGATTATGCACTTCCCCAGTGCTTTCACTGTTCTCTTCAGCTACATTTCACAGCCATGGTCTCTCTCTCAGCAGATACCCTGCTGCTAGATGCTCAGATCCTGACTTCTTTAATACAGCAGACGTTGGGAGTAGCTGCTTGTCAGAACAGTCATGCTATGTATTTTCTGAAAGAATGGTTATTTTGGATATGAAGCTTTGTTTTAAGTTTTCTGCTGTTTTGCTTTGCCCATTTAATACCTGACTGCTCTCTGCACGTATAGGATGGCACGTAGGTTCTGCTGGAAGAGTGGAGATGTTGCTTTTCCTGCTTCTGGTCCATTAAAACTTGTCTTCTTTACTGAATGTGGAGAGTACTGTCAGTTTTTTTGTTTTGGCTCATGAAAACCTATGATCCATGAGCTGTGATGAATCTGCCAGGTATTTTTTTTGTGAGTAGTAACTTCTGATAGAGTCACAAGCCAGATTGCAGGGGTTGAGCACACTGTGGTCCTGCCACTGTGCATGTTTATGAAGCTGAAAGAAACTTTTTGTTGTAGGCCTGTTGGCTCCCTGTTTGTAGTCACTTTTGGTGAGAAGTTCTTGATTTTATTTTGGATCAAGGAATTCAGTTGAAGAAAACAAAATCAGGGTATGAAGAACAAAATGCTGTTGTGAGGAGTGTAAGTTGTAAGGAGGGGCTGCTTGTATTTGGTGATTTTTTAAACTTTATAGTGGCAATAAAAACGTTGGAGACTGGGTAGGAATGGTAGCTATGTAAAGTCTTTTGAATGTGTGTCTATGTTTAGAAGCAAACTCCAATGGATGCTGCATAGTATGATGAAATGATGCAAAAGTTGCTTTGGTTTTAAGTCTAACGAAATCCCAGGAAAAAGATGAAAACTATTAGGGACCTGGTGTTAGTGAAATTTCTAAGTCTTGATAGCATAGGAGTTTGGAGGAAAAAGAAGTTATCTGAAATCTTGTTAACTCATAATATTTTTGCAGAAAGAAAATCAGATTGGATTCAGAATAATCAGTTTTCTTTCTATTTGATATGACAGTATTCTATGTGAAATTACATGTTTTCATAAAAGTAAACATTGAGCTGCTCTAAGTAGTTGCATCTCCTAGAGGACAGTGCCTGGTGTGTGGGCAGGTGAGAGAGCTGCAGAAGTTGGAGAGAGTGCAAATGTGTCCCCATTCCCACTTTCAGGTGATGGATGAAGTGCTGTGGGGTTGAAGGCCACAGGGCAGCCTCAGGGCAGGGTTAAACTTCTCTTTAAGGAGGATAGCTGGCTTGCAATCCATCCCAGAGCAGATGCCATGGTGGAGCCTACCAAGTAAGCCTTCCACTGGTTCAAAGAGGAAAAATATGCTCCCCTAAGCTTTGGACACCAAATGTATCCATCAAAGTGAGTGACAAGCTGGGCATGACCTCATCTTCAAAGCCAAATTTGGGGATTTCATTGCCAGAATGTTTTAAAGGGTAAGGAGTGTTGCTGCTCATTAATTAGTAGAATTGGAGCTGGCTCAGGTGGTGCTTGGGAATGTTAACTATTAGACTTTGGATTCGTGCCCTGGATGAATACTGAGTTTTGTGTTAATTTTCCAGTTTTCCTTAATAATTCTACCTCTCTTAAAATAATTCCTCAGTTCAGGAGTTATGAGCAGCTTTAAGCAGATGGACCAGTCTGAAGGTTGGTGCTGTAAAGCAGGAGTCTCTTAGGGTTGTATTAACAGTGCAGTGGGAGTTCTGGCTCTGACCAAGTGATCAGGCAGGGTGAGCTCAGAAAACCCAGGGGAAGTCATGTCACTGTCAGTGCTGCTCTAGCAGAAGATCAAAATGACCAACTCCTGATGGCTTTCTAAACACTGCACCCCGAAGTCATCTTGCAGTGGGCATCACCAGGTTTTGCTGGCAGCCTTTGGCCCATTTCCCCAGCCAGACTGTGTTTTTCTCCCTGCATCTCCTCTTTCACCATTGAGAGATCTCAGCCTTTTAATGGCTTTTTGGACCCTTTCACGTTTGCCCTCACACTACTAGTTTTTTAGGGCTGTTGGAACTTTGACTTGCAGCTCAAGTTTGGGGTATGGGTGTGAGATATCACTTTGGGCCTGTCTGCAACCCAGGGACCCCTCTTCAGTTGCTCTGGGTGCAATTGCTCCCTGTCACGTGGAGTTTGAACTGAGAAACCTCACTGTGCGAAATCTCTAGTTCTGGGCTGGTCAGTCTCTTCTTTGCAGAGTAGAGTTTCTGGGCACATACCAGGTATGTTTTGGCACACGTTGCTATTCAGTGAGCTGGAAGTCTTTCAGATTTTTCCTTATTCTACTGAAAAAGGAGGTCTCTGTTCCTGTAAGAGTGATAAAGCTGCTCAGGGAAGGAAATTGTGTGAATGCCAAGTGCTGTTAGCAATCTGATGGTGTGTGATTGATGAAAAGGTTTGAGAGTAATGGAATGGTTAGTCTGCCCTGTAGATGGATATGCTCCTTAGATAGAATAAGAAGATCTGCCTCTTTTATAAAATTAGAAACTGGATGTGCATAGGAATTATATAACTGAAAAGCTAACACTGTATATGGCAACATGATGGAATAATAGATATTGAAGTCCTTGATTTGTTCTCATTTCTGCCCTTCTGGTAGTTTATGGAAACAGACGAGAAGTTTTCAAGTAACCTTTAAAATTAGCTCCCAACCTGTAGGGTTTATCAGAATTTTATGTTCCATGAGACTGAAGTGTTCAAGGATTCATAATTCAGTATTTTAAAAAAATTGTCAGTGGCTTCATGGTATGAGAATTTAAAAACTCTGAATGTACTTCTGGCATTCAGTGGTTGTATTTGTTCATTCAAATGTAATGGGTATCAAAGAGGACCTGGTATCAGCTTGATATGGAAAATATATTTGGGTAACTACATGTAGCTACACTTGATATAAATTTCAGTCTTTTTCTGCCAAGAGAGCTGGTAAAACAGAACACCATCTTATTTGCATTTTATGAAGATGCAGTTCAGAAATTGGAATTAATGAGGGAAAGGTTCCTGGGAGAAAGAGGGAGCCACTTCCTGGTGCTGGCCCACAAGGTGGGATATCAGTTCTGTGCTTCTAGCAATCATTTCTGCACTCTCTGAATCATCTTCTGTGTTTCACTGATTTGCAGAAATTGCAGCCTCTTTACTATAAGCCTGTGAACCCTTTTCTGAGGGATATACAGAAATGGATGCTATAGATAGTACTGGGTTATTTTATTTTCTTTAAGAGTATGACTTTCAGCTGCTTAATTGATCTAATGTAAAACATTGACTTACCTTTTATAATTGCATGACAAGTCTGTATGGGACTTTGGTGTCATGCAGGACAGATGCTCTCAGGTGTAAATGCTGCTAACAGTTGTCTCTGCAGTAAGTTCTCTCATTATGTAGATTAGGTAGGTAACCAGAAGGAGCAGCAGCTGCTGAAAGGAGGCTCCATTTTGGACTTCATATTTTCTGTAGCCTTTGGCAGAGACTGCCTTAGAGCCAAGAACAGGGATGGTTCACTCACCTGCTGAAGGACATCAATGAAACAATGAAACAGCTGTTTTCCTGAACACCTAGCACATTTGAGGTTGGTTGAAAGTCCACTGAATGTTATTTTTACAATAGCCAAGAAGTTCCTTTAGGTCCAGAATAGGAAACTTGCATTTTTTTACTGTTTGGTGTGAATGGAAGAATTTTCATCTGACTTTATTTATTATTCCATGAATCAATGCTTGAAAAGAATAATTGCATTTTGGAATCTGACCAGATTCATGGAAACTGCTATACTATATCTTATGCTGCCATAGCAACATATGAGTTAGAAATCTCCCAGTTATTAGAAAAACTGAATTAAACCAACTGTTGAACAAGCTTGTGTTCACATAACAAAGCCAGGCTCTGCCTTTATTCCTGCAGTGCTGACCTTGTTTTGGGTAAAGGGATCTCCTTGACTCTCAAGAAACAGGCTCAGTTGAGATGAACATATAGACTACGATGAAGGGTATGAGAATAGATGTGCTGTGTTATTTGGGGGCTCGAATTTGTATGTTCAGACTGCTGAGTGAGCTTGAAGGTGTCTTGAAGAATATCTGAAACGGTTGCGATGAAGGGTAAGGAAGATTCAAATCTCTAGCTTAAGTTTCTTGTTTGTGAAATCAATATGCTTGTGTGTTTTTAATTTACCTAATGGCTGATAAAACAAAAAATGCTGTGAAAAAAGGAGATTTCTGGAAGATGAGGAAATAGGAAGAACGTAATACTGGCTGTGAAGAGCCTTATGAATCCTTGTTTGTTTCTGACCTGCCCTCATAATATTTGAGAAGACTGGAGCTGGTAACAGAGAATGGTTTTGAAAACACTGTGAGGCTAAGAATAGTGTTCTGCTTTCTGTATGACATCCCTCTCCATTAGGACAAAAAAGGAGACTTCCTAGGGAGCGTTAATGGGAAGAAATTTCTGGAAAATATTTCTTTTATGAGGGTCATTTCATTTGGAAACTGCCCTCCCGCCACCCTAATGCTGGGAAGAGGAGTTCTGAGAGCCCTCAAGGCATGTAGAAAATCTCATCTTTCTCATGTTGTCAGTGACAAAGTGAGAGATGGAAGGAGGAAATGTGTTGTGGGTATTGCCTTACTTTTAATCTTATTTTCTTGGTATTTTTGATTTTAAACTTTAATGTATCTGTTGCATTTTGATCTTTTGTCAGAGATTGCCAATGTGTCTCCAGCCCATCTTTTCTACTGTGATTTTATAAATACCTGGTTACAATAACTGTAAAAACATCTGTGGGCTGTAATAAAGTTTTATAGTAAGCCTGAAGCCCAGAGTTCTGAAAGTGGACTATTAGCATTGTTACACAAAAAGTTTTTCAATGCTTTGCAGTTGACAGAATAGGGAGAATTTTTTCATACTTGCAGTGTTCCTAGCAATTATCAAGAATGTATTTTTAAAGATCCATATAATAGAGCAAGTGTTAAAAAAAAAAAAAGGCAAGTGCAGCCATTTTTAAAACTCCTGCTTAATGCCCTGATAAATCTATTGGCTTCCAGTAACACCATGCACCATTAGACTGATCTATTGAAAACTGCAGTTAAAGTTGGATTATTTCCTGTACACTTCCTTCTCTCAAGGCCTTTTGGTGTACTCCCTTTCCTCAACCTACCAGATTTGAAATGGTTCATGTCCTCTACAATGGAGTCTTTGGGATTGCTTTTGTCTACATCAACTCTTCTTCCAGTAGAGACCAGTTCCCAGCCCTGCTGGGGCCACTAGGTGGTGATTATCCTTTAAGAAGCAACTTGCTGTGACCTCTGCTCTGGCTCTATAGTGTCCTCATTGTACATGCTGTGTGTATTTGTCACATACACAGCGCATGCAATGTGGACAGAATGGAGCTCAATTTGCACCTGACAAGGAGATAAAATACCTGCAAGAAATGGAAGATCATTCTTGTTTTGCTGTAGGGTTTGAAAACTCTCGTTGGTGTGTGCACGTGCCAGTCTTCTTTACAAGGTGGGGTTCAAAAATCATGTTGTGGATACAGTTCACCAGTGAAAAGAAGGCAGTGGCAAGAACTTGCAGGGTCACTGCAATTCTCTGGACCTCCACAAAGAAATGTATTAGCAGGACATAAATAGTACAGGAAGCTAATTTTGGCCCCTGATAGCAAGATGATTCATTTTAGGTTCATATATTCTATTACTGACATTCCTGTGGGTTATTTTTTTTCCTTTTTTTGGCACATTCTGTGCTTTGTTTAATCACTTAGAGTTTGAGGGGAAAATTGCCTTTTTCTTATAGCAGGAAAAGGTGTAAATCTTGTATCAACATTTTTGTGTTGCTTTATTTTTTGTTTCTTTTTTTTTTTATTTTTAAAGCACAGGAACAAACCAAAATGGAAGCTTCTGGTTTTCTTTTCAATAAAAAACCCCTATAAATTATTGTAGCACTTTGAAAATGCTATTTCATGAGAAGTTTAACTGTTGGGTTTTGTTCTGGGCAGTTCCTGTAACCTGACAATGTCAGCAAATGCAGAGCCACATTCTATATTTTCTCTGCCATGAACTGGCACTTTAAAATGATGAGCTTTTTCATTAAGGGATTTTTGATAAACTGGATGTTTGTGTGAAGAGTAATGCTCATAAATGCTAAAATACAAGGACTGAGGTATTTAAAGGGAAAAAAAATGTTACAAGGGCAAATATTGCATGTAAAGTGATTTGTGGAGGCTGCAAAAATGGAAGTCCATTCTCAACTGGATGTAGCTGGAATCTGTAATGGGCCCAAAAGTGCTTTTTAGACCTGCAGCCCTATTCAAGAACAGGAACTGGTTCTTTTACTCTGCTTAAAGATATTTAAAAAGAAAGGAAGGGTTGTGGTGATGTGGGACATGTTCTCAGTGACAGTGAGGAAACGCTCACAGCTGCCTCAGGGGAACTGCACTGTGTGTTACTCCAGTTGCTGCTGAAAACATTACTTCAATTGGTGGGGATTTTTAGGAGCTTTACCTTGCATAGGATTACTAATGATTATATTTTGTAGTATTACTTGTTTTACTCTGGGGAGAAGGCTGAATGAAATGGCTAAAGCTGCTGGATATGGGTGCTTTTCCTCCCCTAGACCCAGTGCTGCCCTTGCTGGCTTGCAGTGGGCTGAGGGCTTCATGTCTTCATGCACAGCCACGCTATAACCAGGAGTGATGAAAGATGCTCTGCTGCACTGGATTTATTGTGTCAGTGCTATGATTAAAACATGCAGTGCTTTGTTTCATTTGTTGTGCTTGCAAGGTGCTCAGGAGTCACAGAACCAGCAAAGCTTGCTTTCATAGAATGGTTTGGGTTGGAAGGGACCTTAAAGATCATCTAGTTCCAACCTGCTCCATGAGCAGGGACACTTCCCACTAGATCAGGTTGCTCCAAGCCCCATCCAACTTGTCCTTGCACACTGACAGGGATGGGGCAGCCACAGCTTCCCTGGGCAACTTGTGTTAGTGTCTCACCTCCCTCACATTAAAGAATTTCTTCCTAATGTCTAACCTAAATCTATTCTCTTCCAGTTACTCCACGTTTGTTCTGTGTCCCCTCATCAGGCTTGGTGTACAGTGGGCAGAGACATCACTGTGAACAAAAATACAAATAGAAGTTTCCTAGGCTATGGAAAACCAGATATAACAGGAGATGTATTAGATGGTGCTATCAGCTCAGTGGCCTTGTCTCATTGCCTGCCCTGAGTCAACATTAATACAAATAAAGACCTGATATGAGATGCTAAAAAATGGTTTCTGATGCTTGCAAAAACCTGATCCAGTGCAGAGAGTGCTGGGAGAGCTCTGCTTGCTTCCAGTGTTTTTCCAAGGGGACTAGGGATGTGACCCCCCCCAAATCTCAGTCCTGTAGATGTTAGTAGAGCTGATGAAGCTCCACTGTGTAGCACAGGGCTCCTCGGTGGCTGTGGTTCTCCTCTGCTGGGACAGTTTTGCTTTCACTGGATTATTTTTTCCCCCCTTCTTTTAAGTCACTATTTGCATTAATCCAATTGCTGGAAAAAGATTATAGGCCCAGAATAAAATCCACTTGTAATTAAAAATGTAAAAGCAGCTTATGTTTTTAGGCCAAAGTTATTAGAGGAAGCTATCAAGGTACCAATATTAAGGCTGCAATCTCAGCTGGGAGGCTGTTGTCGTGATGAGAGTGTCTGATAATGGGCTGGTTACTGAGTGTTTATAGTAGATAACTTATGTTTGCCTCGTGTCTATGTAAGTCACAAGCTACACCCCCCATCCTGCCTCTCACAGGCTTTGTGGCCATCATATTTTTTCATACTTCTGGGAGTGTTTTTTTTTTTAGGAGCTCATCTATCTATTGCAAAAGCAAGAAGAGTTTATGAGGGGCCAGGGACATTCAGGGCACAGGGGCTGTGGGAATTACCCTCTGTAAGAGGATTGGGGCATATTGCAGTCTTCCACGTCTGCATCTTAAGCCATCTTTTCATAACAAGTACTCACTTATCAAATATCCTCTCTGTGTTTGTAGCTTCCATCAATCCCCTATTAGGATAAAGAAAAATGGCAAACTGGAACTGAAACAGCTCTCAGCCATCCTGTTATTCATACCATGTGCCTCACTCCCTGGCATGCAATTATCTGGGTATTCAGTTTGCAAGCCTGTTTTGTAAGTCTCTCCTAGTAGAACACTTTTTAATTCTTTAGAATTAAGTCAATGTATGGGGTAGAACTACTTTTTATATTCAGAGATTGAAACTTTCTTTAACCTTTGCTTTCTTCAAGTGGGAGGTGTTTCACTTCATTTCTGTCATTTTGAATTAAATGAGTTTTCTGTAAAGGAATGGATGCTGAAAAACTTTTTCCCTGACAAAGGATTTAGATGAAAAATTATGGATCCAAGTGGCTCTCAGTCTGCATTGTTCAAAATCTCCTTCATCCAGTTTGTGTTCAGCTTCCCAGACTCAAACATCCTTCACCTGTCAGTGTGTGGTCTTTGGTCCTCTGGTGGCAAATGGGGTTTACAGCTGAAGCAGGAGAGCATCAGTGCTAAACTGCTAGAGGGATAAACCAAATACCCTCCCCAATGCCAATTTATCAGCCTGTGAGATCCAGAGTGTTTTAGTGACATAAGTTGGATGTTTCTTTCTAGTTTAGGTATTTTGATGTTTTAGATTTTCTTGATTTGCTTTCCCAGTTCCTTTTTTTCACAAGATGTTTGGGTCTTTCCTTCCAATAACAGCATATTTGTTATTTTTCTTGTCCTCCTGCCCCACCTGGTTTATGCTTGATTATTTTTTGGGTTTCTTTTGTTGTTTTTTTTGTTTGTTTGTTTTGTTGGGGTTTTTTTTGTGGGGGCGGGGATGTCAGAAGCAATGCTGACTTTCCTCTCTGCCTTGGTTAGGGAAGATTTCTATTATCTGTCCAGTATTTTTGCTGTCCCTGGCAGGTGCTGAGGTGCCAGCTCCTGTGTTTTGTTTGGCTCTTCTGGGAGCTCTTGCTCCGTGCTGGGGTTCAGCTCCTCACATTCAGCCTGGCAGTGGTGGTTGTGTTCTGGGATGCCTGATGGCAGAGCTCCAGCTGCTAGTCCAAGTTATTTTGAAATGTTTATTTACATAAAATAAATTTAGTCTCTAGGTTGCACTGAGGAATACTCTGTATCTTTAGCCTGTGCTCGCAAGAAAGATGCTGGGCCAGGAACTCAAATATTTCACAAGAGACAGCATGAGAGGACTAAATGTTTCACTGCTGCACACAACTGAAGAATTCCAAATTTAGTATTGTCTGTATGTGGTGGAAAATTCAAACTTGGGGAGAAAAAAAAGACTAAAAAAAGAGAAATGCCAAGAGTTAGCAGAGCTTTCCTTCCTGTATTTCTACTGTAAAAGTCATGAACCTCAGCAAAGTGCTGATTTTTCCTCTGCTAACACACTTGCAGCTCTACTGTCTATAGCATGAAATCTCCTTGTTGCTGTCAACAGTCCTGATCTGTTCTCCCTGGTTAGTGGCAGCAGCAGCACTTCCCATGTGTGTCTTGCAGAGGAGATTGAGTGCTTGGGACAGAAACCTGCTACAAGGTGTCTCATACAGGGTGAACGTGAGACGTTGCCTCTTGCCCTAAATAACCCCTGATGAACAGGACTGTTCATCTCTACCTTTGGGATATTCCCTAGGGACTCTGTTCCCCTTTCCTAAAACCAAATGTGGAATAGGCATCTGAATGACCAAACGCTGGTAGTTTTCATCATTTGCTCCCCTTGTAAATCACTTGTCCCAGGGAGTGAGACGTGCTGCCCCGTGCCCTGGCTCGGGCTGGTGCAGGCAGCAGCTCAGCTGAAGCAGCAGGGTTTTGCTGGCTGCCTGTGCTCTGGCTGCTGTGTGGCTGCCAGGATAGCCCTCTGCAGCTGGGGGGCTGCTTCAGCCCCTCATGATGGGCCACACTGCTGGCTTGTGGGTCTGCACACGCACGTGTGCCTGCTGCGAGGAGTCCTCCAGCCTGCATTCTTCTAATTGCTTTCTCTTGCTGCAGATTTGCCCAGCTTTGGTGGCCCCGTGGATCAGGAGCTGAGCAGAGGAAGGTGAGTCTGTGGGAGAAGAGTTTGGTGTTTGCTTGGTGCTGGTTCCTGCCCAGTTGGTGTTGAAGAAACCTGTGGAGTGGTGTGGTGGTGTGCTGGGAGGAGGGGATGTGTCACCTTTAGAATGCTGTGCCTTTTTTTGACATCAGCCAAGCTCTGGAGTAGAGCTGTGCTCTAAACCTTAATGCCCAGCTTGGAAGCTGTGGTCTGCTGCTAAGCCCCATTTGCAGTAAATGAAGCTTCTGCAGGTTCAGGGTGCAGGGAGTGGCCATGGGATGGACACACAGGCAGCTACATGGCACAGGGTCTGCCTGGAGGGATGGCACTTGCTGTAGCACTGCCTCCTGGGACTGGTGGCTGGAAGGGTTGAGACCATCTTTCAGTAAGAGGGATGGAAAGAAGACAGCTGCCTCTGGGTAGCTGCTGAGGCTGCCTTTGTCTAGTAATGCTCATGTCCCCAGGAGTGTCTCTGGACAGCAGGGTCACCTCCCAAAGCAATCCTCGCTGGCCCCTTTCCTGCATTTGTGCCACATGGATCAGGAATTGCTTGGATGCCTGTGGAGGCACGTGGGTGTGGGACAGGGTCCAGGGAGAGCCTGCCTTCCAGGGCACCATTCCTGCAGCTCTGTGGAGGGCAGAGCTCTGCATTTGTTTCCTCCTTTCCCATTAATTATTTTCAGATAGTGTATTATTTTCTGTGTTTTTTCTCCCTCCACTTCCCACTTTGTCTAATTTCCTTCCCATTCTGTAGGGTTATGCTTTGTGTGAGAACTGTTGTGGTACAGCTACCTGATATTTTTGGTTTGAGCTTTTTCCTATCCAAGGATCACAAAAACTGTAGGGCTTTTTAATTACTAAGACACTGAGGAACAACATTTCTTTTGGATTTTTTTTCCTCATGTTTCCTTGAATACCTTTAAAATATCTGTAATGTTGCAACTTCTACTGTGGGCTTTTTTTGTGTTATGCTGATAATGTGGATTTGAAGTTGCACAGGTATATTCTGAAGGCTGTGCACAGGGAGTTCACTGCTACTGATGGGCATTCAGTACTGATAAAAGCAGTGACACTGAGAGTTACATGTTGAAAAAGGACGTAGTGCAAATAATTTAAATATTTTTCTCATGTTTGAGTATATTTGTGGTGTCTGATTGAGCTGGTTAGCAAAATAAAGACAGATGGCAATGAATTCATTCCAACACGTTTTCATTACTGTACAGCTCTTCCAGCTTCTCATGGCACTTGTGCAAGTGATTTTCTTGTTTAAACTTCCCTTGTTGGTGCTGTCCATACCCTGGTCAGAGAATTCAGAGGTAGTGTGCTTATAATGTGTGGTTAATTGCTTTTTATACACAAAATGAAATTGAAACAACTGGAAGGAAGAGCTGCCTGTAATTAACTGCTCAGTGCTGTGGCCAGTAAGGATTTAACTCCACCTCCGTTAAAGTCCATACCAAAACTTAACAGGATTAGATCAGAATTTACCATAGTTGAATTTTAGTCAGGCTCTCTTCAAAGTTTGCAGATGACACAGTGATTCACAGTGCTGGCTTTGTGAGGAAGAGAGAGAACATTAATACAAGCAATGAGCACCATCACCTGCCCTGATCTGCCCGTGCATCCCCTAGCAGCTCACGTGTTTGTCTGGACATTGCCAGGGTGATGTGACCATCCTTTCTGTGTGCATGAATGGTCAGCAAATATGTTTTGATGAAAGTTTTAACAGTTTGTAGGTCACTGCAGAAACAGGAAAGAGACAGAGAGGGAATGCCTTGCAAGGACTGCAACTACTTGTAATTGTTGCTTTGTCTGATGACTCGTGTGTTATTGAAGCTCGTGCCTTAAATCGGTAAAATCTTTGATGTTTTTATAATTATATTATCTAATAAGCTCATCTATTACTTGAAATGAATACTTGATATTTCAAGAATTATGCTAATTAGTCAGCATCTTGTCTCATTCCTTTGCCAAATTTCTAAGGTGCCCGTTATCTTGTTACTTTCTGTTTGGAGATCCATGTAGATTGCTGGAAACACTGTCCTCTGTGTCTGTATGAAAAAGTGGGCAGAAAACAATAATAAAGTAATATTCACTGTAGTATAATTTATTTTGTATGAAGTCTGCACAGAATTTACATAACTGCTCAGTTTGTTTGGTGGTTCTGTTCTATGTAAAGCATTGCTGGTATTGTTTTTATAGATCTGAGGCAACATATGCCTTGAATATAGATTAAATTTGTTTTCCCTTACTGTTAAGCATCCTAACTGTGACTGTAGTGTGGATGTGCTCCACCACTATCCCTCCCAGGCCACCCTTCCATCCTCCCCCACTGCCTGTGATGGGTGCATGCATGGGCAGAAGGAATAAGAGGGTCTTCTCTGGGGCTGTTGCTGTACTGAGGGCTCTGTTGCAGGGCTGGTTTTTTGGCTGCGCACATGGTCTGTCCCCAGGGCAGTTGTTCAGCTGTGTCTGCAAGCAGCTCCTGCCCAGTTCATCCCTCTTCCCCACTGGGAACATGTAGCTGCCAGTTCAGACTGC
Organism: Chaetura pelagica; assembly: GCF_000747805.2. Taxonomy (NCBI): domain Eukaryota; kingdom Metazoa; phylum Chordata; class Aves; order Apodiformes; family Apodidae; genus Chaetura; species Chaetura pelagica. Next base: position 443,337 of record NW_009953098.1, on the reverse strand, counting down.
ACCTCTCCCTGGTACTTGTATGGTAGGAAAAGTGGTTGTGTAAGAAATGGTGTGAAGATGGCAGGTTGTGATGTGCTCCCTACATCTCTGGGGTGCCTGGAGTGTCAACACATTTAACTCTGACAAACCTAAGGCCCTAACTTTTATGACAAGCCCAGTTTATGGAAGAAGTAAATGTTTCATTTTTATTCTTTGTTTGCCACCAAAATAGCATTGCAATTAAAGGGAATGGGCTGTATTTTTTGTATCCTCTGTATCTGTCACATTTTCTGGCATTTACTGTGGTGCTGTAATATGTTCAGCATGCAGTGTATTCTCATTCTGTCCCACCTCTTCTGCACTTCCTACAGTGAAATGATACAGTTCTCCATTTTCTTTCTCCCTCTTCTTCTCTGTGTTCCTCACTTTCTTTCCATTCCAGACATCAATTCTTAGTAACTTTTGAGAGAAGGCAGAGTTATGCATCCTGCATTTTGGGTTGAATTCCTTTCAGTTTTGTCACAGCCTGACTTGCTTATAGGAAGAAACTCTGTTGCTAGGTCCTGGCACTGGAGAACAGTTTTACAGGATAGAGATAGGAGTATGTCCATGGCAAAATAAAGACCTATGTTAGACTTGCTCATGTCTTGAACAGAACAGCAGAGTATCATTTCACCATTTGAAGATAACCTACCCACTCTGCTCCATGCAATAACACAAACTTGGGAGATTGAGCAGCTCCCATTTCACTCTGTCAGCTGGATGCTGCTCTTACCTGACAGTTACCCCATTAAAGCTGGCAAGAGCTGCCAAAATGTGCCTTGCTCAGGCTTCTCTTACTGCAGGCAGTTCTAACTCCTGTGTCTCTTCACTAGTTGTCATTTTTGTAAATGGAGTGGAGACTTCAGAGTCATTTAGGCATGAGCTCTGAAATCTCATTGCTTAATTTATCCTCTTTCCATCACAGCTCAGGGGAAGACCTGACCATGTGTTTCTTATTTGTACATTCACAGATCATTACATTTCTAGCTTTTGCTGAATACCCTCTGCTTTTAGGGCCGTTGAGTGTTCATGTAAAGCACCTGTGCTGGTATTACCCTGTTTATGTTCCTCTATTCTGATATTGTGCTTTAGTCCAGGAAATGTTCTTCTTACCTGTTCATCTGGCAAGGAACTGGTGGCAGATGCGACTTGCTCAAAGCCAGTGAAGTCTGGTGGCAGGTTGGTTCTGCTCATGGTAACCTCCCAGAGTCTGTCTTGGCAGCTCAGTCCTCCAGTATGGATTGCTGCAGAATTAGTCTAGCTCTCATCCACAGACAGATGATACCTTCTTATCTGTGTCCATGTGTTTAGGGTACGTTGTGTAAAACAATCTTCACGGTGCTGCTTCATTTCCCTCCCAAAGGTTACATGGTTTGGGTGGGTAAACTGCATTTCAGTGTTGGAACATATGAAAAATATCAGAGAAGAATGACCTTGCTGTGCTGCAGAATTTCTCAGCGAGAATGCTTTAACATTAAATAGCAAAGAAAGACAAGAAGTTTGTCTGAGGGCCAAATGCATGATTCATATCATTAGGGTGAAGTTTGGCACTTCATTTCATCATCTCACGCCTAAGAGTGGGTTTGTGCTTCTCCCTTGGAGCCACAATATAGTTTTTCTTTTCTGGGCTCTTCTTTCACCTGCTTGCCAAATGTTCCTGATGTTGCAGAGTGCTGCTGGGGGCATACAGAGGAGAAACAGCAGAGTTGTCACATCACCCTTGAGTGGCTTGTGGCCTTTGAAGATGGTAAGAACTAGAACCAAAATTAATCTGAGAAGGTTTTGCTTTTGGCTTCATTTCTTCCTCTTCTAGTCCTTCAAATTTTGATTGTTCAAGGATGTGGGCTTGGGCAGGAGGGGAAATGGGTGTTTGGTTAGAAGTATGGTTTCAGAATATTATAAATGATAAATGATAAAGGATGCAGGACAAACAGTGTGTCCTGAGCTGCTTATGTAGGAGAGAACCTGTGTCTTCAATCACTTTTTGAGAGATGAAATCTTCTTGCAAGCAGGGTGAATATCTCTTTTTATTACTCAATTATTGGGCCTGATTGAAGCTGTAGAAAATTTGCCATCTCAGGGATATTTTCAGTGAAATTCACATTTTAATAGGTGGATGTTTCTGTTCTTCTTCATATTGATACAGTTCTGAACTGGAACAGACAGAAGAGTATTTTTGTGAAAATGCCTACAAAAATACTGCTCTGTGTCTGGACCAAATCTATGTAACAGTTGCTAGGAGCCAAAAATGAGTGTGTCACTTCAGAATCTGACTTGATGTGGGGGAACTAATTTTTATTTAGAAAAAAAAAAAACAAAACCAAAACACATGGATACATAGATATGTTGTTTGCTTTTTCCCCCCACTTCTCCTTGCAAACTTGGGCTGAAATTAGAACCCTGTCAGTTGCTAAATTGCAAATAGAAACTCTGGGTGTTTTTTAATAGCTCTAACTTAGCAACCCAGACTAAAAGTTCAAGTCAGATGGCATCTAGGTTAGTGATGATACTCCCCCCCCTTCAGCAAAACTGAACTTTGAATGTTCAGGGCAGCCTGGTGTCCCCACAGGTGCGAGTGTGATTTTTGCTGGGTGATGCTTGACTGGAGTAGCAGACCTTTCAGTTTGCTCTCCTGCTTTTGATGTGAAGGTAACCAGTTACCATGCACTCTGCCCAAAAGGGTGTTCATCAACTGCTCTGAATTCTAAAAGTGATATGACAGAATGAGCAAGTGTTTATTCCTTATCACACGGCACTGAATACAGTGGGATTGAACACTCACACTTTCCTCGTGAATGTCAGAATGTGTCATTTTTTATTAAGAATGATTTAATTACCCATTTAGTTGTTTTTCTGAGTTCTGAGAAGCATAATTGTTTCAAATTATTTTGGAGAACAGTTGTTGCTTGCTTGGAAAAATCATAGTCTTTGTGGGTATCTGTGATGAGAGTCAGTGTGTGGGGCAGGTCCTGATTTCCCCTTGATTTAGTGTGTTTTTCCTCCCTGACATAATTTCTCTGGCTGCATCACCTGTTGTGTGCAGCTGTGTCTGGAGGAGGCTGCCTGATGAGGGGGACCCTTCTTCAGACTGGGCAAAGATTAAGACTGTGTTGGAGACTGATAGAAGGGGAGGGAGCACCTTGACACTCAGGCACTTGTGGTGTGTGAGTCAGGAAGCTCATCACCTGAACTCGCTGAAGAAAGGGCAAGAACTTTCAGAGAGCGATTTGGAAACTCAAATTAGGTTCCCACCTGCATGGCCCTCTGGAAGAGCATCTTCTCACTGACTGTTGTTTGCTGTTGGCTACCTGCTTGTACACAGCCTCTTGTGTGTTTTGGGTGTCAGCACGAGCTTTCTGGACCCTGAAAGAAAGAAGAACATGTGTGGATGGAGATGGGAAAGAGAAGGAGATGAGCAGCGTTCGCTTCTGACCTGGGGAATTCAGAGCAGAGCAATGGAGGCTGCCCTGGGTCATGCTTGTGCATCAGCTGTCAAACCTGAGTGCAAACCTGGGAAAGGTGTTGGAGAAAAGGAACCACTGAGGAGTGTGCAGGTGGGGTGTGCTGTGCTTCCACTACAGGAAAATGGGCAGCAACAGCTGAGTCGGCCCCCTCATGTGGTTTCATAGCTCAGTTAACTTGGCAGAGAGAAAACCCTCACCTGTTTCTTCAACAACAGGAAGGGCTGCAATGTAAGTGTTGCTGCCACCAGCAAAAATTATTTATGGGTTGATAATTTTCTAACCATCTACACTTTTTCCAGTCTCTTCAAATGGCATCCTGCCCAATGGAAAGTCAGCTGGAGCATGTAATGAGGGTGTGAGTACCAAGCAGCAATGTACTTAGACAAACCTCCTCAGCCAGGAGGTGCCATCTCCATGGCAATTCATCCTTGGGGTGATGGGGAGGCACTTGTCTTTCCTTCTGCTTCACTGTACCTCTGCCTATCCTGTGATATTGCTCAAGTGCCTCTGAAATGAGGATAGAAGTGTGAATGTCACAGAGCCTTGTGGTTGCCAAGAAGAAAATTCAGATGTTGCCAGCACAGGGGGAATTGTGAACATGGGAAAGGATCGGGAAATCATTGGCTGACTTGCCTGAAGAATTAGGACACCAATAAAAGAAGCTGGTGACTGTCAGCAGCTGGTGTTTTGCAGCAGTGTCCATTGCAAAGGATGTACATGTGGTACAGCTGCCCCAGGGCTGGGACTTCCAGCACTTTCAGGATGATGTCTGGTAAAAGCCCCATGGAATGTGCCTGGCAGTGTTAATGGAGGGTGCTCAGCAGCTGAAAGGTGTTGGTTTAAAGGCTTGTGTGTCGTCTTGTATTTGATTCAGATTCTTGCTATAGTACCTCATTTAATTCAGTGGGTAATTAAGTGAGGTAGTTATGCTGTTAGAGTGAGCAACAGATTTCAAAGGATATCCTTTTTGAGAGGAGAACAAATCTTCTCATTCCTGTTGTACACAAAATCAGAGGCAGAACTGGAAATCTATCACTATTTCTGGTGTCTGGTCCAGCTGCTTTTGCTTGCTAGAAACTTGGAGATTATTTAAGGAACTGTTTAATTTAAAAGTATTAACATAATTACTATATTTATTCAAGCAGTCAACAGAAAGCTAGAAAAATAAGGATAATAAAAATATTTAAGTGGGGTTTTTTTGCTATTATGAAACACTTTTGAAGAGAGATTTTTCATGAGGTAGTCTCTTTCTGTGTGATCCTGCTGATTTTTTCTTTCAATAATAATTTTTAGCTTCTGACCTTTGTTGTTTACCTACATTACTTTCTACCTCAAGGGTTTGTATTAGTGGGTTTCTCAAATCTATGCAGTACACATCTCAAGTACCAGAAATAATTTCCAGGCCCACAGAAATGTATCTGGGATTCTGGAGAGCAACCCATCAGAATTACACTGGGACTATTTATCCCAGTTCACTGCAAGAGTGAGTGATGGGGCTGGATGTGTTGAAATAGTCTCAGGTTATCACTTTTTGGCAATGGATCCCATCTAGAAGTGCAGCACAGTAAGTTCACAGCCAAAAGCCCATCAGTGTTCATTTCTGTCCCAAAGCACCCAAAGGCTCCCAGCCTCCCATGGCAGGAAGAATAAGCACTGTGAAATGGGTCAGACTCTGTAGGAGCTCCAGAAGCTGCATCTCTGGAAAGGTATTTTGCAAGCTAAAGGTTGTTAGAACCAGAAATCTCTTCCTTCTAACGGGGCTGGGGGATTTTACTTTTTTTAAATCAAAGATGGAGATTTAATGTTCAAAGTTTTGAGACGAACACGAGGAACCTTTGTGCACAAGTGAAGCATTTGGATATTTATGAGCAAAATTATAAGCCTGGCTAGGGCACTAGGAGTTGATTAATAAAGTGATTCAGCATTGCTTTAGCATTTATTATCATGAGTTTTTTAGTGTATAAGAGCATGGGAGGTTGTTTTGACCAAGAGGAATGTAGAAAAACTCATGGGTTTATGCATTTTATTTCACTGTATTGCTGAACCCATTAAGAACAAGAAGTGCCCCAAATAAGGTTACAGGAATGTGCTGCAGATGTAGCAATAGCTTTTTAATTCCTTGGTCCCATAAGTCTTTTGTTGTTGTCATTAAGGATGGTCTGGTGGTGTCTCCTGCCATGATGCCTTAATACAACAAAATAACTTGTTTCTGTGTGTTTCAGCCATGCTCAAAAAACTGTGGGTTTGGATTGACATCTTTTAGAAATCTTCCAGTTCTGAGGGACTTACATTGGTGAGAACTGTGGAAGCTCCCAGGTTTTGTAACTCTGATCTTGTTAGTTAAAAGGTAGCCTGCTGATAGTTTCATTTCACAGTTGAATTTTTTTTAATTCTCTTTGAAGATGGATTTTTAGCTTCTCAATTCTGGCCATCAGGTAGCATAACCTACAACACAGTACCCAGAAAGAAACTTCAAATTGAATGTGCTTCTGGTTGTCTTTTAGCCTGAAAATATATTTATCTGCACAAGAAAGTTTTAACTTGACCTAAGGAAAAAAAAAAGAACAGATCAATAAATCCAGTGAGGGCTGACAATGTAGCACTGATATAAAATATGATTTATTAAGTCTGTAAATTTGTTATATACTGCTGCCTCTGGGGGAATGTAACAGCTGAATGGTTAAACACAACTTAGTTTGTGTTTAACACAGCTTGGCCAAAATGGAAATAGCCATATGGATGCAGGTCAGTGGCAGCTCCAGTGGCAGGTGGAGCCAGAACCAGGCAGTGCAGAGAAACATTAAAAGCACAGGAAAAAATAAGAGCTTAGGTGATGTATTTGTACAAACATACATTTTAGAATATTATACTTTGATATTAGTTGAGGTAGTCCTGATGCTTTACGGACTGTCCAGAACAAAGTGTTCTCATTAATCCTTCCCTGTTGCACAGAACAAATCCCTCTCCCAAACCTTATTGTGTCCTGCAGTTAGACACATCTTGGCTTAAATGTTTTGTGTTTTGGCTCCTCCATCGTTAAAGGATGATATTGAAATTGATTCTGAATTCAAATGTCCCAGCAGGAACTTTTCTGGATGTTTTTATATACATACATCTATATATGTGTATATATAGATTTTATATACATATATATGTATATATATTTTTTTTAAATGATGATATATTTAATTATACATTATATATAGGTATATAATCTTGGCTGCTTTCTCTCTGCACTTCACAGAGTTTCAGAAAGGGTGTATTTATTAAAAGCCTCAATCAAGGGATCAAAATATTGGCCAAAACTGAATGAAGAAACAGTATCATTGGTTTTTTTTTTCAGGATGTGTGGAAGGCAGTCAATCCAGATGGTGAAAAAATATTGCAGTCAGGTGAGAGGGGAAGCAATATATTGCACTTTGAAGCTTTCAAGCTTACCAGGCAGCACAAGACATCAGACTATTGCACATCTGGATGGAGGTTCAATTCTTCCTCTTAAAAAACTTCAAGAGATCAGGTTACAAAGGGGCCTAATTAGCAAAGGAACTAATCAAGGTCCTGTGTTTCTACAGAGTGTTGTTTGTGAGGCTCTGGAAGATGGAGGAGGAACTGGTTGATAACATGGCTGATATTGTAGCCAGAAGATCTGCAATCCATCAGACCCAAGACATTGATCTGCTTAACAAAAGCTTTTTGATTCTAACAACATGGGAATTGCAGTGTAAGAACTGAGTACACCTGTTAAATAATTTCTGAGGTGCCTGGTAAATATAAACTGGGTTTATTTTACATCCCTGGTGGATTAATCCTCCCTGAAGACTGACCCTAAGCACTGAGTAGGATAAAAGACTCATGTATGAAGAGCTGTACAAGGAAGTGGTCTGTGGCATTCCAGAAAAGCTCTGGAAATGGCTGGCACACACAGTTTGTAGCAGAAGCATCCAATCCTGGATTCTATGAGGTTTTGGAAGACAGAGATCAAAGGAATTAGGCTGAATGTGTGTATGAGAGAAGACTGAGCACACAGTGGGAGCAGGGCCATATTTCCAAACTGTTGGTGGGGATTTATATTTTTTTTTGCATTGTTTTTGCCAAATTCTGGGCCACTGCTGAGTTTTAGGAATATTTTCAAAGAACAGCAATGTGACTTTACAGAGATAAATGTTACTTTTAGACTTCCTTGGAAGAAAAGCTGAATATAAAATCTGTAGTGAAATAACAACTTGTTCTCTTCACTATTCTCCCATCTGCTCTTTTTCATCTATCTCCTTTTTTTCTTCCCCCTTTTGATGTCCCACTTACCCAAGGTGCTGCAGGGCTGGTACCTGAGCAGCAAATCATCTGGCTTGGCAGAAGCTTGATTTTTCTGGATAGTTATCACCTTACACCCTTTTGGCACTTGACAGCTTGAACTCCAAACTCATGAAAACTGTGGCAGCTGCATTTTCTTATCTGTTTTTACTGAAATGCTGTTTTGCTTCTGTAATTTATTGCTGGTGTCGTGTGTCCTTAGGCCATGGGGGCTGCAAATTGTGGCTTCTCTATTTTACATACTGCCAAGCTTTAGTACAAGGAGTCAGTAAATGACATTTTATCCTATTAGCTAAATGAGCTTTTGAGGAATTGTAGTTCTGTTGAGATTGGTGGAAAAAAATGGGTTGCATAAATAGCATTGAGGCAAGTGTTATGATTTTAAGATGGTCAGTAAGAAGGAGAAGGAAAGCAAACATCAGCACTATCAGTAGTTATAATTTGGGATCACAGAATCATAGAATGGTTGAGGTTGGAAGGGACCTTGGAGATCATCAGGTTCCAATCTCACTGCCATGAGCAGGGACACTTCTCACTAGACCAGGCTGCACAAAACCAGATGAGGTTGAGTAAAGAAATAATGTAATAGACCTGAAATTCAGAATATTCTGTAAAATATCTGACTTTCTGGTGATTGTCCTTGTAAATGATGAAGGGTGAACCACACACTCTGCTATTCCTCACACCTGGACTGCTAATAGAGGTGGTTAGCTATTGCCTTGCTGTATTTTCCAGTGGTATGGGTTGTCACCCAGGTTGTTGTGAGATTTTTTTAGTCTCTTTTCCATTTTCTAGGAGAGAACATAAAATTCTTTCACATTTTCATTTCTGTGAATCTAGTGGTTTCTGGAATAGTCTGGGGGATCTGAACTTGCAGTAACATTTTGATGCAGTTTCATAATCTGTGTCCTGACCAAGTGACAATGAACATTTGGTGGGTATTTTTGAGCCACTGTGAAGCCTCATAGGTTATTTTAAGACTTTTGTGTGTTTGTCCCTGCCACTTCAAATAATTTAATGTCTTGTCATTTAATCTTCAGAAATATGTGTTCCGTTCTGGCAGTTATCTTGGAAGGTTTCTTGGCTTTAGTTTTAATTCATATATTGTTGATAACAGCAAGATATTTTACATCTTGGGCTTCTTCCATTGATCTCTGAAAAGATGTGGTTTCTCCCAGCTTCTGAAGTATCATTTAAAATGCACAGCAGGTAATAACTACTGCATATTGAACACTCTCATATGCTGAGAGTGTTTCCCACTGCAGGAAGTCATAACTGGCTAAATGGCAAGCCCTGGAGAATTGCTCTGTTATTTTTAAGAAGTTGTAAACATCAGTGCTATGTACAGAATGAAGGACTTATTTATGCTCCTGGGTATATAAGCACCTGCTCTTTTGTGACTTACAGGACTTTGGTAACTGGAATTGAAATGCAGTCAATACAGAGTCAGTGTTTTCAATCCTGAGTTTATACTTTTGTAAGTTCTGGTTTTCCTCCTCTGGATCAGGACAATTACATGCAAAATTATAAGTCTGAATTCTTCTGGAGAATGTCTGAACATCTGCTTGGGACTCCGTGAGCATCACTGTGGCTGAGAGTAGCTGTGATCTCCTCTGGCTTCAGTATCCATGAAGCTCCACCACCTTTAGCCTCTGAAAAACAGGACATCTTGTTCACTTGTAGGATGATTTAAGGGAGTTCCAATAACTCATCTTTTCCTCCCCCTCCAACCCCCCGTGATATGTCCCTTGGTGATCTAAGAGAGTGAACAAAAAGAGCTGTATCAAAAGTAGCAGATTAAATTAGATGCTTCTCTCAATGCCAAGGAAAAAGCTACCTAGAGAAATTTCAAATGCAGCCAAAAAATTACTTTGAGATACATTTCATGAAAGTACAAGCTAATGAATTTAAAGCTTGTAATCCAAGAGAAATAAATCAGTACTGAGAGGGGGAAGGCTAGTAAAGCTCTGGGAGGTGTAATAAAGGACTATCAAATAGTCATGATTGTGTGACATGATGAGGCAGCAGAAATGACAACTACAATAACGTGTCAGTGCTGAGCCTTGGAAGAAAGAAGCTGCAAAGCTCTTTTCTCTGATAGCAAGAGTGGATCTGCAACAGCAGTTTCATTCTGCGGAGCAGCATTTGGAAAGTGTTAGGCAAGAGATGGGAGTCAGGAGGAGTTGTGATGATTCTGGGACTGAGGCAGCTCTGAGGGTGGTAGGTGTGGGTGTATGAGCAGATAATGGCAGAGCCATGGGAAGTGCCTTAAAGGGAGAGGAGGTAAAAACTAAATGGCAAAAAACCACAAAAAACCAACAAAAATGAAGTTATTGACCACAAAGCATGTTCACTTTTGGAAATCCTTTCAGGAGGTGTGAGGGCAGGTCTTCTGCTCCCTGCCTTGTTACTCAGCTCTGGGAATAAAAGCTCCATGCCAAGATGCTCCATTCAGATTGTAATTTAGGAGAGGTATTGACTGGATATCCTCGTGAGTCTTTGCAGTTTCAGCCAGTAGATTGCATAGAAGTCAAGGAAAGAAGAAGTGTGAGTGCTGTGGCAGTGTGATATCATTTGCTGTTACCATAGATACCTGTGACCATACCTAAGTGTGAAACTGGTATGGCTTAGTTCCGTGTGAAAAGCTGCTGTGGCTTGATTTCTTCTCCATGCAAAAAGCTTGGAATATTTAGAAATCATGAGAAGAACTTGTTATCCATATAGCTTATCACTAGGGTCATCTCACAAAATTAAGGATTGTAGCTGGAAGCAACATCCCAGAAGAGACAGAATCCATTTGTGTGCTAAAACTAAAAATCAGATTTGCCAGATACGTGGAAAGAAAATATTGCTCAGGCAGGTCTGCATTCTTGCCATTACCCATATTTTGTCAGCTTGTGACAGACAAGTACTCCTTTCTCAAAGCCATCATTATCTTATTGATGTGGACCTTTTTTTTTTGTTTTGTAAATTGCTTTGAAATTAGTTAATGAGGGATGGTAGCCAAGAGACTATGATCTCTGTCAGGAAATGTGGTTTTTAGCCTTCTGTGGGTGGGAGGTGTGAAGGGAAGGGTTACAGCAGAGCTGGGGATGTGTTCATGGTATACACAGCCTGATCTTTTATTACTGAAACTGGGAGAACAGGAATTGTTTTGATTACAGACATTTCCATGGTAGTTACCAAAACATCACTACAGGGTTAAGAGATGGGAATGAAAATGAAGGTTTGCTCTGGTGAATAGAAGGCAGAGGGAAGAGATGGGAGGCAGGAACAGGTACAATAAACCACACTGCTTGATGTAGGAGAGAGGCACGTCAGCCCAGAGGGGTGGACTTGAGGGGCTTCCATAAGCAAGTCTCTTTTTTAGATCATCACCACAGCCTAGAAAAAAAGCAACACACAAAAAGGTAAGAATTTAGGAGAGGATACAACTTTCTGCCTTTATTATGAATCTGGTCCCTGAGAGTGCAGGGAAACAGATCTCACCTTTTATGCATGATCAGTTTCTATCATGTTTTTGCCCCAGCTACTCTTTTGGCCAGACCATTCCTGTTGTGATGGCTGGAAGTTTTCTTTTGGATTTATTAATCACTGGTAGACATTCTGGCTACTTTTTGCCCTCTGTAAGACCACTGAAAGTACAGTCAAAAAGAGGAAAACAGATTCTTCCATGGCTGTATTCTCAGCTTTAATACACAGTACCTTTGTGGGTTTTTTTTCATGCCTTCTACATCTGATATGGATGGTTTGCAATGTGAACTCCAACCATGGTCATGGTGGGTGAGTCTCTCCCTGGGTCCCCAATGACTGCTGTCTTGGGGTTTGTGTTTGTTCCTTCAGAGGATAAACATGGGGTAGAAGTGATCTCAGTGGAGAAGACCAGATGCTGGTACCTCATGGCAGTTACCTTGAAAAGGACATGTACACCCTGCCAGGCTTTCCTTTCTTTACTACAAGTATTCTTGGGATTTTCCACTGGGTGGATGTTCCACTAATGCTGACACTGGCCAAAGATGTAAGACTCAGGCAGTGATTTCCCTTTATTATCTCAAGATTTGCAGTTATTAGAGGATGCTAAATAGCTTGGGACAGACAAAGAAATTATTTTTCCCAACACGAGGAAAATGGTACTTGTAGGAAGCAAAATAGAGTTGTGAACAGTGTTGGGTGGTCTGAAAGCAGCCTGCTACCTTAAGCTAGTGAGGACAATTCTCTACTTGTAGTTTCTAGGTTTGTGGTTTGTGGGTCTCTCTTCCTTCTCAGCACTTCAGTGCCAAGCACATTGCTGTGGACACTCATGAAAATGCCTCATTTTCTGCTTCATCTGAAATGCATGTGCCAATGAAGGAAAAAAAAAAAAGGCAACAAACCAAACAACCAAGCCTTCCATATGGAAAGATTATTCCTCTCCTTTCATAAAAACCAATCTGTTCAAAAGTGCCTCCCTCTAGGGCAGAGGAGCTGCCAGTCTGCAGGGCAGGAAAATGATTTTTTGTTATAATTCAGTCCCTTCTGTTGAGCTCTGTAAATTTACAATGTGTAACACTGAGCTTGCTTTAGATTTTAACAGCACAAGCTGGAATATTTAGTGTTTGGAAGTCAGATACTTCAGAACTGCCTTCAAGGTTATGTAGGGTCTTTTCCTTCAGTGTTCTAAGTGATTAATTTGCCAGGTGTGGTTTGTGGCTGAAGCTGCAGCCCTTTGGGGAAGGTAAGGGGTGTTGGACTTGCCTGCAGGCAGTGCAGTTGTTTGCAGTGGCACGGGCAATGTTTCTGGTACTGGCTGTAAAATGCTTTGGGATGAGACAGCACAGTGTTGTCTTTCTTCCCACAGACCAACTTCAGGGGGAGAAATAGATGTTGCGAAAAAGGGGCCCTAGGACTGCAGGTGCATTGTAACCCTTTGCAGACTGTGTTGCTGTGGGGACACTGTGTGAGCAGAAGCAACGTGCTAGACAGAAGGGCACTGCAGTCAGGGCATTATCAGCTCCACCAGAAGGAAGTTTCATGCAGACACCTTAAACCAGATGTTAACTTGCATATTCCAAACCTTACAGTAGTGCAAGAGGGATTGCTGGTGACCCTGGCAAAACCTCAGCTGACCTCAGAGAGCACAGCTGTGCTAGGCTTGTGCATGGCACCCACATTCCAAGTGGTTTCAGGCTGGGGACAGCCAGATTTCAGAGGCAAAAGGAGCCCTGAACCTCTCCACCCTGTGACAGAAATCCT